>NC_050072.1:130148462-130878450 GCF_009764565.3 Dermochelys coriacea
TTAATTTTGGTGAGTAGCGAGGACCTCATAGAAGAAATGGTTGTAGGGGACAATCTTGGCTCAAGTGATCATGAGCTAATTCAGTTCAAACTAAATGGAAGGATTAACAAAAATCTGCAACTAGGGTTTTTGATTTCAAAAGGGCTGACTTTCAAAAATTAAGGAAATTAGTTAGGGAAGTGGATTGGACTGAAGAATTTATGGATCTAAAGGTAGAGGAGGCCTGGGATTACTTTAAATCAAAGCTGCAGAAGCTATCGGAAGCCTGTATCCCAAGAAAGGGGAAAAAATTCATCGGAAGGAGTTGTAGACCAAGCTGGATGAGCAAGCATCTTAGAGAGGTGATTAAGAAGAAGCAGAAAGCATACAGCGAGTGGAAGATGGGAGGGATCAGCAAGGAAAGCTACCTAATTGAGGTCAGAACATGTAGGGATAAAGTGAGACGGGCTAAAAGTCGAATAGAGTTGGACCTTGCAAAGGGAATTAAAACCAATAGTAAAAGGTTCTATAGCCATATAAATAAGAAGAAAACTAAGAAAGAAGAAGTGGGGCCACTTAACACTGAGGATGGAGTGGAGGTTAAAGACAATCTAGGCATGGCCCAATATCTAAACAAATACTTTGCCTCAGTCTTTAATAAGGCTAAAGAGGATCTTAGGGATAATGGTAGCATGACAAATGGGAAAGAGGATATAGAGGTAGATATTACCATATCTGAGGTAGAAGTGAAACTGAAACAGCTTAATGGGACTAAATCGGGGGGCCCAGATAACCTTCATCCAAGAATATTAAAGGAATTGGCACCTGAAATTGCAAGCCCATTAGCAAGAATTTTTAATGAATCTGTAAACTCAGGAGTAGTACCGAATGATTGGAGAATTGCTAATATAGTTCCTATTTTTAAGAAAGGAAAAAAAAGTGATCCAGGTAACTACAGGCCAGTTAGTTTGACATCTGTACTATGCAAAGTCCTGGAAAAAATTTTGAAGGAGAAATTAGTTAAGGACATTGAAGTCAATGGTAAATGGGACAAAATGCAACATAGTTTTACAAAAGGTAGATCGTGCCAAACCAACCTGATCTCCTTTTTTGAAAAGGTAACAGATTTTTTAGATAAAGGAAATGCAGTGGATCTAATTTACATAGATTTTAGTAAGGCATTTGATACCGTGCCAGATGGGGAATTATTAGTTAAATTGGAGAAGATGGGGATCAATATGAACATCAAAAGGTGGATAAGGAATTGGTTAAAGGGGAGACTGCAACGGGTCCTACTGAAAGGCGAACTGTCAGGTTGGAGGGAGGTTACCAGTGGAGTTCCTCAGGGATCGGTTTTGGGACCAATCTTATTTAATCTTTTTATTACTGACCTTGGCACAAAAAGTGGGAGTGTGCTAATAAAGTTTGCAGACGATACAAAGCTGGGAGGTATTGCCAATTCGGAGAAGGATCGGGATATTATACAGGAGGATCTGGATGACCTTGTAAACTGGAGTAATAGTAATAGGACGAAATTGAATAGTGAGAAGTGTAAGGTTATGCATTTAGGGATTAATAACAAGAATTTTAGTTATAAGTTGGGGACACATCAATTAGAAGTAATGGAAGAGGAGAAGGACCTTGGAGTATTGGTTGATCATAGGATGACTATGAGCTGCCAGTGTGATATGGCTGTGAAAAAAGCTAATGCGGTTTTGGGATGCATCAGGAGAGGCATTTCCAGTAGGGATAAGGAGGTTTTAGTACCGTTATACAAGGCACTGGTGAGATCTCACCTGGAATACTGTGTGCAGTTCTGGTCTCCCATGTTTAAAAAGTATGAATTCAAGCTGGAGCAGGTACAGAGAAGGGCTACTAGGATGATCCGAGGAATGGAAAACTTGTCTTATGAAAGGAGACTTAAGGAGCTTGGCTTGTTTAGCCTAACTAAAAGAAGGTTGAGGGGAGATATGATTGCTCTCTATAAATATATCAGAGGGATAAATACAGGAGAGGGAGAGGAATTATTTCAGCTCAGCACCAATGTGGACACAAGAACAAATGGGTATAAACTGGCCACCAGGAAGTTTAGACTTGAAATCAGATGAAGGTTTTTAACCATCAGAGGAGTGAAGTTTTGGAATAGTCTTCCAAGGGAAGCAGTGGGGCCAAAAGATCTATCTGGCTTTAAGGTTCTCCTCGATAAGTTTATGGAGGAGATTGTATGATGGGATAATGGGATTTTGGTAAGTAATTGATCTTTAAATATTCAGGGTAAATAGGCCAAATCCCCTGAGATGGGATATTAGATGGATGGGATCTGAGTTACCCAGGAAAGAATTTTCTGTATTATGTGGTTGGTGAATCTTGCCCATATGCTCAGGGTTTAGCTGATTGCCATATTTGGGGTCGGGAAGGAATTTTCCTCCAGGGCAGATTGGAGAGGCCCTGGAGGTTTTTCGCCTTCCTCTGTAGCATGGGGCATGGTTGACTTGAGGGAGGCTTCTCTGCTCCTTGAAGTCTTTAAACCATGATTTAAGGACTTCAATAGCTCAGACATGTGTGAGGTTTTTCATAGGAGTGGGTGGGTGAGATTCTGTGGCCTGCACTGTGCAGGAGGTCAGACTAGATGATCAGAATGGTCCCTTCTGACCCTAGTATCTATGAATCTGTTTCCGAGTGAGCACGCACTACGGCGTCATCAGTATACTGAAGCTTGATAACTGAAGTGGATGATGATTTGCTTCTGGATTAGAAGCGGCCAAAGTTCAACAGCTTGCCATCCATTCAGTAGATTAGCTGCACTCCTACCAGTATCTTATCAGTGATCAAATAAAACGTTGCAGCAAGGAAGATGGAGAAGAACATTGGGGCAGTGACACAGCCCTATTTAACATCTGTCTTAACCTTAAAAGGAAGCTGTTGTAGATTCATTACAGAGGATGACTGCATGTCATCATGAAGGAGCAAAAGAATGGTGACGAATTTCAGTGGACATCTATACTTCAGAAGGATTTTCCACAACACTTCTCCGTTAATGGAGTCAAAGGCTTTTGTCACGTGAATGAACGCCCAGGATAGTGGTCTGTGTTCTCTACATTTTTCCTGCAGCTGGCGAGCAGTGAGGATTATGTCAAAAGTGCCTCATGATGGTCTAAACCCACACTGTCTTCTGCAAGAGAGAAGGGGATGGATCAGGAGAAGTCTTGTGAGTCTTTCCTGCAGTTGCTAGCAGAGAAATTCATCTATAATTTCCACAGTCGGATTTATCTCCTTTTGAAGGAACAGCCTTGAAAATCGTCACAATCATAGCATCTCTAAATTCAAATGGGATTTTATCATGGTTCCAGATTTCAAAGCAAGATTGTGTATGTGAGGTGAGTTCCTCTCCCCCGCTTGTAAATTTTCTATAGCGATTCCATCAACGCCAGATGCCTTGTTCTTCAACTGCTTAATAGCTCTGCACACTTCTTCCAGGGTTGGAGGTATTCCAAATTCATCTCTGATCGGGTGTTGTGGGATTAAGGTGAAAGATGCTGTCATCAACAGCAGAATCCTGATTGAGGAGATCTTTGAAGTGTTTCCAGTGTGCGTTGATGGCTTCCATTTTTTTTGATTAACTCCCCATCATCTTTAGATCTCACGGGGGTTGGCCTCAGATGCATGGGCTATAAATGGTTTTAACAGCATTAAAGAAGTCACGTATATCAAGGGTTTCAGCGAGAAGTTGAAGCTCATTTGATTTATCCAGCCACCATCTGTTCTTCATATCATGAATTTTTTTGGAACTCTACCTTTGGTTGTTAGTGAGCTGACTTCTTTTGTACAGAGTTGCTGCTGTTCTGCCAGCAGCAGAATGTTTATGATCTGTTTGTAGAATAATATGCGGTCAGCTGCAGTACTGTGCCCTATGTTGGTTATTTCACCTTTAAAAACAAATGAGAATGAAAAGTGTGTCATCTTCACATTTTCTTTGGAAGAAGCCATAGAGAGGTGGATGAGCGGTGGGGGTACACAGACATAGCCAGTCTTGCACTAACTGGAGGAGTACACAAGTGTTATCTATCTTCATCTATATTGCATCATACAAATTTAATAAACAATATAGGGAAGGTAGATTAGGAACTTAAATTGCTCATAAAATCATATTGAAAGGTGGCACAAAAAACATTCTGACAGCTCTACTTTGTCGTAAGAGCATAGGTATCTGAATAACTTGAAGGACAAAGGAATCTTCAAGCTAAAAATCAATTTTCAGGTACGTTAAAGTTAAATGTTAAATCAAAATTCTGAAACTGAACTGGAGAGTTCATCACTTGGAGGGGAAGAGTTAATAGAAACTGACATAGGAGCAGTGGAGTGGCTTCTTTTGGAAGAGGTGAGCCCAGATAGTTGATGGAGGACTCTGAAAATGCAGTGTCAAGATGAGAAGACAGAAAAGAGGAGAGCCTGGAAGGAGCTTAGCTAGACATAAATATGTGGTTTGGAGTGAGTGACTTCCTGAATGGAAAGATGACAGCTGTAGGTTGATGGTACACATGAATGCGCACTTCCCAAAGTGTGCATGTTACGAATGACATGCAAGTTGACGATTGTTTCTGTAAAATGTAAATAACTGTGGGGGAGTGAACTACTTTGCAAAAATACTAGCTTGCTTAAAGCACAGTTGCATTTGCTGCAGTGATGAGTTACATTTTAGGCCTAAAACTAAAATGAAACTCTTTAGTTCATGTCTGATATTTACTTTGTTTTTTAGGTATGTGGATTAAATGAAAACACATGTTGATTCCTAATGGAGTCAAACAGTTGGGAAATTGAAGCCACTTTTTATTCTCTGATCCCCTTCTTAGATCTGTCCAGTGTGACAAAGTTCCTCCTCTGCCTTGGTGGGGCCTGAGCTTATTGGTGGATTTTCTCACCTCAGAGGTTCGCAGCAGCCCTCAGTTAGGACACTTTCATGGCTCAAATCTGCCATTCACTCAGTTAGCCTCATCACTGGCCAGCTTGGGGAAAGGAAGAACAACAATCCCCGCAGTCTCTGCTGATCCATCTAGTGGATTGGGGAACAGGCCAGAGACCTTCCCCTCTGGTGGAACCCACAGTCCAGTTCAACTCCTCTGGTATCAAGTAGGGAGTTGGAGGGATGGGGGGAACCCGGGCCCGCCCTCTCCTCCGGGTTCCAGCCCAGGACCCTGTGGATTGCAGCTGTCTACAGTGGCTCGGTTAAGAGCTGCGTGACAGCTACAACTCCTTGGGCTACTTCCCCGTGGCCTCCTCCCAACACCTTCTTTATTCTCACCATAGGACATTGCTCCTGATGTCTTGATAATGCTTGTACTTCTCAGTCTTCCAGTAGTACGCCTTCTCACTCTCAGCTTCTTGCACCTCTTGCTCCTCACTCCTCGCACATGCACCACAAACTGAAGCGAGCTCCTTTTTAAACCCAGGTGCCTTGATTAGCCCGCCTTCATTGATTCTAGCAGCTTCTTGATTGGTTGCAGGTGTTCTAATCAGCCTGTCTGCCGTAATTGTTTCCAGAAAGTTCCTGATTGTTCTGGAACCTTCCCTGTTACCTTACCCAGGGAAAAGGGACCTACTTAACCTGGGGCTAATATATCTGCCTTCTATTACTCTCCTGTAGCCATCTGGCCCGACCCTGTCACACCAGTTTACAATTGATGTGGGTTGTCACTGGGCCCAAGGAGTTGTTTTGGTAGTTTGATATCAGGGAAGCCCAGCCATTCTTATGTCGTAGTCCGAGAGGAAACCTGGTGTAAAGGATGCTAACATAGCTCTGTGATGACAAAATATTCCCTTATGCTTGGGGAATCATAGAATCAAAAGACTGGTAGGGACCCTGAGAGGTCATCTAGTCCAGTCCCCTGCACTCATGGCAGGACTAAGTATTATCTAGACCATCCCTGACAAGTGTTTGTCTAACCTGCTCTTAAAAATCTCCAATGACCGAGATTCCACAACCTCCCTAGGCAATTTATTCCAGTGCTTAACCTGATGGTTAGGAAGTTTTTCCTAATGTCCAATCTGAACTGCCCTTGCTTCAATTTAAGCATATTGCTTCTTGTTCTATCCTTAGAAGTTAACAAGAACAATTTACCTCCCTCCTCCCTGTAACAACCTTTTATGAAAACTGTTATTGTGTCCCCTCTTGGTTCTCTCTTCTCCAGACAAACCAAACCCAGTTTTTTTTAGTCTTCTTTCATAGGTCATGTTTTCTAGATCTTTAATCCTTTTTGTTGCTCTTCTCTAGATTTTCTCCAATTTGTTCACATCTTTCCTGAAATGTGGCTCCAGAATTGACACACTACTCCAGTTGAGACCCAATCAGCATGGAATAGAGTGGAAGAATTATCTTTGGTGTCTTGCTTTCAACACTCCTGCTAATACATCCCAGAATGTTTGCTTTTTTTGCACCACTGTTACACTGCTGACTCATTTAGTTTGTGATCCACTTTGACTCCCAGAACCCTTTCTGAACTACTCCTTCCTAGGCAG
The DNA here is from genome assembly GCF_009764565.3 of Dermochelys coriacea. Lineage (NCBI taxonomy): Eukaryota > Metazoa > Chordata > Testudines > Dermochelyidae > Dermochelys > Dermochelys coriacea. The sequence continues at coordinate 130,154,955 of NC_050072.1, forward strand.
CCATTTCCCATTTTGTATGAAGACTCTTGTCACTGGGCAGCTGGTTCTGAGGCAGCTTTTGACCAATGGAGCAGTACAAAGCTACCCAATGTAATGGAAGATGTGGCCACATACACCCGGTATGCAGAGATCATCTTGGCCTAGATTCCAGGAAGACTTTGTTCCTCCCTGAATCAAAAGGCTTCTTCTTTAACTCAGAGGCTAAAAGGCTTGTGTCCTTAATGAGGCCCAGCTGTCAGCCCCTCCCTCCCAACTCACAGCTTATGAACTTCCCTGGGGGACAGATAATTCTAGCTTTGTCCAGGGAAATTCATTAACCCCTTCCTCCCATTTTTGGCTATGAGGTTTTACATAGGTTTCCATTAGTGTGTGTCACTGAAGTGAGTTTTAAGTGTGGATTTGTGTAGAGTGAGCAGGTCTCACTCCAGGGCAGGATGGATGTAAAGACATAAGCAATAACATGGAAAAGGAACAGGAGAGTGGAATAAAAGTGAAAAGAGCAGGATGAGAAAGGAGGCTTAGAGTGGAGAGAGTGGAAAGAAGTGAGAGCTAAAGATGAATCCTCCCCCTTTTTAAGTTAAATAAGACTTTGAAACTCTTTCCTGTGATTTATACCATAAAATAGTGTCTTACATAATTATCTCATGGAGCTTGGTCAAAATTTTGTTTTATATTATTCTTTGAGATCCTCAGTGTTTCAGTGGAAATACAAATGCATTATGTAATGTTACTTGAGTTACTCTAGGAGAGCAGCCTTCCTACTGTCAGGAAATGAAATGTCCTAGGGAGCTTGTATGGGGTGTTTGAATGGAAGTACATAATTCTGAATTAATATGCATAATTACAGCCACATTTATAAGAGCTACCTATTGCTTGAATCCTGCTCTTAACCAGGGGATCTGCAAGACATTGAGACAGCATGAGCTGCTCATTGGGAGTACCTGTTACAAAGTCTAGTAAAATAGAACTTGATCTACAACAAACTGATCTACAACAAACTGAATTCAGCAGGAGGACCTAAAAGATAAGTGATTAAGTGACGTGGAAAAAACTTCAACTGAACAGAAGCGAGCCCGGTGTCTTTTAAGGTTATAACCATACCATGATTGCAAATGTAAATGTTTGAACTACCTCAAAAAATTGAAATGAACAAATTGTTTTATGTTTGATAATCAGGTGATTCTTTTTTCTTGCAAATCTATTTTATCCAATCTACTAGATAGCAGTCCGGAATAAAGTCCAACCAGAATTCTAACATCTCCATGACCCAGATATGTCCACCATAGTGCTGTTACTAATGCATTGAATTTAAGCATTTTCTTCTATCTTTGTTTGTTTGAGAAGGTATAAGTTACAGGGCCACAAGGACATTAATCTATATATTAGTTTCTTATATAGCTTCCTTAGAACTGGATTTTTTGCAGTTGTCAAATTGTGGTTAGATTCAACTGTTTTTAAAAATAAATTTATTTGGAATAACAAAGATGGAGAATTAATGTTGACATTTTAAAAAATCCAGTATATAATATAAACAGTATTGCTCTTAAGCATTGTGACGTTCTCCTCTGATGTTGGCTGCACCGGTGATCTGCTAGGTCATTCCAATCCTTGACTCTGGAAGCCAGCCTTACCCTGCTCTGCTGTGAGAACTTCCAGGTGTAGGTGGAAGAGAGAGGAAGAGCATGGTGTAGGTGGAAGAGAGCGGAAGAGCATGGCAAACGTCTCTCCCTATTATCATGTCCTTTCTTCCCTCTTGGCTTTGCGCTGCTCCCCCCCACCTCCCCCCCCAGAGTCATTGAATCATAGAATATCAGGGTTGGAAGGGACCTCAGGAGGTCATCAGTCCAACCCCCTGCTCAAAGCGGGGCCAGTCCCCAACTAAATCATCCCAACCAGGGCTTTGTCAGGCCTGACCTTAAAAACCTCTAAGGAAGGAGATTCTACCATCTCCCTAGTAACCCATTCTAGTACTTCACCACCCTCCTAATGAAATTTTTTCCTAATAACCAACCTAAACCTCCCCCACTGTAACTTGAGACCATTACTCCTTGTTCTGTCATCTGATACCACTGAGAACAGTCTAGATCCATCCTCTTTGGAACCTCCCTTCAGATAGTTGAAAACAGCAATCAAATCCCCCCTCATTCTTCTCTTCTGCAGACTAAATAATCCCAGTTCCCTCAGCCTCTCCTCATAAATCATGTGCTCCAGCCCCCTAATAATTTTTGTTGCACTCTGCTGGACTCTTTCAAATTTTTCCACATCCTTGTAGTGTGGGGCCCAGAACTGGACATAGTATTCCAGAGGAGGCCTCACCAATGCTGAATAGAGGGGGAATGATCATAGCTCTCAGTCTGTGGGCAATGCTCCTACCCAAAGTGCCATTAGCCTTCTTGGCAAAAAGGACATACTGTTGACTCATATCCATCGTCTCATCCACTGTAACACCTAGGTCCTTTTCTGCAGAACTGTTGCCTAGCTGCTCGGTCCCAGTCTGTAGCAATGCATTGGATTCTTCCATCCTAAGTGCAGGACTCTGCACTTGTCCTTGTTGAACCTCATCAGATTTCTTTTGGCCCAATCCTCTAATTTGTCTAGGTCCCTCTGTATCCTATCCCTACCCTCCAGCGTATCTACCACTCCTCCCAGTTTAGTGTCATCTGCAGATTTGCTGAGGATGCAATCCATGCCATCCTTCAGATCAATAATGAAGACATTGAACAAAACCGGCCCCAAGACCGACCCTTGGGGCATTCCGCTTGATACCGGCTGCCAACTAGACATGGAGCCATTGATCACTACCTGTTAAGCATTACCTCATCACTGTCCCAAACTGACCAAAGGAAGGGGGGTGACTCACTTGAGAGTCCAACAGATCTTTTGTTGTTTCCTAGGCCAATGTCCTTTGTTCCTGTGAGGCTGGGCTGGGTTTTTCCCATACATGCCCTGATGAGGTGTGAACTGCCCCTCTGCTTCTGGAGAGTTTTTGCCTGGGCTTGCTTTAAGCCATGAGGACACATTTTCAGCCTCATAACTATATACATGAAATTACAGCCTATAATATTACTATAACAATTATTATAACATTACCATAACAACAATGCTCAGTACATGATGAGCCTTCCGAAGACACTCGACATGATAAACTTTGCATTAGATACCACACAATTATATTATAAGGATGAACATGGGGGTGCTGGGTGTTTCCCCGCAGTATAGAATGTCACAAGTATAAGTAAGCAAATTTAGAGTGAAGGTAACTTCATGCTATCCTTCTATTTTAGATTATAGTTTTAGGTGACCATGTGCTATTTCTTGGCTAAAATACTGTTTATTTACAAATTTAAATTCCTATCTACCATATTGAGGTGCTATATAGTAGTGTCCAAATAAGACTACAAAGGAAAACATGCTTTCTATATAAAGTATGCCTAAAATGGACTAAAATAGCATGTTAGATCTTTAGTCCTGTGAAATGGTGTAATACTTGGCTTGGAAAGTTAATTTGCAGGTAGTGAGAGGGAAGCTGTCCCTGGCAAGCCAGGGGATCAGACTCATCAATTTCTGCAGATTTTTTGTTTTTAAAAAAAAGCTCTAGCCCTTCTGCTTATTGAGATGAATATTCATATGCAAACCATTGAAGAGTTATCTGGAAGCAGACCCTCCAGTACCTCTGCTGCTGCTCAAAGCTTTGCCAGGAAACAAGAAAGTGAAATAACTAGACTCTGGTTCATGTCATTGCTGATAAGACACGTTTGGGCCACAATGAAACTGTGAAGAGTCACGTCAATTTCCTGCTGCTGCTGTTCCGGAATGGTGTGGGCAGAGATTCGGTGGAGGGGGAGAGGAGGCTCCAAAGAAGGAGGTTGGGGAAGGAATAGAATGGAGTCTTTTTTCCTCATTACATGTAGGTTCTTGGACCTTTGGTCACCTTTACTCTATCCTTCTCCTATCTTCTTTCTTCATCTAGAAGGCTTGGTGTGAGGGGAAAAGTAAGGAGTCCTTGGGGCAGCCAGCACTCCTCTGGGTTCATAAGGAGGAAAGAGAAAGTTTCTTCTCCTTTCCAGCAGCCAGAAGTGAGTGCAGGTTCAGACTGATCATGTACTGTATGCTAGACAGGAGTCTGTCTGAAAGATGCAGCTGTGGTTATGACATTTAGGTATCTTGCCAAGCCTCACGCTTAACTAATCCAGAAGTCAGCAGTTCTCAAACTTTAGCAACCCGAGAACCCCCATTTTGATTTAAAATTTTGCCGTGGATCCCCAAGCCTCCCGTTCAGCCCCAGCTCCCTCCACCCCTTCCCCCAAGTCCCCACCTCTTCCCGCCTCCCTGCTCCACCCTGGCTCCTCCTCTTCCCTGCCTCTTCCCTCCCTGTGCACCCTTATGCCAGTTTGCAGGAGGTGCTGGGAAGGAGGGGGAGCATTTGATCATTGGGGCCAGCTGCCCTGGACATGATTCTGCCCCCTCCCCCGAGTGCGCCCTGTCCCCGCTCCTCCACCTCCCTCCAAGTGTCTCCTGCACGCCTGGGAACAGCTGTTCCCTGGTGTGCAGGAGGCGCTGGGAAGGAGTGGGAGGAGTTGATCAACGGGGCTTGGGGACCCTCTGGAATACCCTCCCAGGGATCCACAGACCGCAATTTGCAAAACGCTGTCGTAAATGAAAATGGTACAGAAGAAAAAATTTAGAGGAAAAGTTTAATATGTTTGTAATATTAAGTCTCAAACTAGGCAATATTTATAAATGGAGATTTGTTTCAGGATAGAAGTGGCTGTACACACCACATAATAAAATGGCTGATGGTGATCACAACAATTAGGGGGATTTTGGATGGGGAATATAAAGTCTCGGTAGTCTACACTGAAAAATGACTGTAAAAGAAGGAATTATGATCCATTTGTCATTCAAGATTCAATATTAAGTAAAGTTTCTAAGTTCAGCTAGTCATGTAAATTGAATCTGGGCTCTTCCGTTCTCATGCATTATTCTTCAAAAGATTCTGCAGGCCAAATGAGTGCAGTCAGTTACACTTGTGCAACATTGTCTTCAATAGGATTGCACAGCTTAACTGGCAAACTCACTAAACAGTTTTGTTGCTGCACAAGAAAAAGAATTTAGCTCACTTTTCCAGCTGTAAGAAAAGGAGTTCTTGTGGCACCTTAGAGACTAACAAATTAGCTGTGGCTCTGCTGGGCTAATGGGAGTAAAAGGTTGTATTAAAAAAGCAAAGAATCCCTGTCCCTAAAGTAAGCAGACGTAACTGAATATATACAAGGAATAGATGGGCTCGAGTGAGTGAGTGCTCTTTTACCCAGTCACTCTTCAGAATAGAAAAGCACTTTGATTCCAGCGACTTCAACCTTTGTGCTGGAAATATTGGTTTGAATTGTAACTGCTGGAAAAAATTTAGCTGAAATCGTCTGTAATCTTAGAAGATTATGCACCAAAAATTCATGGATGGAATTCTTAATTTCACAACTTTTGGAGGCTACTGTTGAAGGTAGTTTTGATGAGAGTCCTGGGGGTAAGGAAAATACCTTCAAGTCTAACAGTTGTCATTGCAAACTTTGCAGGAACTCTGCTTTGAAATGGGAATATATCCTAGAGTACTAGGCAACTTTAGTGCTTGAGAGCAGGGGCCGCATGGACAGTTAGTTTATGGCAGGCTAGTGTGGGATAGACTTATGCTCCAGGTTGCAGTACACTAATTGTTTGTATAGAGGAGCCCTTATTTGTTTACTACTAATGCAACAAGTACTTTGACTGTTTATCTAAACTGAAATATTCAGTGGATGTTTCCTTGACACCATATTGTCTGTAACTTTCTTGAAACAAAATTTGATGCAACTGAATAAACTAGATGCTCTCCATCCTAGTGTGTGGAGAAAGTTAAAATTCAGAGGTAAAGATGGTGGCACTACAGTCTTGAGGGGAGAGTACTAAAACTCTTACTCAGAAGTTTACACAGGGTAAATGAGTTTCTACAAAGGAAAAACTAGCAATTATCTTCCGAGTCTCATCTTCCTGAGAGCACTGAGGAAGATGAGTCTTGGAATAACAGATCTCCCATTCTCTCAGGGAAAGTCCATTTTGTCTTTGCAAATATTAAATATTTCTTCTTTCAGTCACCTCAGCCTTTGCAGTATTGGTAGGTGTGATGTTCCCCTGGTGTCATCCGGACCGGTGATCTGCTAGGTCACTCCAATCCTTGACTCTGGAAGCCAGCCTTACCCTGCTCTGCTGTGAGAACCCCCACTCCTGGGCTGTTCACGCACAGCCTCTGGCATGTAAATTGCTCCTTGGATTGTGCAACCGAATGACACTAGCCAATATCTCCAGTCCCAGACCCAACTCTAGGAACCTCCGCCTTGTATGTCCAGTTATGCCCATTGGACACTGCAAGCATATATGAGTTCATCAGTTTAATAAAGAAATTGATATGTACCAGACTTGTTACCCTAAGGGGACTCTCTGACGTGCTTCAAACAAATGCACTGCTTCAGGTAGAATAAACAAACAGATTTATTAACTACAAAGATAGATTTTAAGAGATTATAAATTAAAGCATAAGTCGGATTTGGTCAAATTAAATAAAAGCAAAACACATTCTGAGCTGATCTTAACACTTTCAATGCCCTAACAAATTTAGATGCTTCTCCCCACAGGCTGGCTGATTGCCCTTCAGCCAGGCTCTCCTGTTTGATCAGAACTTCAGTTGCTTGGTGTTGATGTCTGTAGATGGAGTTGGAAGAAAGAAGAGCATTGCAAATGTGTCTCCCTTTTATCATGTCCTTTCTTCCCTTTTGGCTTTGCATTCCCTCCCCTCCCCACCTCTTCAGAGTCAGATGAGCATTACCTCATCGCAGTCCCAAATTGACCAAAGGAATGGGGGTGACTCACTCAAGAGTCCAACAGATCCTTTGTTGTTGCCTAGGCCAATGTCCTCTGTTCCTGTGAGGCTGGACTGGGTTTGTCCCATATGTGCCCTGATGAGGTGTGAACTGCCGCTCTGCTCTTGGAGAGATTTTGCCTGGGCTTGCTTTAAGCCATGAGGATCCATTTTCAGACTAATAACTATATACATGAAATTATAACCTATAACATTACTGTAACAACAATTACTATAACATCACTATAACAACAATGCTCAGTGCATCATGGGTCTTCCGAAGACACCCAACATGACAAACTTTGCATTGGATACCACACAATCATAAAGATGAATATGGGGGTGTAGGGTGTTCCCATGAGGTACAGAACATCACAGTTTGTAATTCAACTCTTTCATTTTAAATTATGGTTTGGGATAACTATTGAGTTAGGCTTAAAAGCACAGTTTGTTTGAAGAGAAGAAACTACAGGGAGCTTGAAAACCTTATGACAGTCAGCCTGAAGATTAAGGTGTTACTGGCCAGTGTGGAAAAAGTTGTCTTGCCCCACAATTCAAATCTCCCCTTGAATGGCTAAGATGTATTTTTCTTGTGTAATGCTCACCATGTACTGAACTTGTATTGTCAGTCAACTTTATATTATAAATATGCTGAAAGCATAACAGAAATAAGAAAAGTAGTAACTTTTTACTCTTCCTGTCTTTACTTCACTTTCTTTTCCTGTAACAGAAAATGTGTTTTACAATAGTGTCTGGAGGTTCCAACAGATTATACAGTGCCTGGTACAGTGGTGTCCCAAATAGCTCCAGGCTTAAGTGCTTACAAGCCAAATGGACTATTTGGGATGGAAGATCACTCCCATTTTATGGTTGGGGTTTTGAAACACAGATTAAGTGACTTGCCCAAGGTTACACAGCAAGTCTATGGATTCAGGAATTAAACCCAGGTTTTTTGTGTTCCAGTTCAGTGTCCTACTCTACAAGGACATGGCATATCATTCCTGTTTTGTCTTCAGTGTTAGTTTTTTCTTTCTCTGTCTTTATGTCCTTCTTCCTACGTAGCTTTAGAGCTGCTCTATTTTCTGGATCATATCTATGGCCTGTAAAAGACTGCTTTGTGTGACTGACCTCCCCCAAAAAAGAAGTACTTTTTAGCTTGACTTAAAGGGTCAGTGAAGTATCTCCAGCATGAGATGAATTCTCTGGTCTAGGATTGCTGTAGCTCTTAAGTCACTCCCCGACCTGGCCCAGGGGTAAAGGGCTGGGCTAGAGGGCAGGGCATGGCCAAGGTATTCCAACACGTTGCTGGCCATGGACACTGATAGAAAATATGGGATGGGCACTGTCCAGAGATGATGACCAGTTGAAAAATAATCTTCTGCAGGCTGCTCGAAGGGAGAGCGTGCATAGTTTCCTATCAAAATTTTTGAGGCCTCCATCTTTTATATCAGACTTTCACTAATAAGTGTGTGGCACCCTTGAAGCAAGACCCTCTGACTTCTTGAAGGGAGAAGGAACATTGTTTTCCTTCAACAGCTTGGCAGCTGTGTAGGTGTAGTTCTGTCACCCTCCTTGTTCCTGAGATTTCTAGCTGCCAAGCAGGGTGGCAGTTTCTCCGATAGGATTTTTCCTGCAGCTTCAGTTTGAGTCTTTCACTCCAGCTCTTGCCTTTGCTACTGCTCCTAGATTTGCAGTCTGTTTTACTTTTGCTTACAGGTTTCTGAATTGCAGCAGTTTTTTGCTTCTGCAGCTTGACAAACCAGCAGGAGCTGGGGTACCAGCTCTGTGTGCAGACTTGGGAGAGTTACAGTTCCTCAATTCACAGTTCACATTTGGAAACTTATCTTTGGAACTCTAAGCGTTAGAAACTTCATTTTTAAAATGAAAACTTTAGATTCTACAGAAGAAGCTTATTTAGTTTATCCAAGAGACATTTAGGAGATGACTTGACTTCAGATTGCAAGTACCTATATGAGTAGAAGACTTGATAGAGGGCTCTTTAATTTATCAGGCAAACATAAGATTCAGTTGCTGGAAGCTGAAGCAAAGCAAACTTTGACTAAAATAAGGTAATGAATCATTGGAGCAATTTACCTAGGGATGTGATAGCTTCTGTTACTTGAAGTCTTTAAATCCAGATGAAATCTCTCTCCAAACGATGTGCCCTAGCTCAACAAGAAGTGATGGATTGGATGCAGGAACCATTTAGTGAAATTCTATGGCCTGTGTTGCACACAAGGTCGGACTATCTGATCATAATCCCTTTGCTTTTCACAGATTCAGATTTAAAGGCTTGAAGATCAGGCTGAAGTCTCCTTGTCTTGGAAATATCTTGACTATTGTAGCTTCCTTATTAGTATGGTCCTAAGAAAAAGGACTTTTCTGTGAAACTATAACGTTTAAAAGGGATTAATTCTAATAGAGAACCTTGAATTTGCAAACATACAGTGCCAAGATTTTCAGAAGTCTAGGATTTTGGGACTCTGTCTTGAAAGGGACCTGATGCTCAGATGGTAGGTAATCTGAAAAATCAGGCCACTTGCAGTGTTTCAGGTTGGACAACCTAAAAGTGAGGCATGCAAAATCACTTTTGAAATTATTGACCGCAAGATGTAAGTGCATGTTTCTATTAATTTTATTTGGCTCTATCAGGTGAAATTACAAAAATGTATGTTGGGGACTTGATTGCAGAGAACAGGGAATGATACTCTGTGAAAAAGATTGAATGGCTGTGTGTTCCTATATTACTGGCAAATCTGAATCTATTGAATTCAACAATTTCACATTTTTATTGATAATAAGTGTTGGGGAAAAACATTTTAAAATGATTTCTTTTCAGGGATGCAGTCTAATATTAGTTTCACAGTACCTATGTCCACTTCTGAATGAAAGACTGGCTTTACTTGTATTCTTTATGCTTATCCCCTGATTAGGGCTCTAACAAACTCATTCTTTACCATCAATAGTATAAATTACATGCCCCATATTGCAAAAAGACATTTAAAATATACTGGATAGAACCCAGAAAAGCCGTGTCTTATTGGACAGTGAGATAAATATGGAAAACTTTGCATTTAAATCGGAAAAGGCATTGTTTGCAGTGTGATTGTTTAAACTAAACTAAAATAGTCTATATCACATTATATACAAATTCCTGCTGCTTTGCCCACATAAGTTGAATGAAGGAACAGACAGCTGCAGCGGCACAGGAGCTAGCAAATAGAGCTGTAAACAGGGGAGTTTGAGTGGGAGTTCTGTTGGAGGAGAAGGTGTCGGTACTTGGTTTTGTATTTGTAGTATTTGTGTGTGTGTGTGTAGGGGCTTTGTGCTGGGAGAGAAGCTGAGCCCTGATTAGGGGGCGGGGCTTCTCTGACTAGGGGTCCTATAAAGGTAGCCAGCCAGTCAGGCAGCGGCACAGGAGCTAGCAAACTTAGCTGTAAACAGGGGAGTTTGAGTGGGAGTTTGTAAGGGGAGTTGGTATTGTGGTGCTTGTTTGCGGTTTGTTTTTGCTGTGGGGGGTGGTCTTTTTGGTGTGGCTTGTGTTTCCCAGTTTAACAGGATTTAGGTGGGAAGGCGATAACAGATACGGAGGCAGCTGTGGGAGTGACTCCTGTAGTGGAAGACGCATTGAGGATGACTGGATGTGGAAGCTGTGGTATGTACATGATCCTGGAGGGGGGACCTGGTAAGAGTTTTGTCTGCATGAAATGCCGTCTGACAGAGCTGATGGAGGAAAAGATCTGAGGTTTGGAGATGCAGGTGGAAAGTCTGGTTGAGTTTAGGAAGGGGTTTGAGCAGATGATGGAGCAAAGACATGAGGTATCTGAAGGGAAAAGCTCAGACTTACAGATGGAAGCAGGGCTGGGTAATTTTGAGGGAAGACTGGGTGAGGAAAGTGGTCAGTGGAAGCAGGTGACTAAAAGAACCAGGCAGAGGAAAAGATGGGTTAGTGAAGGAGAAAAAGAGCTTAGGAACAGGTTTGCAGAGTTGGAAAATGAAGAAGGGGCTCAGCAGGTAGTCGCTGAAGGTGGAAGGGCAAGGAAGAAGAGAAGAGAGGCTAGTCCAATAGGAAAAGGGGAAGAGTCAAGGGAGACTACACCAAATATGAGCCCCAGGAGGATACAGGATGGGTTGAAGAGGATTATAAGGGAAAATAGGAATGGAAAGAACTTGCAGCCAGAGGGAACAGGGGAGAGACTGGAGAATAGCACTGTCACCAGGCAAAGGCAGGTCTATGTGACAGGGGACTCTTTATTGAGAAGACTAGACAGGCATGTAACTAGAGCTGATCCAGAGAATAGAAGGGTGTGCTGTCTTCCAGGTTCTAAGATATGGGATGTAGACCTGAGGTTGAAAAGGATCCTAAAGGGAGCGGGAAAGAATCCCCTAGTTATTCTTCATGTGGGAACAAATGATACGGCTAGATTGTCGCTGGAAAGTATTAAGGGAGACTATGCTATAAGGCAGTGGTGCTATAAGGAGGGCTTTGGGAAGTATGGCCACTGGGAGGCATTCACGGACAGAGGACAGTTCTCTCGGGATGGACTTCATCTGAGTAGGGAAGGAAATAGACTTCTAGGATGGAGGCTGGCACAACTGATAAAGAGAGCTTTAAACTAGGAATTTGAGGGAGATGGTTGGGAGATGTCCAGGTAATCTCCACACCAGATCTTAGCGTTGAGAGGGAAGAAGATGAAGTAAGAAAGGATACAGCTGTGGGTAGGAGAATGTATATAAGGAGCGAGGACAGTGTGGATACCAGTCTAATAGGTTATACTGGCTGTAGAATGACTGTGCCTAATAGGGTACAAAATGTGAGCGAGGCCAAACAGCAAAAATAAAGATGTTTGTAAACCAATGCGAGGAGCCTAGGTAACAAAATGGAGGAACTAGAGCTACTGGTGCCGGAAGTGAAACCAGATATTATAGGGATAACAGAAACATGGTGGAATAGTAGTCATGATTGGACTACAGGTATTGAAGGGTATGTGCTGTTTAGGAAAGACAGAAATAAAGGTAAAGGTGGTGGAGTAGCATTGTATATCAATGATTCATAGATACTAAGGTCAGAAGGGACCATTCTGATCATCTAGTCCGACCTCCTGCACAGCGCAGGTCACAGAATGTCACCCATCCACTCCTATGAAAAACCTCACCCATGTCTGAGCTATTGAAGTCCTTAAATCATGGTTCAAAACTTCAAGGAGCAGAGAAGCCTCCCTCCAGTCAACCATGCCCCATGCTACAGAGGAAGGCAAAAAAACCTCCAAGGCCTCTCCAATCTGCCCTGGAGGAAAATTCCTTCCCGACCCCAAATATGGCAATCCGCTAAACCCTGAGCACATGGGCAAGATTCACCAGCCAGATACCCAGGAAAGAATTTTCTATAGTAAATCAGATCCCATCCATCTAATATCCCATCTCAGGGGATTTGGCCTATTTACCCTGAATATTTAAAGATCAATTACTTACCAATATCCCATTATCCCATCATACCATCTCCTCCATAAACTTATCGAGTAGAATCTTAAAACCAGATAGATCTTTTGCCCCCACTGCTTTCCTTGGAAGGTTATTCCAAAACTTCACTCCTCTGATGGTTAAAAACCTTCGTCTGTTTTCAAGTCTAAACTTCCTGGTGGCCAGTTTATACCCATTTGTTCTTGTGTCCACATTGGTGCTGAGCTTAAATAATTCCTCTCCCTCTCCTATATTTATCCCTCTGATATATTTATAGAGAGCAATCATATCTCCCCTCAACCTTCTTTTAGTTAGGCTAAACAAGCCAAGCTCCTTAAGTCTCCTTTCATAAGACAAGTTTTCCATTCCTCGGATCATCCTAGTAGCCCTTCTCTGTACCTGCTCCAGTTTGAATTCATCCTTTTTAAACATGGGAGACCAGAACTCCACACAGTATTCTAGGTGAGGTCTCACCAGTGCCTTGTATAATGGTACTAAAACCTCCTTATCCCTACTGGAAATGCCTCTCCTGATGCATCCCAAAACCGCATTAGCTTTTTTCACAGCGATATCACATTGGCAGCTCATAGTCATCCTATGATCAACCAATACTCCAAGGTCCTTCTCCTCTTCCGTTACTTCTAATTGATGCATCCCCAACTTATAACTAAAATTCTTGTTATTAATCCCTAAATGCATAACCTTACACTTCTCACTATTAAATTTCATCTTATTACTATTACTCCAGTTTACAAGGTCATCCAGATCCTCCTGTATAATATCCCGATCCTTCTCCGAATTGGCAATACCTCCCAGCTTTGTATCATCTGCAAACTTTATTAGCACACTCCCACTTTTTGTGCCAAGGTCAGTAATAAAAAGATTACATAAGATTGATCCCAAAACCGATCCCTGAGGAACTCCACTGTTAACCTCTCTCCAACCTGACAGTTCGCCTTTCAGTAGGACCCGTTGCAGTCTCCCCTTTAACCAATTCCTTATCCACCTTTTGATGTTCATATTGATCCCCATCTTCTCCAATTTAACTAATAATTCCCCATGTGGCACGGTATCAAATGCCTTACTGAAATCTAGGTAAATTAGATCCACTGCATTTCCTTTATCTAAAAAATCTGTTACTTTTTCAAAAAAGGAGATTAGGTTGGTTTGGCACGATCTACCTTTTGTAAAACCATGTTGTATTTTGTCCCATTTACCATTGACTTCAATGTCCTTAACTAATTTTTCCTTCAAAATTTTTTCCAGGACCTTGCATACTACAGATGTCAAACTAACTGGCCTGTAGTTACCCGGATCACTTTTTTTTCCTTTCTTAAAAATAGGAACTATATTAGCAATTCTCCAATCATTCGGTACTACTCCTGAATTTACAGATTCATTAAAAATTCTTGCTAATGGGCTTGCAATTTCAGGTGCCAATTCCTTTAATATTCTTGGATGAAGATTATCCGGGCCCCCCGATTTAGTCCCATTAAACTGTTTCAGTTTCGCTTCTACCTCTGATATGGTAATATCTACCTCTATATCCTTCTTCCCATTTGTCATGCTACCATTATCCCCAAGATCCTCTTTAGCCTTATTAAAGACTGAGGCAAAGTATTTGTTTAGATATTGGGCCATGCCTAGATTATCTTTAACCTCCACTCCATCCTCAGTGTTAAGCGGCCCCACTTCTTCCTTCTTAGTTTTCTTCTTATTTATATGGCTATAGAACCTTTTACTATTGGTTTTAATTCCCTTTGCAAGGTCCAACTCTACTTGACTTTTAGCCTCTCTCACTTTATCCCTACATCTTCTGACCTCAATTAGGTAGCTTTCCTTGCTGATCCCTCCCATCTTCCACTCCCTGTATGCTTTCTGCTTCTTCATAATCATCTCTCTAAGATGCTTGCTCATCGAGCTTGGTCTACAACTCCTTCCTATGAATTTTTTCCCCTTTCTTGGGATACAGGCTTCCGATAGCTTCTGCAGTTTTGATTTAAAGTAATCCCAGGCCTCCTCTACCTTTAGATCCATAAGTTCTTCAGTCCAATCCACTTCCTTAACTAATTTCCTTAATTTTTGAAAGTCAACCCTTTTGAAATCAAAAACCCTAGTTGCAGATTTATTTTTGTTAATCCTTCCATTTAGTTTGAACTGAATTAGCTCATGATCACTTGAGCCAAGATTGTCCCCTACAACCATTTCTTCTATGAGGTCCTCGCTACTCACCAAAATTAAATCTAAAATGGCATCCCCTCTAGTCGGTTCAGCAACTACTTGATGAAGCAATCTATCAGCTATCGCATCTAGGAAAATCTGAGCCCTATTATTACTAGCACTGGTCCTCCAGTCTATATCTGGGAAGTTAAAGTCTCCCATCATCACGCAGTTTCCATTAGTATTTACTTTATTAAAGACATTAAAAAGGGCTCTATCCATATCCAAATTAGATCCCGGAGGTCTATAGCACACCCCAAGCACTATCGTAGGAGAGGCTTTACTAGTTTTCTTCCCCAATGTAATTTTTGCCCAGACGGACTCTGTCTTATCCATTGCATCGCTTCTTATTTCTTTACATTCTACCTCATCATTAAAAAGAAAAGGAGTACTTGTGGCACCTTAGAGACTAACAAATTTACAAACAAAAACTCTTCTGTACAGAGTACCCAGAAGTCACCTACTACAGGACAGGCCCAACAAAGAAAACAACAGAATGCCACTAGCCATCACCTTCAGCCCCCAACTAAAACCTCTCCAACGCATCATCAAGGATCTACAACCTATCCTGAAGGACGACCCATCACTCTCACAGATCTTGGGAGACAGACCAGTCCTTGCTTACAGACAGCCCCCCAATCTGAAGCAAATACTCACCAGCAACCACACACCACACAACAGAACCACTAACCCAGGAATCTATCCTTGCAACAAAGCCCGTTGCCAACTCTGTCCATATATCTATTCAGGGGATACCATCATAGGGCCTAATCACATCAGCCACACAATCAGAGGCTCGTTCACCTGCGCATCTACCAATGTGATATATGCCATCATGTGCCAGCAATGCCCCTCTGCCATGTACATTGGCCAAACTGGACAGTCTCTACGCAAAAGAATGAATGGACACAAATCAGACGTCAAGAATTATAACATTCAAAAACCAGTTGGAGAACACTTCAATCTCTCTGGTCACTCGATCACAGACCTTAGAGTGGCTATACTTCAACAAAAAAGCTTCAAAAACAGACTCCAACGAGAGACTGCTGAATTGGAATTAATTTGCAAACTGGTACAATTAACTTAGGCTTGAATAGAGACTGGGAATGGATGAGTCATTACACAAAGTAAAACTATTTCCCCATGGTATTTCTTCCTCCCACCCCACCCCCCACCGTTCCTCTGATATTCTTGTTAACTGCTGGAATTAGCCTACCTTGCTTGTCACCATGAAAGGTTTTCCTCCTTCCCCCCCCCTGCTGCTGGTGATGGCTTATCTTAAGTGATCACTCTCCTTACAGTGTGTATGATAAACCCATTGTTTCATGTTCTCTGTGTGTGTGTATATAAATCTCTCCTCTGTTTTTTCCACCAAATGCATCCGATGAAGTGAGCTGTAGCTCACGAAAGCTTATGCTCTAATAAATTTGTTAGTCTCTAAGGTGCCACAAGTACTCCTTTTCTTTTTGCGAATACAGACTAACACGGCTGCTACTCTGATACCTCATCATTGATATACAATGCTACTCCACCCCCTTTACCTTTGTTTCTGTCTTTCCTAAACAGCACATACCCTTCAATTCCTGTAGTCCGGTCATGACTACTATTCCACCATGTTTCTGTTATCCCTATAATATCTGGTTTCACTTCCTGCACCAGTAGCTCTAGTTCCTCCATTTTGTTACCTAGACTCCTCGCACTGGTGTACAAACATCTTAATTTTTGCTGTTTGGCCTCGCTCACATTTTGTACCCTATTAGGCACTGTCATTCTACAGCCAGTATAACCTATTAGACTAGTATCCACACAGCCCTTGCTCCTTACATACATTCTCCTACCCACGGCTGTATCCTTTCTTACTTCATCTTCTTCCCTCTCAATGCTAAAATCTGGCGTGGAGATTTTCTGGACATCTCCCATCCATCTCCCCCCAATTCCTAGTTTAAAGCTCTCTTTATCAGTTGTGCCAGCCTCGATCCTAGAAGTCTATTTCCTTCCCTACTCAGATGAAGTCCATCCTGAGAGAACTGACCTCTGTCCGTGAATGCCTCCCAGTGGCCATACATCCCAAAGCCCTCCTTATAGCACCACTGCCTAAGCCATCTGTTGAGAGTCATAATCTTGTCACACCTTTGTTGCCCTTCTCTAGGAACAGGCAGGATGCCGCTAAAGATCACCTGAGCCTCAATTTCCTTAAGTGTCTTCCCCAGCCTAGCATAGTCTCCCTTGATACTTTCCAGCGAGAATCTGGCTGTATCATTTGTTCCCACATGAAGGATAATTAGGGGATTCTTTCCCGCTCCCTTTAGGATCCTTTTCAACCTCAGGTCTACATCCCGTATCTTAGCACCCGGAAGACAGCACACCCTTCTATTCTCAGGATCAGCTCTAGTTTCAGGCCTGTCTATTCTTCTCAATAAAGAGTCCCCGATCACATAGACCTGCCTTTTCCTGGTGACAGTGCTATTCTCCAGTCTCTCCCCTGTTCCCTTTGGCTGCAAGTTCTTTCCATTCCTATTTTCCCTTACAATCCTCTTCAACCCATCCTGTATCCTCCTGGGGCTCATATTTGGTGTAGTCTCCCTTGACTCTTCCCCTTTTCCTATAGGACTAGCCTCTCTTCTCTTCTTCCTTACCCTTCCACCTTCAACAAGTACCTGCTGAGCCCCTTCTTCATTTTCCAACTCTGCAAACCTGTTCCTAAGCTCTATTTCTCCTTCACTAGCCCGTCTTTTTTTCTGCCTGGTTCTTTGAGTCACATGTTTCCACTGACCACTTTCCTCATCCAGTCTCTCCTCAAAATTCCCCAGCCCTGCTTCCATCTGTGAGTCTGAGCTTTTCCCTTCAGATACCTCATATTTTTGCTCCATCATCTGCTCAAACCCCTTCCTAAACTCAACCAGACTTTCCACCTGCATCTCCAAACCTCGGATCTTTTCCTCCATCAGCTCTATCAGACGACATTTCATGCAGAAAAAACTCTTACCGGTTCCCCCCTCCAGGATCATGTACATACCACATGATGAGGTAGAATGTAAAGAAATAAGTGATGCAATGGATAAGACAGAGTCTGTCTGGGCAAAAATTACATTGGCGAAGAAAACTACTAGAGCCTCTCCTACGATAGTGCTTGGGGTGTGCTATAGACCTCCGGGATCTAATTTGGATATGGATAGAGCCCTTTTTAATGTTTTTAATAAAGTAAATAATAATGGAAACTTTGTGATCATGGGAGACTTTAACTTCCCAGATATAGACTGGAGGCCCAGTGCTAGTAACAATAATAGGGCTCAGATTTTCCTAGATGCGATAGCCGATGGATTCCTTCATCAAGTAATTGCTGAACTGACTAGAGGGGATGCCATTTTAGATTTGGTTTTGATGAGTAGTGAGGACCTCAGAGAAGAAATGGTTGTACAGGATAATCTTGGTTTAAGTGATCATGAGCTAATTCAGTTGAAACTGAATGGAAAGATTAACAAAAATAAATCTGCAACTAGGGTTTTTGATTTCAAAAGGACTGACTTTCAAAAATTAAGGAAATTAGTTAGGGAAGTGGATTAGACTGAAGAATTTATGGATCTAAAGGTAGAGGAGGCCTGGGATTACTTTAAAAAAGTAAAGCTGCAGAAGCTATCGGAAGCCTGTATCCCAAGAAAGGGGAAAAAATTCATAGGCAGGAGTTGTAGACCAAGCTGGATGAGCAAGCATCTCAGAGAGGTGATTAAGAAGAAGCAGAAAGCATACAGGGAGTGGAAGATGGGAGGGATCAGCAAGGAAAGCTACCTTATTGAGGTCAGAACATGTAGGGATAAAGTGAGACAGGCTAAAAGTCGAGTAGAGTTGGACCTTGCAAAGGGAATTAAAACCAATAGTAAAAGGTTCTATAGCCATATAAATAAGAAGAAAACTAAGAAGGAAGAAGTGGGGCCGCTTAACACTGAGGATGGAGTGGAGGTTAAAGATAATCTAGGCATGGCCCAATATCTAAACAAATACTTTGCCTCAGTCTTTAATAAGGCTAAAGAGGGTCTTGGGGATAATGGTAGCATGACAAATGGGAAGAAGGATATAGAGGTAGATATTACCATATCAGAGGTAGAAGCGAAACTCAAACAGCTTAATGGGACTAAATCGGGGGGCCCAGATAATCTTCATCCAAGAATATTAAAGGAATTGGCACGTGAAATTGCAAGCCCATTAGCAAGAATTTTTAATGAATCTGTAAATTCAGGAGTATTACCGAATGATTGGAGAATTGCTAATATAGTTCCTATTTTTAAGAAAGGAAAAAAAATGTGATCCGGGTAACTACAGGCCAGTTAGTTTGACATCTGTACTATGCAAAGTCCTGGGAAAAATTTTGAAGGAGAAATTAGTTAAGGACATTGAAGTCAACGGTAAATGGGACAAAATACAACATGGTCTTACAAAAGGTAGATCGTGCCAAACCAACCTGATTTCCTTCTTTGAGAAAGTAACAGATTTTTTAGATAAAGGAAACGCAGTGGATCTAATTTACCTAGATTTGAGTAAGGTGTTTGATATCGTGCCAGATGGGGAATTATTAGCTAAATTGGAAAAGATGTGGATCAATATGAACATCAAAAGGTGGATAAGGAATTGGTTAAAGGGGAGACTACAATGGGTCCTACTGAAAGGCGAACTGTCAGGTTGGAGGGAGGTTACCAGTGGAGTTCCTCAGGGATCAGTTTTGGAACCAATCCTATTTAATCTTTTTATTATTGACCTTGGCACAAAAAGTGGGAGTGTGCTAATAAAGTTTGCAGATACAAAGCTGGGAGGTATTGCCAATTCAGAAAGGGATCGGGATATTGTACAGGAGGATCTGGATGACCTTGTAAACTGGAGTAATAGTAATAGGAGGAAATTGAATAGTGAGAAGTGCAAGGTTATGTATTTAGGGATTAATAACAAGAAGTTTAGTTATAAGCTGGGTACGCATCAATTAGAAGTAACGGAAGAGGAGAAGGACCTTGGAGTATTGGTTGATCGTAGGATGACTATGAGTTGCCAATGTGATATGGCTGTGAAAAAAGCTAATGCGGTTTTGGGATGCATCAGGAGAGGCATTTCCAGTAGGGATAAGGAGGTTTTAATACCATTATACAAGGCATTGGTGAGACCTCACCTGGAATACTGTGTGCAGTTCTGGTCTCCCATGTTTAAAAAGGATGCATTCAGACTGGAGCAGGTACAGAGAAGGGCTACTAGGATGATCCAAGGAATGGAAAACTTGTCTTATAAAAGGAGACTTAAGGAGCTTGGCTTGTTTAGCCTAACTAAAAGAAGGTTGAGGGGAGATATGACTGCTCTCTATAAATATATCAGAGGGATAAATACAGGAGAGGGAGAGGAATTATTTCAGCTCAGCACCAATGTGGACACAAGAACAAATGGGTATAAACTGGCCACCAGGAAGTTTAGACTTGAAATTAGACACAGGTTTATAACCATCAGAGGAGTGAAGTTTTGGAATAGCCTTCCAACGGAAGCAGTGGGGGCAAAGATCTATCTGGTTTTAAGATTCTACTCGATAAGTTTATGGAGGATATGGAATGATGGGATAATGTTGTTTTTGGTAATTAATTGATCTTTAAATATTCATGGTAAATAGGCCTAATCCCCTGAGATGGGATATTAGATGGATGGGATCTGAGTTACCCAGGAAAGAATTTTCTGTAGTATGTGGCTGGTGAATCTTGCCCATATGCTCAGGGTTTAGCTGATCGCCATATTTGGGGTCAGGAAGGAATTTTCCTCCAGGGCAGATTGGAGAGGCCTTGGAGGTTTTTTTGCCTTCCTCTGTAGCATGGGGCATGGTTGACTGGAGGGAGGCTTCTCTGCTCCTTGAAGTTTTGAACCATGATTTAAGGACTTCAATAGCTCAGACATGGGTGAGGTTTTTCATAGGAGTGGATGGGTGACATTCTGTGGCCTGCGCTGTGCAGGAGGTCGGAATAGATGATCAGAATGGTCCCTTCTGACCTTAGTATCTATGATGTTCCCTCTAGAGAACCACCAACAGATGGTATCCAACCTGGCTTATACTGATTATGGATAACTAGTGATCCTAATGGAGAACACATGAATTCTGACAGGGTTTAAGTACATAAGTATATAAGTGAGTGTCAGTTTGGAAAGTTCTTCTAATTTTTTATAGGTTTTTTGTTTTCAGTATGTTATTTTCAACTTTGAGGTCTTTATTGTTTCATTGTTCGGGGATTAATCTTATTCTTATTCTGGGTAACTACCTCATTATAGACTTGATTGCCTATTTAGGATTTATGTCCTTCTTGGTGTGAAATTACAATTGTTTTAGGTCCTGAAGCAAAGTTTTCCTGGCAAAATATAATCAGGACTCTGATAATTACTAATTTACTTACTGATCCTTTTATCTGTTTCTTTCTTACTAGATCCTGGATTTGAGCATTTTAAGATAGCAGAAAAATCCCATGGGAATTGGATCAAGCTCTATCTAGAGGGAAATGATTCAGAAGTCCTCTTAAACCTTGGCAAAAAGGTCCTTAAGCAATATTTAGAGGCTCTGAAGATCTTGAGTTCTTCACTAAGCAAGCAAGTGGCACAATACGACATGTATTCAATGACAGTGGGGACTGTGATAGTCATGGAGGTATGAATTGATAAGTTCAGGAAGGAGGTTATATGATGGCATTGCCTGTACTAGGGGAAAGTGGACTTGATGACCCAGGAGGTCCCGTCCCAATTCATGTTCTTGTGAATTCACATCTCATTATGAAGTGGCTAAGAGCAGAAACGTTCAATTTGCTCTTTTGAGTACATAGTATGGTTTTAGTAATGATTAATGCTGGAAATTGGTAACTGTTTCACAGTGTTAACTCTTTTTTCCATTGAAAGATGAAGTATGACTTTTCAACACCCCAAAATTATTTTCTGGGATAAGTGTTAGGAAGCTTTTGGTATAATCTCTTTGGTTTACGCTTTCTGTACTTTGATATTTACAGTAAGCATGTAGATGTGCTCCAACTTTAACTGCTCTTGTATCCATTAGCCTATATTGCTTCATGAACAGAGCGGCTCTATGTAAAAAGCATAGAACAGCTATGGCAACGTTCTGTTTGTGCCTAATGTTGATGTAAAGTTCACATTTCAGCAGTCCGGGTCAAATTCTCAGATGTAGGAACATTTATTCTTCATGCTTAAAGGTTTAATCCTGGGAAAGGAGTGCTTCCTGCAAGGAACTCAGTGCCCTTAACTCTTGCTTAAGATCTTCTGTAGGAGCTGAGAGTACTTGGCCCCTCACAGGACTGGCCCTAAAAATAGCAAATACCATCTTTGGTATGAAGCCTGGAACAGGCTATTTGTAGGTGGTTGTGGATTTTTTTTTTATGTGGATAATTATTAGGGCTGTTGATTAATTGCAGTTAACTCACGTGATTAACTCAAAAAATTAATTGTGATTTAAAAAAATTTATTGCAGTTTTAATCGCACTGTTAAACAATAGACTACCAATTGAAATTTATTATATATTTTTGGATTTTTCTACATTTTCAAATATATTGATTTCAATAACAGAATACACAGTGTACAGTGCTCACTTTATACTATTTTTTATTACAAATATTTGCAATGTAAAAATGATAAATGTAGATTTTTTTTTTGTTACATAACTGCATTAAAAGCTGTGTAAAACTTCAGAGCCTACAAGTCTTCCTTCTTGTTCAGCCAATCGCTAAGACAAATAAGCTTGTTTACATTTATGGGAGATAATGCTGCCCGCTTCTTATTTACAACGTCTCCTGAAAGTGAGAATAGGCATTCTCATGGCAGTTTTGTAGCCGGCATTGCAAGGTATTTACATGCCAGATATTCTAAACAGTCATATGCCCCTTCATGCTTCAGCCACCATTCCAGTGGACATGCTTCCATGTTGATCTCATTTTAAAAAAAAGTGTTAATTAAATTTGTGACTGGACTCCTTGGGGGAGAATTGTGTGTCTCCTGCTCTGTTTTACCTGCTTTCTGCCATATATTTCATGTTATAGCAGTCTCAGATGATGAAGCAGCACATTGTTCATTTTAAGAATGCTTCCACTGCAGATTTGACAAAACACAAAGAAGGTACCAATGTGAGATTTCTAAAGATAGCTACAGCACATGACCCAAGATTTAAGAATCTGAAGTGCCTTCCAAAATCTGAGAGGGACAAGGTGTGGCGCATGCTTTTAGAGATCTTAAAAGAGCAACACACCAATGTGGAAACTACAGAACCTGAACCACCAAAAAAGAAAATGAACCTTCTGCTGGTGGCCTCTGACTCAGATGATGAAAATGAGCATGTGTCGATCCGCACTGCTGGAGATTGTTATCGAGCAGAACCCAACATCAGCATGGATGCATATCCTCTGGAATGGTGGTCAAAGCAAGAAGGGCTATATGAATCTTCAGTGCCTTTTGCAAGTAAATATCTTGCGACTCCGGCTACAACAGTGCCTTGTGAACGCCTGTTCTTACTTTTAGGTGACATTGTCAACGAGAAGTGGGCAGCATTGTCTTCTGCAAATGTAAACAAACTTGTGTGAGTGATTGGTTGAACAGGAAGTAGGACTGAGTGGGCTTGTAAGCTCTAAAGTTTTACATTTTATATTTGAGTACAGTTATTGTACATAATTCTGCATTTGTAAGTTAAACTTTTATGATAAAGGGATTGCAGTACAGTACTTGTGTTAGGTGAATTGAGAAATGCTATTTTTCTTTTTTACAGTGCAAATATTTGTAATAAAAAATAAATATAAAGTGAGCCCTGTGTGCTTTGTATTCTGTGTTGTAATTGAAATCAATATATTTGAAAATGTAGAAAACATCCAAAAATATTTTAGTATTCTATTGCTCAACAGCATGATTAATCTTTTTAATTGCGCGACAGCCCTACTTTCTATGTTTTAAAAAAAATTCCATCATGTCAGATCACATTGACTCCACATAGGTTATCACAGTGTTAAAACCTGAAGACCCATAGAACAGATCTCTGCTACCTGAGCTAATGGAATAACTGGTGGTAGTGGTATTGGGTTAGCCACTATAGGGAGATGAGGCAACATTTGGGTTTCACAGCATTCCTCTGTCAGCCTACTATTTGCTGACAGAGGAATGTTGAGGCTCAGGAAATACTAGTTTTTTATGGCAGGTTCCGTAGTAGCACATAATCTAATGTTTATACAGACCCTTGTGCCCCTGGCCTCCCCTGCCCCTTCCAGCCTGTCCTTGTCTGTCTCCCTTCTCAGCACTTCATGCGTCTGTATTAGTCAAATGGCTTCCTCTTCCATTGCCAGTGTGGCAGTACTGGGGAGTATTGAGAGCACAGGATACAGTCTCCCTGCTTTTAGTTCTTGTGATTGGTGCTACAACAGTCCCTGACTGCCAAGAGGACCAATTGCAGAGATAGTCATAGAATCATAGAATCATAGAATATCAGGGTTGGAAGGGACCCCAGAAGGTCATCTAGTCCAACCCCCTGCTCAAAGCAGGACCAAGTCCCAGTTAAATCATCCCAGCCAGGGCTTTGTCAAGCCTGACCTTAAAAACCTCTAAGGAAGGAGATTCTACCACCTCCCTAGGTAACGCATTCCAGTGTTTCACCACCCTCTTAGTGAAAAAGTTTTTCCTAATATCCAATCTAAACCTCCCCCATTGCAACTTGAGACCATTACTCCTCGTTCTGTCATCTGCTACCATTGAGAACAGTCTAGAGCCATCCTCTTTGAAACCCCCTTTCAGGTAGTTGAAAGCAGCTATCAAATCCCCCCTCATTCTTCTCTTCTGCAGACTAAACAATCCCAGCTCCCTCAGCCTCTCCTCATAAGTCATGTGCTCTAGACCCCTAATCATTTTCGTTGCCCTTCGTTGTACTCTTTCCAATTTATCCACATCCTTCCTGTAGTGTGGGGCCCAAAACTGGACACAGTACTCCAGATGAGGCCTCACCAGTGTCGAATAGAGGGGAACGATCACGTCCCTCGATCTGCTCGCTATGCCCCTACTTATACATCCCAAAATGCCATTGGCCTTCTTGGCAACAAGGGCACACTGCTGACTCATATCCAGCTTCTCGTCCACTGTCACCCCTAGGTCCTTTTCCGCAGAACTGCCGCCGAGCCATTCGGTCCCTAGTCTGTAGCGGTGCATTGGATTCTTCCATCCTAAGTGCAGGACCCTGCACTTATCCTTATTGAACCTCATTAGATTTCTTTTGGCCCAATCCTCCAATTTGTCTAGGTCCTTCTGTATCCTATCCCTCCCCTCCAGCGTATCTACCACTCCTCCCAGTTTAGTATCATCCGCAAATTTGCTGAGAGTGCAATCCACACCATCCTCCAGATCATTTATGAAGATATTGAACAAAACGGGCCCCAGGACCGACCCCTGGGGCACTCCACTTGACACCGGCTGCCAACTAGACATGGAGCCATTGATCACTACCCGTTGAGCCCGACAATCTAGCCAGCTTTCTACCCACCTTATAGTGCATTCATCCAGCCCATACTTCCTTAACTTGCTGACAAGAATGCTGTGGGAGACCGTGTCAAAAGCTTTGCTAAAGTCAAGAAACAATACATCCACTGCTTTCCCTTCATCCACAGAACCAGTAATCTCATCATAAAAGGCGATTAGATTAGTCAGGCATGACCTTCCCTTGGTGAATCCATGCTGACTGTTCCTGATCACTTTCCTCTCCTCTAAGTGCTTCAGGATTGATTCTTTGAGGACCTGCTCCATGATTTTTCCAGGGACTGAGGTGAGGCTGACCGGCCTGTAGTTCCCAGGATCCTCCTTATTCCCTTTTTTAAAGATGGGCACTACATTAGCCTTTTTCCAGTCATCCGGGACTTCCCCCGTTCGCCACGAGTTTTCAAAGATAATGGCCAAGGGCTCTGCAATCACAGCCGCCAATTCCTTCAGCACTCTCGGATGCAATTCGTCCGGCCCCATGGACTTGTGCACGTCCAGCTTTTCTAAATAGTCCCTAACCACCTCTATCTCTACAGAGGGCTGGCCATCTCTTCCCCATTTTGTGTTGCCCAGCACAGCAGTCTGGGAGCTGACCTTGTTAGTGAAAACAGAAGCAAAAAAAGCATTGAGTACATTAGCTTTTTCCACATCCTCTGTCACTAGCTTGCCTCCCTCATTCAGTAAGGGGCCCACACTTTCCTTGGCTTTCTTCTTGTTGCCAACATACCTGAAGAAACCCTTCTTGTTACTCTTGACATCTCTTGCTAGCTGCAGCTCCAGGTGCGATTTGGCCCTCCTGATATCTTTCCTACATGCCCGAGCAATATTTTTATACTCTTCCCTGGTCATATGTCCAACCTTCCACTTCTTGTAAGCTTCTTTTTTATGTTTAAGATCCGCTAGGATTTCACCATTAAGCCAAGCTGGTCGCCTGCCATATTTACTATTCTTTCGACTCAAAGACCCTGCAGTCCTGAGATGAAGTCTCTGCACTGTTGATCTGTGAGGTAGCGCATGCGTTGTGTAGTCAACATGTAGGATCTTTGAGGGGTTGGAGCATGCTCAGTACAGATGAAATCTTCAGAGAACATCTTTGTGGGGGAGGGATAGCTCAGTGGTTTGAGCATTGGCTTGCTAAACCTAGGGTTAGGAGTTCAATCCTTGAGGGGATCTGGGCCATTTAGGGATCTGGGGCAAAAATTGGGGAATGGTTCTGCTTTGAGTAGGGGGTTGGACTAGATGACCTCCTGAGGTCCCTTCCAACCCTGATATTCTATGAGATTCTAACATAGCTGTCGTACTCTACTAAATCTCTACTGAGCATGTGTGAACTGAGGTTTTGAGGCTCAGAACATGTCCAAATATGGATGAATTTTCACAAAGATGGTAAAAAGCACATCCCTGTCACTAAGGGACCCTTGCCAAATTTCAGGTCTCTGATCCAAAGTATCAGAGGCATTAGAGCTTCTCAACAAAATGGTTACAAATTTTTTAACATGGGCAAAATATCAATATGAGAAACAGCTGTGATTTTGCTGAGATTTTAAAAAAAGAAAATTCATCCCGAGCCAAACAGCAAACATGGAAAATTTCAGCCTTAAACCATTAGTTTGGAGGGGTTATAAGAAAGTGAAAATAGGGCATTAGAATGGAAAGGGCTGGGTAAAACAAGGTCTTAGAATGGAAAACACCAGGTAAGTAGTTGATTGTGTGATTAACTACATAGACACTGCTACCTGAGCCACTTTATAATAACCTGTTCTCTGTAAATCTGCTCCTTTCTAACTATAGAGGAGAAAATGGAGGCTCACTGTGGCTTTACGGGTTTGGGTCAATTTCCGCAGGTATCTTAGTTCTTTTGCCCTTAATGTCCATAATGGCAGTTTTAGGTCATAACTAGATGTGATATATATTTTTCAAAGCATTTTCAAGATTAGGATACCTTTGCTTGGAAAACAAACAGATAAGTGTTCTTGCATTAGAATAAACCCCAAATAGGAATGGCATCAAAGAGAACGAATTCCAGTCTACAAATATTAAGGCTTATAGAGTATAAACATCCATATCTATTGATAGGCAAAAATAATTGTGACCAATAACATAATAGCATTTACTTCTAGTACCATAGGTATGTGTTGGCTGGGAAGTTGATCATAGTTTGTCTAGGTTAGTTAAGAGGATGCGTCTTAGACCTAAATTTAATGCATTTTATTTATTGTGGAATACATAAGCGCTGACTTCCAACATTCTTGAAACCTTAACACTGACCCTGAGACACTAAAGACCATAAAAACTGACCAGTTCATACAGGCTATCTCTTCCTTTTCTATGGCAGCAGGAGCATCTCCCTCTGTTGGAAGCAGAGGAAGGGTAGCATTCCTGTCTAGGATAAATACTGACTGAGGACCCTGCTGATCAATTGGACTCAGCATTGAGGTGGCTGTGTGGTTGGGGAAGAGAGGCTGTGCGGAGAGAACCTGACACAGAACCCAGAGTGACTTCATGCAAAGTATAGTGGGGAAAGAGAAGACTGGCAGCCTGCTGTAAGGAGATGTGGGTCTTCAGCTTCTCATTGGAGGGTAGAGGGTGCTGCTTTTATGTCTGTTTGCACATTTTACTACATTATGTGATAAAAGCTGACTATTGGCAGTGATTCGTGAAAATGCAGGTGACACAATGGTATAGTGTGCACTTACTTTTAACCTTGAGACTTATTTTAAATGTTGCCTTAAAATTTCAATTGTTTGATCTCATCCTTGTCCAAATTCCATTTGTGCACATTGCAAACCACTGTGGAACTTGGCCTGATTTCCTGTTTCTGCTTAGAGGCGCATGTTGGAATAGCGGAAGGTATACTGGTTAGCATTCAGATTCATTGGCCTCAAATGGAGTTTTGTCTGCATTGTCTACATGGCTTGGGCCAAAGCTGTTAGTTGCTCGTAACTTTGGATTTCTTGATTTAAGCACTTAAAAATCAAATCAAATCCAAGTAACAAACAAGGGAGTGAGGTGGGGCACAGAAATCTATATACTCTGAAGATTCATATTCTTGAAAAACAGTTCTTCTTTGAGTAGTGTCCCTATGGGTGCTCCACACTAGGTGCGCTTGTGCCCCTGTGCCTTTGATCAGAGATTTCTCATAGCAGTATCCATTCAGGCCGCGTATATGTGCTAGTCAGCCTTGTGCCCCATGCAGTAGTTATATAGTACTGCATAGGCAAACCACCCTCATTTCCTTCTCAACTGCTTTGGCCTGAGGCAGTTGTCCCTGTTAAGATTACCTCAACTGTGTCCCAATTTTTATTCTAGAACTTAATTTATAGTAGGTCTTAATATTTGTGTAATTAGTAAGTAGTAGTAGCTTTAACTTCCTAGTTGTTTTTTTTAAATTTATAGATATTAGTTAGTAGATAAAGTAGTTCTTGTTCACTGGGAGGTTATGCCCGGTTCTCCCGGTTTCATACATTGTCTGTCGTGCCAGGAGGCACTCCTAGTGCATCCATTGCCTCAGGGAATCACATGTTGCCCAGAAGTGCACTGTCTGGTGTTTGATATCTAGAGCTTGAAAAAACAGAGAGATCAAACTTTGTCTCCTCATGATGGAGAGCTTGCTCCATACAGCTTCTGACCAGGCCAAGGAACCCACCTCCTACCACACATTCCATACGCCAGTCTCTGAGCAACTCTGCTGTCTCAACTCTTTGAGCCACATTCCTCAAGGGCATCTAAGAGAAGACTCCTCTCATAAGTCTTCCAAAGACTATAACCCAAGTTGACCAGGTAAAGAATCTACGTCAAAAAAGCCGATGTTGTCAGTGTCTTCAGCTACATCAGCACCATCTGCTCTCCAGTCCGGTACTCACGAGGCTGCTGGTTCCTTAGGTACCAGAGGCACCATTAGGCAGAAAGATGGGAAAGCCTTGCACCTGGAGAGATCATCGGTACTGTCAGCAGACTGAGGTGACAAGAAGAGCTCTTCCTCTACTTCCTCGGTATCAAAGAAGCTCACTTGGGCTACAGCCACACTTCTCTGAGTGGCTGAGACTCATGGTGCTGTCATCTCCCTCGGCCATTGCTACTTTGGTGCAGACCACTGGCTCTGTACTGACAGTACATGCTGTACTGCAGGAGTTTCATTTTCTGCAAGACCTGGCTGTGTCTGAGATGCCTGATTCTCTGCTCTTGGCTCTGACATATTTTCATTATCCTGGGCATTGAGATTGCTGTAAATTTGCCTTGTACCAGCAGTTTCATCTCAAATCTTTCCTGGGGTTTCACCATTGAATTGAGAGTTTGAGGAAGAGGATTCTGATGAAGATCTTGCCTTGGTTTCCCAAATATTGGTCCAGGGCTCCTTCCTCACCACTATAGAGGCCCCTTTCCAGAAGTCTCTGAGCCTATCACCACTCATGCACAAGATAGCTGCAACCATCTCTTTTATGCCTTTTGCACCGTCTTCTTGGTTTTAGTAGGACCCTTGAACAGCCCATGCCAGTTATTTTCCAACTTCAAGCACCATCTGTCAGAGATAGGCAGCCTTAATCACCGCCCCCTCCCCCCCCCCCGAAGACTTGATCCTCAAGAAGAAACTTTGAGAAGCAGGAAGCTAGAGCCAATGAAGAGGTCTTTCTTCTGGTCAACATCTCCCCGTCATCTCTGGATGAAGCACTTACATCTCCTTCCGTCCTTGGTGGATGATTTTCAACAGTTTTATGCTCTGGTTAAGGTAATTGCTGACTCCTTGCAGATCCCTCTTGAGGAGGTTGGCACGGACTCCAGGGTTACTTTGCATTTTCTTGGGATCTCTACACATGCCTACAAGAGAAGGTTTAGCAAGTCCCAGACAACTCAGAGATTCTGTCCTGCCCAATTCCCGACCTCCCAGAGATTGTATGAACCCCATCAGAAGAGGCAGAAATTCCAGAGATGGAAACTATCCACCTTTCAGCCTTTGGCCTCTCACCCTACCACCTCCAATCAGCAATTTTGATGGGCTAATTGAGAGTCTGAATTACCCTCCTCATCCTTAGGAGCTGCACTTGTTCACCTGCCTTCCTCCCATTGGCATCCGCCTTTACCCCTTCAGGTGGGCTTGTGAGTTGATCACCATAGACAAATGGGTTTTGGAGATCATCTCCATAGGGTATACCATCTAATTAACTACTCTTCCATAGACACTTTCCCTGTTGCTCTTCAGGGACCCCTCTCATGAGAGTGTGCTTCATCAAGAAATAACTGTCTCCTATGCTTGGGTGCTATAGTTCCCATGCAGCACAGGGGAAAGGGATTTTATTCAAGGTTCTTCCTGGTTCCAAAAATTAATAGTGGTTGGAGACCTATCCTAGATTTGAGGATTCAACACTTTTTTGTATAAAGGCACAAAAATTCAAAATGTTGACATTGCAGCAGTAATTCCATCACTAGATCAAGGGGATTTATTCTTGGCTTGTGACCTTCAGAATGCATATTTCCACATTTCAACCCACCCATTTTACAAATGATTCCTATGTGTTACTGTTGGCTTGAACCACTTTCAGTACGAGGTGCTCCCTTTCGTCCAAAGTTCTACTCGAAATAAAAAAGGACAAAGCCAGAGTCATCCTAATAGTTCAGAACTGGACAAGACAAACTTGGTTTCCTTACCTGATACAGCTGGCTGTTTGCTTACCGATCACTCTCCAGGCTACTTCTCATGTCCTCTCCCAGGAAGGCAGGAAGATCCTTCACCCTAACCTAGTAGCGCTTTGTCTCAAAGCATGGTTGGTTGTTCACAGGATTAGAGACTATCAATCTGCTCAGAGAAGATAGAGTACTATTACAAAGCAGGAAACAGTCTACACACTACACATACTCGCAAAAATGGGCAAGCTTTGTCTGTTGGTGTGTTCTCAAACATATTGCACTGACTACCTCATTGCTGCCAGATGTACAGGACTGTATCCTAACATTAAAAAGGTCGGGGCTATTGCTGAGCTCCATTATAGTCCACCTGGCAGCCAAGATGGCTTTCTAATCTCCAATAGCGGGTTATTCCATTTTTGCCCACCCAACAGCAGTGAGGTCCCTCAGGGGGGCTCAGAAATCTTTTTCCGCCAGTCAAGTGTCTGACTCTGGTTTGGGACCTCAGTCTGATTCTTAAATGTCTTACAAGACCACCGTTAACCGATCACTACCTGTTTACTCATCCATTTATCCTCTTAGCCGTAATATCAGTGCTACAGGTTGGGGAAATAAGAGTGCTCATGGCATGCCCCCCTTTCACAGTACTTTTTATGGACAAGGTCACTTTGTGACTACACTCCAAATTTTTTACATAGTCTTCTCCGAGTTCCATATTAACCAACCCGTTCACTTGCCAGTCTTCCACCCTAAACCTCACCTAGATAAACAAGAGGCACTGGTGCATACCCTTGATGTCAGGAGAGCCATGTCCTTCTATCTGGTTAGGGCTGAACCCTTCAGAAAGACCCCCCCCCGCCCCCAACATTGTTGGTCTTGCTCACAGATAGATCAAAAAGGTCTGTAATCTCTAATCAGACTTTCCAAGTGGATATCCGTCTGCATTAATTCTTGCTGCAAACCTCATAGTATTCAAACGTCTGCAGACATATGAACTCATGCTACAAGATCCCTTTTCACCTCTCTGGCATTTTTCAAAAACAAGCCCATTATTTAAATATGTAAAGCTGCAACTTGGTCTTTTGTACATACGTTCGCTAACCACTATGCAATAACTCATGATTCTGCTGCTGATACTATGATCAGCTCAGGTGTACTTTCTTCTATACTGGACTTGACTCTAAAGCCCACTCCTCCTTAAAGGGAAACTACTCAGTAGTCACCTAGAATAGGGCACTGATAAAAACTCTCTTCAAAAAAGAAGAAATGGTTACTCACCTTGTGCAGTAACTGTAGTTCTTCGAGAACCGTGTCCTATGGATGCTCCACTGCCAGCCCATCTACCCCTCTGCTTGGGAGTTCTCTGTTCTACAGCTCCACAGTAGAGAAGGAACTGATGGTGGGTTCACCTGCGCAGCACTATATAATAATGATTTGGGGCACGAGGCTGACTAGTACATGCGCGTGGGCTGAATAAACACTGCTATGAGAAATCTCCATTCAAAGGCACAGTGGTGGGGTGATCAGGTGTCTGGTTTTGGACTGGAACACTTGGTCGAAAAGGGATCCAGGCAGCTCTGGTCAGCACTGCTGACAGGGCCATTGACTGTTAGGCGGAGCCACTACCCTACGGGGCTGGCAGGCTCCCTGCTAGCTGCGGCGCTGTGTGGCTCCTGGGTTGAGAAGCAGCTGGCATGTCTGGCTCTAGCCTTAGGGGCAGCTGGGGGGGGTCCGTGTGCTCCCTCCCCTCAGGCACATCTCTCATTGGCTGAGTCAGGGCAGGGGAGGAACTAGCGCGAGCACAACTCGAGAGCGCTCTGCCGGCGGTGGCTGAGGGGTCGTTTGGCGGGCGCCTCTCCTGCTGCTGCCCGGCCCTCTTCTCCTCACGCTCCTTGTGTGGCTGGTTAGAGCTGCAGTGCGTGCCCTGCCTCTAATCGCGGTTTGTCTGTTGCCCCATCGCCAGCACCCAGGAGGAGTTTGACTTATGTGTATCCCCATCTCCGAGTGCTGGGAATGGGGCTGCACCCCCATCCGCCCATCATTGCATCCCTCCCCGTCCCAACCCACCTGCAGCCTCACCACTGCATTCTTCCCTGCGCCAACCCCTCCGCATCCCCATCCCCCAGTCACTGCATCTCTCCCTGTCCCAACCCTGTGCACCGACATCCCCCTCACTGCATCCCTTCCCCATCCCATCCTGTCCTGCCTGCCACACCTACCCATCCCAGCTCTGTATCCCTTACAGCACTCTCCCACCCATCTTCTCCACCTCCCAGAGCTACCGCCCCCACAGCCTTGCACTCCATTTACCTCTACACCCTTGTGCCCCCACCATCCTCATGCACCTGTAGTGTTCTGCATTCCCATCCACCCTACATCCCCTCCTCTCTCCTTCACTGCCCCCTCTAACCCCGACCCTGCTCTCATCCTTGGCCTCTTTCCCTCTCCAGTGTCTCTCCTCCACACACATCCCCATCTTCTCTCTCCCACCCCGCCCCATCGTTTCCCCTCCAGCCCACCCTCCTCCCTTTCCGGCTGGGTGATTTAGGCAGCCCCTGGAAAAGTGTGTGCATGCATGTGTTGTATATGTGTAAGAGACTGTGGGTCTTTATGTAGGGAGGAGTGTGTATTACTGCATGTTTGTATACGTGTGTGAATACAATTTGCAGCCTAACTCTTTGACTTTTATTCCTTTTGCTGGCTTGAGCCCAAAAAAATGGATGACATAAAATGTGTATATTCATTTCATAACAAGTTTTTAAAAGAGAAGGGAACTCTACAAGAAATGTATTATTTCTTAAAAAGTGAATGTTGTCGACTAATAATTACGGAAGAGCCAATGTATCCTACAGCTCTCCCCACCTTTGTTGAGCTACATTATAAAGTCTGTTGCAGACTCTCTCTTTTTGTGTATGTCCAGCACCTACCACCCTGGAGCCCTGATCTTAGTTGGGGTCTCTAGGCACTAAACAACAATTGTAATATTAAATAATGTGGAAATATATGTGTTAGTGCATGCTAGATGTGTACACATGAATACACATGTGTATCTGCATGTAGGGGTGGGAGTCCGTTTCTACAGATTTATTTATATAGTTCTCTGGACAGGTGTGCATTTCTGTGGTGGTGCTTCATGGCTTTGTATTTGGGCTTCAGGAGTGGGTCTTTAATAGACTCATTGCAGCTGTGTTAATGTGTGGTCCTAATTCCACACACACAATAACTTTAGTGAAGAAAAAATGTGGAGCTGGTTACGAAAAATGGGAAGAGGGCAGAGAGATAATAATGAAAACATTTGTGAAATTTCATTTTTTTTAAAATTACTCTTTTTGACTATTTTGCTGCCAGCTCTAATGTCCTGTAACAAATAAAACATGAACTTAGCATAATACAGTTGTCAAAACAATAATATGTCTGTGGGGGCCTTGCAGTGAATATGGGCATGAGAGAGGGCGGGGAAGAGCAAGCGACAGAGGGAGAGGGGATAAAGTGGGCGGGGAAGTGAGGCCTCAGGAAAGTGGGGGAAGGGCAAGGCCTCGGAAGGGGTGGGGCAGTGGGCGGGGCAAGGGTGTTTGGTTTTCTGGAATTAGAAAGTTGACAACCCTACAGAGGGGGCACAAGCACACCTGGAGTGGTGCTCCCATAGGGGGACACATCTCAAAAAACTGCAGTTACTGCATAGGGTGAGTAATCATTTCTTCATTCTTCAAACCATATTCTGCAAGCCCTCCCTGTGCAGGGATGCTATTGAAATCAGTGGGAGTTTTGTATATGGAGGGCTTGCAGGATTTTGTGCAACAGTTTGTATATTGGTTTAAAAACACTAAAATGTGTAAGTGTATTCTTCAGTTACAGTTGGCATAAAACTGTCCAGTCTGGCATGTACCTTCCATCACACACAACCTTGTTGCAAAATATATTTACTAGCAATTTAGTATGGAAAACAACACTGTTTTCCTTTGAATGTTTGCTGAATACTCTAACTGTAGTTTTGAATATATCTAGTGACCCTCCCAATATTTTTGCTTTCTTTTCTAGGTTCTACTTCTGCTTTTGCTCAGCATGTCGAAAGCACTGAGCAGCAGGGCTGAATTTGAAGTGCCACTCTCACCTCTGCTGTTTTCTCTGCTGTTTTACTTGATGTGCCTGATGCTCTGTGCAGTTCATGTAATTGTATGCACATCAGCAGAAAGCCTGTGCTATTTCTGCAGTATATCATGGTTAACGGCAGTTGGAGTGATGATGCTGATTTCTGCACTTATGTGTGTAATTTTATCCACCATTGGAAAGATGATCGAGAATCCCAAACTTCCAGCTAAGGTGAGACTACTTCTTAAGAAATATAGTTGAAGCCTTTTGCTGTTTATGATGTATTCTCGAGCAAAGTCTTATCTGAAGTTCCTGTTGTATGCTAAAGGTATAGTATAATCTGAAGATAGTGAAATTGAAATGTGATATAGTCACTATGGCATCATACTGATTACTATAATCATAAAAAGTGTTCATTTTCACATTGCTTTAAGAAACGTTCTAATGAGTGTAATTTTGCATTTAATTTAGTAGATCAGAAACAATTATGCAGAACACTAGTTACATGC
Source organism: Dermochelys coriacea (assembly GCF_009764565.3). Taxonomy (NCBI): domain Eukaryota; kingdom Metazoa; phylum Chordata; order Testudines; family Dermochelyidae; genus Dermochelys; species Dermochelys coriacea. The sequence continues at coordinate 130,190,251 of NC_050072.1, forward strand.
CTCTTAAGCTATGACACTTGCGTATACAACTAAAGCAGTTTGGGTGATGCCAAAATACCACACACTGAAGATAACTGGTTGTATTTTCCAGATACTTGGAACATGACAACACTTTGAGTAACAAAACAGTCATTGTTAGCTTTTTAGTTTCATAAAACAAATTCAGAAGTTTTAAAACCACAGCAGCTATATAAAATGGGCCGCCCCTCCTCAGCAGGTGGTAATAATGGAAAAATCAATTATTTAATACAGAAGCTGTATCGTTTCCTTTACTGTCTTGATTGTAAAAAGAATAATTTGTTTTGTGGTCTGATAGCTGGTTAGCTTAACTTTCTGGTGCCAAACAGCAAATACTTGTTAAAATAATGAACTAATCAACGAAAGGCCAGATCTGCTGAGCAAGAGACCCAATTGCACAGTCTACTCTGGAAAAGGAATGTTGATCTCAAAATGGCCTATACACATTTCAGTCATCTCTGAATTTTCTTACTTAGGCTTTGACTTTTAGCTTTTATTTTATTTACTATGAAATAAGGAGATGTATTTCTTAGATTAATGTTGCTTTAACTAAAAGTAGTCTGACCTTGATGCTGTTAACATTTCATAGTGCCTTAATAGTCTCTGCGAAACGGAAATATTTACTCATGGTGAGCAGTGCTGGGTACTCTTTTTTTCCTTTCTACAGTTTTCCACATTTTTTTCATAGTGCCAATTTTCCCCCCAATTTTATAAATAGTAACAAGTGAAAAAATAATGGTTAGGACTTGGAGAAAATTGCTTACCTGTAACTTGAATTCATATAGATTATCAGTGAAGATCCCTACACTCCATCCTCAATAGAACTTTAACAGGTGGAAGGGGCTGAGGCTATGCAGAGCCATGTTTCTTTACATAACATTGAATTAAGCATTCCATTACTCAAGGCAAGAATGCCTCTCCCGTCCCTGTGGTCGGTTTGCCGGAAGGTTCTTTAAAGGATTAGATTTGTATTGGTAAATGTTGTGTGTACGCACACAGACACACAATTTCCACTGATGATGATCAAAATTTACAATAGGCAAAGTAAGAAAAATGCTGCTTGAGAACTTTAAATTAGAGTCCCACCTTAATGTATATAAAATGTGTTGTAATGCTGGCATTAGTGGAGCTGGAGCAGTGGCACATTTAGGTAGGTTTAACTTTTCGAATCTCAACATCTACTGTCATTAAATCATTGCCCCCCCCCCATTTTCCACAATTGTGAAAATTTAAACAGATAATTTAGAAAAAAAAAGCTTAAAAATAAACATCTATATTATCCATTGAATTTATTAAAGAAATCAAGTTCTGCCAAGCCTAAGCATATACTCAAAAGTGTGCATTGGTACCGATCTACTCAAAGTCAGGTTAAAGGGAACTTTCTTTCCTTGAGCCAATGAGTCACTTCACTTACAAGTATAAAACAAATTCATCTAGCTTGAGGGCTGCAGAAGTTCTTCTTTTGCTGTTTCAAGTTTTATGTGTGACTGAAGATGTTTTCTTTAAAATATCCTAAAATTCATTGCAAAGAAATTAGGCAATAAGGTTAAGATGTTGAACCTTAACTCAATTTTTTGGTCTTCATGGGTTTATGTGAGAGTTCTTACTCCTTGCACAAAAGTATTGTGACAAATCTGTCAACACTTCATCAGGAAACACTGGTCATGCTAGTCTGCTCTTAATCTCCCCTCCTCTCTTTGCTTGATTGCTATGGACAACACCAACAGCTGACCTCTCACTCAGGCCATAACCTGGGTGACATGTTCAACTGTGGCATCTGTGTAGGTCCTCATACCCAGGGCACATCTCTGTCTTGCAGATTCTTTCAGCGTAATATAAGATACAGCTAACATTCTTGTCCAAGCTCTGTCATCGTGTGTCTTGATTGCTGCAACATCCCTTTCTCTGGCCTTGACAAATCTTGCATTGCTCACATCCATTCAGAATGCTGCTTCAAATAACATTTTACTAGCCTGTTGCTTTGTCCATGGCATCCCTCCACTTGCTTGCTCTTTTCTATAGCATCGAACATAAGCTGTTTGTCTTCACTTTCAGGGTCCATCAGTCAGTCCACACTCTACCTATCATTTCTCATTCACTATTGAGATGTTAACTCCCATCTCTGTATAGTCCATGATGCCAGCCTCTCTTGGTGGTTTTTAGAGGATGTGAATAACTTTGAAGGTGTATGTCTACATCAGTGGTGGCTTATGTATAGAGGGCATTGGGGCACTGCCCCTCCTGTAAAAGTCCACACAAATATGTGTGTCACTAAATATGAATTGAAAACACAGCATATGTTAACTATATTCTCTTAGCAATTTGTATTTAATAGCAGCCTCCAGAAGTCTTTCCCCATCACTCCGTGGCAAGTGCGCAGACTGTGCGGTGAAAGTCTGATAGGAGGCAAGCTGCTGGGGTTTTGAATGGGGGCAATTAGAGTGTAACGCTTTGCTGTGCTGTATAGTCACTGCAACCTGTGGTTTGGGCAGTGAATCCAACGCCTCAGACCCCACTCAAAATCCTTGTGGCTTGTCTCCTATCAGTCCTTCACTGCACAGTCTGTGGGGGAGAAGAAGCTGGAGGAGACGTTGACCACGAGCTAAGGAAGCGGGAAGAAACAGCCAAATGGGCAGAAGAGCCACCCTTCTGAGCTGGTAAATCTGTTGCTCCAGGCCTAGGGCAGAGGGAGCCGTAAGGACTTGTGGCTAATGGTGAACTTTCGGGGGGCAGGCAGGGCAGTGAGTAAGCACCAGGGGCTGGGGTGAAGGGAGGAATTAGGGTAAAGAGAGGAGGGAGACTTCAGGGGCCAGGGCCAAGTGGGGTGAGAATTAGGGGGCAGAGCTCCCAGAGAACTGGGGCTAAGGGGAGAGTTCTGGTATGGGGAGCCCCAAGCATTTCTATTATTCCCCACTTGTGTCAAGGTTGACCAGCTGCCACTTGTCAACACTTGAGCTGGAAGTGAGCCTTCCAGCCTGGGTAGACAGGCTTTCACGCTAGCCGTGCAAGTAATGTGGCTTGGGCAGCAGTTTGGGCTCTCAAACCTCCCCCACTTCTCCCCTCCAACTGTGTCTGAGCTTGGGTGGCTAGACAAAGTCTCTGCTGGAGCCACAACATTCACACTATTTTTAGAGTGCTAGCTGGATCCCAGCTTGCATGAGTCTGCATCTTTTGGGAGGCTTGCTCCCTGCTGCAGTGTAGTCATACCATGAAAAACTGGAAAATAAACGTTAAAATTGAAGTTCAACAGTTTCCAGATGTTTGACTTTCAAGTCATGCTGGAAGACTTTCATGTTTTCCCATGCTTTGCCTAATGGCCTGGGTTAAATGGGGGAGTGGATTTTGCAGGTTGAGGTGCAGCAGTGTCTGTTGGATAGGAAGGCTTTTGAGACTGTCAATCCAAGGGAAATTTTTGTATGTCATGTTTTGTAAAGAAATGTAGAGGTGCAGAGGGTGTGTCTACACTGCAGTTGGAAGTGTGATTGACGCATATGTACACATACTTGAGCTGGCTTTAATTTAGCTAGCGTGCTAATTGGGGGGAGGGATAATTGGGGGTTTGAGCATTGGCCTGCTAAACCCAGGGTTGAGAGTTCAATCCTTGAGGGAGCCATTAGGGATCTGGGGCAAAAATTGGGGATTGGTAGCAGGGGGTTGGACTAGATGACCTCCTGAGGTCCCTTCCAACCCTGATATTCTATGATAATAGCAGTGAAGCTGTGGCAGCACAAACTTCAGCACAGGTTGGCTGCCCATGTAATAAGGACCCAGGGGACAGAGTGGGCTTGCAGCAGCATGGACGCTATTGATATTCACACTGGATTAAAGCTAGCTCCGTATGTCTACACATGCTTCATTCCCATCTCCAGTTGCAGATGCTTAGCCAGATGCTTTTAATTGAAATATATAAAGATGGATTGCTAAAGGTATACATGAGTAGACATGAATTACAAATAGTGCTATAAAATCATTCCCTTTCTTCCTTGTATTACAGTATCACAGAGGTTCTCAAACCGGGAGCAGGGTGCAGAGTATATTCTGGAAGGGTATGAGAAGCTTTTTTTGGGGGGGAAAGCTTACTGCCCCCATTTTATCCACACCAATGAATAACTAGCAAAGTTGATTCCTCCACACATCAGTAGGGGTCTAGTTAAATCACAGTGAAATCACATATTTTTTTTGTAGGTTGGTTAGGGCATAAAGAGCAAATTTCTTGGATGTGTTCATAGTTAGATATTCCATGCCACTCTTACTTCTGTGCTGCCGCTGCTGGCAGCTGTGCTGCCTTCAGAGCTGGGCACCTGGCCAGCAGCCGCCTTTCTCTACTCTGCCTTCAGAGCTGGGTGGTTAGAGAGCGGCGGCTGCTGGCTGGGTGCCTGTATCTGAGGGAAGTGCCGCCGCCAGCAGAAGTAAAGGGGTGGCAGTACCTTACTGTTTTTAATATTTAGTGAAACTTGCATGGTTTTTTAAAATTGGTATATGTACTTGTGTGGCAGGAGTCGGGGCATAAATACTACAGATACACAAGTGGGGGGCGCGATCAAGTAAGTTTGAGAACTACTGCAATATCAGATCTCAGGATTCCGCAGGAACTCAGATGACATCTCAAATACTTAGAGGGCAAGGAAGGCTGTTCTTTTCCAGTTTAAGAGTTTGATGTTGCCAGTGTAGAACCTGGAACATGCATCTTGTTAAGTTGAATAAATCCCTCTTCCAAATTTGTTTTACAATACAAATATATACTTCAAAAATGTATTCAAGATCATCTGTTAATGGCGTCAGATCTTTTATTTATATATATCTATATAATTTTAAATAAAGCATTTTAGTTCATATCTCTGAAGAAAGTCTCTGAAGTACATGTCCTTCAATGTGGCTTTTTTCCTACGTTTGAATGTAGGAGCTGATTATCAAGTTCATGAATTTTCTGGAGACCATAATGCTCCAGGCAGTGTTAACATCTGCTTCCTGGATGCTATAAATAACTTTTGATTACTACATCTTTTCACAATCACTCCCTCCCTCAGTGACATGTAAGGCTTTAAATAATGCTGCAGTCCTTTATAAATCCTAGCAAACCTTCAAAATGTTAACTTATTTGTGTAGTGCCTCAATTCAAAGTTACTGGATTGTCCTGAAGTGTAATATGTAATGTTACTGTTCGTAGTCATGTTTTGCTATTTCTCTTAAAAATTGGGGCCAGCCTAAGTAAGGGACATTTTGAAAGTGCTCGGAATGCAACAGCTCTGGAGTATTACTCCCATTAATAAAATGCAATTGAAATAAATTGTATTTCATTGAATTTTTTCCTTCTGCTTAATTTTTATTAGTTTCCCCCATATGGTATTTTTTTATCTCCTGTTTAACTACCAAAGCCCCAAACTGCAGTTCACATTAAGACCTTTTCTTTCATTCATACTTTTTTTTTTTTAAGGTAGTATGAATGAGATGGTGCAATGATTTGGTAGCTTTGAAATGTGATCCCAGCATTCTGGAAAAACCTTATTGGGAACTTTGTAATCAATGCTGTTCTGTCACATGGAAGGTAGCACAGTTGGAAATCAAGATTAGCTCACTTTGTGTCCAAATGAGCAGAAGCCAAGAAAATGAGTTCAGGAATGTTAGACTCTTTACCAGCATCCCCCAAATACTATAATTTCTAGTCTGAAAAGTCAGTGTGTAAATTAGTCACTGATATTTACTTTAGTGTAAAAATAACTCTCTATTGTATGATCAGCCCTCCAGAAGCTGCACAGCTTTGTGAGTGAACTGTATTTTTCTGCTCTGCATGTTAACAGAAATGTTAATTTCAATTGCAAGGGCCTGTGCATTCCCATTGTTTAATTATGTCCTAGTTACACTGATTAACCCAATGGTGGCAAGAGAATTGCATCAAGAACTTATTTGGGCTGCAAAATTTTTACTACTCGTGTTGACGCACAAACTAGAAAGAACCCAACTTGACTTGCAGATACTAGGTTGGCTTTGCAAGCCTGCTGCTTAGAAAATCCATATTTATAAATTAAGGATTCCATATACAGTTTGCTTGATACAATGAGGGTGTCACTCCTTTAAGGTGTTGAGTACCAGCAATGACTAGAAAATTAATGGGGGTTGAAGAGGCTCAAGAGCTTGAAGGATTGAGCCCTAATCGTGGTACCCCACAATGCTTTTACAAAATCCATTTCAGGGTTTGCTGATCCTGGTGAGATAGATGAACTTCCGTTGTATTCAGTTAGTTCCATTAGCTTCCCGTTTAACCATTCCTGCCATTTAAACAACAAAACATATACCAAAGCTTTATCAATTCACCATATTTATTTATATATTATGTCCCTATCCTCTACCCCATTTTGACTTCTAGGTTGTAAGCCTTCGAGAACAGGGATTGTCTTACCTAAATCTGTACAGTGCCCGGCACAATGGGGCTCCAATCCTGACTGGCGTCTTGAAGCACTACCATAATGTTTATTAATAGTCAGAAAAGCCACAACAATGCAACCAGAATTAATATCAGTCCTGATAAATCTATTTTTCTTACTGTTTCCTAGACCTTGAGAGTGCATGAGACTTGCTGATGTGCAGAGGGATTGTTTGGTTACTAGTGTAATTCTGCTGAAGTAATTGGCTCTGCAACAGGAGTATTAAGCTATCACACTAAGCTGCTGCACTGAAACTGTATTGACATGGGCATAGAAATGGAGGAAGTTTGGAGAAACACCAGAAACTTTCCCATTAGTTTGATTGCTCCCGTAAAGTTGTTTCATGATTTCCCCAGTGACTTACATTTCAATTGTTTCCAATTTATGAAGCTTACTGCTGTGTCAAGGGCACCAGGGTTGGTGCTGATAACCATAAGGTACGAGACAGAAATACATATATATATTTCTGTAAAAGGAAGTGTTAAACCTTTAAAAAGACACACAAATTGTCTGATAGGAGGGTGAAAGGATCTGAGATTCCTGTAGCTTCTGGAGGCACGGGTTGGCTACACTAGTCCCTTAAATACAGAACTTAGAGTACAGAGGTGAATGCATTGGAGTTGCTGTGACTTAAATCTCCTATGGTCTAATGGCATGCTTATGCATATTTCGGTCTCAATACATTTTCACTCTTTGGGTCTCTCTGCTGAGACTGTTAAACAAGAGGTTAGTGCTAATGCTGGTGGTTCCTTTGATGTAATCTAGTCTGTTAACTGGAATGAGTAAGTATTAGTACATAATCCACCAACCAGGCTTCAGGTGATAAGAAGTTTAGATCACTGACTTGGGATGTATTTCATCTGGAAACTCTCATTTAGCTGAAATTTCAATTCTGTATCACCACATTCTGTAATTTTAATTTGTAAATGCAGAGGTTTTGGTGTAATTGCTCCTTTACCTCCAACCATACACACACATGGTCCATGCTGTTAGTATGAATTAATAATGTCTAATACGTACTTCAGGTACACCACCTGCCCTTACTCAGCTCATGAACTCCAGGCGGTGAATAACACAGACTACATTTAGACTTTGCACAGCTTGGTTCCCACAAATCAGAACTCCAGATTTAGTCTTAATTAGATGCTGAGGCTAAACTTGTTTATTACCTGATTATATATAGGTTTAGTTTTTGGATGAAAATGTATAACTTGTTAGCAAATCTTACAAGGTAAGCCAACATTTCGGAGTTTGCATTGGAAAACGTGCAGATAGTCAACATCATGAGAATTAAAAATCTGATATACATGGTCTACATCTGAAGTCAGTACTTAATGGCACATAAACAATAACTCTGTCCAACAGTTTCCACACAGCAGTGTCTGAGATAATGAAGATACTTTGTAAGTACAGGAAAAATTGTGATCTCTCACATACAGTACTAATGTTTAATTGTTGGCAAATGTTTTTCTGACAGAGATTAAACCCTGCAGTGGTTACTAGGTCAAGCTATTTAAGGTGAAATCACTGACCATGCAAACGTGCTGAGCACAAACTAGTTTTCCTGTAAGCATCTCAGGGTTGAACTGTGTCCTCCGTGTAATCAGAACTGTCAAATTAACTGTTGGAGGTGCTTGTTTCTGGGAGAACACTTTTTTAAAATGTAATAACAGCTGTTTAGTGTAGAAAAACTTGATTGCTTAGCTAGGCTGACATATAACTGTCTTCACAGGACAGTTTTCCACACACCTTGGCCAGTGCTTTTAGCAAGGTACTCTATGCAACAAAATGTTATGTCCTGGGCCACTGCAGCTAGTCACCATCTTTAGATACAGTGACTTGACCGTTACGTTAATTTTAAACCATGTCAAATAGCACAGTAAGCTGTAGTATGTGCTTTCCATACATACCTCCTTTCTCCTACCCTCACAGCTATGACCTGTTGCTTAGGAAATTAAATCCGTTCTAAAGTGAACTATGTCAGTGGTCTTCAGACTTCATGATTTTATGTTTAATATAATATCACTTTACTTTCCTTAGTTGTCTGTAAGGGAGAGAGGTCTAAAAAAAGAACTAAAGCTTAGAAATCATGGTGCACTATACACAGTTTTGAGGAAAGTAAATTTGACTAGTCTGTATAAGGTTCCTGGATATTAAGTGCTTTTTTAAAGTCTGCTCACAAGGTCAAGTGGAGGAGCACATAGCTAAGAAAATGAATCTACAGAATACGCATTCAGAGAAATTTGTTTTTAAATATAAATCATTTACCATGTTTGGGATTTGGCTTTAAAATGATCTCTTTACTGTTCTTTAAAGTATCAATAGTTCTTATTCATGATATGCTGTTTCTTTAGTGTATTTCCCAACAGAGAAAATTACTTAAAATTAAAAGAGAGGATTGTTCAGGCAGCACTTCTCCCAAAGTGCTCATTGGCATGCTTCATGAGTATATAGACCTCTCTTCCCAGCCGTGGACATTGAGGATGGTTCTATGTAGCTGCAGTGAGCAGAAAATTAAAATAATAAAAAAATCAGGCCAAGAGTATTGTTGTAGCCATATATAACATGTGAAATACATATTTAAACACCCACTATTTAACAGACTTTTTATCATGAAATAAATACACCGTTCAGTTTGCAAGGTAACAATAGGCAGCAAGATGTCTGCAATAGCTGCTGGTAATTTGAGATTATTTTTTCACTTTATCAAGCCAAGAATGACTAGAGATCTAGAGCAGTGCTTGTTAGTGGTATCTCTGCTCATTTTTTTGATTACTGCAAGAGTTCTATTTTTAGATCTATTGATGTGCAACAAGAGCGAGCTGCTCCACGCCTTCTGTCACACGATTGTAGAGAACCTGAAGCTGAAGTGTGTATTGGTGATTATTCAGAGAAACATTCGTTACCTTGGGGAGATATAAAATGATTAAATGTGTTATGGTGCTAAATCAGTGGATTACACTAACATTACCCTTATTTAAGAGTAAAAGTGTAGGAAATGCCATTGAGAAAAAGTACATAATTTGTATTTTTGCTTAGGATTTGTTGTCACTGAACAAGTAACTGTAAGCACATTTTAAAAACACACTGAAGTAATACGTTTCAGATTATTTCACCATGACATTTTCTGTTCACAGAACCCAGCTGTCTCCAGTTCCCGCTGGTCAGAACTAGATATACTCATTTTGGCAGGAACTGTTGGCTATGCTGTGAGCCTGGGAGCAAGCAGCTTTATAGAAGAGGAGCACCAAACCTGGTATTTTCTTATCAATACTCTTTGCCTGGCACTATGCCAGGAAATGTGTAGACACTACTTTCTTGTGAAAGAATGTGATCTTCAGCTTAGTACTGCTGTGAAACAAAATTTTGAAGATATTGAGGAAACGACCCAGTGCAGGAAGGTTGATATACCATCATGTGACTCAAAATGGGGCAAAGTCATCTCTTCAGGTGAATTTCTAAAAGGCTCAGAAAAGTGGATGGGTTTAGCAAGTCCATTAATCATCCTTATTTGCTGTCGGTTACTTCGTTCATTAAATCAGACGGGAGTTCAGTGGGCTCATCGACCCGACTTTGGACATTGGTTGACAAGGTGGGTATCTGAGTTGGATAATAGTTACCACTTACTTCAAATTTCATGTCTTACTTTGTGTTTAGCTAAGGGGATAATGATTTAATATTCTGTAGAAAATACTGTAAATAGTTGAAGGAAGTGAGTATTAAGTGCTGCGAGGTTTTTTCACTATTCTTGTTGGAGTAATTGTCCTGTGTAATGTATCTACCACCACTAGGCTATTATCTTTAGCACTAATCAAGATTTATAATCTAATTCTTGCAAACTTGAAAGCATGTTTTTTTATCAGTGGTTTAATGTTTTTCAATAACTAAGGGTATGTCTACAGAACAAAATTATTTCAAAATTATTCTATTCAAATTTTTGAAAGCGATTTTATACATTCGGTCTTGTGTGTCCCCACTAAAGCAAGCGAATTCGATGGAGTGCATACACAGTACTGAGGGTAGCATCAAATGTCAGAGCGGTGCACTGTGGGTAGCTACCCCCAGTTCCTGCAGCCCCCACCGCCCATTGGAATTCTGGGTTCAGCTCCTAGTGCATGATGGAGCAAAAACATTTCTCGCAGGTGTTTCTTGGTGTGTGTCATCAGTTGCTCCTCCCTCCGTGAAAGCTACGGCAGACAATCGTTTCATGCCTTTTTGCCGTGCAGACGCCATACTGCTTTCAGCAGACGGGGCAGTACGGTGCACAGCTTCTATCCTGGTACTATGAATCCTCCTCTCATTTCCTCTCATTTTTCTATGTAATCTCTATAAATATCTACTCTTTCTCTTCATCATCGACTGCTTCCGCTGCCAATTCTGCTCGGGCATCGTGAACCGAGCAGCACAGCTTCCGCCGTCAACTCTGCTCTCCCGCTCTTGCCGCACTACCGAGCTTCTCCATGTTGTCTGTCCTGGGCTGCTGCCTCCGTGAAAGCTACAGAAGACAACCATTTCCCACCTTTTTTCAGCTATTGTGAATCGAACAGCACCTCTTCCACTGCCACTCTGCTCTCCTACATTTCGCGCCCTTTTTCCAGGATTACCCGTGCAGGCGCCATACCATGGCAAGCATGGAGCCTGCTCAGATCTCCGCTGCAGTTTTGACCATTGTAAATACCTCATGCATTATCCAGCAGTATGTACAGTACTGTTCTGTTCATTCCCTCTGGTGCACCTGGCCTTGGCCACAGTTGGAAGACAGGATACTGGGCTAGATGAACCTTTGATCTGACCCAGTAGGGCTTTTCTTATGTTCTTCTAATGGAGAATAACAGTGCTTGGAGTTCTTCCTGATTGGTCACATGGGTTATGGGTGTGGGGAGAAGGGGAGAGAATTTTTCTTAAATTTAACACAATAGGGCATTACATTCGAAATTTAAGGTCACTTATTGGTAATGCCTTTAGGAATATTGTGGAGCAGGGTTTCAGCTGGCTTGCAGCGTTTTGGAGGCAGGAGGGAATGGGGAGGAGCGAGGACTTGGCGCACAGGCTTCTCCTGCCTCCCGAATATGGCAAGCCAGCTGATTGCCCTGGGGAGGAGGGAGGAGCAAGGACTCGGCGCTCCTCCCCACTCCCTCCTGCCTCCAAAACGCGGCAAGCCAGCTGATTGCTGCAGGCAGGAGGTGGGAGGGGGAGGGGTAAGAGGTGTGCTGAGTCCTTTTGTCTGGCAAAAAAAAATTTCCCTGGAACCTAACCCACCCCCATTTACATTAATTCTTATGGGGAAATTGGATTCGCTTAACATCGTTTCACTTAGTCGCATTTTTCAGGAACATAACTACAACGTTAAGTGAGAAATTACTGCATGTACTACCTTTGGTTCCATACAAAGGATGAATGGATTATATCTTAATGTAACAGAGATAGTACTTTGACCTTTTTCCCTGTCTTGCGAGAATTCAATGTAAACCTCTTGGAACTCCAAAACTATGTTGACAGCATTACAAAAACATAAGGCATATGCAATGTCATATAAAAGGTGATGATAACACAGTTACAAATTCTCAGTCTTAACGCATTAAAATAGTTTTGTGTGCTGAATAGTTGTAGTTTACCATCTGCCCTCTCTCTTTTTCTGATTTTCTTGATTTTTGTCACAAGCTTCTCTCCAGTATATCTTTCACCTTTCTTGTTTGTCAGCCAAAGAGGCCTTGAGAGACCCATGCAAGGCTTTGCCGTCTCTATCAGGGAAGTGCATGGCCTATAGAGCACTATCACGATGGCCCCAAGGAGCAAGGAGAGCATTTCTCTGTAAATATTGTGACAGGGTCGGACCAGATGGTTATAAGAGAGTAATAGAAGGCAGATATATTAGCCCCAGGCTAAGTAGGTCCCTTTTCCCTGGGTAAGGTAACAGGGAATGTTCCAGAATAATCAGGAACCTTCTGGAGACTATTAAGAGAAGCTGATTAGAACATCTGCAGCCAATCAAGAAGCTGCTAGAATCAATTAAGGCAGGCTAATCAGGGCACCTGGGTTTTAAAAAGGAGCTCACTTCAGTTTGTGGTGTGCGTGTGAGGAGCTGGGAGTGAGAATGCAGACTGTTGGAGGACTGAGGTGTACAAGCATTATCAGACACCAGGAGGAAGGTCTTATGGTGAGGATAAAGAAGGTGTTGGGAGGAGGCCATGGGGAAGTAGCCCAGGGAGTTGTAGCTGTTGCACAGCTGTTCCAGGAGGCTCTCTAGACAGCTGCATTCCACAGGGCCCTTGGCTGGAACCCGGAGTAGAGGGTGGGCCCGTGTTCCCCCCAAATCCTCCCAACTCCTGGTCAGACACAGGAGGAGTCGACCAGGAGTGTGAATTCAGAAAAACGGCCAAACTGAGGGCTGCCGTGAAGCTCCAAGGCAAGCAAATCTGCCAATAAGCGCAAGACCCACCAAGGTAGCGCAGGAACTTTTGTCACAACTGGTGTCGGAAGTGGGATCTGGTGTCCACAGTGTGGTGGAAGAAGGAGGATGTTTGGAAGAAAAAAAACAAAACAGGAAGAGTGTCTATTTTTAATTTTTTCACCACAATGGAGGAGGTAGTGTGGGCACTGATACAAGCCACGGCTGCCCAGCAGAAGGCTACCCACATCCAGGCAGCTGCCCAACAGGAGGTAGTGCAGCTGCAGCAAGAGACTAATGGCCTGCTGATGGACCAGGCTTCTCAAGACCGAGCTATGTTGCAGGAAGGCCCTTACAGAGCTGAACCGTGGCCATGATGGGATGCAGATCGTGCAGGCCAGCAGTTGGCCGCAGAAAATGACGCGGGAGGATGATGTAGAGGCATACCTCCTGGCCTTTGAGAGGACAGCCCTGCGGGAGGTTTGGCCCCAAGAACAGTGGTCTGGCATCCTCACTCCATTCCTGTGTGGGGAGGTCCAGAAGGCCTACTATGATTTGCCTGAAGAGGCTGCGGCAGACTACCCCCAGCTGAAAGCAGAGATCCTGGCCAGATCTGGGGTAACGACTGCAGTGCAGGCCCAGCGATATCATGAGTGGAGGTACCAGGAAAACAAAACCTCGCGGTCCCAATTATATGACCTCATCCATCTCGCACAAAAGTGGTTATGAACTGAGTCCCGGAGTCCAGAGGCGATACTAGAGGTTCTGGTCATCGACCGGTACATGAGAAGACTACCTCCAGACCTTTGTGCCTGGGTAAGCCAGAACAAACTCTCCACCTATGACGAGGTTGTTGCGCTGGTAGAAAGGCGAAGGACGGCAAGGGAGCTGACCTGACCAGTTAAGAAAGAAGCACCCCGGGTTAAACTAGCAGAACCAAGCCCTAGAGCTCGGGTGATTGGGCCACCAGGAGAACCCAGGTGGAAAAAGAGAGGGGTTGAAGGCCTACCAGAAGCCACAAAGAGTCGGAGCACTGAGGGGGAAGAGGATCGTGATGTTAGACTACCCAAACCAAGAGACCAGGGAATGCCTAGGGCTCTATACAGATGTTATGCCTGCGGGGAGTGGGGACACATAGCTGCACAGTGTCCCAATGCCGAGGAGCCTATGCAGTGTAACCTGGGGAACTGGGCAGACCCATGCTCCCTAATCCACCTTGTGGGGGGTCTCACTAACCCCACATATGTAAACTAGACCAGTGAAGCTAAATGGGATAGAGACCACAGCATTGGTTGATTCGGAGAGTGCTATCACGCTTGTCTCAGGGAAGAGTGAAGCGTAGTCAGCTGCTGTGGGCTAAGCGTACAGGGATAACATGCGTCCGTGGGACAGTTGGTTATTACCCCACCATCCTAGTAAAAATTGAGATTCAGGGGAACACTACTGAGGTAGCAGCAGGTGTAGTCCCTAAACTCCCATACCCAGTGCTCATAGGGAGGGACTTCCCAGAGTTTGGAGACTTACTCCCTGTAGGGGAATTGGAGAAAGGGGGAAGCCCTGAAAGTAGTGAGGCATCCACAGTAGACTGTCTCTGTCCCAACCTTCTCTGAAATATTCCCAGATTTATTCTCCACTCCCAGACAGCGTAGAAAGACGAAAAGGGAAAGGAGGGCAGCTAAGGCCTTGGGAACCCAAATACTGGCCCAAAGCCAGAGGGTCGCTCTCCTAGGTAGGCGGACCCGAGCAGCTGAAAAGGAGACCACTCACAAGGGAGAAGCACCCGAGTCTGACCCACACCCTAACACCTCTGAACCAGTAGAGGCAACAGAGACTGGCCCCCTAGATCTCAGGCAGATTAGCCCTGGGAGAGGAAATTTTGGACGGGACCAGGCTGAAGACCCAAGGTATGACAAAGTTAGGAAGAAGGTGACTGAAATAGATGGTGTCCCCATGGAAGGGAAAACCCAGGGACCAGGACCCTACTTCATAATGAAGAAGAATCTTTTATACGGGTTGCACCAGTACAAGGGCAGAAGGTACAGCAGATCCTAGTACCTCAAAAACACCAGAATGCTGTATTAAGTCTGACCCATAGTCATCTTTTTGGGGGGGCATCTGGGGGTAGAGAAGACCCGGGCATGGATCCTGCAACGATTCTTCTGGCCCGGAGTATATGAAGAAGTGCAAAGGTACTGTGTGTCCTGCCCAGAGTGTCAGCTGCACAGTCCCCGTCCCCACTTGAGGGCACCATTAGTACCCCTTCCCATCATAGAGGTCCCCTTCGAGTGAATAGCCATGGATCTAGTGGGACCCCTGGAGAAGACATCCCAGGGCCACCAATATATACTTGTCATTCTGGATTATGCTACTCGCTACCCAGAAGCCGTCCCCTTGCAGAACACGGCCTCTAAAACGATAGCTAAAGAGTTGGTGGGGATCTTTGCCCGAGTGGGACTACTAAAGGAGATATTAACAGACCAAGGTACCCCATTTATGTCGACGCTAATGAAGGATCTCTGTACGCTGCTCCATATACATAGACTGAAGTTCTCAGGGTATCATCCGCAGACGAGTGGGCTGGTAGAAAGATTTAACTGAACCCTCAAGGCAATGATAAGGAAAGTGGTAAGTCGAAACGGGAAGGATTGGGACACCCTACTACCCTACCTTATGTTTGCAATCCGGGAGGTACCTCAGGGCTCAACTGGGTTTTCCCCCTTTGAATTATTATATGGACGCCACCCCCGTGGCATACTAGATTTTGCAAAAGAAATCTGGGAAGAGGAACCCAATGAGGGGAGAAATATAATTGACCATGTGTTGCAGATGCGAGAATGGAGACCCCGGGTCACCCCTATTGTACGGGAACATTTGGAAAAGGCACAGGAGGCCCAGCGAACCCATTACAATCGCCAGGCAAAAATCCAACAGCCCCAGCCAGGGGATTGGGTGATGGTGTTGGTACCCATGGCAGAAAGCAAGCTTTTGGCCCAATGGCAGGGGCCCTGTGAGGTGTTTGAACCCGTGGGGGAAGTAACCTACAAGGTGCAGCAGCCAGGATGCCAGAAACAAGAACAAATTTATCACATTAGCCTCGTAAAGCCTTGGCACCAACAAGAGGTGTATGTAGTGGCCCAAGAGACCCCGATCCAGGGAAATAATATGCAGGAGCAGATCAGGATATCCACTGATCTGACACCAAATCAGAAGGAGGAGGTAACTGAGATGATCAACCGATACCAGGAAGTGTTTTCAACCAAACCAGGCCGGACCACCGAAGCAGATCACCACATTATCACAGACCCTGAGGCAAAGGTAACTTTAAGGCCCTATCGGGTCCCAGCAGCAAAAAGGGAGGAGATCAAGGCAGAGATAAAAAGGATGTTGGAGCTGGGAGTCATCGAAGAGTCCCACAGTCAGCGGTCAAGCCCGATTGTGTTGGTGCCCAAACCCGATGGCACCACTAGATTTTGTAATGACTTTCACCAGCTGAATGAGAGATCCAAATTCGATGCATACCCCATACCCCGTATCGATGAGTTAGTTGACCGCCTGGGCAATGCCCGATTTTTGACCATCCTTGATTTAACAAAGGGATACTGGCAGATTCCCCTTGCCAAAGAAAAGACAGCATTCTCTACACCAGAGGGTCTATTTCAATATACTGTTCTTCCTTTTGGATTGCATGGGGCACCTGCCACCTTCCAGCGTCTTATGGACAAGTTCCTACCGCCCCATACCAGTTATGCAGCGGCATATCTGGATGATGTAATTATTCACACCCCTGACTAGGAAACCCACTTAGGAAAGGTGGAAGCAATTCTGGACACGCTAAGACACGCTCACAGCCAACTCAGCCAAATATGCTGTAGGGCTAGCTGAGGCTAAATACCTTGGCTACATTGTAGGAAGGGGCATGGTCAAGCCCCAACTAAAACTAGAGGCTATCCAAAATTGGCACCGGCCGAATTGGAAAAAGCAAGTCCAGGCATTCCTGGATGTGGTGGGGTACTACCGACGATTTATTCCCCATTTTGCTACCAGAGCGAGTCCCCTGACAGACCTGATAAAAGCCTGGGGTCTAGACATGGTGAAGTGGACAGATGCCGCAGAGAAAGCATTCATGGATCTACAGACAGCCCTCTGCAGTAACCCCGTGCTTATAGCCCCAGCCTTCAACAAAGAATTCATTTTACAAACAGATGCATCTGAAGTAGGATTGGGAGCGGTCCTATCGCAGATGGTCGGAGATGAAGAACACCCAATCCTCTACCTCAGCAGGGAACTCCTCTCGAGAGAGCAGGAGTATGCCGTGGTTGAAAGAGAGTGCCTAGCTGCGAAATGGGCCATGGAAACACTGTTGTTACCTTCTGGGACGATGGTTTATCCTTGTGACCAACCATGCACCTCTCCAGTGGATGTAGCAAAATAAAGAGAACACCACATGGGTGACCAGATGGTTCCTATCTCTACAACCTTTCCAATTCACCATACAACACTGGGCTGGAAGCCACCATGGCAATGCAGATGGCTTGTCACAAGTACACTGCCTGATATCCCAAGTTGCCCAACCCCGTAGTGTTGAGCAGGGGGGGGATATGTGACAGGGTCGGGCCAGATGGCTATAGGAGAGTAATAGAAGGCAGTTATATTAGTCCGAGGCTAAGTAGGTCCCTTTTCCCTGGGTAAGGTAACAGGGAACGTTCCAGAATAATCAAACTTTCTGGAGACAATTAAGACAGGCTGATTAGAACACCTGCAGCCAATCAAGAAGCTGCTAGAATCAATTAAGGCAGGCTAATCAGGGCACCTGGGTTTTAAAAAGGAGCTCACTTCAGTTTGTGGTGTGCGTGTGAGGAGCTGGGAGCAAGAGGTACTAGAAGCTGAGAGTGAGAATGCGGACTGTTGGAGGATTTAGATGTACAAGCATTATCAGATACCAAGAGGAAGGTCCTATGGTGAGGATAAAGAAGGTGTTGGGAGGAGGCCATGGGGAAGTAGCCCAGGGAGTTAGCTGTCGCACAGCTGTTCCAGGAGGCACTCTAGACAGCTGCATTCCACAGGGCCCTTGGCTGGAACCCAGAGTAGAGGGTGGGCCCGTGTTCCCCCCAAATCCTCCCAACTCCTGGTCAGACACAGGAGGAGTCGACCAGGAGTGTGAATTCAGAAAAACGGCCAAGCTGAGGACTGCCGTGAAGCTCCAAGGCGAGCAGACCCACCAAGGTAGAGTAGGAACTTTGTCACAATATATTACTGGACTAGCCCTTAGCAAAACAGATTACCCATAATTAAAAGCTGCAAAGCTTACTATATATATCCTAGAGAGTGTCTTTCAAAAATGTATTAATCTTTAACAAAAAAAAATCCATTTACTGTGGGAGTGTTGGGTACATTGTACCATTACGTACAGCACGTTAGCAAAATGAAAGTAAACAAGTGGAAAAGGCTTTGCTCGCCTGAAATAAAAATCATGAACTCATTTATCATTCTTTTCACTCTACCTGTATTCATACTGGTAAGAAGAGGTCAAAGCTAGTAAACAAATGCATTCTGTATTCAGTGGAACAGTGAGAGTGTAGAAACGTAATGAAAAGTGGCTGGTGTAGTAAGAAACACATAGAAAAAGGCATTTTTCAGGTTCTTTCCCCAGAAACACGTTGCATCTAATTGCATTATGTAGTTTAGGCAAAATGCACTACATTTCAACTGAGATTAAAACTAGAATTTTCAAGCATGTCTGAAGTTAGATATCTAAATCATTAAGCACCTCAGTAAATGGGCATTGTGTTCACTAGGGGTTTTACCCTGGTGATAGAGGTGTTACTTAGCAGGGCAATGATGATAGCAGCACCATCTCCTTCAGCAATCATTTAGGTTCAACCTATGCTAGCTGGCATTTAAGACACTTTAGAGTATCTGTTATACCTATAGTCCTCTGGACTGTGTCACAGCTTATTGAGGGTCTACTTAGCCGTGACTAGTACTGTACTAGTACTTACTGTACAGGTAGGTAACTGTCTTATTGCATGCACGTGCACATATAGAGCTGCCAGTTACATACTATTTTGGGGGTTGCCACAGCAGTCATTTCAATATTTCATCCTCCAGTGCAAGGGAAGTCAACTTTCTCCAACTCCATTATAGTGAGATTTCTGAGAGGAGTCATTTGTCTCTACCTACCTGTGAAAGAGCCATTTCTCTTGTGAGACCTTAATACTGTATTAACTGCACTTAGGGGGCCTCTGAGCCCCTGACAACCTGTTCTGTCTCATCTGTGCCAAAAGATAGCCTTTCTTGTTACTATCATATCTGCAAGAAGAGTATAAAATTTGCAAAATATAAGATCACGCTCTTAGGCACTGACTAAACAGGAACTTTTGCTATAGGCTGGGTACGTATCAGTTAGAAATAGGAGGAGGAGGAGAAAGACCTGAGTATATTGATGACTGAGTTGCCAGTGTGATGTAGCTGTGAAAAAGGCTAATGCAATCCTGGGATGCATCAGGTGAGGTATTTCCAGTAGAGATAGGGAAGTGTTGCTACCATTATACAAGTTACTGATGAGACCTTATCTGGAATGAATAGTGTGCACAGTTCTGGCCTTCTACTAGGATGATCAGAGGAATGAAGAGCCTACCTTATGAAAGAACACTTAAGGAGCTTGGCTTGTTTAGCCTAACAGAACAAAGACTGCGGGGAGATACGAGTGCTCTGTATAAATACATCAGAAAGATAAACACTAGGGAGGAAGTGGAGTTATTTAAGTTAAGGGCCAGTGCTGGCACAAGAACAAATGAGTATAAACTGGCCATCAACAAGTGAAGTCTTGAAATTAGATGAAGGTTTCTAAGCATCAGAGGAGTGAAGTTCTGGAACAGTCTTCCGAGGGTAGCTGTGGGGGTAAAAAACCTAACTAGTTTTGAGACTGAGCTTGATAAATTTACAAAAGGAATGATATGATGAGGTTGCCTATAATTGCATGTGGCCATCTGCGACTGTTATGAGCAAATATCTGCCACAGCCAGAGATGGGACACTAGAGGCCGAAGGCTCTGAGTTACGACAGTAAAAAAAAAAGGAGTACTTGTGGCACCTTAGAGACTAACAAATTTATTTGAGCATAAGCTTTTTTTCTGTATCTGTATGAGTTTTTTCTTTTAGTCTCCTTAGTCTCTAAGGTGCCACAAGTACTCCTTTTCTTTTTGCAAATACAGACTAACACGGCTGCTACTCTGAAACTAGTTACTACAGTGAATTCTTTCCCAGATATCTTACTGGTGGGTCTCACCAACATGCTTGGGGTCTAACATATTTGGAATCAGGAAGGAATTTTCCTCCAGGTCAGATTGGCAGAGACTCTGGGGTTATTTTGCCTTTCTCTGCAGGTTGGGTCCTGGATCATTTACTGGTTTGAACTAGAGTAAACAGAGAATTTTCTGTAACTTGAAGTCCTTAAATCATGATCTGAGGACTTCAGTAACTCAGCCAGAGGTTAGGGGTCTATTACAGGAGTGGGTGGGTGTGGTTCTGTGGCCTCTGATGGGCAGGAGGTCAGACTAGGTAAATCACGATGGTCCCTTCTGGCCTTAAAGTCTATGAGTAAGTCAGCTACATGCCTTAATGACAGAGACCCTGCATACTCAGTTTTTCAGAGACAGAGTGTGGTCATTCTTTAAGTAGACTCTGAGCCTCACCTCCTACTGATGCGGCTTGTGAATCACCTGAGTGGAATACATGTCTGCAACCACCTGAAGAAGAAAAGACTTACCCACCTGTATGGTAACGGTTGTTCTTTGAGATGTGAGTGCAGATGTGTATTCCACTCAAGTATGCGTACACCTGCTGCACTGAAGCTGAAAAACTTTGCCTAGCAGTACCTGTGGGGCGGCGCTCATGGTCTCTGACTTTTAGCCTCTCCTTAGGTTATTTAAGGGCTGCACCAGCCAGGCCCACCTGAGTTCCTTTGCACTGAACATCAAGAGTTAAGACTCTGTTGCAGAGGGGACAGAGGTTGGGTTATGGAATACATGTCTGCACCCACATCTTGAAGAACAGTTACTGTACAGGTAGGTAACTGTCTTATTGCATGCACGTGCACATATAGAGCTGCCAGTGTACATACTATTTTGGGGGTTGCCACAGCAGTCCGTACGATCTCAGCAACATTTCCCAGGCTCTGGAGATCTGAAAAAAGGATACTGGGGAAGAGACACGGTAAGATTACATCAAGTAAATGTACTTGCT
Organism: Dermochelys coriacea; assembly: GCF_009764565.3. Lineage (NCBI taxonomy): Eukaryota > Metazoa > Chordata > Testudines > Dermochelyidae > Dermochelys > Dermochelys coriacea. The sequence goes on from NC_050072.1 coordinate 130,211,322, forward strand.
TCTCCTGGTGCTCCAGCATCACCTTTCTTCGCCTCCCTTTCCTGCAAAGAGCAGTACCTCCCCTGGGATCCTCACCAAGCTGGATGGGGAGCTGACTTGGTCACGTGGAAGGACCAAGAGGGAATGTTTTTTCTTTCAGCCCTAGCCTGGCTGACTCCCATCTGTGTAGCTGAAATAGCTGTCTTGTGTTTCCTTGTAGAATTCAAAGAAAAGCAGGTAATAAGGAAAGAAAGCATGACAAAATTTAAGAACTACATATTGAATAAATGAAAGAACTCCAACTCCCGTGATATGATGCGGAGCTCATGCTAATATAGCCTAGGTCTGATGTCAGTGTGCCAGAGGCCAGCAGACCTTCCCCATAGCATTTCAAAGTGTGAGGACTTTGAAATGCTGAAGTGTGGCAGGGTGTAGCCCCTGGTTCTCACAGTGTAGGTGTGATTCTGGCCTGTGCAGTCAAAGTCATGGCATTTGGAACAAATAAAAAATATTAACATATGGCGATAGACATCAACTGCTGGTTTCCTGCTTGGCTTTTGGGTTCGGTTCCAGATGTCGACTTTCCTATTTAAAAAAAAGCAAACAAACAAAACTTAGGTTTCAGAGTAGCAGCCGTGTTAGTCTGTATTTGCAAAAGTGAGCTGTAGCTCACGAAAGCTTATGCTCTAATAAATTTGTTAGTCTCTAAGGTGCCACAAGTACTCCTTTTCTTTAAACAAAACTTAGATCCCAGTACTGGAAACTTCATATCTCCCCATTTACTATCAGGGTAGTTGAGGTCAGATGAAGTACTCTATCTAATGTGATTTAGGTTTTTCTGTAGTGTCTGAGTGCCAGCACTCCGTATGTTTCAATATTTGGCAATGGGCAGGGTATTCAGTGTATAGCACTTGACTATGGAATGCACTCCACCTGCTGGTCTAAAAGAGAGAACTTCTGTGCATCTTTAGGGCATGATGCAAGGCCCATTTCTGTCTTGTTTTCTATTTATTGTATTGTTTTACATAACACTAGGATTCATAGTCATAGATCAGGACCCCCATTGTGCTAATAGGTTTGGTTTTTTTCAGTGATTGTTCTTTTGCTATTGGAGGAAAACTTGTGTGCTACATTATGTCCTTAGCTGTGATGGCTTTAGGGAACATTTTATACACCTTATACATCTAAAATTAAATAAAATGGATATATATACTCAGAGTTATAATTTAAAAAGATGCTTGTGAAGTACTGTAACAATTCTTGTTGCCTTATATTAGAGACACTAGAATGCTGTAGTAGAAGTGATAGTGAATTTTGCACGTGTATATAAATATAACATTTTGGTTTTAAATCATTAGAATTTTTGTATATCATATGAAACTGTTTTATCCAATTAAAACAGACCAACTAACATATGATGAGACATGATTACTTTTAAACATGCATGCTTGAATAGAAAACCTCATTAACAAAATCGTTTTTCTAAAAATACTAAAATATTTGACCACATCTCTTAGAAAGCTAGTAACAGATGTCAGTGCAGTGATTAATTTGGAAATTCACTACAGTTGCTGGAGCTATGTTAAATGTATTTTAGCAGTAATTTATTTTTTTCTTTCTTTTACAGTTCTGAACACAAAGCTGTACTGTCCCTTCTGGCAGCTGTCTCCTTAGTTATGCTCTTCATTCTGGTTCAGAGGAGATGCTCCCTGGTTTCGAAAATAGCGATGGCACTTGGGCTCTTGGGAGTCTACAGTTACCGGGCAGCCATTGGAAATGTTGTATTTCCATGGCAACAAGACAGCAAAGTTATCTCAAAGTAAGTTCATCAGCAGATATGAAAATCAACTTCTAGAACAGTTTTAACACTTTGGATACTGAAAAATAGCACAGTTATCTCTGTTAGAATCAGGCTGTTATGAGCAAAGGGATGGTTCTCTTAGGATGTGCACTAACAAGTTTCATGTTATGGCTTTAAATAATATTTGGGTACAATAAAGTGGTATGTTCCTGTACCATATCTCAAATTGGAAACCTGTCAAAGGCTGACACACACACTGACTACCTTGAGGCATAGCTTATTGATCTAGCCAGTTACCATTTTTTTCCATTTCCATTATGAATCTGGCTTATAAAGATTACTACCTTTTGCTGTTTTATTTACTATTATATTGATTTGCTACATTTAGTATAGAACAATGCCAACCTGACTTATTTATAACAATGAAATAGTTTTCTATTTGACTACAAGGCTAAAAATACATTTAGGAAACAGTTTCCCTGTGCCTTTTTGTTTCTTACAGCTGAGAGTTGTGTACCATAGCCTTTCAAGATGTAATAGATTTCTGCTTTTGGGGTCTAAAGCTTGGAGCATTATACAGACTGAGAACTTTCAAAGCTAAGAGTTTTGAGTCTCCTTTCCCAACATACCTGTCAGCAGGTGATTATGTTTACCATGTGAGATGAAATAACCCAGTGATGCTTCTAATTCATGAGGGCTTTTTTTTTCTCATACTGAGCATTAGCTGCTTTCGGAGTGCAGGAAAGCAGCTTTGATTCTTTTATAACCTATCTGATATTTTTCAGTTTTTGTTGTGATATAGCTGGATCTACAGCTCCAACATGTTCTAAAGGGAGCATCAGAATTGTGGGAAATCCTCAGGATGCATTCCTGTAGTCTTTTGGGGGAAATTCTAGAAAGATGTTTGGCTTGTGGCTAGAATAAATTGTTCAGAGATCACTTAGAATTTGACCTGAGTCTGGTTAGCTTGGGTTCAGGATTGGGGATCAGAGGCCACACCCTCCGTAAGAAGTGGAGATTGGGAGTTACCTTGGAAAGCAGCCTAGGAAAAGATTTTTAGACTAAGGCCAACTGTACCAGTGGTGCATATATTTTTTTTATATGCAGTAGAGATATTTGAAGATACCTTAATACTAATTAAGGAAGTGAAGTTATTTGATCTTCTGCATACAAAAATTTCCATTGGCCTTTACTTGGACTACAGAATCTGACTACGTGCTTGAATGTGTTTGTCTGGAAATACATCTGATTGCTAAATATAATTTTTAGTTTTATGTTTAACTACAATTCCTTTGGGTAGAATGCAATTCCTTCAATGAGAGGAAAAATACTGCAATGTGGAACAGAATGTTAACTGCATCAGCTGAACTGCAAATTAAAAGAATAGTTACAGTAATAAGTGGAGTTCTTAAATTTACAAAGTGAGCAAAGGTTTCACTGACAGCTGATTTACACTATAGTCAGCGTCTTAATTGCAATTAGAATTGACTAAGAAAATATAGGGCTTTTATACTCAGCTTAATTTTAAATGTGATGGTGATTTGCTTAAACAGCTATGTCAGACCTTTCATTTATAGCTTTGATTATGCAGTGGCTTAAAAGTTCTTTAGATTAATAAAATCAAACTTCACAATCAGTTACAGTTGTGGCTGACTGAGTCTTGCATTTAAGAGTAAGATTCGCATGTTAACATTAAATGACTGTTTAGATATAGAAATGGCACAAGGCTTTTTAAATTGGAGAATTTTAGTGCTTTTTGAAAATGGGAGCAGGTACGCTACAAGCTTTGGTGCACACCTCTGCCAATACACCTTAACCTTGTCTTTACACCATCCTTAGCATTACGTATCAGGGCTTCCCTGTTACTTGCTTTGACAGGACATCCACTTTAAAATTGCCTACTACCTTTTAAGATAAAAATACTGCCATAGAGACTGAAGTATAGAATACATACATTATGGGGGAGGGATAGCTCAGTGGTTTGAGCATTGGCCTGCTAAACCCAGGGTTGAGAGTTCAGTCCTTGAGGGGGCCATTTAGGGATCTGGGGCAAAAATTGGGGATTGGTCCTACTTTGAGCTAGGGGTTGGACTAGATGACCTCCTGAGGTCTCTTCCAACCCTGATATTCTATGATTCTATGGGTTGCAGTAATACAGGTCTTTCTACCTTGCCTTGCAAATGTGCCTGAACTCTGACACAGTCTGGCAGAAATATCTGGAAAGGCAACATGGTCCAATACTGGACTGCAAATCAGGAAACCTATGTTTTTTATTTGTAACTCATTATTTGCTAAATGATCTTAGCAAGTTATGCTTTTCCTAATTTTGTAATTTGACCATAATGTGAGAAATGTTGTGTATTAGGTTACATATAAAAACTACATTAAAAGAATGTTAAGTACCTAAAAAGTGGGAAAGTGTTTATATATATATATATATAAAAAAAGTCTGTGTAACCTTCATTCAGCCCCATTATATATATATATATATATATATATATATATATATATATACATTGCCAACAACCTGTAACTTTATGATCACTTATTATTTTTACATCAGGACTCCCTGCCTCATTCAGTGCACAAAATGAAGGTTGTTCACTGAATGGATAGTTGTTGAATATTTCTCTTTACTTGTGCCTTATTTACTGCAACCAACCAAACCCTGAATTCCATACAGAATTATTTCCTCATGGGATTTTCTCAGGAACTCCTCACCATAGCTGCTGAGTGCTACACAAACATTAATGAATTGATTCAGAGGATCCCTTGTTAGATGATGTTCCCATTTTACAGATGAGGAACTAAGATGCACAGAAGTTAAAGCCAATATTGAAAATTGGGCCCTAGTGGATGCTCTTGACAGATACGTTACTTCTTTTATAGCACATACAATAATAACACAGCTTCCATTGACTTCAGTTGCACTTGAGTACCCAGTGTGTCTGCAAATGAAGCCCCAAGTATCCCAAGTTTCTCAAGCTGAGCACTAAGAAAGTGAGAAACAGTGTGTCCATTTGTGAAAAGTTTGATGTGTGACTTGCCCAGCATCAGTTAGAAGCTTGGTGGCAGAGACATGAATAGAACTCAGATCTTCAGGGTGTCAATGTATTTCCGTAACCAGGAGGTCATCCTTTCAGTTCCTGCAGTCCCCTACATGACAGGCAGTCCTCGACTTTACGATGTTCGAGTTGCAATGAACGGCACTTAAGACGCTTCTACATTGATACCCTGATTGACTTATGACTATAGGTTTCAAGTTTACAATGCTCGGTCCTGCAGTGGAGTAGATTGCAGTTCTGAGTTCCAACTTACAAATGCAATCGTAAGGAACCAATTGTGTCGTAAGTCCGAGGACTGCCTGTATTTACCTCATACCTCCCAGTTTCTGCAACAAATGACACAGGACCCTCCACACAAAAGCTTCATCCACTATACAACCTTTGAATTTATGCTAAATGAAGCAGAGGTCCTGTGAGAAGGGTCTGATCATGCAGTTATGGACTGTATCATTGTAGCGAAGCAATGACCCATGATAGCAGCGCCTCCTGCTGGTTGTCTGGGAATTGGCTCTCCAGTGTATGGAGCACCTCCTTCTGCTGGTGGCTCACCTTCCTCAGGCCCCCGTGTCCCTCCCAGACTCCGGTGCCCCTTTACCTCGGGGTTCTGTCCCCTACAGTATGCCCACTCTCTGGGTCTTCCCTCCCAGGGGAACCCCCAACCCTCTATCCCCACCTTGCCTCAGTGGCTACTGCCAGTCATCATCTAGCTCCCTTCCTTTCTCTGGAGCAGACTGCAGTCTGTAATGGCCACTCATCATCACCTGCTGCCTTTGCCTATTCCCAGGCTGGATCTCTGCAGCCCCAGTACCTTTGTAGGCCTCAACAAGGCCTGCAGCCTGGAGCTCCCCAGCTCCCTTACCCTATTCCCCAGCACTGCTCTAGTTCAGGTTCCTTCCTCTGAGGCAGCTAGCCCTTCTCCCTCCAGGGCTGGAGAGAGACTCCTCCAACTTCTGGCCCACAGCCCTCTTATAAGGGCCAGCTGGGCCCTGAATGAGCTGGCCAAACCTGTGCTTTTCACCACTCAAGTGCTTTCACTCCTTTTCCCAGCTGCAGCTCTCTCCAAAGCTGCTTTTAACCCCCTGCCTACTGGAGTGGGGCAGGCGCCCCACTACAATCATGTACATGCACAAGGGGGCTGAATTAGGATTGCACAGGAAACCTTAATTCTGGCATTTCCTAACTTTTAAGTGATTGATTTTGCAATTCTAATATTATTTGAACATAGCTTTTTGTGTGTAAGTCCTTCAATTTTAAAAAGCAAACTTTAAAAAAAAATATCCACTATTTGGAACCATATTAAGTCCACACGTGGTTTGTCAACAGGGTAGGAACCTTTAGATCTGCAGCCCAGACCTCTGCTATTTGAGGTAATGGGATAATTGGTAGCAAGAATAGGCTCTTAACCTCTCTATAGGCCAGTCACTAAAGAGAGACACATTTTGCCAGTGAGTTTCAGACACTGGTTGATAGCAGAAGAATCTTGACTCAGGACTCTAGGCTTTAATTCCATGGTATGGAAAGGAATGTCCTCAAGTGATTTCAGACCCTTCCGCCTCTTGTCCCCTAGCATGTCACTGTGTCCTTGCTGCTTGTCATTCATCTGCATTTCAGTCAGGCTGATTCTTTCTTCTCCAGTGTAGCCTGGGCACCACCAAGGGAGAGCATTGAAGGTATAGGAGAGACTGTCCCTGCCCTGTTCTAGTACCTAACACTAAAACATCCCCCAGCAACTGCTCCTCCTGGATGCTGTTTATCTTTTTCAGCCCCTTGAACATGAGCTATGTGGGGATTGAGCATGCTCAGTGTGGTTGGCATGGAGCTATATGGGAACTGAGCATTCTCCGTACAAATGGAATCTTTAGAGAAATTTGCTGCCAAACTTTCTCTGTTGAACATGGATAAATGACAGTTGTCAGAAATTTAACATTCAGACAAGTTTGAATAGATTTTCACAGGGACGACAAAAGGCATCCCTCTGATCGAAGTACCACCACCTTGCTGAATTTCAACCCAGCTTCACAGTATGGAAATGCTAGAGCTTCTTGATGGAATGTTAGGAGAATGTTTTCACATTGGCAAAAAATATTTCCCTAACCTAATCCTTGAAAATCCTTAGCTGAGCTGTTTGCTGCATCTCTCTCTCTTTCTCAGAGAAGAAAAATTAGCCAAAGGCAGAAACTAGCATGGAAATTTGGCAGAGTTGTAAACCACTGAAAAGAGTCTTAAAAATTAAGTGTTATGCAACCTTACTTAGTTAAAGCCATTGTTGTCAGTTTTGCCTATAATAGAAATATTTTTGGAAGCTATTTAAGAAATCCCACAGTTAATCCTTGCTTACATGAAGAAAAGTAGAATTCGTATATAGCTTCTGACATGCACTACTTACAACATATTTGACTCTGGAGGCAGTAATGGTCTTATCTCACTTTTTATGTGATCAGTGGAAAACAAATAGCTCTATTAAAAACAGCAGCAACAAAAGCTTGCACTTTCTTCCTCTGTACATCTCAAATATCCCACTGGATAGCAGAGGTGGCCCCAATATGTCCAGGCATGGATCAGAGCCAGTCTCCTCTATGCTTGACTGACTGCAAAGTGGCAGGTGCCTCATTTGATGACAATTATTACAAGAGAGGGAAGAATAAAAAGCCCAGTAGCTTCCTCCTGCTCTTGGACACTCTGTGGGAAAGAATTTCACTCTTAATTAGAAGCGAAAATCTAATACAAAGTACTGTGTACAACTAGATCAAGGAGCATATGTAATTCAACATCGCAGAAGCACCTCCTTAAGAGCAAACATTCAAGATGGCAATATTACATTAATCAAGTCAAATCAAGCAATAGGCAGGGCAATGAGGCAATTTTAGTACAAATCATGAATTTAACCAGGTACTTCCAAACATCTGAAAACACCGTGTCCAGTATTATAAAAATCTTTCATAATTATTGTCAGGGTTCCTTCCCCACTCTGAACTCTAGGGTAAAGATACGGGGACCCGCATGAAAGATCCACTAAGCTTATTCTTACCAGCTTACGTTAAAATTTCCCCAAGGCACAGATTCTCTTCTTTCCTTGGGATCGCTGCCACCACCAAGTGATTTTAACAAACAATCAGGAAAGGACCACTTGGAGTCCTATTCCCCCAAAATATTCCCCCAAGCCTATACACTCCCTTTCCTGGGGAGGCTTGAGAATAAGATCCTAACCAATTGGTTACAAAATGATCAAAGACGCAAACCCTTGGGTCTTGGAACAATGGAAAAATCAGTTAGGTTCTTAAAAAGAAGGATTTTATTTAAAGAGAAAAAGGTAAAAGGATCACCTTTGTGAACTTAGGCTGGTAGTTAACCTTACAGAGTAGCAGAAAATTCAAAGAGCACAGAGGAACCCCCTCTAGCCTTAGTTTCAAAGTTACAACAAAACAGGGATAAACCTCCCTCTAGCAAAAGGAAAATTCACAAATTGAGAAAACAAAGATAAACTAATACACTTGTTTTGTGCCAAGTTTGAAATATGACAGACTTGTTTAGAAAGATTTGGAGAACATGGATTGATGTCCGGTCCCTCTTAGTCCCGAGAGCTAACGGACACAGAAACAAAGAACCCAAAACAAAATCCCCCCAGATTTGAAGGTATCTTTTGTCCGCATTGGTTCCTTTGGTCAGGTGCCAACCAGGTTACTTGAGCTTCTTAACCCCTTACAGGTAAGGAGGAATTTAGGCTACCCCTATGGTTATGACAATTATACATTAAAAATAAGGCTAGGAGGTCTCTGAAAATTGTATTTAAAATCTTCAAATTAAAAAATATGGCCCAAAAGGCAGGTAACACGTCAAGTTTGTCACAGATTACTAAAGTCAACTGGCTTCCTTTCCACGGTAAAATGTACAGGATGGGGAAAAAGGCATCCTGCAAACTCGGTATTGTTTCAAGACAGAGAACCTGATTCTTTCCTTTCATGAGGCATCATGAATGAAAAAACAGGCAACCCTGTAAAGTGTGAACATCTACAGCAAAAACAGAATCCAGCTGAACCTATCCCACATTACTTTCCAGAAAACTTAATCCTCTTTCCAAGCTCTCTAGTCTCACATCGTGCTGACATTGACTAGTTCTCCCATGGCTTGATGGTATAGTAAAAGCTTTTTAATCCAGCATGTCAGGGAAATGGGGGTTGCCGGTAAGTGAAAAATGCCGATTAACTAAGAGGGAGGGAGTTTGGGTGAGGGGTGGGGCTGGGGGTTGGGGTGCGGCACGGGGTGCAGAGAGCGGGCTATGGGTGGGAGCTTGGGGTGCAGGAGGGGGCTCGGGGCAGGGGGTTAGGGCACAGGAGGGGACTCGAGGTGCTGGATCTGGGGGGCACTCACCTTGGGTGGTTCCCTGCAAGCAGCAACCAGTCCCGGCTGCTTCTAGGCAGAGGCTCAGCAGACAGCTCTGCACCCTGTCCCCGCCCCAAGTGTGGCTCTTCCGCTCCCATTGGCCAAGAACCGCGGCCAATGGGAGCTGCAGGGGTGGCATCTATGGGTGGAGGCAGGGCACATAGCTACTTAGCTATGCTGCCACAGGTTGCCGCTTGCGGGGAGCTGCTCGAGGTGAGTGCCCCACAGATCCAGCATGCCGAGCCCCTCCTGCACCCTGACCACCTGCCCCAAGCCCTCTCCGTCACCCAAACTCCCTCCCTCTTAGTTAACCAGCACTTTTCACTTACCGGCAACCCCCATACCCGCAACATGCTGGATAAAACAACTTTTACTGTATCAAGTTATTTCACTAATTATCCTCACAGGAGTCATTTAAATATATTGAGACAAGTTACAAGAAAAAAATATCTTTAGAGAACAGCATCAGGTGTTGCCCTTAATTAACATCTTAGATAAAAGCTATGACCTATTTGGCCAGTGAAGTTTCAAATGCGAAATTCTCCCAAACAAGCACATACATTAAGACGATGCAACATTGTCTTACTTTCTTCACACTACCATTTTTTAAATTATTTTTTCCACTGTCCACATTTTATCTTTTTAAATAGGCAATCTGAGGGAAAGAGAAGGGTCAAATAATTCTTCAGTGGTTTTTAATTTAGAGACTATCTTAGCACAAGCCATGGAAGAGTGTGCATATTTTAATTACCTTTTTCCTCATCCACCTTGAGGAGCAGCCACAATTGGAAACCCTAGTTTTATCTTCAGTGGACTGGGAGAGAGGGAAATTTCAGACCAGAGAACTGGAGAGAGTCCAAGGGCAGGTTTTTATAATACTGGACATGGTGTTTTCAGATGTTTGTAAGTACCTGGTTAAATTCATGATTTGTGCTAAAATTGTCTCATTGCCCTGCCTATTGCTTGATTTGACTTGGTTAATGTAATATTGCCATCTTGAATGTTTGCTCTTAAGGAGGTGCTTCTGTGATGTTGAATTACATATGCTCCTTGATATAGTTGTACACAGTACTTTGTATTAGATTTTCGCTTCTAATTAAGAGTGAAATTCTTTCCCGCAGAGAGTCCAAGGGCAGGAGAAATTCTTTTACTTCAGACATATGTTCCAGTAAATTTTCAGTTGGTCACTTTTTAAAAGACCTTTTTAATTGGACGTTTGTGTGAAACATGTATTGCACAGTAATGATTGGTTTTCTTACTGAGACTATTCAATCCAGCTAATGTTTGTATAAGTGCTTCCAACCTGAAAAAATATTTGAAAATTGTGTCCAAAAGATGCAATTCCTTGCCTTAAAAAGGGTGCTGTCAATTTGAAAAGACCATTTGCTTCCAGGGTAGATAAAAATCAATGTTTTAAAAAAATAAAAATAAAAAAATCGGATTTTTTTTTATTTTTTTTCCCCTCAAAAAGCATTTTATCTAAAGATAGTTTTAATAAATTATAGCTCAAAGAGATCTCATCACTAATAGGGATTATAAATTCTAATTCTATAGTATAAGACCATATATTCATGTAATGTTTAAGAAAAATTTTATCAATGAGTTCCAATAGTTCATGGATTAGGGACCCAATTTTATGCAGTACCAGAGGCTTCTGTATAGATTATTTAGGTTAATCTTTCTATCTACCCAATGGCACTCAGTGCTCAGTCTAGAAGATACCATCAGAGATGCTTAGTGTTTCAGTTATCGAACTGTGGATTTGTCTCTTCAGAGATACCATGCTTGTTAACAGCAAAAACGTTTTTAAATAAATAAATTAATATATAGAGGTGAGAAATAACAGACCTCAACCCTATTCTCCCTCTGCAAATTTGTGTACACAAAGTCAATCCCTTACCTCTCTCTAAAAGTGCAAAGTTCCAAAAAGTTCAATGAATAGAAGATTGTTGGGGGCAGAATAGATCTGGACTAGGAGAAGAAGGCTGGAGATAAATGTGAGAAGGGAGGAACAGGCAGTAGAAACAAAAGTGAAACTGCTTAAGCAGCATATTCCAGAAGTCTTGAGGTCTTTCTGAGTGTAGTCTTCATTGATTTGAGATCTACCATACCATTCTCTCACTAGAAGGGAAAACCTATAATGGCAGCAGGCCATAAGGGTCCCAGTTTGGGAATATTTTAGACGTTCCTCTACCTGTGGGTAAGATAGGCATGCGTGCAAAATGCAATCAGTGCAACAAAGAAATGCAAGGCCTGGTTGTGCGAATAAACCATCATGAGAAGTGCTCCTTCTTAGGAGGAAGCTGCACTGACGAAAGGAACATCACTTTAAAAATGTAGAGTGTGTACCTTCTAAAAATGAAACGTACATCTGTCTCTGAGTTGTGAAGAATATGCATTAAGGTTATAACAACCAACAAGAATGCACTTTTATGTAGAAATCCATGATTAAATAGAGTCTTCCTGATAAGTGATTTAAATCAAATCCACTCTGTTTTCTTCTCCAACTTTGTGCCCTGTTTGAACTCAGGTCAGTCCAAAACACTCTCCTTCAAATCCTTTAAGACACCCTGCCATGATGCCTGCAGATCCCTGCCAGGTGGTGAGCTATGTTGTGAAAGACAGCTTTCTTCTACAAGTACATGCACATATTGTTAATTTACCTTTCCCTGACTGTTGCATCTTGTCATTAAACTAAATTGTAAATTCTGAGGCAAGGACTGAATATTTACTACAGAAGCAAGGGAGAGAAAAAGCCCTTAAAGGGCGAAAGATATTTTCAGCTGAATTTTTTGGGGGTGGGGGAGTGACGTGGGGAGAACTCATTTCCAAAAATAGAAATTGTCAGTAGGGTATATATCATGATCACGTGGAAAATCTCTGTGGGCAACGTTGTTTAATAGCTACTGGCTAATTGCTTTGCAGACCAGAAAAAATCAATTCAAGGAAGTTCTGACTTTCATATGAACTGGACGTTAAGCGGAAAACACTTAAATACTGTACACCAATGTGCAAGCAAACACTAGCTTGTAGTGTTAGGTTTCATTTGTGTCTCCGCCTTTAAAAAAAATTGCTTTGAAGGCTTAATGGTGGGTGTGGGGTTTTTCTGTCTTTATATTGCGGAAGTCCTCATTATCAGTATCAGGTTTCTTCAGCCTTTATTGGCTTGATAGAACAACATAGGACCACAAATTATTAATGTTGGTGCTACTGAAAAGAACTGGAGCCCCAGATAATGTCCCCAATTTCCCCCCCTCCCCTTTACATTTCTAGTCTCTTTCTCTGATATGAAAATGTAATTTTTTGGTTAAGGTTGCCTATTGGGGCAAAAATTGGGGATTGGTAGCAGGGGGTTGGACTAGATGACCTCCTGTGGTCTCTTCCAACCCTGATATTCTATGATTCTATTTGGGATGCTAATACAAATTGGTTTCACAAAGAGTTGAAACATACGCATTTGAAAGGGAAAAGTTTTGCTTTGACTTTTTCCAGGAGATTCTGGCTAAGCTTGTTTCTTGTGAATACTTTCCTGGTTGAAATCAGATTTGTCCAAAGTTAGGTTATGTGATCTAGACTACCACATCTTGAGCTCCTGAGAGCTTCTGAATCAGTTTACTTTAAGATCTGAATTGATTCTGGTATCTATAGAGCAGGGCATGTTCTTCCTGCACTCGGAACATATAAAGTAATTAATTGTGGCAATGGAGACATTCTATGTATTTGGTTTTCTAAAAATATTATTATTTAGCATTTTTCATTTATTTATATTACATAGCACCTAGGAGTCCTGGTTATGGACTAGGACCCCATTGTACTATTGAGTGGCTCAGTAGTCCACAGTGAATGCTGACTTTGGTCCAGTTTGCCCAATGAACAGAGATGCACCAATTAATTTTTAGTGTGCATCTAGACACCTTCTCTTCCTCCCAGTTCTGCTTTGCCTTGTCTCATGCTCTCTTCTTCTTGAACAGCCACTCTCAAAATTCTGGAACCCAGTGATTACTTCAGGTTTTTCCAAAAACTTTTGCTCCCCTCTCAAATGCTTTCAAGCATGATATTGTGGCTGTGATGGTACCTGGAAATGGAGAATAAAGATCAATTTATGGGCGTACTAAAATATCAATTGTAGGAAGTGGTTAGCATACATTCCCTAAAATATTGGTTTTGCTGGAGAAGCTGTGAAATGTGGTGTGTTCTGATATTCTAAAACAGAAAATTGGTTAAATGTTTTTAGTACTACCAACAGTAAAGCTAAGAGAATGGCTGCAATCCTAAAGGAGAACGTTGATAAATTGGAGAGGGTTCAGAGAAGAACCCCAAGAATAATTAACGGATTAGAAAACATGCCTTATAGTGGTAGACTTAAGGAGCTTAATTTAGCTTAATGAAGAAAAGGTTAATGGGTGACTTGATTACAATCTATAAGTACCAATACGGGGAGCAAATATTTAATAATGGGCTCTTCAATCTATTGGAGAAAAGTATAACATGATCCAATGTCTGGAAGTTGAAGCTAGACAAATTGAAAGCATACATTTTTAACGGTGACAGTAATTAACCATTGGAACAACTTACCAAGGCTCATGGTGGATTCTCCATCATTGACCATCTTTAAATCAAGACTGGATGTTTTTCCAAAAGATATACTCTAGGAATCATTTTGGGGAAGTTCATCATGAGCAGGAATAACATTTGGGCTTCCATCTACTTTGTTGATTCCGATGTCCTGTTGGACATCATTTTTTTTTTTAAATACCTCATGCCTCCTTCCCCTGGACACAGTCACATGTCTGGTGACCATATTTGACTGAATCCTGACCCCCATCCATGTCTGGCTATCTGGAAAACCATAACTGGAGTTCCAGTTGCTAACATAGCTGTTTGCATCAATACCGCATTAATACTTTTTTCATTGTTTCCAATATGGGAATGAGGTTAATCACATGGTTACACTTACTAAAAAAAAACTCCCCAAAATTAAATTTGGTTTGTTCTTTTGTGGTTAACTTATTATAAATTGCTAAATTATATAACTCTAGGTTAAGCACTTATTCTTGGCCTAAATGTTAGGCCTTCTGCTAACTGTCTGCTGCTTAAGATAATGATATTTAAACTAACAGACTTTACTAGGCCTCAACTTATTGCAAAGCCTATCTCAAATATTAATGTTTTGTTTTCCTGCTACTATTACAGCTCTAACTTCTATATTACTATCTTAAAGCATGTTAATATGCCTTAGCATATGATATACAATTTTTAATATTGCTCCCTAAAATCAGGTCAGGGGTTACAGGTCAGCAACATTTATTCATAAACTTTTTGATGATTTTGAAAAGATTATTTTTTCCTGGTTTCTTAATTCTTTTCCTTTTCTACAATTTATCCTCTCCATTTGTAACCACCAGTATCCCGTTCTCGACAGCAGATATTATTGTATGCTTCAGAGGATAGTACAAGAAACCCTATGTCAGAAAGTTACATAAAAACCTGACCAGAGATGCTTCCTAGCCTCATTTTAGTGGTTTTCTTGTGCCTTGAAACATGAAAATTGATAAATTGTGCCACTTCGTGACTAAGAATTTCAGAACCTGATTTTAAACCACCATTTTTGAAAATCTTAACCACTGTTTGCACATGTACTTTATTTTCAGTAAGGTATCATATGCAGAAATTTATATGCAAGCAGAGGTGAATTGGAACAATAGTACTTGGGGGTGGGGGGAAGAAAAATATAAAGACATTACATGTAAAAAAACCCCCAAAACACCCAAATTCTGTTAATGGAATGTGAAGGTTGAGAAATTAAATACACAAGTTAATATTCATAAAACAGTAAGCCATATTGCTGCTTTTGTATATATTCAAGGTTGATTATACATTTAACTGAATAAAGTGATCTAATTACTTTGTCAAAAGTATAATCTAGTCAAGTTCCCATTGTATGAACTTTTAACTTTTCAGTTTCCTAAATCTGGTGTGCTTAAAATCTCAAGCTTAATGTTAACCTTTCTTCACCTGCTATTAATTTACAGTTTGCACGTTACCAGAGTTTAAGGTGATGTAGTACTATGCATCCAGTGATTCTAGTCAGTTGTATACTGTTTAAAATTGGGAGATTATGGTGAAAATTCCATTCATGCCCACTGTGTTGGATTTTCTAAGAGAACTGGAGATCCTGGTTCTCTGATTGGCTGAAATAAAAACATGTTTGAGTAATATTTTTATATACCCTTAAATGTCTGTGATTTGAAAGAACTGACACAACCCAAATAAATTAGTTGTTGAAAGAAACTTTCAACAACTTTTTAGATTTAGGATTTTAAATTGAAAAATAAAATTCATGTGTTAAACTGACAAGCCATCTGGATGTTAGTAAGTTTAGGAGCTATCCTTCCCCATATGTGCCAGGATTGATACTTAATAGGAGTAACAAATCATTGCAGTGACTTTAGCTGACTTAGCAATTAAAAAAACTAATGTGTTCGTTGCCAAAGCTGTTTCATTGGGGTAGCACAGTTTAAATTTGAAATATTTTAACGCTATTCTATTTGAAATACACTTTGACACACTTGGCCAGTGATCACACTTGAATTTTGATGCATTTCTCAGAATCATCTTTGTCTCATATCCCTCTAGTTTTTTGACTTATGAAAATAAATACTAATAAGTTATCTTTCTGGTTTTCCTTTTTAGGGGAATTATTGAAGCTCGTTTTGTTTATGTCTTTGTTCTTGGCATAATCTTCACTGGAACCAAAGATTTACTCAAATCACAGGTTATATCTGCAGACTGCAAGACCAAGAGTATCGGTTTATGGGAAGTATATTGTGGATTGGTTCTGCTAGCAGCCCTGCTATTTAGACCCCATAACCTGCCAGTTTTGGTGTTTTGCCTACTGATTCAAATGATAATGACAAGATGTATCTGGAAGCCGCTAAAATTTGATGCAGCTCAAATTACTATGATGCATTATTGGTTTGGCCAAGCTTTCTTCTATTTTCAGGTAAGCTGATATGGCGTCAATGAAAATAATGTGTGTAGGTATTCTACCATGTGTTGTGTTAAATTGCACCATAGGGCCTGATCCTGCAAAGACTCAAGTTAGTGGAACTACTCATGCAGAATGAGGCCCCTAGGTTTCAGTTAACTTTATTCTCCACCAACCTGTGCTATTTAGTGTGGAATAATGTTTGCACGTACATACAGAAAACAAACAAATAGTGCTAGCATGCATGCATGCATATATATATATATATATAATAATATAAAATGTACAGTGTTATTGGCAAGAACATGAACTAAGCTAATATAAAATTGCAGTCAATTTATAACTTCTGGTCTATCTTAGTTTCTCTCTAAAGGCTACTACTAATAAAATATAATATGGTAAAGTCTATCCTGGCACATATGGGGAAGGATAGCTTCTGAAAATAGTGATACAACTTTCAGAATGACAAATTTATTAGAGCATAAGCTTTTGTGAGCTACAGCTCACTTCATCGGATGCATTTGGTCGAAAAAACCAAAGGTTTTGAAGTGAGCTGTAGCTCACGAAAGCTTATGCTCTAATAAATTTGTTAGTCTCTAAGGTGCCACAAGTACTCCTTTTCTTTTTGCGAATACAGACTAACACGGCTGCTACTCTGAAAACTTTCAGAATGTTTTATTCTTAATATTATAACATCAACTAATTTCTTGAAGGAATAGAGCTTCAAAAATAAAGTATATACAAAAGGAAATATGTAAAGTTCATTTTGTGGAGCAGGAGGTATTAATAGTGGTAGTTTCAATGGGCAATGGGAAGACTCAAGGGCTAAGTGGACTAAAATAAAAATTTTAAAAGCTTTTGAAAATTTTCTGTGGTCCGTGTTAATTAAGTTATTTAATAAATAATTTGAGATGGTGTTTTGCCAAATTCTCAGAAGTGCTTTGATTTCCTGCCACACTATAAATATTTACTGCCATTGTTTTTTTTCAAATGAGGAAAAGATCTGGTAACTCCAGTAAATATCTTCATTGTGGACTGTAATATTGGCAAAAACACTAGCATGTAAAATCATGTTCATTCAGGCTGCTTGGATCATGCTGGTTTGTATAAAAATATTCCACTTTAATATGGAGTCCCAGGATTCCTAGGTGCTACTACAATACAAATAATTAATATAAGAATGTTAACAGATTGGATTAATATTTAAAATAGCAACGGACAAATCTAGTTCTGTCCCTGACTTGAGGCATACGAAGCCTCTGAACTGGAACTGTATGAAACTTCGATGTAGCTGAGGTGAGATGAAAACTATTGTAAATGTAATTTGTCGAGAATCTGAAGAAGGGCCAAATTCTGCTACCTTACTTCCTGCGGGGCCTCATTGACATCAATGAGTAGAGCTGCTCTGTTGTGAGTAAGGGTGGCAAATCTAACTCTCAGGGTAATATTGGTGATATAGAATATAAGGATACATTATTTATGGACATGGATTTGGGAGGGTGACATTTTTCCCTCTCTTTTTCCTTTTTGTGCTAGTCCCAGGCTACCTCAACCAGCATTTCCATCCCTGTGGAAGAGAGATGTGGATTGGATTGACTTCCTTCTGAATGAGAGAGACATTGGGGGGTGGTTAGTCGTAAGGAATTTCTGTGGCTTTTTCTCCTGCTATATGGGAATATATTCTATATGAGGTGTGAGGGTTGCTGGCCAGGCTTTTCATCAGGGAAATTATCAGGACGCTTTCTTAACTTTTATATGGTATTTTTATTGAAAAATTGGGGAAATAGTTATATTTAGAGGAAAGATGTTAATTTGCCAGTGGCTGGATCAGTATAATTGAGGGCTTTTATTGAGATGAAGATGCGAAAGCCAGCTTACTTTGACTCATGTTGCTTTTTTGCTTGAATTCCTACATTGTGTTACAAGATGAAGAAAAAATATCAAGCTTATTAACCAACTGTAACAAATTTAATACGGTTAAATCAGCATCTTTTTTGTGTGTCACGTTGTTACTGTAAGTCACTAGCTTATGAACCTCAATTAATTTTTCAACAACCTTGCCTGATGATCATTATTTTCCTGAGCCTCAAGCCATCCGCTCCTTCCAATGGATCATTAATTCCCTTGAAGTGCCCTGTGGTTTTTTTCATTGCTGTTTAATTCAGAGCATGTAGTGACAATAGAAGTAAAGATTACTTTAGTCTTTATTAATTATAGAGTCCTAAAAAGTGTAGACCATTGTCTTCATACTTAAAGAAAAGGAGGACTTGTGGCACATTAGAGACTAACATTTATTTGAGCATAGGCTTTCGTGAGCTACAGCTCATGGGTGCATTCAGTGGAAAATACAGTGGGGAGATTTATATACACAGAGAACATGAAACAATGGGTGTTACCATACACACTGTAACGAGAGTGATCAGGTAAGGTGAGCTATTACCAGCAGGAGAGATGGGATGGGGAGGGGACCACCTTTTGTAGTGATAATCAAGGTGGGCCATTTCCAGCACTTGACAAGAACATCTGAGGAACAGCACGGGGGGGGGGGGGAGGAAGGGGGAATAACATGGGGAAATAGTTTTACTTTGTATAATGACCCATCCACTCCCAGTCTTTATTCAAGCCTAAGTTAATTGTATCCAGTTTACAAATTAATTCCAATTCAGCAGTCTCTCGTTGGAGTCTGTTTTTGAAGTTTTTTTTGTTGAAGAATTGCCACTTCTAGGTCTGTAATCGAGTGACTGGAGAGATTGAAGTGTTCTCCGACTGGTTTTTGAATGTTATAATTCTTGATGTCTGATTTGTGTCCATTTATTCTTTTACGTAGAGACTGTCCAGTTTGGCCAATGTACATGGTAGAGGGCCATTGCTGACCCATGATGGCATATATTACATTGGTAGATGTGCAGGTGAACGAGCCTCTAATAGTGTGGCTGATGTGATTAGGCCCTATGACCTGGTATCCCCTGAACAGATATCTGGAGACAGTTGGCAGCGGGCTTTGTTGCAAGGAGAGGTTCCTGGGTTAGTGGTTCTGTGGTGTGTGTGTGTGTGTGTGTGTGTGTGTGTGTGTGTATTTGCTTCAGATTGGAGGGCTGTCTGTAAGCAAGGACTGGCCTGTCTCCCAAGATCTGTGAGAATGATGGGTCATCCTTCAGGATAGGTTGTAGATCGTTGATGATTAGTTGGAGAGATTTTAATTGGGGGCTGAAAGTGATTGCTAGTGGCGTTCTGTTATTTTCTTTGTTGGGCCTGTCCTGTAGTAGGTAATTTCTGGGTACTCTTCTGGCTCTGTCAATCTGTTTCTTCACTTCAGCAGGTGGGTATTGTAGTTGTAAGAATGCTTGATAGAGATCTTGTAGGTGTTTGTCTCTGTCTGAGGGGTTGGAGCAAATGTGGTTGTATCGTAGAGCTTGGCTGTAGAGAATGGATTGTGCGGTATGGTCTGGCTGAAACCTGCCTTCTTGCTGAAACCTGATGTTTACAAGCAGTGACTGCTTAAAGTAAATAATGTCTTTTAAAAAGTCTCCAAATCCAGTTCATAAGTTGAGGTTTCAGTTAGTATTCTGTGGTCGGCTTCATAATTAAGAAAATAGCAATTGAAAATATGTGGAGAGGTTCATATTAGTAAAACTTCATTCAAAAGAACTTACAATGTAAAATTGTCAGGAATGGATGACCATTGGCAGATGAGGCTTCCATTTGATTGCATTGGTCAGACTTGTCTTCTTTAACTGTCTTGAAACAATGTGCCTGTAAGAGGGAGGAAGGAAGTTGTAGGCTAAAACCTTGAATATTGTTCTTGCCTTTCTTCTTTTATTTCATATTAAATTTAATGATTGGATTCAAATAATTATTTAAAGTAACTTTTGAGATTTTTCTTGCACAACCTGCTTGTACAGCTATTTATTCTGCATGATGCTCTAGTTACTAAAGAGAGGCATGTATTTAAGGCCAGGTCATGAGGAAAAGCAATCAGAAGAACACTAACATTCTGTGTCGTTAAACTAGTGTTAAAGTGGATTGGAAACTCGTTAGTCTGACATAGCACTTCATTATTGTCAGTGTCACAAAATGTCACCAAGGCAATGCAACTAATAGCTTCCAGATAGTGAGATGTGTTTCTGACCATATGAAATTTCATGTTTTGAGCAAAATGAGTGCTGTTTTCAGAGGCATATGGTTGCCTTCCTTCCTTCAGACTTTTGAACATAAAGGAGTTATTCTCCACAGCATATATGCTATATTAAGGTAGTTTTGCCTTTCCAAAGATTTGTTTTTATTCTTGCTTGTGAGAAAAGCTTCGTGCTTCAAGGGTGGTTTGTGTTCCTCATTTATGTGCTAACATAGAACCTCTTTCTCATAAGTTTCTTTAGTTAAATTCAGAATACTGATTTAGGGCTCAAAGACTTACTAAGCCTTTAAACCTACATGTTAATTAAACTCTTTGATATGTACTGTTTCATTCTGCCTTTCAGACATCTAAGTGATATCTTTGTTTTATTTTCAGGGAAACTCAAATAGTATCGCTACAGTGGATATTTCAGCTGGTTTTGTGGGATTAGACAACTATGTGGAAATACCAGCAATTTTTCTTACAGGGTTTGCAACATACGCAGGACCTTTGCTTTGGGCCATTCACTTGCTGTGCTACTTGAGTTCCGAAGTTAGCAGGTAATTGTCTGTACTAAAAGCTGATAAAATTAAAAGTAATAAATGGTTCTCACAGATACAGAAAAGCATCCACATAATGTAAACTGGAGCTCATATGCCTTTCCCCCCTTAACTTTAGCCCTTAGTTGCTTTTTCTGCCCTTTTTATAGTTCAGTACTCTTACTAACTCCCTTATTCCTCACCCTATTTTTATTCCCACGTTTAAAAAAAATCCTGCATCTGGCACAGGTTTGTTAATCATCTCCATGTTCATATGTATGATGTTCTATCCCCATCCCCATTCTTTCACCTGTCACTTAGATTGTGAGCTGTCTGGAGCAGAGACTCCCTCTCCATCTGTGTCAGTACATACAGTGCCCAGCACAGTGGGGTAAAACCGCTTTTGTGTCATTGTAGTCCTGTGAGGGAGAGGAGTAAGACGAGACAAAGCTCCTGTAAATTTTTTTTACTTTGGTTTCAGATTTAAAATTTGAGGTTTTAGGAATATTTTGAAAACTTTACACTTGGCAATGTACAGTATTCATGCAGATGGGTATCAGTCTTCTAATGATTTTCCAAAGGGAGAATGGCTTGTACAGCATGTTTTTAGAATGCTTTTATAGAAAAGATGAAAGCTAAAATTTTGTAGCAATGTTTTTGAGGTAGCATCTTAAACAGAAGCTCGTATTGATTTGGTGGAATAATATGTCCCTGCAGCAGCATAAATATTTCTCAGTTTTAAGCTGGATTTTTGGAGACTGAACAAATCTTTCCTTCCTTTATCAGTGTAACCATAGCAATGGCCCACTGAGTAATCCATTCAGAGTTTAAAGAAATCATTAAAAAAAAGTTGCATGTTTTTTGTAACTATTTATTTTTAGAAATTTTAAATTCTGTCAAAGGGATTGATGTTCTAGGCCTACTACATAATTTTGTGTAAATTGGGAACACTTTACACTTGGAAGTTAGGAAAGTATTTAAGAAAATCATTTTTGTGCTGTTGAAAATTGGAAAGGCTAAATCTCCAATTTTGGAATATATTTTATAAATTTAAAATGCAAATACATTTAAAAAATAAATATTTGAAATTGAACTTCATTTACTTGCCAAGACCCAGATGCAAAATTCAGTTTGCTCCTGTAACAGCTGATATGACACATGTACAAACAGCATGGGAAACGCACTTAAAGTGTCTGCTATAGGAAACTGAGATCTCCTTTACTGTTGTCACAGAAACCAGAATCCTAACCTGGACATCTCTATAGCTCACTTAGATATATGGCCATTTTTTGTTGTCATTGATTGGTTAAGGTCAAATGCAGCAGACCAATGTTTCATCTGAATATATTAGGTAGAACTTGCAGCATCTTTAGCCTTTCAGGGTTTGTTTGAATTTGGGTGCTGCAGATACCCAGACAGACCCAACCTGACAGTATGTCTGCACTACAATTAGACACCTGCAGCTGACCTATGCCAGCAGACTTGGGCTCACGGGGCTCAGGCTGCGGGGCTGTTTAATTGCGATGTAGACAATCAGACTTGGGCTGCAGCCCGAACTCTGGGACGGTCCCACCTTGCAGGGTCCTAGAGTCTTAGCTGCAACCCGAGCCCGAATGTCTGCACTGCAATTAAACAGCCACTTAGCCCAAGTCAGCTGGCATGGGCCTGCTGCAGGTTTTTAATTACAGTATAGACATACCTTGTATCTTTTCCTTTTAACCTAGGGTTTTGTAATTAGAAATTCAATGGTTATGTCCTTTGCTCAGATTCCGCTTTCCTTGGAATTAAGGCTGGAACACTGGAGGGGGAAAGGGGTCAACAGGTCTGAATCATTACTTAAACATAAAAACTAAAGGAGTACTCGTGGCACCTTAGAGACTAACAAATTTATTTGAGCATAAGCTTTCGTGAGCTACAGCTCACTTTATCGGAGGCATTCAGTGAAAAATACAGTGGGGAGTTTTTATATACACAGAGAACATGAATCAATGGGTGTTACCATACACACTGTAACGAGAGTGATCAGGTAAGGTGAGCTATTACCAACAGGAGAGCGGGGGGGGGAGGGAAAACCTTTTGTAGTGATAATGAAGGTGGGCCATTTTCAACAGTTGAGAATAACGTCTGTGGAACAGTTGGGGGGGAATAAACATGGAGAAATAGTTTTACTTTGTGTAATGACCCATCCACTCCCAGTCTTTATTCAAGCCTAAGTTAATTGTATCCAGTTTACAAATTAATTCCAATTCAGCAGTCTCTCGTTGGAGTCTGTTTTTGAAGTTTTTTTTGTTGAAGAATTGCCACTTCTAGGTCTGTAATCGAGTGACCAAAGAGGTTGAAGTGTTCTCCGACTAGTTTTGAATGTTGTTATTCTGCTATGGGTACCCGCATGGCCCCACAGTATGCCAACGTTTTTATGGCTGACTTAGAACAATGCTTCCTCAGCTCTCATCCCCTAATGCCCCAACTCTACTTGCGCTACATTGATGACATCTTCATCATCTGGACCCATGGAAAAGAAGCCCTTGAGGAATTCCACCATGATTTCAACAATTTCCATCCCACCATCAACCTCAACCTCATAAGAGATCCACTTCCTGGATACTGCGGTGCTAATAAGTGATAGTTACATAAACACTACCCTATACTGGAAACCTACTGACCGCTATGCCTATCTCCAGCTTTCATCCAGATCATACCACACGATCCATTGTCTACAGCCAAGCTCTATGATACAACCGCATTTGCTCCAACCCCTCAGTCAGAGACAAACACCTACAAGATCTCTGTCAAGCATTCTTACAACTACAATACCCACCTGCTGAAGTGAAGAAACAGATGGACAGAGCCAGAAGAGTACCCAGAAGTTACCTACCACAGGACAGGCCCAACAAAGAAAATAACAGAACGCCATTAGCCATCACCTTCAGCCCCCAACTAAAACCTCTCCAACTAATCAAGGATCTACAACCTATCCTGAAGGATGACCCATCACTCTCACAGATCTTGGGAGACAGGCCAGTCCTTGCTAACAGGCAGCCCCCCAACCTGAAGCAAATACTCACCAGCAACCACACACCACACAACCACACAACGCACACAACAGAACCACTAACCCAGGAACCTCTCCTTGCAACAAAGCCCGTTGCCAGCTGTTTCCAGATATCTGTTCAGGGGACACCATCATAGGGCCTAATCACATCAGCCACACTATTAGAGGCTCGTTCACCTGCACATCTACCAATGTAATATATGCTATCATGTGCCAGCAATGCCCCTCTGCCATGTACATTGGCCAAACTGGACAGTCTCTATGTAAAAGAATAAATGGACACAAATCAGATGTCAAGAATTATAACATTCAAAAACCAGTCGGAGAACACTTCAATCTCTTTGGCCACTCGATTACAGACCTAAAAGTGGCTATTCTTCAACAAAAAAAACTTCAAAAACAGACTCCAATGAGAGACTGCTGAATTGGAATTAATTTGCAAACTGGATACAATTAACTTAAGCTTGAATAAAGACTGGGAGTGGGTGGGTCATTACACAAAGTAAAACTATTTCCCCATGTTTATTCCCCCACCCACCCCCGCTATTTCTCAGACGTTCTTGTCAACTGCTGGAAATGGGCCACTTTGATTATCACTACAAAAGGTGGCCCCCTCCCTCCCCCCCAACTCTCTTGCTGGTAATAGCTCACCTTACCGGATCACTCTTGTTACAGTGTGTATGGTAACACCCATTGTTTCATGTTCTCTGTGTATATAAATCTCCCCACTGTATTTTCCACTGAATGCATCCGATGAAGTGAGCTGTAGCTCACGAAAGCTTATGCTCAAATAAATTTGTTAGTCTCTAAGGTGCCACGAGTAGTCCTTTTCTTTTTGCAGATACAGACTAACGCGGCTGCTACTCTGAAACCTGTCATTACTTAAACATATTGCAGCTCTAGGTTTTAAAAAACCTTTTATGCTCTAAACATTCTTTTTAGACCTCTCGTTAAATATTTTGTGAGGCATTGTTAAATCTGCCTAGAGGAGCAGTAAAGTTGCTACTGACTTTCAATTTCCTGTTATGCCACTTACAGATTTTCAAATTCTTTAAAGAGTTTGAATCAATATTTTAATTGGCCTGATGAGTTTGGTTTCAGTGTGTACTGCTGGATATCTCCTGGAACCCGGAAATGAAAAATGGTTTTACAACCTTCATCATCTTAGATTTTAATAAATCTGTATTCATATTGACGCAGTAGACATTCAAAAAGAAAAGGAGTACTTGTGGCACCTTAGAGACTAACAAATTTATTAGAGCATAAGCTTTCGTGAGCTACAGCTCACTTCATCGGATGCATTTGGTGGAAAAAACAGAGTAGAGATTTATATACACACACACAGAGAACATGAAACAATGGGTTTATCATACACACTGTAAGGAGAGTGATCACTTAAGATAAGCCATCACCAACAGCAGGGGGGGGAAGGAGGAAAACCTTTCATGGTGACAAGCAGGTAGGCTAATTCCAGCAGTTAACAAGAATATCAGAGGAACAGTGGGGGGTGGGGGGGGTGGGAGAAATACCATGGGGAAATAGTTTTACTTTGTGTAATGACTCATCCATTCCCAGTCTCTATTCAAGCCTAAGTTAATTGTATCCAGTTTGCAAATTAATTCCAATTCAGCAGTCTCTCGTTGGAGTCTGTTTTTGAAGCTTTTTTGTTGAAGTATAGCCACTCTTAGGTCTGTGATCGAGTGACCAGAGAGATTGAAGTGTTCTCCAACTGGTTTTTGAATGTTATAATTCTTGACGTCTGATTTGTGTCCATTCATTCTTTTACGTAGAGACTGTCCAGTTTGGCCAATGTACATGGCAGAGGGGCATTGCTGGCACATGATGGCATATATCACATTGGTAGATGCGCAGGTGAAGGAGCCTCTGATAGTGTGGCTGATGTGATTAGGCCCTATGATGGTATCCCCTGAATAGATATGTGGACAGAGTTGGCAACGGGCTTTGTTGCAAGGATAGGTTCCTGGGTTAGTGGTTCTGTTGTGTGGTGTGTGGTTGCTGGTGAGTATTTGCTTCAGATTGGGGGGCTGTCTGTAAGCAAGGACTGGTCTGTCTCCCAAGATCTGAGAGAGCGATGGCTCGTCCTTCAGGATAGGTTGTAGATCCTTGATGATGCGTTGGAGGGGTTTTAGTTGGGGGCTGAAGGTGATGGCTAGTGGCGTTCTGTTGTTTTCTTTGTTGGGCCTGTCCTGTAGTAGGTGACTTCTGGGTACTCTTCTGGCTCTGTCAATCTGTTTCTTCACTTCAGCAGGTGGGTACTGTAGTTGTAGGAATGCATGATAGAGATCTTGTAGGTGTTTGTCTCTGTCTGAGGGGTTGGAGCAAATGCGGTTATATCGTAGCGCTTGGCTGTAGACAATGGATCGAGTGGTATGATCTGGATGAAAGCTAGAGGCATGTAGGTAGGAATAGCGGTCAGTAGGTTTCCGATATAGGGTGGTGTTTATGTGACCATCGCTTATTAGCACCGTAGTGTCCAGGAAGTGGATCTCTTGTGTGGACTGGTCCAGGCTGAGGTTGATGGTGGGATGGAAATTGTTGAAATCATGGTGGAATTCCTCAAGAGCTTCTTTTCCATGGGTCCAGATGATGAAGATGTCATCAATGTAGCGCAAGTAGAGTAGGGGCATTAGGGAACGAGAGCTGAGGAAGCGTTGTTCTAAGTCAGCCATAAAAATGTTGGCATACTGTGGGGCCATGCGGGTACCCATCGCAGTGCCGCTGATTTGAAGGTATACATTGTCACCAAATGTGAAATAGTTATGGGTCAGGACAAAGTCACAAAGTTCTGCCACCAGGTTAGCCGTGACAGTATCGGGGATACTGTTCCTGACGGCTTGTAGTCCATCTTTGTGTGGAATGTTGGTGTAGAGGGCTTCTACATCCATAGTGGCTAGGATGGTGTTTTTAGGAAGATCACCAATGGACTGTAGTTTCCTCAGGAAATCGGTGGTGTCTCGAAGATAGCTGGGAGTGCTGGTAACGAAGGGCCTGAGGAGGGAGTCTACATAGCCAGACAATCCTGCTGTCAGGGTGCCAATGCCTGAGATGATGGGGCGTCCAGGATTTCCAGGTTTATGGATCTTGGGTAGCAGATAGAATACCCCAGGTCCTGGCTCCAGGGGTGTGTCTGTGCGGATTTGTTCTTGTGCTTTTTCAGGGAGTTTCTTGAGCAAATGCTGTAGTTTCTTTTGGTAACTCTCAGTGGGATCAGAGGGTAATGGCTTGTAGAAAGTGGTGTGGCTGCTACTCTGAAACCAGTAGACATTCAGTTGAATAGGAGTGAGTGCCTTTTCAGATATTGTAGATGGAAATTGCACAGAACAATAGCATGCTAATAGCTATAAAATGTTTGTTTTTAACAGTAGTGTCATTCAATAAGCCAAATTTGTTGCTAGTCTAATAAGCATTCAGAAATAACTTAAGGGGCTTATTACTTAAGTTACTGTAAAATTAGTACAGTGCCGACAAACTAAAATGAGGATATGTTGGCTAGAGGAAATACTGACAGGTTTCAGAGTAGCAGCTGTGTTAGTCTGTATTCGCAAAAAGAAAAGGAGTACTTGTGGCACCTTAGAGACTAACAAATTTATTAGAGGAAATACTGTAGCTCAAGACAGCTCCTTCCCCATTTAACCTTCTGACAGTTTTATCCCTGGCTTGCACCTTATCTAAAGCAATCCTTTTACCCCTGTATAAATTCAATGACATGCAATGCTCATACTACCCATTTCAAAGTCAATTTTTCTTAGCTATAAAGAGGCAAAGCAAGATTTTTTTCTGAATTACAGTAATGATACTGCTTTTTTAAATGCTGCTACTGCTGCTCATGTCTCTCAGCCTCGGGAGGAAGAATCTAAATAATTGTTTCCACTATGTTAATATAATAACATGATAGAGAAGAAGGAATCTATGCTGCTCATCCAGGTCCTGCCTCCTGCAGTAAGCCTGGCCGGTTTCAAAACCTACACCGGAAACATCTACATGTCTCTTGTATAGTGCATATGCATGCCTGGAAAGAGTTTGAGACTAGGAATAAGTGTTAACAATATGGAGAAGAACTACAAAATATCTTGTTTTCTTTGATCTCTCACAACATATTATGACTCCAGGAGAGGCAGATGAATTTCCTTTGAAACTAACATTGGACAACTGACACCTTTTTGGTCATTCCTCTGTCATTCCAGTGAGCAGAGATTTTGACATTTCCAAATAAGCCTCCTAGGGTATGTCTACACTGTGTTTTGGAACTCATGGGAGCAAGCCTTCCAGCCAGAGTCGACAGACTTGGACTAGCAAGGCTCCTGCTAGTACCCTGTTTGAAGTTGTGACTTGGACAAGAGCTCGGGCTCTGAAGCCTAGGGACAGGTTTGGGCTTCAGAGCCTGAACTCTAGCCTGGGCTGCACTTTAAAAGTGCTAGCTGTACAGCTGTTTTAGAGCACTACCCTGAGTCTGTTGACCAAGACTGGAAGGCTCACTACTGTGGGCTCCAAAACACTGCGTAGACATACCCCTATGAGCCTTGTTCTGCCCTCACTCTTGGCCCATGTGACCCATTACTACCAATATTATTACACAGTCTGTACGTTAAGGCAGGATTTGGTCATCTGTTTTTAAGTGAGAACTGTGCAGCCAACCAGGGTTGCTTACAATCATTTGTGTCACAAATACATGACAAGTTGCTTCAAAGCTGACTGAAACATAAATGTCATCTCCTTCCCCTGTGGGCCAACTATATGCAGCCGTAGTTCAGGAGATGAAACACTGTGCAATTGGCAGGGGGTAGAAGTGAGCCCTGAATGTATAAATATCTATTGTAAAAGTTTTACTAACAGATACAGGATGTGCATATTCTAAGGGGATTGGAATTTAAAATATTCAAGAAACGTAATCCTGTGTCAGAAATAAGTTTTGTACTGTGTAGTGTCTAAGGACTCAATTGTAAGCTAGGTCCTCCTGGTGCTAGATCCTATACTAACACATACAGATGGTCACTGCCTTAAATACTTGGGTCCAGATTGCCACTCTTAGTCATGCTGAATAGCATCTTACTATGTGAATATTTCCACTGGAACCAAGAGAACTGTTTGTTGACAAAGGTACTACTTGACAGGAATAAGGGAGGCAGAATCTGGTGTTCAATACTTGGATGTTTTAGCTGTTCTCTTTCCTTGCATGTAATCTTCAGTCAAAAGCAGAGTGCCAATGGATTACTGGCTTCCACCAAAAATTCTGATCTTAGACTTTACAGTATCTCATCTCCTGGGTTTTTTCCCCTCTTACATATTGCATCTTATTGGAAGTATCTTTGGTAGTGTGTGGTTTATTTTGCCAAGCAGTTTCCACTCTCTTTGCAGACCTACTACCTGTTATCTACTGTGCTTCCGAGAGATTGCCTGTGTAGTGTGGTTCTATTATAAAAACATAAGTATCTGATCCTTTATTAAATTTCATAAGCTATTTTATGTGACCAGCATTTCCAACTCCAGTTGCAAAGGCTGCAGAAATTAATTCTCATAGGATGAAGTGGTTCTGTTCAAGAATAAATACAGGTACGACTAGCTCCCATAGCAGAGCCAACTGCAATACAGTTTATAATCATAAAAACAAGGAGTCCGATGGCACTTTAAAGACTAACAGACTTATTTGGGCATAAGCTTTTGTGGGTAAAAAACATTTCTTCAGATGCATGGAGTGAAAATTACAGGTACAGGTATAAATATATATTGGCAAATGAAGAGAAGGCATTTACCTTACAAGTGGAGAACCAATGTAGAAGGCCAATTCAGTCAGGGTGGATGTGATCCACTCCCAATAATTGATGAGGCGGAGTCAATACCAAGAGAGGGAAAATTGCTTTTGTAGTGAGCTAGCCACTCCCAGTCCCTATTCAAGCTCAAATTGATGGTGTTAAGTTTGCAAAAGAATTGTAGTTCTGCAGTTTCTCTTTGAAGTCTGTTTTTAAAGTTTTTTTTGTTGAAGAATGGTTACTTTTAAATCTATTATTGAGTGTCCAGGGAGACTGAAGTGTTCTCCTACTGGCTTTTGTATGTTACTATTCCTGATGTCTGATATGTGTCCATTTATCTTTTTACATAGAGACTGTCTGGTTTAGCCAATGTATGTCGTGGCGGAGGGGCATTGCTGGCACATGATGGCATATATCACATTACATATTTGTTACAGGGATTGGTTCCTGGGTTAGTGTTTCTGTGGTATGATGTGTAGTTGCTGGTGAGTATTTGCTTCAGGTTGGGGGGCTGTCCATAAGTGAGGATTGGCCTGCCTCCCAAGGCCTGTGAGAGTGGGGGATTCTTTTCCAGGATAGGTTGTAGATGGTTGATGATGCGCTGGAGAGGTTTTAGCTGGGGGCTGTACGTGATGGCCAGTGGTGTTCTGTTATTTTTCTTGTTGGTCCTGCCCTGTAGTCAGTGACTTCTGGGTACCCGTCTCACTCTGTCAATCTGTTTCCTCGCTTCCACAGGTGGGTACTGGAGTTTTAAGAATGCTTGATAAAGATCTTGTAGGTGTTCGTCTCTGTCTGAGGGATTGGAGCAAATGCGGTTGTATCTTGGGGCTTGGCTGTAGACAGTGGATCATGTGATGTGTCCTGGATGGAAGCTGAGGGCATGTAGGTAAGTATAGTGGTCAGTAGGTTTCCGCTATAGGGTGGTGTTTATGTGAGCATCACTTATTTGCACTGTAGTGTCCAGGAAGTAGATCTCTTGTGTGGACTGGTTGCAGGCTGAGGATGATGGTGGAGTGGAAATTGTTGAAATCCAGGTGGAATTCTTCAAGGGCCTCCCTCCTGTGGGTCCATATGATGATGTCATCAATGTAGCAAAAGTAGAGGAGGAGTGCTAGGGGACGAGAGCTGAGGAAGCGTTGTTGTAAATCAGCCATAAAAGTTTTGGCATACTGTGGGGGCCATGCGGGTACCCATAGCAGTGCCGCTGACTTGAAGGTGTAAGTTGTCCCCAAATCTGAAATGGTTGTGGATGAGGACAAAGTCACAAAGCTCAGCCACAAGGTGTGCCGTGGCCTCATTAGGGATACTGTTCCTGACAGCTTATAGTCCATCCTCATGTGCAATATTGGTGTAAAGAGCTTCTACATCCATGGTGGCCAGGATGGTGTTTTCAGGAAGATCACCAATGCATTGTAGTTTCCTCAGGAAGTTGGAAGTCCAGTCTGTCGTTTCAACTATCAGGAAGAGTCCATGCAGTTATTAATTATTGGGAGTGGACCACATCCACCCTGATTCAATTGGCCTTGTCAACACTGGTTCTCCCTTGTAAGGTAACGCCCTTCTCTTCATGTGCCAGTATATTTATGCCTGTATCTGTACTTTTCACTCCATGCATCTGAAGAAGTGGGGTTTTTTTAGCCACAAATCCTTATGCCCAAATAAATCCCTTAGTCTTTAAGGTGCCACCGGACTCCTTGCTGTTTTTGTGGATACCGACTAACATGGGTACTCCTCTGACACTTGGCACCAGTTTATAGTCATAAACTGGTTAACTGATATTAGGCATGGCTAGGAAGGAACTGCTTCCTTCACTGACTTTGGTTCTAATGTTCAGCAAACCAGTATTTTTCTAAGGAAA
The DNA here is from genome assembly GCF_009764565.3 of Dermochelys coriacea. NCBI lineage: Eukaryota > Metazoa > Chordata > Testudines > Dermochelyidae > Dermochelys > Dermochelys coriacea. Next base: position 130,242,866 of record NC_050072.1, read on the forward strand.
ATTAAGAGTCTGGACAGGAACGGTTAGCAGAATTCTAGGGAGACTTGAAAGGCGTCCCTGAAAAGCCCTAGAAAAGATTACTTATAATAGTTCTAAGTTACTTCTATCATTAGTGGAACAGGCTGTTTAAACTACATAATGAAAAAACAAACCCAGGATTGTAGAACAGATTAACAAAAATTAATGAATTATGTAGAATGTTTTTTAAAAGTTGCATAGTATTAAGGGACAGTGGTGACAGCTGGGAGCCTGAAACTTTAAGTGCGTGCCCTCGAGGTAGGTGGGGGGGTTGTCAAAGTTACAGTTAACCCTGAAACTGTGATAGTTATACCATCAGAAGGTGACCTTCCCACCCAGGATGCACAGGACAGAAAGGTGGAAGCCACCCTATGGAGAGACTTTGAGGCTTCTTTGGCAGCTGTAAGATCCTCTTTGGCCACTACCTGCTTCCCAAGAGCTATTGTGGTTTGGCTAGAATACCTAAAGTCTCTAGACAGGAAGGACCATCCTAACTACCTGTCCATCTTTAAGAGAATATCCCTAGCATTCACTTCTGTGGCAGATCATGTGACTTGCAGCCCAAACCATGACGTCTAACTTAGTAGCCAGATGCCAAATCTATTTATGTCCCTGGGTAGCAGAGACCACTTCAGTAAATCCCGGGGACCTCAAAGTTCCCATGCACTCTCCTTTTGGGAGGAAAATTGGATGAGACAGTTGGAGATAATGCATCTAAACTAAAGCTGGCCCGTAGTTCATCAAACAGAACTCTGACTAGAAGGCCAACAGGCAGAAATATTATCTTCACTCATTCTCTGGCTAGAACTGCAAAAGAAGGGATAAAAACTATGCCAGAAGGAAACCTTGGAACTGATATGTGGATAGCTAGGCCAGGGGTACCAGCAATGTATCAAAAGCTGGACAATAAAATATTGGTTCATTTTAGAAAAGTTTAAGACTAGTGGACAAAATGTCGCATTTCTCAGAGGAATGGTTTCTCAACCACAGACAGGTAGGTACGAGAGAGAGAGAAGTGTTGGTTACTCGAACTCAGGGCTCCACCTTCTTTCATTCACTCATCTCTGGAAATCCTGTCAGGAAGGAACTTAACCTGTGGAACTTCTTGCCAGGGGATGTGAAAGCCAAAACTATAACTGGGCTCAAAAAAAGAACTAGATAAATTCATGGAAGATAGGTCCATCAATGGCTATTAGCCAAGATGGTCAGGGATGCAACCCCATGTTCTCGGTGTCCCTAACTCTGATTGCCAGAAGATAGGGGATGGATCACAGATGATTGCCTGTTCTGTTCATTCCCCCTGAAGCACCTGGCATTGGCCACTGTCACAAGACAGGATTCTGGGCTCGATGGACCATTGGTCTGACCCAGTATGGCCGTTCTTATGTAAGCAATTCATCGCATACTGCAACACAGATTTAAGCTGTCAGAAAAGCGGAAAACAATTCACCATAATGGAGAGCACTGAAAAACAGGTATATTCCTGTAATTAGTTCCCCCGGCCTCTTTATCACTTTGCACGTTCCTTCTTGCCATTCTTCATTCCTTGTAATTGTTCTGTATCTTTTCCCCCTAGAAAGCAGAAAAACCTTTGGCAAACTGAAACTGAGCAGCAATTTGGCCCTTCCTTTCTCTCTCTCTCTCTCTCCTTTCTGAACAGTAAAAGTTGCATGCTGATACTGAGCTCTTACCAGTATGGGTTCCTGCGCAGTTAGAGAAGCTAGAGCCCTGCGTGGAACTATTCTTTAATCCTGCTCCAGGTATTATGGCAGTGGGTCCTGTGGGACCCACAGGATCCCAGTCCCACTGCAGAGATCTACAGCATGCCACTTAAAAGGAGCATTCCGGATATACTGTACTGTATGCATCTCTGCAGGGCTTTGGATCAGACATCCTCTGACTTTCGAAATGTTGTTTAATCAGAATCTTCTGTTATTACAATTTCTAGATGGCTTTTGTGCCTCTTTCTGTAGGTCATGGTAATATTCCAGTTCCCTTAAGTACCCTTTTGGGAAATGCTGAATGAAGAATGCAAGCCACAGCCTAGCTAATTATCATGGAAAGATTGTGAAGTTTTGTGTGCATTATCAAATGAGCGAGTCTTTTGAAAATGCCCTCAGGCTAGCGGCTCATGGCATATACCAGTGGTTTTCAACCTGTGGTCCGCGGACCCCAGGGGTCCGCAGATTATATCTAAGATCTCCAAAGGGGTCTGCACCTCCATTCAAAACTTTTTAGGAATCCACAAATGAATATAGGATGAAAACCACTGGCATACACGATTCACTTCTGGTATTGAATGACGACATGCTGTAAAAAGGCTGATGCATTGCTTCCCTTTCCATAGAAACTCACTTCTGGCCAAACATCATTTGTGCATTGCCTCTTTCACATAATGGTATGGATGGGCTACTGCCACCTGTATGATTGGTGCAGTCTTTTCCCCCTTGGTTCAGTTTCCTGACCATTAATATGTTTTTTGTTTGCCTACCTGCTGCCCAGTGCATGGGTACCAAAATAAGTAGGCACAAAGCAATGACTTGCAATGAAAGAGCAATTATTAAAACTCCAGCACTTGCAAGGGTTTACAGGGGATTAAAGCATGATTTAGGAGTAGATTTAGAGGCTATTTGGCATGTCTGAATATAATAATGGTATTTTAGAACGGTTAATAAAAATTACAGTTGTGGAAATTGGTCATAAAGGTGAATGGAACATTGCATTGATACATACTAGTTTCAGAGGTTGGAGCCACCGGGGAGATTAGCTAGTGGGAACTCAAGGCTTCATCTCAATTAAAAGTATACTATATGGTCCTGTCTACATTACTAATTTTGACTGTAACAAGATTCCCCTGATTCTACTATAAAGTGTAGTATAGATGGTACTTCATTATCTTCCCTTCACTTTTGCCTCCTATTAGGTCTTCTCCTTAATGTTATGGGCTTCTTTTGTATTTAGTGTATCTGCAGAATATGCTGAGAAGTTGCGTATCTTCTTAACAAGGAGCAATGGTCTCAGGTTGCAGTGGGGGTGGTCTAGGTTGGATATTAGGAAATACTTTTTCACTAGAAGGGTGGTGAAGCACTGGAATGGGTTATCTAGGGAGGTGCTGGAATCTCCAGCATTAGAGGTTTTTAAGGCCTAGCTTGACAAAGTTCTGTCTGGGATGATTTAGTTGGGGTTAGTCCTGCTTTGAGCAGGGGGTTGGACTAGGTGACCTCCTGAGGTCTCTTCCAACCCTAATCTTCTGTGATAACTGAACCAGCTTGTTCTCAAATCTGTTTTTATTGATTTTTCAAGTATACAGAATAAAATGCTACATATTAATAAAAAGAGTCAAAAGATAAAATATGGAAAAAGATGGGTTCATCTTTTAAGCAAGTATTTTGGCCAGCACCTTGTTCAGAAAGAACTTTCAAACCTAATCCTGTGAAACAAATTTCAATATACAGAGGTGAGATTTAAAACTTTCCTTGACAAACCCAAGATGAAATCAAATACAGAAAACATAGCTTAAAACTATAATCATTGGTGTGTATTACTAGTTATGGCTAGAGTTCATCAAAGTTTAGATGAAAGTGAAATGTGTTGGGAACCAAGCACATTCCCATGTGCCTGGCCTGATAGTGCAGTTACATGTGCTATAAGCGGTATAGGAAGTGGCATGTAAGAGCCAGTAAGTCTGGATACAGCAGTACATGGTTTTGGGAACTGCGGGAATTGCGTGGATAGACTCAGCTCGGTTTCTCTTTGGTGGAGTTTGGAAGTCCCATTTGGGTCCACTCCTCTTCTTTGGCTTGTTGGCACCATCAGTCATTGAGAAGTGGGTGGAAGAGATAAGAGAAAATAAAAACAACGAGGAGTCCAGTGGCTCTTTAAAGACCAACAGATTTATTTGGGCATAAGCTTTCATGGGTAAAAACCCAACTTCTTCAGATGCACAGAGTAAAAATTACAGATACAGGCATAAATATACATTGGCACATGAAGAGAAGGGAGTTGCCTTACAAGTGGAGAACCAATGTTGAAGGCCAATTCAGTCAGGGTGGATGTGGTCCACTCCCAATAATTGAGGAGGTGTCAATATCAAGAGGGAAAATTGCTGACTTAGAACAATGCTTCCTCCACTCTCGTCCCTTAGCGCCCCTCCTCTACTTATGCTACACTGATGAAATCTTCATCATATGGACTCACAGGAAGGAGGCCCTTGAAGAATTCCACCTGGATTTCAAGTTTCTACCCCACCATCAATCTCAGCCTGGACCAGTCCACACAAGAGATCCATTTCCTGGACACTACCGTGCAAATGAGTGATGCTCACATAAACACCATCCTATACCGAAAACCTACTGACTAGTATACTTACCTACATGCATTCAGCTTCCATCCAGGACACATGACATACCAAGATCCACTGTCTACAGCCAAGCCCTAAGATACAACTGCATTTGCTCCAATCCCTCAGACAGAGACAAACACCTACAAGATCTTTATCAAGCATTCTTAAAACTACAGTACCCACTTGGGGAAGCGAGGAAACAGATTGACAGAGCGAGACAGGTACCCAGAAGTCACCTACTACAGGACAGGACTAACAAGGAAAATAACAGAACACCACTGGCCATCACATACAGCCCCCAGCTAAAACCTCTCCAGCGCATCATCAACCATCTACAACCTATCCTGGAAAAGAATCCCCCACTCTCACAGGCCTTGGGAGGCAGGCCAATCCTCACTTCTGGACAGCCCCCCAACCTGAAGCAAATACTCACCAGCAACTACACATCACACCACAGAAACACTAACCCAGGAACCAATCCCTGTAACAAACCACATTGCCTTCTCTGTCCCCATATCTACTCTAGCAACAGCATCATAGGACCCAACCACACAATCAGAGGCTCATTCACCTGCACATCTACTAATGTGATATATGCCATCATGTGCCAGCAATGCCCCTCTGCCACCACGTACACTGGCTAAACCGGATAGTCTCTACGTAAAAGGATAAATGGACACAAATCATACATCAGCAATGGTAACATACAAAAGCCAGTAGGAGAACACTTCAGTCTCCCTGGACATTCAATAACAGATTTAAAAGTAATGAGGAGTCCGGTGGCACCTTAAAGACTAACCGATTTATTTGGGCATAAGCTTTCATGGGTAAAAAACCCACTACTGATGTGCATCTGAAGAAGTGGGTTTTATACCCATGAAAGCTTATGCCCAAATAAATTGGTTAGTCTTTAAGGTGCCACTGGACTCCTCATTGTTTTTGTGGATACAGACTTACATAGCTACCCCTTTGAGATTTAGAAGTATCTATTCTTCAACAAAAATTCAGAAACCAACTTCAAACAGCAACTGCGGAGATGCAATTAATTTACAAACTTAATACCATCAATTTGGGCTTGAATAGGGACTGGGAGTGGCTGGCTCACTACAAAAGTAATTTTCCCTCTCTTGGTATTGACGCTTCTTCATTAGTTATTGGGAGTGGACCACATCCACCCTGACTGAATTGGCCTTCAACATAGATTCTCCACCTGTAACTCCCTTCTCTTCATGTGCCAATATATATTTATGCCTGTATCTCTAATTTTCACTCCATGCATCTGAAGAAGTGGGTTTTTTACCCACGAAAGCTTAAGCCCAAATAAATCGGTTAGTCTTTAAGGTGCCATCGGACTCCTCATTGTTTTTGTGGATACAGACTAACACAGCTACCCCTCTTTTATATATGAGAAAATAAGTGGCTAGTCGTCTCTGCAGCAGTAGTATCATGCACAAATGTTACAGGAGATGGTTTGTTTGTTTTTGTTCCTTTCTTTTACATTCTCTGATCAGCAATAAAATAGGTGAAATTTAAGTTACTGGCATTGAGTTAACACCTCATCAAGATGAGTGGGGGCAATTCATACCTTTACTTTGTCTGCAAACAGGCAGTGTCCCTGCATTAGTTTGCACTCTGTTCACATTTTGAGGGGTGTTTTTTATAGCCCTAATGACTAGAAATTTTAAGTTTTGGTTTTTTTTAATGAAAGCTCAAATTCTGGAATGCCACATAGCAGCTTTGGGAGAGGAGTGGAGTACCAGTCCAACACAACACTGCTTGTTAGTGTAAATGACAGTTTCCTAACTCAAAAACTGTTTCAGCCAGCAAGGTGGAATTCTTTATTAGACCTTGTCCTGAAAGATAAAGAGGAGCTGATCACAGAACTAAAAATGATAGCTTAGGTAAAACTGATCATGACTTGATCACATTTATAATCATAGAATCATAAAATATCAGGATTGGAAGGGTCCTCAGGAGGTCATCTAGTCCAACCCCCTGCTCAAAGCAGGACCAATCCCCAACTAAATCATCCCAGCCAGGGCTTTGTCAAGCCTGACCTTAAAAAACTTCTAAGGAAGGAGATTCCACCACCTTCCTAGGTAACGCATTCCAGTGTTTCACCACCCTCCTAGTGAAAACGTTTTTCCTAATATCCAACCTAAATCTCCCCCACTGCAACTTGAGACCAGTACTCCTCGTTCTGTCATCTGCTACCACTGAGAACAGTCTAGATCCATCCTCTTTGAAACCCCCTTTCAGGTATTGAAAGCAGCTATCAAATCCCCCCTCATTCTTCTCTTCCGCAGACTAAACAATCCCAGTTCCCTCAGCCTCTCCTCATAAGTCATGTGTTCCAGTCCCCTAATCATTTTTGTTGCCCTCCGCTGGACGTTTTCCAATTTTTCCACATCCTTCTTTTAGTGTGGGGCCCAAAACTGGACACTACTCCAGATGAGGCCTCACCAATGTCAAATAGAGGGGAACGATCACGTCCCTCCATCTGCTGGCAATGCCCTTACTTATACATCCCAAAATGCCATTGGCCGTCTTGGCAACAACGGCACACTGTTGACTCATATCCAGCTTCTCGTCCACTGTAACCCCTAGGTCCTTTTCTGAAGAACAGCTGCCTAGCCATTCGGTTCCTAGTCTGTAGCGGTGCATGGGATACTTCCGTCCTCAGTGCAGGACTCTGCACTTGTCCTTGTTGAACCTCATCAGATTTCTTTTGGCCCAATCCTCTAATTTGTCTAGGGCCCTCTGTATCCTATCCCTACTCTCCAGCATATCTACCTCTCCTCCCAGTTTAGTGTCATCTGCAAACTTGCTGAGGGTGCAACCCACACCATCCTCCAGATCATTTATGAAGATACTGAACAAAACCGGCCTGAGGACCGACCCTTGGGGCACTCCACTAGATACTGGCTGCCAACTAGACATGGAGCCATTGATCACTACCCGTTGAGCCTGACAATCTAGCCAGCTTTCTATCCACCTTATAGTCCATTCATCCAGCCCATACTTTAACTTGCTGGCAAGAATACTGTGGGAGACCATGTCAAAAGCTTTGCTAAAGTCAAGGAATAACACGTCCACTGCTTCCCCTCATTCACAGAGCCAGTTATCTTGTCATAGAAGGCAATTAGATTAGTCAGGCATGACTTGCCCTTGGTGAATCCATGCTGACTGTTCCTGATCACTTTCCTCTCCTCTAAGTGCTTCAGAATTGATTCCTTGAGGACCTGCTCCATGATTTTTCCAGGGACTGACGTGAGGCTGACTGGCCTGTAGTTCCCAGGATCCTCCTCCTTCCCTTTTTTAAAGATGGGCACTACATTAGCCTTTTTCCAGTTGTCTGGGACCTCCCCCGATGGCCATGAGTTTTCAAAGATAATGGCCAATGGCTCTGCAGTCACATCTGCCAACTCCTTTAGCACTCTCGGATGCAGCACATCCGGCCCCATGGACTTGTGCTCATCCAGCTTTTCTAAATAGTCCTGAACCACTTCTTTCTTCACAGAGGGCTGGTCACCTCCTCCCCATGCTGTGCTGCCCAGTGCAGTGGTCTGGGAGCTGACCTTGTTTGTGAAGACAGAGGCAAAAAAAGCATTGAGTACATTAGCTTTTTCCACATCCTCTGTCACTAGGTTGCCTTCCTCATTCAGTAAGGGGCCCACACTTTCCTTGACTTTCTTCTTGTTGCTAACATACCTGAAGAAACCCTTCTTGTTACTCTTAACATCTCTTGCTAGCTGCAACTCCAGGTGTGATTTGGCCTTCCTGATTTCACTCCTGCATGCCCAAGCAATATTTTTATACTCTTTCCTGCTCATTTGTCCAATCTTCCACTTCTTGTAAGCTTCTTTTTTGTATTTAAGATCAGCAAAGATTTCACTGTTAAGCCAAGCTGGTCGCCTGCCATATTTACTATTCTTTCTACATATCGAGATGGTTTGTCCCTGTAACCTCAATAAGGATTCTTTAAAATACAGCCAGCTCTCCTGGACTCCTTTCCCCCTCATGTTGTTCTCCCAGGGGATCCTGCCCATCAGTTCCCTGAGGTTGTCAAAGTCTGCTTTTCTGAAGTCCAGGGTCCGTATTCTGCTGCTCTCCTTTCTTCCCTGTGTCAGGATCCTGAACTCGACCATCTCATGGTCATTGCCTCCCAAGTTCCCATCCACTTTTGCTTCCCCTACTAATTCTTCCTGGTTTGTGAGCAGCAGGTCAAGAAGAGCTCTGCCCCTAGTTGGTTCCTCCAGCACTTGCACCAGGAAATTGTCCCCTACACTTTCCAAAAACTTCCTGGAATGTCTGTGCATCGCTGTATTGCTCTCCCAACAGATATCAGGGTGATTGAGGTCTCCCATGAGAACCAGGGCCTGTGATCTAGTAACTTCCGTTAGTTGCTGGAAGAAAGCCTCGTCCACCTCATCTCCCCGGTCTGGTGGTCTATAGCAGACTCCCACCACAACATCACCCTTGTTGCTCACACGTCTAAACTTAATCCAGAGACTCTCAGGTTTCTCTGCAGTTTATACTTGAGCGCTGAGCAGTCATACTGCTCCCTTACATACAATGAAACTCCCCCACCTTTTCTGCCCTGCCTGTCCTTCCTGAACAGTTTATATCCATCCATGACAGTACTCCAGTCATGTGAGCTATCCCACCAAGTCTCTGTTATTCCAATCACATCATAATTCCTTGACTGTTCCAGGACTCCCAGTTCTCCCTGCTTTATTTGAGCATAAGCTTTCGTGAGCTACAGCTCACTTCATCGGATGCATTGGATGTAGCTCACGAAAGCTTATGCTCTAATAAATTTGTTAGTCTCTAAGGTGCCACAAGTACTCCTTTTCTTTTTGCGAATACAGACTAACACGGCTGCTACTCTGAAACTTCTCCCTGCTTGTTTCCCAAGCTTCTTGCATTTGTGTATAGGTACTTGAGATAACTCGCTGATCGTTCCTCTTTCTCAGCATGAGGCAGGAGCCCTCCCCTCTTGCGCGCTTCTGCTCGTGCTTCCTCCCAGTATCCCACTTCCCCACTTACCTCAGGGCTTTGGTCTCCTTCCCCCGGTGAACTTAGTTTAAAGCTCTCCTCACTAGGTTAGCCAGCCTGCTTGCGAAGATGCTCTTCCCTCTCTTCGTTAGGTGGAGCCCGTCTCTGCCTAGCACTCCTCCTTCTTGGAACACCATCCCATGGTCAAAGAATCCAAAGCCTTCTCTCAGACACCACCTGCATAGCCATTCATTGTGCAGGAAGAATAAAGCCAAAACCAGTTTGTTTATATATAGTACATATACAAGTGTGTGTGTGTGTATATGGTGCTTTATTAGGGCCAATTTCACAAAGCTGAAAACAATTATGAGCTTCAGCTGGGAGGAGGAATTTAATCAGAAAAATGTGAATGATAATTAGAAATCATTTAAGAACACTTTACTAGATGTGCAAAAAACCACAATTGAGGAAAAAGGCTCTGTTGGTTAAAAAACTGACCTGGTTTAGAGGGGAAGTGAAAGCAGGGATTAACAAAATATTTAACAAGTGGAAGACAGGAGAATTTAATACTCATGAATGTAAATCAGAAGATGGGAATTGTAGAAAATGGGTAAGAGAAGCAAAGGGAAACCAGGAAAAATCCATTGCCAGCAGAGTTAGGGACAATAAGGAGGAGTTTTTAAAAATATATTAGGAACAAGAGGAATCCTTACAATGGTATTGGTCCATTACTAGATGGAAATAGTAGAATTATCAATAATGATGCAGAAAAGGAAGAAGTGTTCAATAAATATTTCTGTTCTGTATTTGGGGGAAAAAACAAATGATATTGTCTCATTGTGGAAATACCACTTTTTCCATTCCACTAATATCTCTGTAGCAGTTAAACAGAAGCTACTGAAGTTGGCCATTTTTAAATCAGCAGGTCCAGATAACTTGTCTCCAAGAGTTTTAAAATGTAGGCTATCATTACAGTTCTGGGAAGCAATGACTCTGAAAAAGATTTGGGGGGTCATAGTGAATAATTAACTGAAGATGGGCTCCCAGAGTGACTCTGTTGCCAAAAGAGCTAAATCAGTCCTGGGTTGCATAAACAGGGGAAGTAGAGAGGTTATTTTACCTCTGTATTTGGCACAGGTGCGACTGGTGCTGTAATACTGTGTCCAGTTCTGGTGTCCACAATTCAAGAAAGATGTTAATGAATTGGAAAGGGTTCATAGAAGAGCTACAAGAATGCTTAAAGGATTAGCAAACATGCCTCAGTGGTACACTCAAGGAGCTATTTAGCTTAAAGAGAAGATTAAAGGGTGACTTGATTACAGTCTATAAGTACCTACCATTAGGAACAAATATTTAATAATGGGCTCTTCAGTCTAGCAAAGAAAGGTATAACACAATATAATGGCTGGAAGTTGAAGCTAGACAAATTCAGACTGGAAATAAGGTGTACATTTTCAATGGCAAGAATAGTTAACCAGTGGAACAATTTACCAAGGGTTGTGGAGGATTCTCCATCACCGATACTTTTCAAATTAATGTTGGATATTTGTCTAAAAAGTGTGCTCTAGGAATTATTTGCAGAAAGTTCTAGGGCCTGTGCTATACAGGAGGTCAGACTAGATGATCACAATGGTTCTTTCTGATCTTGGAATCTGTGAATCTCTGGTTAAGGGGATGTAAAATAGTCATTCATTCAGAAAAGGGGAGAGGAGGAAGCCTTATGTACATATATTAAACAAAGTAAAACTAGACTAATTCCTACCTGTGCTGCTGATATGAAAAGTTCCTCGGGCTTTTATTCTAGTGGAGTTCTTTAGAATTTCTAACTAGTTTTTGGAAGAGGAGTTAGACATTTTACTAATGCTGTAGTGTGAAATATTTTATGTTTCGCTAATTGGGAATTTTAATGATTTGGTGGTTATATCTTAGAGATTTAAACTCTGGACCAGTTCGTCAGTTGGTATAAACTGGCATAATTATATTGATTTAATTGGAAATAAGACGATTTACACCAGCTGAGGATCTGAGCTGTTGTGTTGCAGTCACAAAATTAATGTGAAAAGTATTCTATAGTAAATGTTTGAAGCAATGGTAACATCTTAATTTGTATAAATTATATTAAAACAAAAGAATGGCAAACAGTGCGCAAATACACATTGACCTCCACAGAAGTAAAGGATAGGTACATAACAAAATTATAACAAGAATAGTGCCTCTCTTCAAGTACTGCTTGGTTTGAAACACATATACATATCTGTTAATATGTGTACTGAAACTACTGCCACTGGTTAAGCGAAAGAGATGAAGGCCAAGTGAGTTCAGATAGGCATTGGGATCATTTTTTATTCCTGATCTGTCTGTATCACCTAGCCATAAAACATGGACATACAAGTCTGGGAATGAGACCTCTATTATATTGTATGTATTTAGTTTATTTATACAAAGTTTTTTTTCTTAACCCTTCAAAAGGAGAGAATTAATGCATTGGTTGAAATTTGGTGTCACTTTTGCTTTCCATCTTGTTAAAATTAACTATTTTGCTGCTATCATGGCCCCTAAAAAAACACTTTGTCCCAGAAGAGAGGATTGTATAAACAGGAATCTGTTGCAACACAAGATGCACAGAGCTCTGTGTAAGCTTGAAAATTTGTGTCTCTTGCCAAGAGAAATTGGTTCAATAAAAGATATTATTTCACTGACCTTGTCTGCCACAAGATAAATCAATTATAAACAAAATTCACTATCATTAGGACCTAGTTCCAGAACAGAGTTTATATAGGTTATTCCCATAACAGGTGGTTTCATAGGGCTGTGACAGCTATATACACTAGTGTGTGGGAGGAGGTATAGTAGCAAAGCTATTTTTCACCTTGTAGGTGCTGGGTAAAGTCTTGTATTAATGCATGATATAGCATGTATACTGTATATAAAGCTGTATATGAAATTTCAGTTTGCACTATTCTATTTGAAAAATACACCCTTGCTAAATACTACCCAGTTTAAGTAAGTCATCTTGTTTTATGATTAGTTTTTATGCTACCTGTCAATCCTCATGGTAAAGGCTAGGCAGGTAGATTCTGTGCCAACACTGCTACGTTTTTGTGACAGTTTTGCAAGGCAGTAATACTATGTAAATTGAATAGAGACAGTATTCTAAGGCGCATAAATATGTGGAAATTTTTGAGAGCATGACATGTTAATGTTACAATTAAGCTAGGGTGTTTTGGCATGTAACTTCCTTTAACAGTAAGACAATGACAACAATTGGAGGGAATCCTGCAGAATTCCGTGTTTTTTCTCCCCAAAGTCTTTCTGTAAGGGGTCCTGAAAGAGTGTGATGGGTGGTATTGACCGTTCTCTTGTTATCCTGGGCATTATCTAACTTCTGACACCAATTTTAGTCAGTTATTTTCAGGTTCCACACTCATTTTTTTTAAAGTTACAACTGCAACTTAGTCTCTGGGTCATATCTTTTGCCCTTTTGCTTATACCAATCAAGTCTGTCTCCTTTTTGTCAACATTCATTGTTATTGGTATTGTAACAGTATGACCTTTCATCTGCTTTCCAACATTTGAGCTCGCAATTGTGGTGGGCCTGCTAGACCTGCATTTTTACAACAGTTCACTACTCTTGGCTGCTTTAGTAAATTATTTGTTTGATGCACCTGCATGTTCAGAGGCTTTCACACTTTGTTTATTTGGCAAATATCTTAGAGACATAATAAAAAGAACTGGGATAAGCAGTCTGCTTCTTCGACTGCCCTCTGCATATTCCCACTCTTGGATGTGCCAACCTGGTGGAATTTTCTAGTAGCAGTTTTCAGAGTAGCAGCTGTGTTAGTCTGTATTCGCAAAAAGAAAAGGAGTACTTGCGGCACCTTAGAGACTAACAAATTTATTTGAGCATAAGCTTTCATGAGCTACAGCTCACTTAATCAGATGCATTCAGTGGAAAATACAGTGGGGAGATTTATATACATAGAGAACAGCAGTGTCTGTTAAAAGCACCTCAGTAGTAGAAGGGTCCTACTGTCAATGAAAGCCTAACCCCACCCCTTGACCCCTTAATCCCTGCCCATCTCTCACTGGAAGTCCTGCCCCATGGGGGTATTACTTCTGGGGTCAAGGCTGCCACATGACCGGAAGCAAGGTGTGTCACGTGACCCCTCTAACAACTCCTCCCACTGCCCTCTACCAACCAGGAGGGGTTTCGTCCCTATAGGACTGCCCCGAGAGGAGATTTGAACAAATGGGGTGAGTTCCGGGGCGGGGGACCCCATCCAGAAATGATTTGGGTGACCCCTCTAACAACTCCTCCCACCACCCTCTACCAATCAGGAGGGGTTTTGGCCGTATAGGACCGCCCCGAGAGCAGATTTGACCAAAATAGGGCAGGTTCTGGGACGGGGTGAACCGCCGAGAAGAGGAGCGTGTGACCCCTCTGCCAATCATAGCGCAGCACTATCACCCCATAAGTCCCAGCACCGGGCAGAAGAGGCCATCTTTTCCCAAGAGCGCATGTTTTAGAAATCATGGAAACATGGACTCCTTCACCACCCCCACGAGAACTTCAGACTTTGTTTTAGCTCAAGGTCTTCGACAAACCGCGGAGAAAGCGCTACATCAGCGAGAGCTCCGAAGAGGAGGAGGGAGCGACTGAGGGGAGCCCTTTGGCCCAGCCATTGATGGATATGCCGGAACCTGAACCCGAAATCCAGCTGCTTGTGAGGCACCCCGATGAGCGTGATGGCCTCTTGTTGTCCATCCCCTTGGAGGAGGAAGGCGAACGCAAGGAGGAGGAAGACAACACTCAGGTAAATGAATGTTTAAGAAGTGACGGTCGAGGGTTGCTGGTGTAATGGGGCTAGGAATCGGGGATTGTGTAAATCAAAAACCAAGCAATGGGGTACTTGCACTGTTTTTCTTTTCTGAAAAAATCTCTCAACAGCTCGACAATGTCTTTCTAGAGGACCCGGAGACCCTGGACAGCGTTGCATCAAGCAGCGAAGATGAACCGGGCCCACCGTGTTTTTGCTCAACGCAGATACAAAATGTTGAAGAGGACTCTGAGGATGATGGCTATGAGGAGTTTAGGAGGAGGCTTAGCATGGGACTGACTGAGGCAGTGCCACGTCGTGAGCATAAAAAAGTTATGTGGATTATTGTATGCATTGATGTTTATGTGGTTCTTAATCACTGTCTTAGGGAAAAGCTTTTTGAAGATTGTGAGGGCTGTGTCATAGATGCACCAGGCCAGTGGCACCATGACTGTGTGACTTGGACTGCAGTGGATATAAACTGCAAGCTCCGGGGCCTGTGTGCTGAGCTGTGTTTGGAAAACTTATTAAACACTGTTATTGCCATAGGTTTGCTATGCAATGTCTGTGCGTAACCCAAGAACATTTAGCGCAAGGGGTGACCTTAATAAATGCTGTGCAATTCAGTGGAGACCCTGACCGCGTTTTAAAGAAAAAGACCAAACCGGAAGATCCCCGCTTAGAGGTCTTATATCGACTGTCTGGTCCGCACAAAAAGTTACTGAACCTTGCTTCAGAAAAAGGGTTTTTGTAAGAAATCTAAAAGGATTAAGTTAGAAAATGGTGAGGGGCCAAAAATTTGATATAAATCTTTGGTAGCTGTAAATTTAAAAAAAAAATCTATTGAAAAGGGCTTTGTGACTCTCTGTATTTCTGTTAAAAGGTCTCTGGCCCTTAAGGGAGCTTACAGTTTTTTTTCTTTTTTAATAGAGCATCTTGGTTTGTTTTCAAGGAGCTGTATGACTTTTAAATAAAAAATAAAAATAAATTGTTTGAGAACCTAGGTCTTGTGTCTTTTGTGTAAGAGAGACCCATTTACAGCAAAAAGATGAAATGTATGTTGTGGGAGGGGAAAAAATATCCTAAAAATGCGTTTACAATAAAACAAACAGGGATGGTTCAGACATGTGGTTGAGTACAATAGAGCTGACTTATTCTGTTGAACTGAATGGGTTTAACCACCCCCTCACTGAATAGCCAGGGTGACTGTGATTACTCACCCTTGTTGCCATAGGGTTAAATTTGATGGAGGTGCACCCATAGTAAGGGAGGTGGGTGGGTGAGGATGGTGAGTTCTGATTAATATGAAATGAAATAAAACCTCAGGAGTTTGCAGATGCTATTGGACAGTTTAAATATAACCCCTGGAGTTGGCAGAACTCTATTGGACAGTTTTTAAATACTATGCCAGGAGTTGGTGGAACGCTATAGGCCAGTTTAAATATGACCCAGGAATTGGTTGAAGGTTATGGGGCACGTTTTCTAGAAAGCACCCCCACCTCACCAAACTTTAAGCATGAAAGAAACTTTAAAAAAAAAAAACATTCATTCAAGGGGAAAACCTTCCCCCCCTCCCCCGCTGCTGGTGATGGCTTACCTTAAGTGATCTCTCTCCTTACAGTGTGTATGATAAACCCATTGTTTCATGTTCTCTCTGTGTGTATATATCAATCTCCCCTCTGTTTTTTCCACCAAATGCATCCGATGAAGTGAGCTGTAGCTCACGAAAGCTTATGCTCTAATAAATTTGTTAGTCTCTAAGGTGCCACAAGTACTCCTTTTCTTTTTGCGAATACAGACTAACACGGCTGCTACTCTGAAACCTATCAGGTAGCTTGGAGACTGTCTCTTTCAACAGAAACTCTCTTGAATTGCTGCTGGACTGCAAGAGGAGGTATGCTCCTGTTTTTAACTCTGAAAATGTATATTATATAATGCTATTCTTTGGGCATGCTATCTTAGTAAATAATGGTGCCTATCTTTATTGCAGTGTGATCTGTATAGCATGGAACCAGTAACTTTAAGTTGCAGTTTGGAAATGTCTTTCCCCCCATAATCCTCCCAAACCTTACACCCCCTTTCCTGGGGAAGGTTTGATAAAAAATCCTCACCACTTTGCATAGGTGACCACAGACCCAAACCCTTGGATCTTAAGAACAATGAAAAAGCAATCAGATTCTTAAAAGAAGAATTTTAATAGAAGAAAAAGTAAAAAGAATCGCCTCTGTAAAATTAGGATGGTAAATACCTTACAGGGTAATTAGATGCAAAACATAGAGAATCCCTCTAGGCAAAACCTGAAGTTATAAAAAGATAAAAACAGGAATCTACATTCCATTCAGCACAGCTTATTTTCTCAGCCATTTAAACAAACAGAATCTAACACATATCTAGCTAGATTACTTATTAATTCTAAGACTCCATTCCTGTTCTGTCCCCTGCAAAAGCATCACACCGACAGACTCCGACCCTTTTTTTCTCCCCCGATCCAGCTTTGAAAGTATCTTGTCTCCTCATTGGTCATTGCGGTCAGGTGCCAGCGAGGTTATCCTAGCTTCTTAACCCTTTACAGGTGAAAGGGTTTTTCCTCTGACCAGGAGGGATTTTAAAGGTGTTTACCCTTTATGTTTACCCACATATTTATGACATGTGGGTTTGTGTAAAAACATAGGTGTTTTTTTAAAAAAGTATATGTCTGCAAACTGGTGGTAATGGTGTGTTTATAAAGCTGCTGGGTTTTTGTGTGAGGATCTTTCGCAAGACATAGGTGTAGGGTTTTAAAAAGTACTTGGTTGCAAACTGTTGGTTTGTTTCCAATTAATAGGGTTTTTACTGTGCATAATGTGTTTTTTTTTAAAAAATGGGGGTGTTGGGGCATTTGGGGCTAATACTAACTAACATTTTGGCTTATTTTTTTTAACCCAAAGACCCCAAGCACACATGTCGGGGTGGGGGGGAGGAGACGCAGAACAACCATTTGCCTTTTAAAAGCATGTGGGCTTCTTGAAAAGTATTTGTTGCAAACAGTGTTTTAAACTGCTGTTGTGTGTGTTTGTGTAAAACATAGGTGGTTTTTAGAAAGTATATGTCTGCAAACTGATGGTAATGATGTGTTTCCAACTAACAGGGTTTTTACTGTGCAAAATGAGATGTATTTTTTAAAAAATATTTTTGGGGTTTGTTTTTAAAGTGGTAGAAATAAACTCAAAACCTGTGTTTTTTGTACAGCCTGAAATCTGGGGTGGAGGTTGCGGGGGGGGGGGGGAGGGAATAGGTTAATAGCACAATTGGTCTGCTTTCTTTTTTTTAAGGTTCAAATACATTTTCCCCCCTGTAGGGCCTTCTTACAGTAACCATGTCAAGTGAGGGACGCTTTGCAGATATCAATGAATGCTTGGGGCTTGTTTTTGTTTAAAAAAAAAAAAAGTTGCTTTCATGCTTAAAGTTTGGTGGGGTGGGGGTGCTTTTTAGAAAAAGTGCCACATAACCTTCCACCAACTCCTGGCATCATATTTAAACTGGCCTATAGGGTTCTGCTAACTCCAGGGGTTATATTTAAACTGTCCAATAGCATCTGCAAACTCCTGAGGTTTTATTTCATTTCATGTTAATCAGAACTCATCATCCTCACCCACCCACCTCCCTTACTATGGGTGCACCCCCATCAAATTTAACCCTATGGCAACAAGGGTGAGTAATCACAGTCACCCTGGCTATTCAGTGAGGGGGTGGTTAAACCCATTCAGTTTAACAGAATAAGTCAGCTCTATTGTACTCAACTACATAGAATCATAGAATATCAGGGTTGGAAGGGACCTCAGGAGGTCATCTAGTCCAACCCCCTGCGCAAAGTGGGACCAATCCCCAACTAAATCATCCCAGCCACGGCTTTGTCAAGCCGGGCCTTAAAAACCTCAAAGGATGAGTCAAAGGATTAGAAAACACATTCACAGTAATACTCAAGGAGATCAATCTATTTAGCTTAAGAAAGAGAAAATTAAGGGGTGACAATTACAGTCTATAAGTACATATATGGAGAACAAATATTTAATAATCGGATCTTCAATCTGGCAGAGAAAGGGCTAACACGATCCAATGGATGGAAGTTGAAGACAGAAAAATTCAGAAGGGAATTAAGACATACATTTTTAACAGTGAGTCTAATGAACTACTGGAACAGTTTACCAAGGATGATGATGGATTTTCCATCACTGATCATTTTTAAATCAAGACTGGATATTTTTCTAAAAAAGGTCTCCCCTAGGAATTACTTTGGGAAGTTCTCTGTCCTTTGCTATGCAGGAAGCCAGACTAGAATCAGCAGTTCTCAAACTATGGGTTTTGATCCCATTTTAATGGGATCGCCAGGGCTGGCGTTAAGACTTGCTGGGGCTTGGGGCAGAAGCCGAAACCTGAGGCTCACCACCCGGGGCCAAAGCTGAAGCCCGAGCCCCACCCGCCTAGGGTCGAAGCCAAAGCTCGGCAGCGGGGCTCAGGATTCGGCTTCAGCCCTGTGCAGTGGGGTTCAGCTTACAGGTTACCTGGGGCTGAAGCCCTTGGACTTTGGCCCTTCCGTCTGGAGTGGCGGGGCTCGGGCGGGCTCAGGCTTCAGTTCCCCCTCCTGCCATTGTGTAGTATTTTTTGTTGTCAGAAGTGGGGTGTGATGCAATGAAGTTGAAGAAACCCTGGACTAGATGATCACTTCTGGGTTTAGATTCTATGAATCTATGTTGCCTCACATTATCTGGATGTGACAGAACCGTACAAGGGGGAGGGAATGTCTTGCATGCTGGGTGAACTGCCCTCAGTTCCAGGAGAATTATATGAATTCTAGCCTGCCAAGGGAATCTTGCCCAGTATGACTGTCCACTTGGACTCCCTATGCTATGAAGTATGCATCCATAATTAGTCATGTTGAATGTGGGTGGAAGGAAAGGGACGAGCGCTTGCACCTGTTCCATTGTTGTCTGAAAGAAAGAAGCTGTGACTTTTTGAGGGACTGTTACCTTGGTATTCACATTGTCCCTGTATGGTGAGAATAAACAGACTGAAGCAAGGCCTGCAGGCAATGGAGGAGAAGCCTAAGAAACAGCGTTATATATGTACATGCTGCCATGTGGCTTAGTAGGGAAAGACAAATCCTGATTGTGATATGAAGTCTGAGGGAGACTTGAGTTATCAACGTCTGAAATTGGTCTACAGACGTTCTGAAGATAGGCCTTCACTGAGGACAAGAGTCAAAGTGGACTTTTTTCTGTTTACAGAGATCTCCAATGATATCAGGAGGAGGAGTAAGATATGGTAACCGACTGAGCCTCCTGGCTTTAGTAGCCAGTCATCTAGATATTGGTGTTGGTCCTGCTTTGAACAGGGGGTTGGACTAGATGACCTCCTGAGGTCTCTTCGCTAGATTGAACTATCCGTATTGATAAGCTGAAATTCTTTTCTCTAGTACTTCAGTTTTCCTTATCTCCATTCAAAGGCTATCTTTGGGATGCCTTAATGGCTGCTAAATCCAGTCTCTGGGACTGAAGTGATCTTGTGTCATTTTCTAGCTCTGCCACAGACTCCTGGTCTGACCTTAGGCAAGTTACTTTATCCCTCTGCCTCAGCTCCCCATCTATACAGTGGGGAAAATATCAATTCTTTAACTCTCTGGTGCTGAGGATACATTTTTTAAGTAAGAGCTTGTGGCCTAGGAGAAGCTGCAGTGGACTGGGAATCAGGAGATCATGAGTTCCAGTACCATCTCATGTACTATGACCCTGAGATACCGTGGTGGTGATAAACTGTTGTGTCTCTAAGGCTTGATAAGGCTGTCCAAGAAATACTTGGATTAAAAAAAAAATTCTCAAGGTAACTTAACATTGAACAAACACTGGTAGTGGTCCCTGCAATTCAAAATATGTTGGAGGAGCAGAGTGGTGTAGTTTTCAGTGCAGCTTCTCATGAACCTGTTCATTAGATATGTAGAAGACTACATTCTCCAGAACTGTCAGTTTGATGTTAGAGTTGGTGGTGATAGAGATTCATTCTGTGACAGGTTGGACAGGTTTTTCGTAGGAGTGGGTGGGTGAGATTCTGTGGCCTGCGCTGTGCAGGAGGTCAGACTAGATGATCAGAATGGTCCCTTCTGACCTTAGTATCTATGAACCCTGATAGTCTATGATTCTATGATATGGGAAGATAGCGTAGCCATTGCGTCTCCTCTGGGCCACCACCTTCTTTGTGAAGGCTCCTGGGTGCTCTCACCAGCCTCAATGGGAGCACGGTGAACTGGCAGCACTCTTGTTGTACCACAAACCTGAGAAACCTTCTGTGGGACTGGGAAATATCCACATGAAAGTAGGCATCTCTCCTGTCAGGAGCCGTGAACCACGTGCTCTCCTCCAGGGAGGGAATTATTGTTTCCAGTGTCAGCAGGTGAAATTTTGATTTGGAAATAAAGACATTTAGTTGGCATAGTGTGAATTCATTGTTGTTTCACCTGCTATAGTACCATTCATATTTAAACAGTATGACGGTGAACTATTTCGTTAATTTATTTGCTGTGAGAATAATATATATAAATACCTTAATTGGTTAATAACACAGTAAAAGCATCCTGATTGGTTAATAATTAAACTACACAGTGTTTTAATATCACACACTATAAAGAGCCACAGGAGACATGTTAAAGAGCCACTTATAGCTCACAAGCCACAATCTGACTATCACTGATCTAGACACAGTATCAGCTACGTCCACTGCGACCTGGAGTTAGCCGCCAGCTTCCCTTTATCCGTGAGGACTTGAAATCGAGCCCTGTCCTCCTGGGGAAGTTTGAAATAATTTGTGACATTGTAATTTGCTAACAAGGCTGGTAGTCAGCAATTCTGAATTGGAGGCTGACTAATGAAAATACCTTCCCTTCCCAGAAGGCCAAAGCATCTAATTCCCATGTCAGTGGGAGCAGTCTTGGGATGCTGTATCCTGCATCACTAAGGAGCCGGGCACTGGATGAGTAAATAGGAATTCTGCCCCTTTAGCTGGCACAAAATAGTGGTTTTCAGCCCTTTTTGGGGTAAGGGCACAGGAGGCAGGAGAATGGTGGGTTACAAAATGGTCTTGTTCACTGGTGGGCTACCCTGTTAAGGCCAGAGGGTTGCAGGTTTCTAAGAGACTATGTTTTGTCTCATTGACCTCAAGAGAGATCTGGAGCTTGATCGCCTCCCTCTGCAAAAGCTCCTGGTATTGCCTGTGATCATCAGGTGAGTATGGGGATGATGGAGCAATTGCTCATCAGGTGAGTAGTATGACACCCATCAGAACCCATGGACCCTGCTCGACCTCCCCCTCCACAAACTGTGACAGAGCCAGTTGGTATCAACTGGGAGAAGAGGGCCGGTGCGATTCTTGCACAGATCTAGGACACCTAATATATGGATCCCAGTGAGCCAGTATGAAGGATTGACCAGCTGGGAGTGAGGGAGCCCTGAAGCATTGCGTACCAATGGTCCCATGAGTAGTTGTATCTGAGAGGAAGCTGGCTCCATGACCTCCTAGGGATTCTGTCAGGACTGACCCCTCTCAATGTGTAAAGGCTCATCTGGAACATGGAATGAATCCAATGAGAAGGTAGGATCCTGTTCCAGGATGCTGTACCAGCACACGAATGCTCCATCTTGTGGACATGGTAGGGGAGGACTTTCTCCTCCTCTAGGTGGTTTCTTCTGGTGTTGTAGCATCTCTGAGGAGGAGACTGCAGATAGAGTAAGGTAAAGATATCCTCCAGCGTGGTAAAGTTTCAGTACTTTCTGGAATTCAGGAGCAATGGATCTGGCGTGTCCAATGAGCTCATACTGAGAGGACCCTACCTGGAATGTGCCAGAAATGTTGAATGGGGTCCAATGTGGAACTCTCAGTTAGTTTGCAGGGGCTGATCTTTCAGCCAGTGAGACGAAGACGAAGCCAGTACTGTCAGAGCCTTCTTCCTTTGTGCCTTCCTTTCTTGGGCAGAAGATGTATGCAGACCTACTTCCTTACAATCCACCCAACTTGGACCAACACAGGGAAGGATCTTTTCTTAGAGGTAAATCTAGATGGGAGATCTGTCTTTATGCCTATGGATCACATCCCCAGTTCTGTGAGAGTTTCTTAGGCTTAGCGGTTTTGGCCTCTACTCCATAGCCCTTGCTCGGAGGGATGCTGCCTGCAGTCTGAGGCTGCTGAAACAGGGGGTCTCTCTGGCCTGGACCTGATTGGGGTCTCATGGCTTTCTCCCTGAAATATTTCCACAGATGGCCCTCTTGTCCCTCCCAGGTTTGGGGAGGGAAGGAGCGGCAGGTGCTGCACTTGGCTGTGATGCGAGTCTCCCCAAGGCAGTAAAGGCACCGCTGGTGTTCATCATTGCCAGAGAAGGAACAGGGTCAGGAGATACAGTTCTTAAACCCCAGGACTCTGGGCATAGTCCTTCTCCATGCAGAGAAGTTCCCCAGGATTGGGAGAAACTAACCAACCCATACTAGTTACACAAAACACTAAAGCACTAAGGCTAAGATTACTAAAAATGATTTACAAATTCTGAAAGTAGAGGAACATTCTTCTGGACACCAAGGATTCTGACTCAGGCTATGCAGTGGTAAGGACGACCTAAAGAGGCATCAGTCTATGCTGCCCTTTCTGCCCTTGATACAGAGCACAAGGACGACAACTGTGCAGGCACGGATCAACAGCTACTCCTTGTCACAAATCTCCAGTCTCAGGCCCACAGAGCCCATGTGTGGAATACACACAGGGCCCAACACCCGAAGAAGAGTTGGTGCTTTTCTTCCTCCACAGCTCCTGGAGTCACGTGCCTAAATAAGAACCTCAACTTGTCTTAAAGAGAGAGAGTTTCTAGCCCTCCTGGTTGTGTAGAAAAGCCAGGAAACTCTAGGACTGAAGGGCAGGCTAACAGCTTAGACAAGGCAGAAGGCAAAGAAAGGGAACTTGGCACATTGTTCTGATAATATCTCATGGCTTTTGGAGGCCTGGCTCCTGCTTTTGAATGTTTGAAGTTGCCGATACTACCACTAGTGGCTCCAGATAGCAGTTGGACTGTGCAGATTGGGGATCAAATATTGTGGCTGGAACAATAAAGTAGTAAAGATTTTAAAACATTTCAAAAAGGGAAATAAGGAAAAGCTGTTATGGTGTAGTTTTATTTAGAAAGTAAGAACGTACGATGTGCTACTGTAGCTTATATAATCCTGACTAGACATAAGGTAGCCATGTTGGCTCCTCGTGTTTGAGGAACATGCAGTGCATGCATCACGTTAAGAAATGGAAAACTCGCTCTGCAGTTAACAAAATTAAATCATGGTAGCTTTTCAGTGACCCTTTTAGTTCTAACTGCAAGCAACGCATTCTCAGCATTCCTCTTTTGTTCCCACATTTAGTCATATTCATCAGCAACCACAAGAGATGAACAAATATAACTTGTTTACAGAAAAGAGTCCAAGTAGAGTATGTCAGGTTGCTCTCAGATTGCTCAGTATTGAGTGACAATTTATCAGTGTATGGGAAACAATATTTTTCCAAAATTAGCTAGAAAATGAAAAGACAGAGGATTTTCTCAGATAGGACCTTCCAAATTTCAAATGAACTTGACCATTTAATCAACGTTAACCCCCTGCTGGTAAATGGATTCTGTTTATCTTAGAATCAAATAAAATTCATGACCACATACACCCAAACCAAAGAGATTCCCAGTGCTATAAATCAGACTATTTCTCATTCTTCTGCCTCTTTTTACTTCAGAGACAATACTTTGACTGTTGGCACTAGTTTTGGGGCTTACTTCCACTCTATCTGGGGCTTTCTTTTAAAAAAAATGAGGAAGCAAGATCTCCTTTTAGGAGGTTCATTTCATCCAAGTGCAGTCTGCAGAATATATTGTCACCAGAGAACATGTAGTGCCCACAGCGCTTAAATAGGAAAAACAACATTCAGCCCTTAAACCTGTGCTGTTGTGCAAGTTTAAATTAGTTTAACAGAGAAATATAGTAATTTGGCTCTTTAAAATAAAAAGACAAAATGTGTTTAAGCTTTAGAGAGTCCTATAACAGGAGCAGAATCTCATTTCTCAGCTGTCCCTGGAGAACTGAGGCAAACATTAAGAGGATGGTCACATAAACACCTTATATCGGAAACCTACTGACCGCTATTCCTACCTACATGCCTCTAGCTTTCATCCAGATCATACCACATGATCCAATGTCTACAGCCAAGCTCTACGATACAACTGCATTTGCTCCAACCCCTCAGACAGAGACAAACACCTACAAGATCTCTATCATGCATTCTTACAACTACAATACCCACCTGCTGAAGTGAAGAAACAGATTGACAGAGCCAGAAGAGTACCCAGAAGTCACCTACTACAGGACAGGCCCAACAAAGAAAATAACAGAACGCCACTAGCCATCACATTCAGCCCCCAACTAAAACCTCTCCAACGCATCATCAAGGATCTACAACCTATCCTGAAGGACGACCCATCACTCTCACAGATTTTGGGAGACAGACCAGTCCTTGCTTACAGACAGCCCCCCAATCTGAAGCAAATACTCACCAGCAACCACACACCACACAACAGAACCACTAACCCAGGAACCTATCCTTGCAACAAAGCCCGTTGCCAACTCTGTCCACATATCTATTCAGGGGATACCATCATAGGGCCTAATCACATCAGCCACACTATCAGAGGCTCGTTCACCTGCGCATCTACCAATGTGATATATGCCATCATGTGCCAGCAATGCCCCTCTGCCATGTACATTGGCCAAACTGGACAGTCTCTACGTAAAAGAATGAATGGACACAAATCAGACGTCAAGAATTATAACATTCAAAAACCAGTTGAACGCTTCAATCTCTCTGGTCTCTCGATCACAGACCTAAGAGTGGCTATACTTCAACAAAAAAGCTTCAAAAACAGACTCCAACGAGAGACTGCTGAATTGGAATTAATTTGCAAACTGGATACAATTAACTTAGGCTTGAATAGAGACTGGGAATGGATGAGTCATTACACAAAGTAAAACTATTTCCCCATGGTATTTCTCCCTCCCACCCCACCCCTCACTGTTCCTCTGATATTCTTGTTAACTGCTGGAATTAGCCTACCTTGCTTGTCACCATGAAAGGTTTTCCTCCTTTTCCCCCCCTGCTGCTGGTGATGGCTTATCCTAAGTGATCACTCTCCTTACAGTGTGTATGATAAACCCATTGTTTCATGTTCTCTGTGTGTGTGTATATAAATCTCTCCTCTGTTTTTTCCACCAAATGCATCCGATGAAGTGAGCTGTAGCTCACGAAAGCTTATGCTCTAATAAATTTGTTAGTCTCTAAGGTGCCACAAGTACTCCTTTTCTTTTTGCGAATACAGACTAACACGGCTGCTACTCTGAAATCTCCTTACAGTGTGTATGATAAAATCCATTGTTTCATGTTCTCTGTGTATGCATATAAATCTCCCCTCTGTATTTTCCACCAAATGCATCCGATGAAGTGAGCTGTAGCTCATGAAAGCTTATGCTCAAATAAATTTGTTAGTCTCTAAGGTGCCACAAGTACTCCTTTTCTTTTTAAAAAGGAAATAGTTAGCCTAGCCCTTTTGCACTTCGTGATGCATAAAGACTGAATCGAGGGGTTGGGGCTTGGGTTTAGGGAAGAGGGTCTGTGACTGTGTGCTACATTTGAACTACTGGGCCCAGGGAAGAGCTGACATGGGATCTCACAGGATAAAACAAAACTGACTTGCAGCTTTTCCTGCTGGTTACTGAGAGCCTATGTCGTTCTGCAATACAGAGCCACAGTCACCTTCTAGAGAGGCGAGATCCTGGGAGATGACATGTCCCAGGGGAAATGCTCCATCTCCACCTTCATAGACGCACAGTGCAAGGCCAGAAGGGACCATCAGATCACTGACCTCTTGTCCATCACAGGCCATTTAATGTCATCCAGATAGCCCTGTACTGAGTCCAATGCCTTGTGCTTGGCTAAAGCATACCTGCCCAGATGGCATCTAGGCTGGACCGGAAGACCTCGAGGGTTGGTGCATCCACCACTTCCCTTGGCAGTTTGTTCCACAGGTCGATCACCCTCATTGCTAAAAATGCATGCCTTACATGTCTGAACCATCCCTGTTTGTTTTATTGTAAACACATTTTTAGGATATTTTTCCCCTCCCACAACATACATTTCATCTTTTTGCTGTAAATGGGTCTCTCTTACACAAAAGACACAAGACCTAGGTTTTCAAACAATTTATTTTTTGTATTTAAAAGACATACAGCTCCTTGAAAACAAACCAAGATGCTCCATTAAAAAAGAAAAAAAACTTTAAGCTCCCTTAAGGGCCAGAGACCTTTAAACAGAAATACAGAGAGTCACAAAGCCCTTTTCAATAGATTTTTTTTTTTTTAAATTTACAGCTACCAAAGTTTTATATCAAATTTTTGGCCCCTCACCATTTTCTAACTTAATCCTTTTAGATTTCTTACAAAAACCCTTTTTCTGAAGCAAGGTTCAGTAACTTTTTGTGCGGACCAGACAGTCGATATAAGACCTCTAAGCGGGGATCTTCCGGTTTGGTCTTTTTCTTTAAAACGCGGTCAGGGTCTCCACTGAATTGCACAGCATTTATCAAGGTCACCCCTTGCGCTAAATGTTCTTGGGTTACGCACAGACATTGCATAGCAAACCTATGGCAATAACAGTGTTTAATAAGTTTTCCAAACACAGCTCAGCACACAGGCCCCGGAGCTTGCAGTTTATATCCACTGCAGTCCAAGTCACACAGTCATGGTGCCACTGGCCTGGTGCATCTATGACACAGCCCTCACAATCTTCAAAAAGCTTTTCCCTAAGACAGTGATTAAGAACCACATAAACATCAATGCATACAATAATCCACATAACTTTTTTATGCTCACGACGTGGCACTGCCTCAGTCAGTTCCATGCTAAGCCTCCTCCTAAACTCCTCATAGCCATTGAAACTCGGAGTCCTCTTCAACATTTTGTATCTGCGTTGAGCAAAAACACGGTGGGCCCAGTTCACCTTCGCTGCTTGATGCAACGTTGTCCAGGGTCTCCGGGTCCTCTAGAAAGGCATTGTCGAGCTGTCGAGAGATTTTTTTTTCAGAAAAAAAGTGTAAGCAGCCCACTGCTTGGTTTTTGATTTACACAATCCCTGGTTTCTAGCCCCATTACACCCCAACCTTCGACCGTCACTTCTTAAACATTCATTTACCCGAGCGTTGTCTTTTCCATTCACCTTGTCTGCTAGTGACTCCCCCGAGCTGCGTTCGCCTTCCTCCTCCAGGGGGATGGACAACAAGAGGCCATCACGCTCATCGGGGTGCCTCACAAGCAGCTGGATTTCGGGTTCGGGTTCAGGTTCCGGCGTATCCATCAATGGCTGGGCCAAAGGGCTCCCTTGAGCCGCTCCCTCCTCCTCTTCGGAACTCTCGCTGATGTAGCGCTTTCTCCACGGTTTGTCGAAGACCTTGAGCTAAAACAAAGTCTGAAGTTCTTGTGGGGGTGGTGAAGGAGTCCATGTTTCCATGATTTCTAAAACATGCACTCTTCTGCCCGGTGCTGGGACTTATGGGGTGATAGTGCTGCACTCTGATTGGCAGAGGAGTCACACGCCCCTCTTCTCGGCGGTTCACCCCGTCCCAGAACCTGCCCTATTTTGGTCAAATCTGCTCTCAGGGCAGTCCTATGCAGCCAAAACCCCTCCTGATTGGTAGAGAGTGGTGGGAGGAGTTGTTAGAGGGATCACCCAAATCACTTCTGGATGGGGTCCCCCGCCCCGGAACTCACCCCATTTGGTCAAATCTCCTCTCAGGGCGGTCCTACAGGGGTGAAACCCCTCCTGATTGGTAGAGGGCAGTGGGAGGAGTTGTTAGAGGGGTCACATGACCATCACTGAGTTAAGATGTGAACCATCTTAGATCTGTTTCTGTCCGTAGTTTAGTGCCATTGCCTACCTGCATGACTATAAAGTAAATAGCAACAGTTTTTATATTTTAGTAGTTAGACAGATAGTATATTTTATACTTATTGGTAAAAAGATTTAAATCAGATTAAAAATTAAATTATAATAACATAATTAACTTGATGCTCATAATGGTGACATGAAGAAGCTCAACTTCAAAAAATGTGCATTGTGTCTGGTGGTCTTTCCTTCCTCTGACATGTGCTCTGGTGCTTAAAATGTTCAGGCAAAAATCACTTGCCAGAACGCTGTCAGATATACAGCACATTTACCCCCTGAGCCAGGAAGGACAGACAAAATAGACTTCACATTCTTTTGTTAAAGGAGGTGCTGTCTGCTAAGCCTGCAGGATCTGAAAGCTCAAAAGGATCTGACTGTAAAAATGGGAGACCAGAGTCAGCTCCATCTACTTCTGTATCCAAGAATTCATCAATATCCATGACAAGTGCTTCAGCTTCGGTGCCAGGTTCCTGTTCCAAGTCAGCTGAGACCCCAGTGGTTAGGTCCTCTGAACCAACCTTGGCCATAGTGCAGTCTGCATCAGTCCTGGATCCGGACAAGCATCATAGGGATCCACACGACACACCTGGAACATCTTCCTTGGTTCTGAGGAAGAGTGTGATTAAGCTTGCCTCCAGCAGTTCCTCCAATCTGCCAAGTTCCTTGGCTTTATTTCCACTTCCACCCCAGGCCCTGACAGGGTCACCAGGGGAGATCTTTTCCCCGTCTTCTCTTTTTAGAATTCCTACATCATGGGCTTCACCAATCACTTCAGTGTCAGATCCAGAATTGGATCTGAGGTTGGAGGTAGAGCTGGATCCAGTACGGATGTTGAGTGGACATTTCTTTTCATGGAAGAAGTGTTCAGGCAAGGAGTGGTCCTGAATTCCCTGGATATCCTTTGGTGATTGACACCTGACTTGGCAAGTTGGCAGCAAACCCTATGCCTTCCTGGATGCTGTGGACATATTGTCTGACTCCTCCTTTTTCTTTTCTCAGTAGAAAACTGGACTTCCAGGGCCAGAACAGATTCTACTGCAGTCTATGGAGCTCAGAGGTTCGGGTCTTTCAGCCATGGATCCGAGATCATCAGATCTCCCTTGCCCTTCCCCCCACTCCCTCAGAAGAAGACTATCAAGAGGGACCTTCACAGGATGAGTTCTTAATCTCAGGAGAGTTGCAGAGCAGCTCATCTGACTCTGGTAGGAGCACAGCTAAGAAAACGGGGGATTTTTGTATTCCCGTATTTAGATACTTGGTTGCTGAAGGGCCAATCCAAAGGAGAATTAGAGAGAGTTATTCAGGCAGTTTGTTCTTTATTCGGGTGTTATAAACAAGCAAAAGTCACTTCTCCCTCCATCTCAAAAAGTTCCCTTGAGAGGAACAATCTTCAGTTCTGTCAAAGGAAGGGTCTGTCTTCCAGAAGAGAAGTTTTTGAAAATAACAGACTTGATGCAATGACTGATGATGCAACTGGTTCAAATGATAAGGTTTTTTCTGAAGCTACTGGGCTCATGGCATCCATGACGTATGTAATCCCTGATGATTGTAGAGCTTCGGTGTAGATGTTACTTATGCCAAGGGGAGGGGTTCTCCTGTCAGCATAGGCAATTCACCTTCCCTAGTGGTGGTAACTAGGGCAACAGATGAATTCTTTTGTCGACCTAGCACTGTGTACGCAGGGACTTAGGTCTGCTTAACTACGTTGCTCAGGGGGTATGGATTTTTCACACCCCTAACCAGCATAACTGGGTCAACCTAACTTTCTAGTGTAGACCAGCCATTTGCAGTTATTTCATCAGTACATGTGTATTGAGGACACACTCATTTTCTCACATATGATGAAGAGATTTTTTTGAAGGGTCTACTGAGCTTTTATCTGCTCACCAGAGACCCCGTCACCTTGTGGAATTTGAATTTAGTATTGATTCAACTGGTGTCGTTCCCTTTTGAGCCATTACAAGATTGCTCCCTGCTTTTGATGAAAACAGCCTTTATTGTAGCAATGACTTTGCTGCATGCACTACTGGCAGATTCCTCCTACACCCCAGTACTGTTTTTATGGGGGCAGGGTGGTCCTTAGACCACATCATAAAGTCCATTCCAAAAATGGTTTGATTTCTGTGTGTGTCAATATAAACTTAGTTACATGTGGTTTTGGGGAAAAGTAGAGGTATGGGAGATGCTAAATTGCATTCTTTAGATGCAAAAAGAATACTTTCATATGACCTGGATAGTACTAAGAACTTCAGATCTTCTCCTAAGTTGCTTATCTCTTGTACGGGTTCTTTGAAGTGTAGGGCCATGTCAGCTCAGTCATTATCTAGATGGGTCAGACTTTGAATTGAGGAGTGGTGTAGGGCAAATTTTCTCTCCTCTCCTTTCCTTTCCAGGTCCTCTTCGAGCGCCTGGTACTAGGGGAATGGCTGTCTACAGCATTTTTCAGGCATGTTCCAATTGTTGAAATTTGCAAGGGTGCTACGCTGAGAACAATCCATACTTTTACAAGTCACTATGCACTAGATTTAGAATCCAGGTCTGATGCTCATTTTGGCAGGGCAGTACTTCAATCATTGTTCAGTTAGGACTCTGCCTATCCTTCCCTATTGAGTTATTGCATGCCAAATGGCACTCAGAGGAAATGGAGGTTGGTTACATGTAACGGAGTTCTTTGAGATGCACTGCATGTTCCCACTTCCCTGCTTCTGTGGGTTCTGATTGTATCATTACTTGGTATTCTGTGTTAGAGTTTGGCAGAAACTAAGGTGCCAACTATGCCAATGCCCCTCCTATAGCCATGTCCCCTGACTGGCATGGGCTCTGGGGATGGGAGGGGAGGGGCAAGGATCTTCTAACAGCCACTAGAAGAAGGCTCCACCATCTTAGCTGCACCGAGTCAGTGCATCCAGAGTGCGTGAATCTGCAGGGTGCATCTCAAAAAAACCTCCATTTACAAGTAAGTAGCCTCCGTATCCTTGACCTGTTTCACCTCATTGGTAGTGAACAAGTTTAGGCTTGAAATTAGACAAAGGTTTCTAACCATCAGAGGAGCGAAGTCCTGGAACAGCCTTCCCAGGGAAGCAGTGGAGGCAAAAAAATGACTGGCTTCAAGGCTGAGCTTGGTAGGAAGGGGTGGTATACTGAGTTTGCCTACACTAGATGGGGAGGGCTCTGAGATACTACAGAGAATACTTTCCCGAGTGTCTGGCTGGTGGGTCTTACCCACGTGCTTAGGGTCTAACTGATCACCATATTTGGGGTTGGGAAGGAATTTCCCCCCAAGCTAGATTGGTAAAGACCCTGGGAGGTTTTCACCTTCCTCTGCAGCATGGGACATGGGGTCACTTGCAGGTTTAAACTAGTGTAACTGGTGGGTTCCCTGTAACTTAAAGTCTTTAAATCATGATTTGAGGACTTCAGTAAGCCGGAGGTTGGGGGTCTATTACAGGAGTGTGTGGGTGCGGTTCTGTGACCTGCAATGTGCAGCGCAGACTAGAAATGATCATAATGGTGCCTTCTGGTCTTAAAGTCAATGAGTCTACGAAGGAGCCTGGGGTTTGTTTAGTTTTGTCTAGGGTATGTAATGGTTATCCCTTTAACCATAAACACAAAATAGATGCTGCTATTCAATCCTGTCAAGTACCTTCTGCACAGGGAAGGAGAAGGCAGTGACTGGCTCAGCAGACTGACAGAATATACACTGGTCCCAAGCCTTTGAGAGAGAATTGGCAGAGCATCAGTGTTTAAGCAATGATGAAAAGGAGTACTTGTGGCACCTTAGAGACTAACAAATTTATTAGAGCATAAGCTTTCGTGAGCTACAGCTCACTTCATCACCAAATGCATCCGATGAAGTGAGCTGTAGCTCACGAAAGCTTATGCTCTAATAAATTTGTTAGTCTTTAAGGTGCCACAAGTACTCCTTTTCTTTTTGCGAATACAGACTAACACGGCTGCTACTCTGAAACCTAAGCAATGATGGGCATTTTTCCAGATAGGTTGCTAAGATTTTGGCAAAATCTTAGTCTTTTATTAATTAATACAAGTGGCCTATTGACATGGCGGCTAAACTTATCCTTTCTACATAAAGTAGAGATGTTAGCTATTTACACTTTATACTTAAACATGCCTATCTACTTGAACAGCTAGTCAGTATCTAACAGCAAACTGAAAATCGCCATGGGGAACCCCTTATGATATTCCTTTGGGAAGCCTTGTGGAACAGCTTTTTGCCTTCCAGTGCCAAATTTGAATGAAAGAAGTCAGGAAGCCAATCGTTACATGCGCAAATGGTATAGAGAGGAGGGTCTGAGATTCACAGAGCATTAAAATGCCTTCTGGGAGCAATTACTTGCACTAGATGGACCTTGGTTTCAAAATTGGGTTGTTCTGAGGCAGCTTTGTTAATGGCAGGGACATCTGGATTTTTTGGCCAGTGTGTGAAACTTTATTAAATCCACAGTAAGGTAGCTTCTCAGGACCACCTGTCCTGTTCGTGGTGAAAATGGATCGGGCCTCTCTGCTCTGCTCTCACTTGCCTTCCGTCTTTTGATGCTGAAATCCAAAGCAATGAAGTCCCAAGGATTAACAGCCACTTAAAACCAAGGCCATATCAGAGGCTGCATTACTCCAAGCCATGTCATATCCTGTGCGACAGCCCCTGAACTTGTAAAATGGCTTAAGCTCCTCTAATAGCCAACCCATTTTCCTGAGAAACGTGAAGCCTAATGCACTGGGGAAAGGCTTCCCCAAAACCTTCTGACCTCTGTGGTTTGGAGAGAGGGCTTGAAACCCCTGCTTCCAGGATCCAATGACATGAATGAAAACAATTTATACAAAATCTGGGCTGATTCATCACTGGTACCAAAGTATCCACAACAGCAGTCTGGAGATGGAAAAGACCTAATGAAGCCATCCAGTCCATCTGCCTGTCAATGAAGGATTATTCCTTACAATTCTTGTTTAATAGAACTATACAAATAGTGGATGTAAGCCATGCAGTAGAGGTAATACAGCTGAGATTTAGATACCAGATAGTGTTTCTCAGAATTTCTCATTGTAAAATTAACTGAAATTAGTCGAATCTGAACAATGTCATATGGATTGCAGGAATGTCATATGTGTTACAGGAGGGATGCCACAGGGATTGGTCCAGTCTTTCACTAATCTGGGAGGCACAGGTTAACAGTACACTGACTGTTTTCAGATAGTAGTGACTGGAAGGCATTGCAGACAAATGCAACAGGACCTATACAGAGAAGAGCAGGAAATAAAATAAGAATCAGTTTTGAAAAATGCAATTCAGTACACCAAGGAAAAAGTAATCTTGTAAACACTAATATTCAGTGCGGGAGAGAAACCAGGAGAACAGAAATGTCAAAAGAAAACCAGTGATGAAAGGAAGACAACAAAATAGACACAAACTAGCAGTTGTTGTTAGCTGTTTGCCTTCCATCCTCTATTTCACAGTAAAATCGTTCAGAAGAAAACAGCCTGTTCTTGCTTCAGTAAGTTTACATTGTTCTACAGCATCTTTTTATCTTGTGATCAAAACCTATATTAATGCAAACTGTGAATTTTTTCAATTCCTATGGAAACATGTCTAGTGCCAGCTGTCTTTTATTTTAAAAAATGAAATGTGACCTGCGGTCTGCCAAGTTGTGATACTGACAGACGAGTC
This sequence comes from Dermochelys coriacea, assembly GCF_009764565.3. Taxonomy (NCBI): domain Eukaryota; kingdom Metazoa; phylum Chordata; order Testudines; family Dermochelyidae; genus Dermochelys; species Dermochelys coriacea. The sequence goes on from NC_050072.1 coordinate 130,276,752, forward strand.
ATTCCCAAATTGACCAATTGCATTTCAATGCCTCTTGTTGAGTTATCAAGACAATCTACTTGTATGTGAATTTCAGAGAGATGTCCTAGACCAGCAATCATTAACTCCATTTATTTGTAGGAATAGAATCAAGGGTAGGCCCTAAGTGTATTTGTCTGTTTACCTGTATCTTGTTAGAAGTTTAACCGTGTGATCTAATTAACTTGTAGATGCTAATCCTGCTCCTGTCTCATAATGCTTCATTATTCTATTAGAGATCAAAAGGGGATATTATCATTTAGATGGGACTTATGGTGTAATATATTATTGTCCTAATCTCTCTTTGAAAGTTGTAATTCCACATAGTAAACCACCTGTAAACTGTCTTGATAGTTTGCAAGGCTAATTGCCTTATGTGACTGGATACAGGTATCAGAGTGGTAGCAGTGTTAGTCTGTATCAGCAAAAACAACAAGAAGTCCTTGTGGCACCTTAGAGACTAACAAATTTATTTATTGTTTATTGTTATGATTCCTGATGTATGATTTGTGTCCATTTATTCTTTTGCGTAGAGACTGTCCAGTTTAGCCAATGTACATGGCAGAGGGGCATTGCTGACACATGATGGCATATATCACATTGGTAGATGTTGCAGGTGAACGAGCCCTTGATGGTGTGGCTGATGTGGTTAGGTCCTATGATGGTGTCCCTTGAATAGATACATGGACAGAGTTGGCACCGGGGTTTGTAGCAGGATTTGGTTCCTGGGTTGGTGTTTTTGTTGTGTGGTGTGTAGTTGCTGATGAGTATTTGTTTCAGGTTGCGGGGCTGTCTGTAAGCGAGGACTGGCCTGTCTCCCAAGGTCTGTGAGAGTGAGGGTTTGTCCTTCAGGAAAGGTTGTAGATCCTTGATGATGCGCTGGAGAGGTTTTAGTTGGCGGTTGTAGGTGACAGCTAGGGGCGTTCATTATTTTCTGACATCAGGAATCATAACATTCAAAAACCAGTAGGAGAACACTTCAGTCTCCCTGGTCACTCAATAAAAGACCTAAAAGTGGCAATTCTTCAACAACAAACCTTCAAAAACAGTCTCCAACATGAAGCTGCAGAACTGGAATTAATTTGCAAACTGGATACCATCAGATTAGCCTAAATAGAGACTGGGAGTGGTTGGGTCATTTCAAAACCTAAACTTAATTTCCCCAATACTAATTTTTCCCTACTGTTACTCACACCTTCTTGTGAACTGTCTGTAATGGGCCACTCTTTTACCACTTCAAAAGTTATTTTTCCTCCCTTGATATCCTGCTGTTAAATTAATTTATCTCGTTAGACTGACCTCACACTTGGTAAAGTAACCCCCCATCCTTCCATGTATTTATACCTGCTCCTGTATTTTCACTCCATGCATCCGATGAAGTGGGTTGTAGCCCACGAAAGCTTATGCCCAAATAAATTTGTTAGTCTTTTAAGGTGCCACAAGGACTTCTCGTTGTTTTTGGATGCAGGTAGTCTACCTGTGTATGCTAGGAAACAGATTAGTTTCAGAACAACAATCTGCACTGCCCATTCTTCGTTGTGGGTGCGGGGAGGTCCTGCTTGACAATTGTTGTCAAGAGACTTATCAGCTGGCTAGGAAACTATAAAGAAAGCTTCAGGACTGGTCCTTTTTATCTCCCATCTGCTTAAACTTTAACAGGGAAGGTCTAAACCTTAAAAACTGAGGTTTCTGGTTTAACGTGGTTTACCCTGAAATTCTCATGGAAGAACTTGAAGAGACTCTCAATACCTGAACTGTTTATTGGACTATAACCTTTAAAATTGATTCCAAAAAGACTTTTACAAATCAGCAGCCTCACCATCTCTGCTGTGAAACTGACTTAAGGCTTTTACACACCTCTGTATATATATTGATCTTTTAACTACAGCAACTTTCTTCTTTCTTTTTCTTTTTTATTGTTAAACCTCGAGTTTTTTAGTTACTAAAGGATTGGCATCTGCATGATTATTGGGTAAGATCTGAGACTCGTATTGACCTGGTGATCAGCATCCGGTCCTTTGGGACTGGTGAATTAGACTCGTATATGGTGAATCAGATTTTCAATAACCTCTTACTATATTAGAATTGGCTGTCTAGATGGGAGTCGTGGGCTGGAACGCTTAAAGGAGACTGTATTTGACTTCTTGGTAAGCAATGTGATATTACAGAAGCTGTTTTGTTATTGGCCTGGTGAATCTAATTATAGAATAAACCACCAGTTTTGGCATTTGTCTGCCCTATTCTTTGCAGTCTGCCCTGAATATAGCATTTAAATTGTGGTGCATCCAGGCACCCGGTCACACAAGTATTCAGTGTAAATGGGTGATATACTTTTACAAGAAAAGAGTGGTTTTCTTTTCACATTTTTTGCCAGCATAATGTTTTTATTTTTTAAGTTCACCTCCATACTATATACCCTATTTTCAGTGGAAATAGGCAAGCGAGGCATTGTAGGGTGAAAGAGTTGGTGAAGAACATTAACTGTTGGGATGTGTGAGAGCAAGGCGAGCAGAAAATCCATAAATAGTGTGGGAGTTCCCGGCTTTGCCTCTGTGTATGTCCTTAAATATTAATTTAGAAGGAAGATTTCCTTTTAAAGCCCCTGCCTGAGCTGGACTATATTTAGTGTTTGGAGTCAGAACAGGGAATTTGCAGTAATTGCATCATTCAGTGCAGCAATTGCTGCACAAGAGTCTGATAAGCCTTTGATTTTTCTGGTTCTAGTTATCTTCAGCATACATTTAAGTGAGCAAATTCTGATTTATCCACAGTATGTTGACTACTTCTCCCTCTTTCTGTACCTTATCCCTTAACTCACCAACAAAGGAAGTAATTGTTGCAGAGTTCATATGCTAGGAAAGCAGCCATAGATCAGAACTTTAGATGGGGTCTATAACTTGTCTTAGTCTTGCATATGCTCATTTTTAAGGGCACTCTGTGGCTGTTATTGCTGGTATTAGTATTCAACGCTGAAATGGAAGATGTATTTTTTTTATTACCTCAAAAATTTTAACCCAGCTACCTAAAGATTGTGATTTCATCAGTTAAGCCAACTGGGTCTGATTTATATTGGGTTTGGAGACATTCAAGGAAAATCAATCTACTATGGAACAGTCTTCATACTTTAATAAGTACAGTAGTTGTTCTTGAAGCCATTAGCCGACCAGAAAGCCAGCATTTTTATGGAATGCTGTGCTGCTGAAGGAGCTTTTTAGGAATATGACATTAAAATCATTGTAACTACTTATGCTCACTAAACATTTCATGATCCTTTCTTCACGAGTTAGGGGATTAGCTCTTATACCCTATCTAAAATCTATTCGATTACGTTCTGCTTACTGAAATCCCTTCCTGTCAGCGCTAAACTACCTCATCCTGGATTCCTTGCTGCAAACAGTCTTCTTACACTCCTGCATAGGTTCAGAGCTGTGTGCTTTATTTACAATGTGCTATAAAAGAGTTTTGAAACCTTTGGGTAGGCTAGAGTTTACTTTACCACACCTCTCCTATTGCTTCTACCCAACTCCTAGAAAAGCACATGGAGTTCAGAATTTAATCACTGAGGATTGTCAGCAAGGATTGCAGAGGGTCAGTCTCCTCACAATCAAGTCCAAAAAGAACAATTAACTTAATATTTATGTGCCAATTTCATAAAATTTTAGAATGATAAAGAAACAAAATAACTTAATTTCTACTAAATAACAAGGCTACTTCATAATCTATGTACATTATCTTCACAATTGTACATAAGTATAAAAACCCACATTAAATCTAAATAAGATAGTCCCCACAAAAACAGGAGTAACTCAGAGTTCCAAAAGCTTTAGGTTTAGTTCACCTAAGTCTGTCTTTTGTTCATCAACTCTGTACAGTCTGAGAGTCAATTTCCCCTTTATGTAACTAACACTTCCCCCTGCTCCCCCGTCAGAAAGCTAACAATATCACTAACTTGCTGCCCAATGCTTCAGAGTTAGAGGAAAGCAGCCTATTTCCCGGCAGAGCCGTCTGGGAGCAGGGACTGCACGTGGGGGCCCTCCCGGCACACAGCCCTAGCTACCCTCTCCTTGTAGACTGAGCTAACCCCCGCCTGCACACAGCCCTTAGCTACCCTATGTCTGCACCCTGAGCGGTTTTCAAACTTTTTGAGCTGAGCACCCTGCCCCTTTGAGTGATAATTTTTGGTTGTGCCCCCTACCCCACAACCCAGACAGGCTAGGTGTCTGCTGAGGTGAGTCGGGGGCAGAGGTGGTGGTCCCTCCCTGGACCCCACCGGGCAGTTTTGGCCCAAGTCCCGCTGGCCCCTGATCCCCCAAAATAGAAGTCAGACTACGCCTATGCCTGAGGGACCCTCTGGCCCATAGCCCTGAGTGCCCCGTTGGGCCCTGGAGTTTTTATGGCACATTGGGGGAGCCTCAGAAAGAAAAAGGTTGAGAACTCCTGTTATGCAGCATGCCCAAAACTACTGCAGCCAATTCCAGAAATGTCTGGGGGTTAAATGTTAATTGTGCATCTGCAGAGCAATGACCCAGACACACTCATTCCTCCCCCTTTCTTCCCTTTATATTCTTAAAGATATCTCCCTATTAGGCATGTGGGTTACACTTGTCCCTCACAACAGGATGGGGGCAGGGAATCTCATCTCTTAGACCTTGGGCTTCTCTGGCCCAGCTTTCCCCTCCCTCCCCCTCTCCTGTCCGTCTTTTAAGTATCCCCAGCTGATGAGCTGAATCACCTTCTTAGTACTTTAATCATCCAATCCTTAACCAATTCTCTCTTCTGTTTGGCCATGTGGGGTGCTTGCAAGTTGCACAGAGTGGTGAGTCAGGTTTAGGCTACTCGCATTATGTCATACTTCCATAAAGTGTAGTGCAGTGTTGCTATAAGCGATGAAACGGTTCTTGTTTCTCCCCCACGTTGGCTGTATTTCATTTAGAGGCAAGGTGAATCCTACTTTGAAATTGTTTTGGTCTTTTTGAATTTTAAGTATTATACAAATAGAAGGCAATCAGATATTGCTGTGTGTCTGAGTAGTTCTGTGCTTTCTATATTTACTATTTAGCTTAGATACTGTTTTTCTAGTCTTGATGGGAGAAGTATTGGAAAGGTTTATCTTTATTTGATAGAAAACTGTATTTGTGTTTTTCAGTTTATAGTATGGGATATCAAAATCAGCATTTGTCTGTTTTTGTCAGTCAGTACATATATAAATTCCACCCCATCCATTAAAAGTAGCTCTTAATCAATTTATTTCTAATCAAGGGCATTGCCATTTTTAGCCCTTCCAAGTGATTAATTTTTGAGATTGTGAAAACTTTCACTTAACATAATGCTATGTCAAATGTAATGGCAGGAGAACATTGGGAATGGAAAATGCCTCTGTTTTAAAAATAAAGGCTGGGCTTTTTCAAAGGGGCCTAAAGCAGTTAAATGCATAATTACCATTGAGTTGGTCACCTAACTCATATAGATTCCTTTGACAATCTCATTTAAACCTTTTAGTGTTTAATAGACATCGGAAGCATTCAGTCATAAATAATCTTCATCTGGTCACATCCGTTCTCAGAGTGTGTGACTCTGAGAATTGACTGTAAAACAAAACTAACAAACAAGAAACAACAATTATCTTCTTACTGAACAGGTCTTGTCTTTTTGTTTATTCAGTTGGACTAGCTAAAGCCTTGTCTACACTACGGGGGTAAATCTACCTAATTTACACAACTCCAGCTACATGAATAACATAGCTGGAGTCGACATAGCTTAGGTCAACTTATTGCGGCATCTATACCGCACTGGATCTATGGGAGACACTTTTCTGTTGACTTACCTTACGCTTCTCATTCTGGTGGAGTACCAGAGTCGACGGGAAAGCGATCTGCGGTCGATTTTAGCAGGTCTTCACTACACCCGCTAAATCGATCCCCAGTGCATCGATTGCCACAGCGTCGATCCCCGGTAAGTGCAGACATGCCCTAAGTTTAGTGTCAAATTTCTGCTACTTTTTATTTCAGTTAGCACAAACAGGTAGGATTGAGTGAGCTGCAGATTCTGTTCAGTCTATATATTAACAAAATCCCGTATTAAATTTCGAATCAGTTACATTTGCACAAGCCAATGAAGACAATAGAAATGAACAGATGTAATTGAGGTCTAATTTTGCCTACAGAATATTTTATTGGTTACGTGTAAGAAGGGAGAAACCTAGCTTATTCTTCTATTTTAGCTGCGTTTCCTTGGCTGGGCAGTTAGGGAATAACATTTATTTATAAACTGAGTATATTTGTTCTGGAGTTGCTGAGTAACAATGAATATGGCACCTGCCATTTTTAATCAATTGCCAAAGTGGAAATATGCTGCTGTGGCCCATTCTTTTCCCCCTGAAATCAGTAGGAGTTTTGCTGTTGATTTTGATGAGAGCGGGACTTGTCTGAAGTTATTAACTGGACTTTGTCTTAAAGAATAGTACATTCATGTATGTTGTGGCCCATATAAACCATCAAGATTTGAGGGGGGTGGCGGGGTAAGGATTTGGCTTGATATTTTGTCACCAATATAAAAAGACAGTGTATCTTAGAGCTACCTGGCCATCTTAAATGATTTTCTGTTCAGAAGAATATCAGGATCCATGTAGTTAAAAACTGAGGGGAATGTCATTCACTGTCCACTCAGAATCTGAGTCAATACAAACTATAATCTATGGATTCTGTTGATAGGCAGGAGTAAACTTTCTTATGCATGTTATTATCCACATTTTTTCCATCTACCAACCTGACCAGGCACCCATAATTTGGAGTGGTTGAGCAGTCTCTGCTGAGCTAAGTCAAGACAGACCCATGTGGGATGCAAGGAGGATATGCACCACCATGGCGTCACTACTGTAGAAGAAGTGCCTCTGAGTAGTAGAAGCAGTACTCTGCATATCTTGCAGTCCTGGGTACTTTCTACAGAGCCTTCCAGCTCCACACTGCCTCATTTGGGTGTCTTCTGGCTCCTGTCATGTGGGTACCAGGATTCGGACCACCCAGACTGAGTTGGGAAGAAGCTTATTATGACACATTGGGCAAAACAACTGGGCTAGACCACTCAGTCAGAGGAACATCCAGCTGAGCTCTCGAGTGATGCAGGATCCTGCTAGCTAAGGGGAGGGGAGAAAAGGGGGCAAACGAGAATTCAGGTTGGGGATAAAAGTTGCAGTAGTTCAGAGTTGCAGAAGAAAAGGAAAAGGGATAGAGTTGCAGCTTGTCATAAATATAAAGGGAAAGCTAACCACCTTTAAATCCCTCCTGGCCAGAGGAAAAAACCCTTTCACCTGTAAAGGGTTAAGAAGCTAAAGATAACCTCGCTGGCACCTGACCAAAATGACCAATGAGGAGACAAGATACTTTCAAAGCCTTTGCCGGGACCAGAGCAGGAATGCAGGTCAGAACTCCTGTAAAGGGTTAATAAACAAACAATTTAGTTAGATATGCGTTAGATTCTGTTTTGTTTAAATGGCTGATAAAATAAGTTGTGCTGAATGGAATGTATATTCCTGTTTTTGTGTCTTTTTGTAACTTAAGGTTTTGCCTAGAGGGATTCTCTGTTTTGAATCTGATTACCCTGTAAGGTATTTACCATCCTGATTTTACAGAGGTGATTCTTTTACTTTTTCTTCAATTAAAATTCTTCTTTTAAGAACCTGATTGCTTTTTCATTGTTCTTAAGATTCAAGGGTTTGGGTCTGTGTTCACCTATGCAAATTGGTGAGGATTTTTATCAAGCCTTCCCCGGAAAGGGGCTTGAGGGGATTTTTGGGGGAAAGACGTTTCCAAGCGGGCTCTTTCCCAGTTATATATTTGTTAGACGCTTGGTAGTGGCAGCAATAAAGTCCAGGGGCAAAAGGTAAAATAGTTTGCACCTTGGAGAAGTTTTAACCTAAGCTGGTAAAAATAAGCTTAGGGGGTTTTTCATGCAGGTCCCCACATCTGTACCCTAGAGTTCAGAGTGGGGAAGGAACCTTGACACAGCTATACCAATGGAGGCAGTATATCCTGGGGTTTTGGTCATGAGGGAGAGCTGTTAAAAACTATTTAGAAAAATGAGCATATACTACTTCCATCAGACTTCTAATATTTCACCGGATTGGCAGATTTCTACTTTATGAGAAGACTAATTTATGGTTAGGATCATGCTGAACTGTCAGCCTTTATGACATGGATTTAATTGACTGCTCTCTCACACTTTGAAATACAATATTTTTCTGGAGGGCATATAACAAGCATGGTTTTATAACTTTTCTAATACTCTGATTTTTACATTGCTTTAATACAGTATCATCACTTCTTGGCAGCAGTTCATTTTGAGAGTGTGCAATTTTGTGCACTGTCCAGTTACCCTTTACTAATGTTAGAGAGCTCTCACTAAGACATAAATAATCCTTTTCTGTTCTGTACCATCCAGCAAAGAGAGGAAAACTAGTGCTGAGAAAATTGTAGTCAGCTCTTCCTATAGAACGGTTCTGCAGAAAGATGGGGCCTGTGCATCAGAAAGTGCACAGTGCAAAAGATGCATACTTTTTTGTAAAGTTGTCAACATAACTGTTTTATGAAGTCTCTACATAGAAAAAATATTGAAAGTAAACATCTGGATATCTATCTACATACACAGATGACTCCCATCACCATAGTGTCAGGCACCTTTATTGTGGTGTTCAGCTGCTGCGGTGACGGATGCTTAAGAGGCTGTACAGACGAGGACAAGGATATATAAGGCAATAGGGAAACCTTTTTTAGTTACATTATTGCCATTGAATAATATATATGACAGTCTTCTAAATAAAGATCATATAAGAGGAGCCTTTATAATAAAACAATGTTAGATGAAGATATGAAAAGTTCTATATAACAGGTATTTTTTCATTTTGGGGTGGAGGTGGAGGGGGAAGAGTCCTGAAAATGTACTGGTCTGTTACTAGATGGAATTATCAATAATAATGCAGAAGAGACAGAAGTGTTCAATACATATTTCAGTTCTGTATTTGGGAAAAAAACCGATGACAATCTCATTGCATGGTGATAACACTTTTCTATTCCACTAGTATCTCTGAAGGATGTTAAACAGAAGCTGCTAAGGTTCAACATTTTTAAAATCAGCAGGTTCAGATAACTTGCATCCCAGAGTTTTAAAAGAGCTGGCTGAGATGCTCGCTGGACCGTTAATGTTTGTTTTCAATAAGTTTTGAAGCAATGGGGAAGTTCCAGAAGAAGTGTTCTGCCAGTTTTTAAAAAAGGTAAATGGGATGACCTGAATAATTATAGGCCTGTCAGCCTAGCATTGATCCCGAGCAAGATAATGGGATGGCTGATACAAGAGACTTGATTAATCAAGAATTGAAGGAGGATAATGTAATTAATGCAAATCAACATGGGATTTATGGAAAAAAGACCCCGTCAAACTAACTTTGATATTTCTTTGTTTGATGAGATTACAGGGTTGGTTGGTTGGTTAATGTTGACTTCTGTTACTAAGACTTTTGTAAGGCATTTGACTTGGACCGCATGATAGTTTGATTAAAAAAGAGTAGAGTGATACTAAATGGATTAAAAACTGGCTAACTGATAGGTCTCAAATGCAACTGTAAATAGGGAATCCTCATTGAGCAGGTGTGTTTTCAGGGGGGTCCTGCAGGGATAAGTTCTTGACTCTATGCTATTTAACATTTTTAGCAGTGACCTGGAAAATAAACATAAAATCATCACTGATAAAGTTTGCAGCTGACACACAACTTGGTAAGCTGGATGCAAGCAAACAATATGTGTTTTAATACAACTAACTGTAAATGTATACATCAAGGAATAAAGAATCTGGACCACACTTATGGAATGGAGGACACTGAAAAAGATTTGGGGGTCATGGTGGATAATCAGAGAACATGAGCTCCCAATGTGATGCTGTGGCCAAAAGAGCTAATGTGATACTTGGATGTATAAACAGGATCTCAAATAGCAGTAAAGAGGTTATTTTACTTCTGTACAGTACAGACAGGTTTATGTGCGAATCCGCTTAACGTGCGGTAATGCCATGTCTCCCAGTGCTACCTACCCACATGCGAGACTCATTAGTACAGGAACTTGCTATGCAGAGCTACAGATTTGCTCACTAACTCAGTGACATAGAAATCGACAGGAAGTGCAGAGCGGAAACATGTTGTGTACATCTTTACCAATATTGGTAAAGACGTATCACAAACGCTTAATCATGGTCACTCTAGAGAGATATATAATATATAGTAGTTTAGAAAATTTTAATGGTAGGCCTAATATAATGGCAGAGGGCAAGCATCAGTGTTCCTACACTGTAGAAGAAAAGCTAGCTGCAATAGATCGAGTAAATAGGAGAGAAACCCAGGCCAAAGTTTCAAAAGATATTGGGATTGCCAAATCTACTCTCCAAGGATGGCTAAAAAACGAATCTAAACTGAATAGCTTTATACAAAATATCGATTCTGCCACGGTACTTAAGCGAGAACATGTGCGCTATTCAGCAAAAGCCACAATAGACAAAGCCATGCATATGTGGTTTGCTCAGGAAAGGCTGAAAGGAATGCCGCTAAGTGGGCCAATTCTTCAAGCCCAAGCGACAGAATTTGGAAATTTAACGGCGGGGGTGTGAATCATTCCACGCCAGCAAGAGGTTTATAAGTAGTTTTAAAAAGCGTCACGGCATAGTGCAGGTATTGATTTCTGGAGAAAGCCGATCAGCCGATGAATTGGCTGCAAACGCGTTTCCTGCCGAGTTTAAAATCTATTTTACAAAATGAAGACTACCACGAAGAACAACTTTATAATTGTGATGAAACAGCTTTATTTGCAAAACTGCTACCTGTTAAGACTTTAGCCTTTAATTACGATACACAGAAAACAGCTGGATTTAAAAAGATAAAAGATCGTGTGACTCTTCTTTTTTTGTAGTAATAAGACGGACAGCCATAAGCTTGCCCCTCTTTTCATTGGCCACTTTCATAACCCTCGCTGCTTTAATCACCTCAATAGAACCAAACTGCCAGTAATATATGCTAACAGCAAAAATGCTTGGATGACGACACATTTTCGACAACTGGTTCCACAACAGCTTTGTTCCAGCTGTTCGTAAGCATCTGCGGTCGAAGAAACTCGAAGCCAAAGCACTTTTGCTACTTGACAATAGTCCAGCCCATCCTCCAGCTGAATCACTGGTATCAAGGGATGGAAAAATTCGAGTGCTATACCTACCATTCAACACAACATCAAAAATTCAACCTTTAGATCAGGGTATTATTCAGAATATTAAAAACAGTTATCAACGGGAGTTGATTTTGGTGATAGCGTCATGCATGTCTTCAGGCATTTCCAAATTCCCGAAACAGTTAAACATGAAGGAAATTATTTATTTAGTTAAAAAAGTCTGGGACAGAGTAAAACAAAAGTCCATTGAAAACTGCTGGATGAAGGCTCTCGGTGATGCCTTTTCTGTTAAAGACGGCTCAGACTTGGAAAACTCCAGCAGTGGCACTGATTCAGAGCCAGACTTTGAGGGATTTTCGGAAGAAGACATCCTACAAACACGCACGCAGACAAAAGAGGATAAAGGTAAACTCCTCTTTCAAATGATAAGATTTTAGTTTTGATACATCACCGGAAATCCTTACCGAGTGGCTGGAGATGGATGAAGATTGCCAGACTTCAGAATTTCTGTCCTAGGAAGAAATATATTAACGAGCTGCGAGGCTGTTGGACCACAAAAGTGATGGCAATGACAACGACAAGGATGTTGTTGAAAAGGTCAAAATTTCGCTCACAGAAGCCCTTAGTGTTGTAGAAACTGTTTTAAGATTTATAGAGGAGCAAAATGCAGAAAATATCAAAATCATTGATCTGTGGCGAATGACAGACTTCATAAGTAAGAAAAAAAAATGCGAGCCAGAAAGAGCAGAAAATAACGGCTTTTTTTCCTAAGTGAATCATAGACACTTTTTAGAGCCAAGAACTACTGTATATATCATTGTGGACTCTTGGTACATGTACTATATATAGTCTGTGCTAATAATTTTTGAAATTGATTCTTGTTGATTTGATTCTAACGGGAAGTCTTTCTTTCATGACATGTCTTACACATTTTTAGCTTAAACTGGTACGTGTGTGTATATATAGGTATCTTAAGATATTTCAGCATGGACCTCTTAACCCATGGTCCGTTAACACGCAGTCATGATGGCTTGACTCCTAACATCCGTGCGTAAATGGGTCTGTACTGTATTTGGCACTGGTACAACTGCTGCTGGAATACTATTTCTAGTTCTGGTGCCCGCAATTCAAGAAGGATGTTAATAAATTGGAGAGGGTTCAGAGAAGAGCCACAAGAATGATTAAAGAATTGGAAAACATGCCTTATAGGGATAGACTCAAGGAGCTCCATCTATTCAGATTAACAAAGAGAAGGTTATGTGGTGACTTGAGTACAGTCTAAGTAGCTACAGGGGGAACAGATATGTAATAATGGTCTCTTCAGTACAACAGAGACAGGTATAACATGATCCAGTGGCTGGAAGCTGAAGCTAGACCAATTCAGACAGTAAGTAAAGTGTAAATTTTTGACAGTGATGGTAATTAACCATTGGAACAGTTTACCAAAGGTCATGGTGGACTCTCCATCACTGACCATTTTTAAATCACCACTGGATGTTTTTCTAAAGGTTATGCTCTGAGTTTACAGTTGGAGGGGGGATGTTGTATAACTTGTGTTATACAAGGAGGTCGTACCAGATGGCTACAATCATCTGTTCGACCTTGGAATCTATAATACATGAACATTAACTTTTTTTTTTTTTTTAACAGGAATTCAGCAGCAATGGGTCATGGCTGTTTCTGCTATGCACTGATATGTTCTATTCCAGTCACAGTCTACATAATTTTGGTAACAGGTCTACGGTACCACTTGTTCATATGGAGTGTGTTCTCACCTAAACTTCTTTATGAAGGAATGCGTGTGTTCATCACAGCTGCTGTTTGCATGTTCTTTACAACCATGGATCAGAACCGGTCTCAGAAAATCCATGACTGAAAGTGAATGTATCGTTCCAAAGTCTGTCATTACAGTACTAGCTGGTTAGACTGGCGTCATATAATGAAAATAATGGTTTTAAATTATCCTGTGAAATGTAATTATTTTTGTTTGTTGGAAAACATGTTATACAAGGCTTGTTTTATTTAAATGGGTTTATGTTTCAAAATGTTTAATCTGGGTAAACCCGCCTTTTCATCATTAGTTACAGCTCCCTTATTCTGTATCAGTTATTTCAGAACTCAGATCTTTCCCATCTTCACCAGTGCAGCCATTGCCATCTGATGTAATGAGGCTTCCAATATTAAGAACTTCCTTAGTAATGAAATCTTATTGGTGTTTTGTCATTGTTACTCATGGACTTGCAACTCATTGCTTTCAATGTTAAAGGCCTGATCCAGCCCCCATTCTGGTCAATGGGAAATGTATCAGGCCTTAAATGAGGACGCGCTTGACTGTCCTCATTCAACTAGGTGAAAACTGTGCTCATTAAGTTTAGATTTCTTCAGTTATTCTAAAATTGCTGGTTTTGGGCATAGTCTTTATATAGCTACTTTTAGCTAGATAAAATATTAAAGGTAATTCATTAAAACCACAGTCCCAAAAGCCATTATAAACTGGAATAACATTCTTTTGAAATAACCTTGTGGATTTTAGTCATAAGATTAAGGTGGGTCTCTAAATTGAAAAATATTATTTTTCTATTGTGTGGAGCAAATAATGGTCAAATCTTACTTGTTTATGTATATTTGAGGTTGTTAATGAGAAGGTGTCAGGATTCCTTTCCCACTCTGAACTCTAGGGTACAGATGTGGGGACCCGCATGAAAGACCCCCTAAGCTTATTCTTACCAGCTTAGGTTAAAAACTTCCCCAAGGTACAAACTTTTCTTGTCCTTGAACAGTATACTGCCACCACCAAGCGTTTTAAACAAAGAATAGGGAAAGAGACCACTTGGAGACATCTTTCCCCAAAATATCCCCCCACCCAAGCCCTACATATACCCCCTTTCCTGGGGAGGCTTGAGAATAATATCCTAACCAATTGGTTACAAAATCATCAAAGATCCAAACCCCTGGATCTTGGAACAATGGAAAAATCAGTCAGGTTCTTAAGAGAAGAATTTTATTGAAAAAAAAAAAAAAGTAAAAATCATCTCTGTAAAATCAGGATGGAAAACACTTTACAGGGTATTCAGATTCAAACACAGAGGATCCCCCTCTGGACAAAACCTTAAAGTTACAGAAAACAGGAATAAACCTCCCTCTTAACACAAGGAAGATAAACTAATCTTTTATGTGAATCTGCCTTGCCTGGCTTACCTATACTGGTTGCAATATTGGAGACTTGGATTAGGATGGTTTGGAGAAGATCATAGAATATCAGGGTTGGAAGGGACCTCAGAAGGTCATCTAGTCCAACCCCCTGCTCAAACCAATCCCCAACTAAATCATCCCAGCCAGGGCTTTGTCAAGCCTGACCTTAAAAACTTCTAAGGAAGGAGGTTCCACCACCTCCCTAGGTAACACATTCCAGTGCTTCACCACCCTCCTAGTGAAAAAGTTTTTCCTAATATCCAACCTAAACCTCCCCCACTGCAACTTGAGACCATTACTCCTTGTTCTGTCATCTGCTACCACTGAGAACAGTCTAGATCCATCCTCTTTGGAACCCCCTTTCAGGTAGTTGAAAGCAGCTATCAAATCCCCCCTCATTCTTCTCTTCCGCAGACTAAACAATCCCAGTTCCCTCAGCCTCTCCTCATAAGTCATGTGTTCCAGTCCCCTAATCACTTTTGTTGACCTCCGCTGGACGTTTTCCAATTTTTCCACATCCTTCTTGTAGTGTGGGGCCCAAAACTGGACATAATACTCCAGATGACTATTACTGAGTAATACTCCAGATGCCTCAGCAATGTCGAATAGAGGGAACAATCACATCCCTCGATCTGCTGGCAATGTCCCTACTTATACATCCCAAAATGCCATTGGCCTTCTTGGCAACAACGGCACATTGTTGACTCGGTGTGGATGATTTCTGTCTGGCCTCTCTGTCCCAAGAGAGATCAACCACGTAAACAAAGAGCACAAACATGACCCTCCCCTCCTCCCCCCATAAGATTTGAAAGTATCTTGTCCCCTTATTGGTTCTTTGGGTCAGGTGCCAGCCAGGTTAGCTGAGCTTCTTAACCCTTTACAGGTAACAGGATGTTGCCTCTGGCCAGGAGGGATTTTATAGCACTGTATACAGAAAGGTGGTTACCCTTCCCTTTATATTTATGACAGAAGGTTACTAGGTAAAGGTAATATGTAATGCCAAGCCTACATAGATAGATAGATTATTTTGAGAGCTGAAACCTGACAAATCACTGTGATATTAAATATTTTCAATTCTATTAAAACGTATAATTCTATAAACATGAATTCATTAAAATTGCAGGTTTGTGTAAATGTGTATGCCAGTGCCTAACAGACTTTTATAAAATGAGAAATATTTATCTTACATTCTGTAAATATATGGTATTAACTTTGCAGTGACCATAATGTGTAATGACAGTTTCCTTCCTTTCGGATTGTCATTGCAAGATAATACAAGATTTCTTGGTGAAACTTACAAGATCTTATATTCTTTAACTGATATTTGTGTTTCCCCTACACATATTTCACCTTTTCATCAAAATAGTGGATGGGTTATATATAGTAATTCAGTGTCAGTTTTTCTAGCAGTTTTCTTAATGTTTGCATTTTTCCTATAAATGCAGTATTCTCTCCCATAGAGGAATGCCATGATTAAGTGTGTGAGACTTCTGTATTCCTTTCTCCTGAGCTTCATGCAATGAATAAGAAGCATTAAGGGCTGACAAAGTAATGAATCTTTTACAGAGTCTGAATGCTCAGTTCTAGAACGTGTTGTTGCTTATTACTAAGCATGTATAATAAGATTTTAACCTGTTTGATTTTCACACATTATGAAAGCATTAGAGCTTTGAGCATTGTAAGGGCTAATACAGGGGCGGGCAAACTTTTTGGTCTGAGGACCACATCAGGTATCCAAAATTGTATGGAGGGCCTGTTAGGGGAGGCTGTGCCTCCCAAAACAGCCAGGCGTGGCCCAGCCCCCGACCCTGACCCCTATCCAACCTCCCATGCTTCTTGGTCCCTGATGGGCCCCCCCCAGGACTCCTGCCTCATCCACCATCCCCTGCTCCCTGACCACCCCTGGACTCCCTGCCCCTGACTGCCCCCTGCTGCCCTATCCAACCCCCCCCTCCTTCCTAACTGCTCCCACCCTGGAACTCCAGCCCCCATTCAACCCCCCTGTTCCCCATCCTCTGACTGCCCTGACAACACCCCTGACCATCCCCTCCACTCTATCCAACCCCCTACTGCTCCCTGCCCCCTTACTGTGCTGCCTGGAGCACCGGTGGCTGGCGGCACTGGAGCCAGCCACCCACCGTGCAGCACAGAGCACCGGGTCAGGCAGGGCTCTGCAGCTGTGCTGCCCCAGAAGCTCGCCGCCCAGAGCATTGTGCCGGTGGCGCAGTGAGCTGAGGTGCAGGGAAGGGGGGACAGTGGGGGAGGGGCTGGGGGTGACTCTCCCAGGCCAGGAGCTCAGGGACCAGGCAGGAGGGCTCTGATGGCCGGATGTGGCCCACAGGCCGTAGTTTACCCACCTCTGGGCTAATAGATTCAGTTTCAAGCACTAAAGTGTGTTACGATGTCAGATTCCCTATTTATGCTCTGGATGCACTTGTCTGATAGCCTGAAACCTCACAAAGTGCCCCCAGGGAATGTGGCACAGTAAATGCACATCTTGCCATTTTTCAAGCTACTATCAAGAAAACAAATCAATGTTAACTATACTAGATTTAAATATTCTTTCCATATTTTTTTAACTCACTCTGTGTAGTAACGTAGGTACAATCAGTATTGCCGTTTTAGACTGATATTGATGATGTACCCTCTTGGACTGCATCAGTATGAAAATAAATGCTTTTGAGACCTCTAATTCACTCCTGAGGCTGATGGCCAATTTGTTAGGGTTGCTTATAACCTTTATCTCAACTTTCAGACACAGTAAGTTTCAGAAAGAGGCCACATCTATTTTGGTACATGGCATCTCTGTTACCAGAAGGAGCCAACAACCCATTTTAATCACTATCATGCGAATTCTGTGAATGGGCAATCTCAAAATGTTGGCTTTCAGTAACTGGTGTTCAGCTGGAGCAAACTGCATAAGAGACGGATGGCTCTTGAACGTCATTAATTGTGACCTGTGTTAGAATATTTAGAAAATGAAATTTTGCCCTTTTTCTTAAATAAAAACGCTTTAAGTATGAAGTGTTGAATATTGGAAATATTTTGTATTTGTTAAAATGTGTCTCTCACGCAACACAATGAGAATTCTCTTTATACTCAGGTCAAATATTTTTCTGGTTATTTGTTGCTTGGCAACAGCATAGGGATTATTGCCAACTTCTATACTTGGTAAATTCCTGAGCAACACTTCCTAATTTTAGTATAGAATGTAATTACAAGGGCCTAGAGCCTGATGGGTGAAGGGAGAGATGCTAACACATAAAGATATGGAAAGAGAACTAGCGGGGAAGCCGTCTCTGGGGTCTAGCAAATCAATTTAAAATCCTCCACTAAAGGAATTTTTGGTTGAAATTGTATGGATTGTTCTGCAGGAGGTCAGACTGAATAAACACAGTAGTCCCTTCTGGCCTGAAGATATTAATCTAAGCAATTTGTCATATGTTGGGAACTCTTCCTTTGGCCTCCTGGGAAGCGAGATGAAAGAGGACACAGCTGTAATATGGCATGTTCAGCTTGGAAGGATCTGATGGTCGTCAGCAGTTTGCAAATACAAAATTTGATTGGACCAGCACCAACTCCCACAGTTGCATTACTTCTGCACAAAATGGGAGTGTGTGCAGATCAAACTGGGGGGAAACAGATGGACAATTACTCTACATGTTGCAGTAGGGTGTTTGGGCTTGTCAGGCCTAAGCTGTGAGAGGAGGCATTTTGATCACCATCCACAGGCACTAACTCTTCATTTTTGGCTGTATGGCAAGAAAACGTGGTGGCTTCAGTTTTTGAGCTGTGGGTCTCACTAAGGTTTTTAAAGTGAAATATTGCTGCTGCGCTTGGAATTGAGTTCCATCAGCATGGAACTGGTGTGGTGAAATGGGGAGATAGGCACAAAACTTGAGCATGCTGAAGTTTAAACAAGTGGAAGAGGTGCTGCAAATGAATTCAGAAAATATCAAACATAGATAAATGGTGGTCTCCTTCTTTTTCCTGAGTTCTGGTATTATGGCTTCTAGCTGGTAAGGAAAAAATTGGTCTCCAGAAGTAGGTTCATTCTATAGGAGAGCTGAATGAGCAGACTCAGAGTGCAGACTACTTTATGTATAAAATGTATACTATAACTATCTCAAAACTACTTCATAATGAACCTTTTCCAGCTTCACCACTTTTTGCTGCACTTGACCTTGGAAGGGTCTGAACAAGAATAATAGAAGCACTTCAACGAGAGACTGTGAGGTTCTTTTTTAAGGAAAAGCAGCTTGAAAAATGACATTTGATACTTTTGAATTGGTACCTTGAAGTTCATGAGATTTGTTGCTGTTCAAACGCACAGTATTCACAGAGGTTTGGAGAGCAACAGTCAGGATATCAGTGGAGCAGCCTGGAATCCTTTTCTCATCATTTTACAGGGATTTGCCTTTGCAGAGTGGAAAATATCATAGCTGCTTTTTCAGATATACTGAGGCAAATGTATTGGAATGATTATTATGCCGACTTAGTTGTACCAACTTCAGGAAATCTATTAGTGTTCTGACCACAAGACTCTTTTTCTTGCCAGTATTATAAGCAAAGAGCCATTTTTTGTCTGTCTTTTCTTGGTTCCTATTGGAGATGTGGCACATTAGGTCAATACTCCTTTTTAGTTCAACAGTTCTTGATACTTGCTAGATCAATTTTAAAAACAATGTTGTGCAATGTCCTCTCCTTCATTTAACTTGCTTGTTTACTCTAAGGCAAATCAGGCTGTCAGTGTTGAAAACCAAATTCCCCCTTTATTTCAGTGGGGAGTTCTACTTAATAACATATGGCATCTGGCTCATTGATTAACATTGAAACTGCATGAGACATTGAAACAGAAGTCCTAATCTCTGCATGCTATCACTGAAGATGGGTAATTACTAAGTGACGGTTTTGTAAAATGGGATGTGACCCTAAGAACCCCTCAGTGCCACCTGGTAAGGTGGTTACAAGAATATCTTGATCCTGATATGTACATTCTGATTACCAAAGAATGTCATGTGAGGTCTTAAATGAAAGCCACGGTCACACTGGTCATTAATATTCTTGTGAAATGTATATTCAGCTACTTTGTAAGGAGTTATATATGTACACAGAAAACGTGTACCTAAAGTCTGTATCGGGTGGAGTTGACACAATGAAAGCCATATATAGAGAGCCAACTGGGGAATGTGACCTTCCTCTGGAACTAGGTTTTAGATCGCAACTGGAGATTAGGCAATTGGGTCTAAAATCTGTGACCACTGCCCCCTGTACTTTGGGGTTGGGGCCTGTTTCTCCTGTCAGGGTGAAGGACCTGTGTTGATGGTACACCCTCAAAGAAAAGGTTCCATAACAGGATGTTTCCTCAGTGGTTTGGGAGGACTTGAGAGAGACTTTTGCCCTCCCCCATTGAGGAGCTGGCCACCAGGTGCCTTCTTCAGAGACTTTGCTGTCACAGGTCCCCCGGCTTACAGATGATGCATGACCTCTGGAGCAAGAGGAAGATGGCTAGAGGGATGGGGGCTGGAAATCTCATGCTGAGGCTGATTGGTTGAGGCATAGAAAGTTATTGCAATTGGTATTGTGTTTATGCAGGAAGCGCAAAAAAAAGTCTTTTCCTCTCATAATATGCACTAAATCTTGGACAGAAGATGTTTTAGGTTATAGTGAGTCTGGTCAATCTGGATTTTCTCCCCTCAGTAGCTGGACAGAGTCCTCACCATCCCAAGGAAATGTCATATTTTACAGACAAGGTCAAGCTGATTAAGGGTGAGTTGTCTGCTTCTGTTGTGGCAGAACAAGGTCTTGAGGGGAAAAGGGCCTTAACTAGTCTGCTACAGTTTCAGCCAGCAATGCTTCCTGAGGTACTGCAGGTGTGAGAACTTCATCCCACAACCAATGCTTTGGATCTACATCCTCTCCTAGCTGTTGAAAGCAAGTGGGGAAGTGATGGGTCCTTAGCTGGTGGAGAGTGTCAACATCAAGCAGTGCGTTCTTTAGCACAGACTTCACTAAATCTTCGTTATCTGTATGTAGCGTGCCCTTCGTTAGAGGGAATGGGTGTGATTGTAGAGAAAGTTGTAACAAGACAACTCCCTGTTTCTAGATGTCCTTGACCCTTGTCAATGTGAATAAAAGTCCTAGCGTCAGTAGAGAGTCTCAGTTGGCCCATGTCCTCCCAGCAGATCCAGTATTTATATTGGTATAAGATCTGTTGGATCTCTTTAATATCGTTGATCACAAAGTTTTGTTGACTCACCTGCTGACCTTGACTGCTTTTGGGTGGCTTTGTTCTTTGATTTGAGAGAACACTGGGTAGCTGTGTGCAATAGCATCTCTTCCTGAAAAGCTCTCTGGTGTGGGACATAACAGGGTGTTATTTTGTTACTCTCCTGTTCAGCATGCACATGGGGCCCAGAGGAGGGTTCGTAAGGAGGTATTGGTTGCGGGTGTCATCAGCATACTGAAACACACCAAATGTGCACTTCTCATCCACTCATCTAGTTTGAAGAAGGATGTAGCTCAGCATCTCAGACAATCTCAAATTGAGATTGGGGCATGGATGCGAGTGTGCTGGCTATAGCTCAACCCAGACAAGGTGGAGGGATGTTGGGGAAAACAGCCTCAGAAGATAGCCAAGATAATATCACTTGTTCTGAAGGAGTGTCTGCCATTGGTCACCAGAGTTTGCAACTTAAAGCAGGTCTACACTACAGCCGGGATTGACACTCTGAGATCGGTCTACTGGCGGTTGATTTAGCAGGTCTAGTAAAGACTGCAGATCACTCTCCAGTTGACCCCTGTACTCTACCCCAGAGAAGAGTAAGGCTCCCATCCACCCCCCTGCGGTGTACACCCTGTGATAACTCGACTTAAGGTATGTTGACTTCAGCTATGTTATTCATGTAGCTGGAGTTGCGTAGTGTAGGTTGACTTACAGAGGTAGTGTAGACATAGCCTTTGTAGTGCTTTTTGCACCCCAGCTCTGCTACTGGATGATCATATTACAGCTGTAAGCCTGTCATCTTTTTTATCATCTGCACTTGGCACGAGCTTGTGATCTTTCTGTTTAGATGTGATCTTGCCACTGTTGTTCACCCCTTTAGCGCCTCAAGGTTAAACTATCGCAATGTGGTCTACCTGGGGTGAACCTGACTGCCATTTTTGGAGACAAAAGCTGGTGCAGAAAGTGGTGCATCTCTTAGTGAGGAGAGCATCTCCCTGAGAACAAATGACGCCTGGGTGCCAAGGTCTGTGCTGGCTCCTTATTGGTCTCCAGGTGGAATTTAAAGGGGATGTTTTCCCTAAAAAGCTCTAAACAGCACAGGACCCCCAACCTGAGACCACTTTCTCTGCCATACTGCAACAGCTGAAGTGAGTGCTCAAACTGGACCCCCTTAATTAAAAAAAGGGAGGGGGCTGCTGGCAGGACATTCACTATGAGGGCCTTGGGTCCCCTCTTTGATCTGAAGTAGGCCAAACTTCGTAACTTTCTAGGCATGCTGCAAAAGCCATTTATTTGGTAGGGTGTTTTGGGAAGGTTGAGGGTCTGTTCCCAGATGTGGTAATGGGATGGGAAGGCATTAGAATTACTGGTTTGGCAAATCTGATTTGTTACCCTTAGTTCAATGCTGCTAGTGAGCTCAGTTTACTCACAACTTGTAAACGTTGCTGGGCAAGGCTGGATTAAGGCATGGACACAGTAGGCTCGTGCCTAGGGCTCTGGCTTCTGGAAACATGAGATGACCTCAGAATCTCCAGCTGCTTTAAAAACAAACTTCCTACCTGGTATGCTTTTGAAGTAAAGCTTGAAAACATGACTAAGTGTAACCAACACAGTGAAGTGTAACCAAATCTGCAGAGAACCTGGAACAGTAGATTGGACAAAAATGGCAGCATTTTGTGATGCTCTAGTCTGAGAAATAAGTTGCCTAGACTGGATGCCCTCATCAGATACAGGTAAGCCAAAAACAGTGACTACCAGGTTGATTTTCTTCAAGATAGGCTCAACAAGACAGACAACAAGCATTAGCTTTAAAATGAACGCGGAGATCTGGCAGGCTTATTCGTGTGGACTGGTGTTTTCATCTGATTGATTTTTATATACTTTTTTAGAAGTACCTATTCAAGAAGTATCCTACATGTTAGTGCTACTTCCAGCAGACCATCTACTTTCCTAACAGAGGGCCCAGCAATCGATTGAATCGGAGATGTGTACGTGTGAAGCAAACTACAAAACCAATATTGCGTGGTGCACATTTTCAATGTTCTGCACGTAAGGAAGGGATCATTGTTGGCTGACACAGGATGGAGAGAAGCTATTAAATTGCCATGTTTGAGAGAGGAAATAACCTATTTTTCCTGGATTTTTCATTTTCTAGCTCTCACACTCAAACCACTGGCAGTGTCTGCAACCTTAACTTTGCCTTAATGTCTTTTGTTGTGTAGTTGTATTGGTGTGGTCTCCATTGTGAGGTAGCCAAGAGGCACTTTAACTTTCTCTGCTTAACAGCATACAACAGTACTACGTGATTGTTTAGGACAGGCACCAGTGAAATATACTGCGTCAGGCTGAAACCACAAGGGGAAGGCAGCAGAATAATTACAGTACCAGAATTGGAATTCAGATAGGGAGCCAAGGTTAATCATAGAAATGTGGGGCTGGAAGGGACTTCAATAGGTTGTCTATTCCATCCCCTGAGGCAGATCCAGGTAAACCTAGATTATATCTGACAGAAGTTTGTCTAACCTGTTCTTACAAACCTCTAATGATGGGGATTCCACAATCTTGATTGGAAACCTATTCCAGAATTTAACTACACTTAGAGGTTTTTTTTTTCCTAATGTTTAACATTAATCTCCTTTTCTGAAGATTAAGCTGATTACTTCTTGACCTACCTTCAGTGGTCATGAAGAACAATCAACCAACTTCTTTTATAACAGCCCTTAACATATTTGAAGACTGTTATCAGGTCCTCCCTCCGTCTTCCTTTTGAAGACTAAACAGTTTTCTTACGCTTTCCCTGAAAGGTCTGTTTTTTCAAGCCTTTTATCATTTTTGTTGCTCTCTGTACTCTCTCCAATTGTCCACATCTTTCCTAAAGTGTAGTGCCCAAAACTGAACATACGACTCCAGCTGAAGCATCACCAATGCTGAATAGAGTGGGATAATTACCTTCCCTTTTACATACAACACTCCTGTTAATCCAGGAGGAGTTAATCCTTTTAATACACCCCAGAATATTAGTCTTTTTTGCAACTGCATCAAGTTGTTGACTCATTCAATTAGTTTGCTTGTGAGAATGTCATGTGGGACTGTGTCAAAAACCTTACTAAAATCAAGATGCATCCACATCTACAGCTTCCCCCATCCACTAGGCCAGTAACCCTGTCAAAGGAGGAAATTAACCTTTTTAGTGAAGACTGAAGCAAAATAGGCATTAAACACTTCAGTCTTCTTGATGTCATCAGCTATTAGCTCTCCTTCCCCACTCAGTAGAGGACTTACACTTTTCTTTGCCTTTCTCTTGCTCCTCTTCTTATTGCCTTTCACGTCCCTTGCTAGGTGTAACTCATTTTGTGCCTTAGCCTCTCTGATTTTGTCTCTATGTGCTTGTGGTGTTCTTTTATACTTATCCTTGCCAATTTGTCCATGTTTCTACTTTTTGTAGAATTCTTCTTTGATTTTCAGGTTACTAAAGAGCTCCTGGTGGAGCCATATTGGTCTCTTCCCATCTTTCCTTTGCATCGGGATACTTTTGTTGTTGTGCCTTTAATATGGTCTCTGAGAAACTGCCAGCTCTCAAACTCTTTTTCTCTTAGATTTTCTTCCCTTGGGACTATATCTACCAGTTCTGATTTTGTTAGACACTGCTTTTTTGAAGTCCATTGTCCTTATTCTGTAGCTCACTCCTTTTCTGTAACTGGCTTTAGAAAAAAATTGGATAAGTTCATGGAAGATAGCCATCAATGGACCTATTAGCCAAGATAGTCAGGGATGCCACTGCATACTCTGGGTGTCTGTAATCCCTACTGAGTCATAATTTATGTATTAACACTTCCAGCTTTTCCTGTTTTTTTTTCCCCATTTTTTCCCCCATACTCCTTGCATATAGACATCTATGGTGAGCGGATTCCCCCAATGATTTACTACTTGTTCCTGTGACACTACTGTAGTTTTCCATTCCCTCACAACAGAAAGGCCTCTATTAATGTCACCTTTTTTTTTTAATACCTATCTATTGGCTTTTGTCACCTGCCCCTTTGGAACCTAGTTTAAAGCCCTCACCAAACTAGTGAAGAGTTTGTGTCCAAAGATAGTCTCTGTTCTTGGTCACATGGACCCCATCTCTTCCCTAGAACAGCATTACATGGTCAAGGAAGCCAAAGCCCATAGACACCATCTAGAGAGAGTCCAGACTTATCATTCACCTTCAGCAGCAGAGTGCCCTGCCAATACCTTTCAGAGATATGGGATCAGGACAGATACAGGAAGAGCAATACCGACTGCTGAACTGCCAGCATTTCTTCCTAAAGTACTTGGAAGCCTTCAATGTAAGTGCTAACCCACCTTAATGCTGGAGTGTTTGGAAGAACTGATGTGGTCACAGCACAAAATGGTATAGCTAGAGAACATGAGTGGTGTAAAGAGTTATTTAAAGACTACAGTTTTGATAATACAATTTTAGATTAGCAATGTGAAATCACTCAATTTCCAGTAAATGTGCTCATTTGTATGGAGTGCAGCAAATGTAGATTATCTGAAACAAAGGCCCTGAGATTACATAGTGTTCCTATTTGTTTGATGCAAAGCATTATATAATTCATTTCTGTACACGACTGAAAAATGCTCTTAAGTATAAAGGAAGCTTGGCTTTTCTGTTAATGTTTTACATGTTGAGTGTTTAAATTAAAATACTCCTCATTGGTTCAGTTAGTTTTCTTGAAACATGTTAATTTATTCTTACACACACCATTCAAATAAAATACAAATACCAAACATTTGTGTATTGTTGGAATAGAATGTTTTAAAGCACTGCATGTTGGCCTAATTCCACTCTCAGTGAGGTCAGTGGGACCAGAGAGACACTAAGCAGTCTTCTTAACCCTATCCTTAAAGTCCTTTCTTGTCTGATACTGTGTTCTTAAAACTTCTTTAAGCCCTTGCAATAAAGGCTGCAGAAATTTACGGATGTATCTGATCATGTGAATGCCAGGCTCATTTATGTAAGCTTATAAATGTTGAATAATAGAATTAGAGCACAATTGTTCTAAGTAGTGTTGAACATACAAAGTGGAAAACAGGTTTCCTGTCCCAAAATCAAAAGACACCAGTCCTGCAAACCCTTAGGCACATGGAGAAACCCCAGTGAAGGATCTACGTGCATGCATTCACAGGGTTGGGGCCAGTTAGGCAGACTGAATCCAGCTGCAGCATATTGGAAGGTCTAATCCTTGATGGGTGTCAGGCACACGAGAGAGAGAGAGAGCACCTTTGCAAAGGCAAGTGAGTTCTCAAGAGGAATAAGAACAGTATTGTGAACATAAGGGGCAGTATGGGGAAGAGCAGCAGGAATCTGCATGGGATGGTTCGACGCAGTTTGGGTTTGAGTCATCCAGTCCAGGGACATAAACATGTGACCAAGGAGAGCAAATAGCAAATCGAGGATAAGTTAATGCCTGAAGCAATGATCAAAGCCCATAGATACTTCAGCCTGCTGCTTGCTTGCAGAAAGCAGTCATTGACTAATGACCAAATGAGTGGAAGGTTGAAGTCTGTTCATAAATAACTTGCAAATAGGTTTCCTGTGCTTGATTTGCCCAGTTCTAGTATGAGTAAGAGCGTGAAGATGACAAGGGAGAAAGATACAAAGGGTGTGATTGGGAGGATGGCTTGGGTAGAGAAAAAGCAGCAGGATGGTAGTGATTCAGGAAAGGAGATCAATGTAAGAGAAATACTGATCAAAGTGGATTTTTTACTGTGTTGCCAATTCAGATTTTCATGCTTCTGAGCAAACTGCCAATGGCTGCTCTTGTGACTGTTTACTTTCTGCTCTTTAGGGATCCTTCACTGTCGTCTTATGTGCTTTCTCATGAACAGTGACCCTGAAGACCAACCCTGTTAGTATGGCAAGACCTGAAAAGAGTTAATACTTCACACTGATCAGTGCCACAGCAGAGAGCAATTGAAGAGCTAAAATAATGTAAAGAACTGTGAATCCAGTGTGCATATGCATAGAAGTCACCCCACTTTAGTAAATGTTACAGAACAGTTTCCATAATCCCCTGTTTTCACACACACCAGATTATGAAACTTTCATCTTTTGGGCTGTAATTTTCCATGCTTGCTCTCTGTAAATTTTGAGTGAAATTCTTTCAGATGTTTGTGAATGAAGAGAAAATAACTTTTCTTTACATGTTTTTTCAGTGGATAATTCAAAAGGCCTGAATATGACAGGGAAATAATCCTTTTTGAAGAGACTATTTGGCTAAATTTGGGGGAGGGGGGAAATTGTCTTAAGGAAATGGTAATGAAAAAAATCACTGAAAATGTAGCTACTATTGTTAGAACTTACATCATTACTGTAACTGGAAGATTTTTTTCAATCTTTCCAATTTACTATATGCATTTGACAGCACTTCTTACTGCAAAGTAATTTCACCTACACACCTTCCAAGCTCTCTTGCCTTTCCTCTCACAGGTTATAAATTCTTTCCATCACCTAGCTGCATATAAGTCAGCTGTATGTAGATAAATGCTGCATATATTTTCAAGGGTTCATGCAGCTTTTTATAAAGCATACACTCAATCCTCTATTTTCGTACATTGGCTTTATTTCATACCACTAATGTCAAACTGAAACCTAGCCAGTTCTAAGAGGTTTCAGGTAATACTTGGGGCCTTGAAGCCCCTTGCCAATTTCTGTGGCACGTGTTTATTCATATGTTCCTTTAACACATTTTTGCAATCCTGTTGCTATGTAAAACACCCACATAAGCAGAAAAAAACAATTTAGGATCCAATCCAGCTCCCATTGAATTAATGAAAGATAGATTAGGCCCAAACTAGCTATAAAAGGGACTAAGTGAAAATGACTCAGAAGCAGCCCATGTTTCATAATAAAATATTTAAAATTATAACTGTTTTGTTGAGCAGTTCTAGTGCCCCCATGCTTAGGAGCAGGAACTTAAATTTTGACAAGAGGTTGCCCTGGTGTCAGGCATGTGCCTTTTGCTGACCCCGTGAAAATTGGCCCAAATTCAGACAAGTTCTAAGCCTTAGAAAAATTGGGATTTGTATGTGCTCAATAGAGGTTGGTTAGAAGTTGGCAGCATTTTTCTCTGAATATTTCACCCACACTGGGCATGCTCCAGTGGCTCCCAGCTCCTACGTGTGACCAGCTTGAGCATGTGCCTTTCCAACAGAATAACTGAGTATCCCAGGATTGCAGGGGCTGAACCGGACACTTTCTGCAATTACTTCTCCTGGCTGCTATGGGTTACACTGACCCAAGGCACCAGAACTGAGAGCAGGGAAACAGGCTGTCCTGTGCTATCAATACTCCCTCACTAGTGCCCAGGCAGCAGGAGGGAGGAAGATACCTGACTCCAATCCAGAGGAGATGGGGAAAAGGGGACAGCTTGATATATATGCTTAGGGTTGCACAGACTTGTATGGGCAAGCTTAATTCTGGCACTGAACTTTTGAGTTCTTAACCTTGCAGCCTTAGTGTTCTTTTAATGTGGCTGTGACGTTGCACCCCATATTCTTCATAGAAATATGGTTCTGATATGAATATGATATAACAGATATACTTTATGGAAGATGGGTCTTTTATGGTATCATTGGAAAGGTTATGATTTACTGAATGTAAATATCCAATTTGTGTGCATGTATCATTTCTGTATCTGAAGCTGGGAATATTGACCATGTCTCTGTATTCCAATTGTGCTACGTTGGATGAGGCCAAACAATGTTAGTGGCTTATTGAAGAAATGCACACAAGCATAAGGATGACTCCAGGAACTGTGTGCAACAGAAACCTCTCAGAGAGAGCTCCACACAAAGGGAACTGTTTGACCTAGGTCAGATAGTTCTATACAAGGGGAACTATTTGACCCAGGTCCCAGCAAAAAATCTTTCCAGCAAGTGGAGGGAAGATTATAAAAGAGGGACAATGACAACATGAATAGACCTCATTCCCTACAACACACTTGAAATCACCTGAGGAACAAAGGCTGGACTGTAGGAAGAGAATTAGCTCTGCTCGCCAGAGCGCCTGCCTCTGGTGGCACCTTGCCTCCGTCAGTTTTGTTCTAGGACCTGCACCACTCCCAGGACTGCAGCGTCCTCTTCAGTGACACAGACTTCCAGCTGTGCCACACTCTGTGCTCTCCCCTTCTGGGGAACCTGCAATCTCTGTCTAGCCACTCCCTCGGTGGCAACTGCAGTCCATTGTCCCAGGGCCACTTCCCAAGCAGCTCCAGCACCCTCTTCTGCCCTTACCTCAGGGCCTCAGCCTGCAGGCCCAAGCAGCCAGCCAGGAGCTCTCTGTAGCTTCCCCAGTCCCTGCTTGCTGCACTGTTCTGTCCAAGGTGCTGACACTCCTTCCTTCTGCTAGGAGCCTGATCTTCTCCCCTAGAGCTCCAGTCACCTACTGAACTTGCTCTGCCCTGCAGCTCTTCTAATATGGGCCCACTTGGCCCTGAATGGCTGCTCCTCTCAGCCCATCTCTGATTGGCTGCATCCTGCACAACCACCCTAGGGCTCTATTAACCCTTAGAGCCTAGTATGGGGCAGGCTTTCCATCCGGGGTGGGGACTTGTCTTAAAAAATTACTTTAACCTGGAACATAATCACTAAAACATCTTAATCCTAATTGCATGGTGTCACTGATGTAGGTATCTTAACTGTGCATTTCCATACCTTATCATGGTTGATTCATTTTAAGTGTAACCGTAACCCTGAATTTCTTGAGGCTGTAATGCTTGTTTTAGGGATAGTTACACACCCCTGTAACATTTTTACTCTTACATCAGCAATATGTACTCTTAACCATAACTCCATTTTAATGTAGTTTGTTTGTCTTGTGATGGGTTACTCTGTTGAGGTCTGCCCACAGCAACAGCATCATGTTGACAAGCTGGAGAGAATCTTCCGACCAGACAGAAATGTTTAAAGGGCTGAAGATGCTAATTTGTAAGGTCCCTGTCCTGCAAAGAGATGCATACAGATGGATCCCAATGCCAGCATGGAGCCCCATTGACTTCTGCAGTGCTTTATGTGGGGTGGAGGGGGTCTCATGGGTGTGTCTTTGCAGGATGTGTAACTCAGCTAAATGGTGATTAAATGGGATAAGCAGTAAGAAGCATTTTAAAGGTATTTCTGCCACAGGAGAGGGATTGTTCAGGGTGTTTGGTGAGTGTATAACTAAGAGTACTGGAATATAATTGTGCTAAGGAAAAATGAACATCACGTTAAGGAGAAATTTTACTAGTGATGTGTGCTGTCTTGTAAGTGGGGAATATTGTCTCCACAGGAAAGTGGTGGAAGCCCAGTTGCTTAAATTATTTAAAAGCAGACTGGACAAAACTCAAAATACCATGTTAGGGAATTGACTGCATTGACTGGAGCTTGAATTGTTAAACCTATCAGGTTATTCCATCTGCAGGGGCTGTCCTTCTGTAATGAATGGCATCAAGTTATGAAAGCAGCAGTCCCACAGGGGAGTTTGAGCAGAACACATGGAGGTGCACTACCCAGGACTACCTGGCCGGATGTATTGAATGAGGACTAGTTCAGGGAATAGCTCAAGCCAGAATTCCTAGTGAGTTGGCAATGTCATGTAAGTGCCGAAAGGGGAGCTGAGCTCTTAGGGAACATGTTGCCCCTTGTCATATATGCCAGCAGTTCTCAACCTTTTTCTTTCTGAGCCCACCCTCCCCCCAACATGCTCTAAAAACTTCACAGCCCACCTGTGCCACAACAACTGGTTTTCTGTATATAAAAGCCAGGGCCAGCATTAGGGGATAGCAAGCAGGGCACTTGCCTGGGGCCCCATGCCACAGGGGACCCCTCAAAGCTACATTGCTCTGGCTTTGGCTTCAGCCCCAAGTGGCAGGGCTCAGGTAGGGCTGCAGCTTTCTGCCCCAGAGAGTCGGATGCTGGCCCTGCTTGGCAGCCCCACTGAAACCTGCTTGCAGCCCCCAAGGGGCCCCTGGATCCCTGGTTGAGAACCACTGATCTATGCTATGTCAACACTGCACTGTATAGTGAGTGAAATTCCATTTGTTGGCACAAGTTGATATGGAGCATTTTGCTGAATTCAGACAAGAGTCTTTTATGAGACGTTAAAGGGAACACAAAAATCTTTCCTTAGCTGTGACTTTTGAGTCAGCTGGGAGATGTCTGCTCCAGCAGTGAAGGCCTAAAGGAGGAGTAGGGTGGAACTGTAATTGGATGCACTCGTATTTGAAGATACAAGCTGCAAGATGATCAAAAACTCAGGCACATGATCTAACAGTGAAGAAACAGCCTAAATTAGGAGCTCTGGGGGAAGGGTTTTACCCAGAGGGTTATAAGGATATGAATAAGTTACTTGTGAAGGCAATTGGAGCTGACTATAAATTCAAGGAATTGAAGGACTAGCAAATGAAGAGGCAGGAACACAAAATTAAAAGAAACCAGCCTTGCCCTGTTGAGTCAGAGAGCTCAGAAGTTCTTTGGTTGATTTTTGCTGCAGAGGGAATATGGGGGAAACTGCCAATGATTTTCAAACTGTAAAAGCTCCAATTTGATCACAGGCATTTTATTGTCAATATTTGAAGACATCAGTACGTTAACTGATTCTGAAATCTAACTGTAAAAGCCAGGAGACAGGATCCTCTTATGGTCACGATGGCTTTTTCTCACAAACGTCCATTTTCAACCTTATTTCATAGATTTTGAATAATCGCCTGGAACCAGAACATACATCAACAGAGCTGCCTGTTTATACGTGTATGGAAAAGAAAATCCAACTTCTTCACAACTGGGAACCTGAAGTTCATTTTCTGAGTCTATATTTCCATACCCAAATAACAATGATGGGACTTTCAAAGGTGCTGACCTACCCACAGTCTCATGGACATGTGGGCTTAGAGCTGAATCTCTTCACTCAGGCCCTGATTCAGAAAGGTGCTTAACCACATGAGTAATCAGGTTGATCTCAGTCGAACTACTCGTGGTCTTAAAGCTAGGCACGAATTTAAATTCCTTGCTGAATTGGGGCCTCAGCTTTCTTGATCAATGATCTTTGTAGCATGTAGTAAAAGATGATTATGGTTATAGAGATTCAAATTTCCTGTGTGGTACCTGTCTTGAGATGTGTTGTCAAACGCGAAACCTCCCCAAACAGTTTTTATACTCCATTGACTGTATCTGTCACTATTAATCCACTTAAAATAATTTGACAGCAGTGATCAGTATGAATTAATTTGGGATTTTTAGGTTATCATAAGCTTTCTTCCTTGTGTTTCACTGTTGAGTTCATGGACTTGTGGGATTAATTGCTATTTAAAACAGCAATGTTTGAACAGGCACCGTGGTAATGAAGAGGCAGTAGCAATCTATTCTGGTATATACATGTGGATCCATGGTCTTTCATTGTCAAGCTGCCCTGCTGTGATTCAATAAACCCTGATGGATGTTCCTTGCTGATTTGATGGTTTTAAGGTCTCCATGTGTGCTGGATTCTGTGCTCTTACTCTGTAGAGAACTTGGGAGTCTGTATTCCCCCAGGGAGGGAGTAGGATGGGCATCTCAGAGCTGGAACTGGTATCAGCCCTCTGCTTCCCTGGAGATACAGAGCCAGTCTTAAAGATGGGCAAGTATTGTAGCCATGTGCGGCGCACTCGGCCGACCAAAGCTTTGGGGCTGGGATTGGTGGAAATAGTCTTTTTTTAAAAAGCAAGAAGATAGAGGCAGTGGTTGGGCATCATGTAGAGAGGGGAGCAGTGGACATCCCCTGCTAGAGGGGAGAAACGGCACCTCCTAAGCTTTGCTGGGCAGACAAGGTCTTTTATTCTTATTTACCACAAAGGATGTAAGGGAGCCCTGATCTTTGATAGAGGCTTCTAGGCACCTGGCAATACAAATAAGTGAAAAGGTGGGGAGGAAAGGGAACAAATATGATCATGTGATTTCTTGTTCGTCGACATAGGCATCATGTTTCCCTTCTATTTTAGTCCTTAATTACATGGTGGCTTTGGCAGCAAGGTTGCATTTACACTTTCTTTTTAATACACTACAGGGCAAGGCTGAATTTACACTTTCTTTTTAATACACTACAGGGCACTGGAGGACAAAGTGGGCATGAAAAGGAGCAAGAGCCAAATGAAATAAAGCAGACAGTAGAAAGGTGTGGGGGAGGGGACCACTCCGTGAGAGCAAGGATGCTGAGCTTGGCAAAAGTCGGTGAGTAGGAAAGACAATGTTAGAGCAGTTGCTGAGTTTATATTAAGTAGCAGCAATAAGAAGAAAGCTAGCAATGAATTTACAGGAAGCAGCAAACATTCGGCCACTTGGAAGAGCTAAATTAAGGATCAGGTTAATTGCAGCCAAGCAGTCAAACAAGACCAGGAGCGAATGCATTAAGAAAGTCAAGGTTAGTTAAGCAGCATCTCCCAGAGTAATTGCAAGCAATTCATGAAAGGGCAGCAATCCCGCAAGCTGACAAACTCATTTAATGGCAGGTGGAATGCCGACCAATGGGCACACTTTCACCACTGACAAGGAAGTGTGCAGGAGCAGTGGTGGCACTGGGGGCCGATGTGTCATTGGCGGGGTCACATTCAGTTATACCTATTGGCTCCAAAAGGCACCATATATACATCTAAAGATTGCCATGGGGCAGTTGCCTCTCTGGTCCCTCATTAGCTCCACCACTGTGCAGGAGGCTGTGAGGGCTTCCGCAGCCTAATAGGTGACTTAGACTGTGGGTAAAACTCAGGGTGTGTTGCTGAGAGTGTGGCCAGGTCATGTGCCTTTATTGAGACTCGAGATATTTGCTGGTTCTCTTATGGCCTTAGCTCCTGGAGTCAAGTGATTACATGAGAATCTCAGCTTTGTTGAAAAACTGACCATTTCTAGTCTCATGGCTGTGGAGGAAAGCTTTAAAATGTGATCTGCCTTTGTCCTGAAGGCTCAGAAACCAGAAGGCAAATGAAAAACCTCCACATTGTATTTTTTTTAAATAACCCCTGAATTCATTATTTTTGGAGGTCTGATTCATGAGTTTTGAAAGGATGGGGTTGGCCATGCTCCTGACAGCTTTCAGTGAACTACAAAGGTGGCGACCTTGTTTCAAGAGCTGCTGCCGATATTTTCAGACATAGCTGCCTAGTGCTAGGTGCATAATATGCAACCTGACTTTCCAACATACTCAGAATCTTGCATCCCCAAAGGCATCAACAGGAGCTGTTGGGTGTTCAGCACTCTTGAAAACCAGCCCTCTGCTTTGGACACCTAACTTTAGGCTCTTGTGTTTTTAAAATCTTGGCCAAATTCTTTATCTTCTCTTACTGAAATGGAATCTCACCTAGGCTGGGCAAAAAAAACAATAGAAGGGCTCAAACGTCGAGACGTGATTCTAAGATCCCAACCCTGCAGCAGGCATGTCTGGGATTTACAGTCTGAGCCACTGAAATCCAAGGGAAATTTTGCATTGACACCTTTGGGCCCTGCTCCTGCAATCTGAATCCCTTCAGGATCCTGGACAGCGAATGCAGGCCCAGGCACTGCAGTTCTATTGCTTATTAATTTCCTCTAGTTATTGGTGCCTTACCCTAGGGAAGTATTTGTTTGGTTTTGGTGGGTAATTTACTTTTCTTTACAACCTTCCCAATAAACTTTGACTTACTGTAACTTGATTAAAATATTTGTGATGAAACCCAGCTCCACTTGCCCATTTTTCTATATTGTAGTGTTAGCTTGTGATGGAAAGATATACCACCTAGGAGTGTGCTGGAGGTTTAGTTTTTGCATTCACAAGTTGCTATAGAAAACTTTTCAACCTAGGAACATTTTGGTTGGTACTTATTTAAATTGGATCCTCTTAAAATAGTACGTGTTCTTTCAGAAGCCTTTTCTGTCTTCAGTTTTTCAGTAGCTACTGGAAAATATTAAGTATGCATTCACAGTGCTAAAAAGAATAGAAATCTCAGAGCAATCAGGTCTGTGTGGGATGCTTAGAGCTTTATTGTCTTTTGAAGTGATTATTTCCACATTAAGATACCTAGGTTTTGAAAAAAGAAAAGGAGTACTTGTGGCACCTTAGAGACTAACACATTTATTAGAGCATAAGCTTTCGTGAGCTACAGCTCACTTCATCGGATGAAGTGAGCTCTAGCTCACGAAAGCTTATGCTCTAATAAATGTGTTAGTCTCTAAGGTGCCACAAGTACTCCTTTTCTTTTTGCGAATACAGACTAACACGGCTGCTACTCTGAAACCTAGGTTTTGAAGTGATCATAATGTGATTTCTGTGGTTGAAAGATATCAAGTATGAAAGGATAGGATTGGCCGTGTATGTGCAAAGAATGATTATCACCAGTGTTTCTATGTGCATTCTCACAGCAGATTGCTGAAGTGTTAATATCCATCCATATATAATTAGTCTTAAAGCTATTGATTCTGGGAACCTGCTTCTGTCATCTGAGAACTTGTCTGGATGAAACCAATTTCAAAGAAAATAATGTTTGGTACTATATATCTGTTTGTTTTTATTGTCTCTCTCTATTGTTAGTAGCCGGAGAGTTCGCCTCACCAGGAAAAATAGCGAGCGCTGCCACACAGAGCTGGGAAAGGAATCTTGTATCACAGGTCTTGCTTTGAGAATGGGAGGGCACGGGACACAGAGCAGTACAGTGCTAGAAGAAAGCTGAGCACAAACACCATTCTACCGAAGGCAGCATTGCCAGCTCTGCGCAGGAGTCTTGTGATTTTTTGGGAGCACTTTTTACTTGCTTCTCGCAAGCAATTCCTGGCAACTCAGGGATTTGCAACTCAGTTGGAGCTGGTGTTTCTCTTCTCACTTCAGCCATTAGATACCCCTCATGGCAGCCTAGGCTGTGGCCTGCCCCTTCAGGCTGCCCCCTTAGAGGCTGCTGCAGCACTTGAGCCTGCTGCCTGACTCTGCATCCCTGGTGTGTGATGTCTGCGTAGAGCCAAGAAGCAGCAGCTAATGGGAGCCAGCCGAGCTGCTAGAGGCAGCTCCACCCATCCGTTTCACCCTGTGTAATGCTGAGCTGGGGGAGGATGAAGGAACCTAGGACTCCAGGCCTCTTCCACTATTGCAGGGCTGCTATATGGGAGCAGGAGAGGGCATGGGGGAAAGAGACAGGTGCTGAGAGAGGGCAGGGCAGCTGGACAGGGACATGATCTGAGGGATGGGGCCCGAGTCCCCGGGAGGGAGCTGGGCAGTGTTTAGAGTGCAGCAGGGAGAGAGTTGGTGGACAGGGGGTCAGTCCAACCTAAAAGGGATGTGTCAGCTTCCTCAGATTAGTGACTGTATTTTTGTGTGTGGCTGGGGGACATATTAAATTGACTATGATGGAAGGGGGAAGGCCCATAGGCTACAATAGAGACCATTCCAATTTTCCCATCACTGTCTGTGGACTTTCTCTTTTCTGTTGTTGCTTTTAGTGTGGTCCCAGTCCTGGCTGAGTTTCCTGAAACACGTATGCACCAAAAGAACAGTTTAGTCCCGCAGCAGCTCAAACATCATAAAATTGAGAGAAAAAAACTTTGGCTTATGATTTATTTAAAATTCTCATTTCTTTTTGTCTGCCTCATTTTTGAACTTGCGAGGTTGGCAAAACTCTAAATAAATTATTCCAAAAGACAAGAATCAATGGAAAGCCAAATTGTCCTCACGCTGCAGTTCTGTGACTGCTGCTTGCACAAAATTAGCTTTATATTGTAGCAACTTGAGTAAATAGCTACATGAATTATGCTATCTAGTAGCTCTGGCTGGCTATTCAAACCAATATGGATCTCACTCCACAATTTTGGTCATACTTTAAGAACTGACCCCAAGACCATAGAGTTTAGTGATTTCCCTCCTCCTACTTCATGCAGTATACTAGAGAGAGAAAGTGGACGTGGTAATACCTTTTTATTGGACCAACTTCTGTTGGTAAGAGAGACAAACTTTTGAGTTGACGTGGAGCTTTTCTCCTCTAAGAAATGTGCTCAGAATGTTATACTCTGTGTAAGCTTCAAATCTTGTCATTCTCCACAAAATATGATGGTCCATCACTCACTTTCTCTCTAAGGTCCAACATGGCTTCACTAACACTGCATACAACATTATGCAGTATGCTAATACCGTAGTTCAATTGATTTAGAAGCTGCAGCAACATCTTGGTTTGGGGTTTTATGTTTACACAAGATTACTAAGTGTTATCAGTTGCTTCATGTTCTAATCTTCCCTGTGTGCTGCAACAAAGCTTCTCAACAATGCTTCTTAAAGAATTAAATTATCAAATGTAAACACTCTTCACATGTTTATAGTAGTACATCTGGGTGGAGGTATTAAATTTTTTTAATGTCTCTGCAATTAACTTATTGTAGGACTCTGCAGCTTTTGAGATATGTTAGAATATATTTTATATTGTGTTAATGGTCAAGTTGGCAGCCATATTAATAAAGAAAAAAATCTTATCATTGACACCTATTTGAGTGGCACATAAAAAAAAAGAAAAAGAAAAAGAAAACTCGAAACATTTCTGCTCCAGACTGTCACCTGGAATGTATTGGGGGCCTTTCTCCAAGGAGAAGAGGTGGAATCGCTGATTGGAATTTTTTCATCAAAACACTTTTTTGACGAAAAAATAGAAAGCAAAAATTTGTTTAAAAAAGAAAAATCTCTTTGGTTTTTGCAAATGAATAATTGTTACTGAAAACCAAATATTTTTTATCAAAAATGGCCTTCAAAAATAAAACAATATATTTTGCAGAACATTTTAGAAAAACTTAAAATTTCCCTCAAAAATAATTGGCTTTTTGGCCCAGATCTTCAAATGTGTTTGAGAGCGCTTTCTATTCACTAATGAGCCAAGCAGAATGTAATCTTTATAACTGCTCAGGTGAGGAAGTCAAGAAAAAACACTAGAAATAAGAGCTATAGTTAAAATACTAGATGAGCAAGAGAAACTTAGTGCAAGAATCTAGTGTAAGATCTTTGAGGCAGTTACCTTACCTTCCTGTGTGTTTGTGCAGTGCCTAGCGTATTGAAGCCTTGATCCTCCCTGGGGCCTCTGGGTGCTAACAGCAATATAAATATTAAAGTTATTACAATCCTTTAGCAGTTTCAAGTGTTCAGTTCAGTTTTTCAGGGGGCTGGAGCGAGGAGTGTGGCAGCACCCCCTGGCTTGAAGTGGTTTACGGTTTGGTTCAATGGCTCTCAGCACCTCCACTATACAAATTGTTCCAATGCCCATATGTAACACTGTCACGTGTGGGTCCTGCTT
Source organism: Dermochelys coriacea (assembly GCF_009764565.3). Classification (NCBI taxonomy): domain Eukaryota; kingdom Metazoa; phylum Chordata; order Testudines; family Dermochelyidae; genus Dermochelys; species Dermochelys coriacea. The sequence goes on from NC_050072.1 coordinate 130,314,671, forward strand.
CTTGCATCCAGCCATGCTGTATTAAACACAGAACCTGAATGGAAGCCAATTTGGCTTCCTCCCAGTTCTGAGTGGGCAAAGGTCAGGTCAGGTCAGCCCTCCCAGTGTCAGTTGCATCAGCCTTAGGGTTGTTCTGACCTATGTATGGCTGAAAATAGCTCCAAGGGACAATTCCAACAGCGAAGATTAGACAGAGCATAATACCCCTTTCCCCCACACCATGTCCCTGACATCAGGGACTGCACATGGAGTGGCATACAGCTGCTTTGGTGACTCTTCCCCCTAAATTGGAGGCATTTATGGAGAGTTGGTTAATTTGGCCTTTACCATCCCTTTGTGCCACTGAACTTGCATAATCCAAGATATAAAAGAGGTAGATTAGCAGGGTGGGTCCTGCTACTGATTCATCATATAGACTGGGCATGTTGCCTAATCCCTGTGTCCTATTGCTGTTCTCTTGCCATTCCCCGCCCCACCAAAATATATATGAAGCAGGGCCCTCTGGAACAGACAGTATGTGATCATATAATTAGAGACTGTATCATAATGCACAGGCACAAATGGGCTGAATTAGGCCTGCCTAGGCTGCCTTAATTCTGTCATTTCCTAACAGCTGAGTGCTCAATTTTTCAACCTTAACTTTCTATGAATATCGTGGTTTTAGATGTATTATTAATACAGAGGGGAAGCCACTGCCTCGCTGTGATCTTTGTTCCCATCCATTTCAGAGCTGTTCCAATCAGTCTCTGCTTCTAGCTCAATGCTTCCCCTTTCTGCTACCTAGATGCTGCTCCTCCAATCTGCCTGTCTATTCCTGGCACAGTGAGCCCACTGTTGCTGCTTTATTCTCTTGCCACAGCTGTACAGGACCTGGCTGAAGGATTCAGCAGCGCTTTTCTGTTCGTTTGCTAGCTTGACAAATTTTAATTGTATCCTTGAGGGGTAACTCAGGCCCTCTAACCTCTGTCAGTCTGTCTTGCTGCTCACACCCTAGCCCAGCAGCCAATCTCTTTTCCCGGGGGCTCTTGTGACTCCCTAATCGAAGGACCCAGCTTTTAACCTTAGTTTGCGACAATAAGCATCAAAGTTTTCTGTAGGCTGCTGTATTTTGCAGGGAAGCATGTGGCACATGGATCATCCTGTCCACTTAGAGCTCCTCTTCCCTGCAGACAATGGTGGATATCCTGCTCTGCAGTGCGTGCTCCCGGGAGAAACATTGAATTCCCATATGGGAGAGACAGTCAACTGGACCATTCCACCTTTCCGCCCCTATGTGGGGAGGAGAACAGCATGCATCAGACTTGCCCTCTGTCACAGCCAATTTCTCTCCCTCATCTTTGCTAACATACCTGTTACAGTTTGCAGTAAAGGAACCTTTGCCTGTTTAAAGATTTGATGATGATGTGCTACTCTTGTGATATTTAACTCTGGTCTCCTCCTGCCCACACCTAGCCCGGGCTAGAAGCTGCACCCAAGACAGCAGAGCCTGAAAACAACACCCTCTGTGTGTGTATGTCCAGTTGTCCCCGAGTCATACAGTGTGGCCTCTAGGACTAGCCTGCTTGCTTGCCTATATATCTTTTCTTATAGGTTTCTGATTTTGTTATGGTTTTGATTGTTTGTTTTATTATAATAGGTTTATAGGTTTATATTAAAATAGTTTGGCTATAATGCAAGGGACCTACAGGCCATAGCCTGTGTGTTAACCTAAGACAAGGTTAGCATACATATATCTGGGACCTTTCACCCAGCTAGATAGTGATAAGTTAAAGCATATGGTCCATATATGGCAGCGACCTTTAACTTAGATAGATAAAGGATGAGTTGAGGCAGGTTGACTTAGGGAGCTTTCTGAAGCTCATGCTCTCTGTAAACAGGTACACCACAAGGAAAGAACCAAGAGCAGCAGGGCTCAGGTTACAGGCCCCCTGCATGGGGCTGAAACCGTTGGGCTTCAGCTTTGATTGTCCCCACCCCGAGCAGTGGGGCTTGGGCTTTGGCTTTTTCCTCTCACCCCAGCCGGGGCAGTGGGATTTGGGCAGGATCAGGCATCAGTCCCCCACCTTTTGGGGTTGCGTAGTAATTTTTGTTGTCAGAAGGGGGTCACGGTGCAATGAAGTTTGAGAACCCCTGATCTAATGTCATGAATATGTGTGTATATGTCATCAATACGTACAAACCTACCAGCCTAAGGAGTAAGTGTACCCCAGCATTTTGGTGGGTGAGGAAACTAAGTTTGGACATAGAAGGAGGGCTCAAGCACCAATGCCCTACAAGAGGGGTGGCACACCATGCCAAGGAAACATCTAAGCATCTATGAATCTAAGCACCTAAAAAGCTAGGCATCTAAGTTTCTAAGCTCCAAGCATCTTTCTTAGTTTATTAGTCTGTTAGTTAACTAACTGACTTAAAACTTAAAATTCAAGTGAATTTCAAAATTAGCTTCAATAGCTCTTAGCTCTCTAGCTTCTTCGAAGCTCTGCACCTCACTCATGAATTGAGGAACCCAAGGCAAGGCTGGTCCTTTGTCTCTTATTACCAGGTCATCAAGGAAGGGTGCGAGTATATTAATCAAAAGTTTTATAGTATATAATATCATATGTAGCTTTAGTAATATATATTGGAAACAAATAATAATAATAGTAATACAAATAATATTGGATTTGTAACTGATTATTTTACCATTTGATTACTATTTGATTATAATTCCATTTATCTCAATAAAAGTCTTTATATATTGGTATCGGTATAAGCATTCTGTCATACCCCCGAGGGACCTTTTGCATATTCTGGGACAAGAACCTTATTATCTTCTGATCAAATTGATTGGTGAGCCTATAAACCATACTATCCAAATTAATATTATTAACCTCCTAAATCAGGCAACAACAGTGACAGACTTCTGTCTTCTGATGGCTTTTAAGAACAGTGAAAATGTTGATTTGCATATTTTCCACGTTCCTAAAGTCCCGGGCTCTGGGGAGCTTAATCATATCATATTGTGTTTTCCTTTTTCCTTTTATCTTGTGGCCTTGGGCATTCTCTGTGGAACAGTTTCCTTTCTCTGTGGGTTCGCCCCTGCCCCCGCCCCTCCTGCAATGTGTAATGAGCAGTCAAGGAGTGATTTAATAAAGTGAGCCCCCAGGAAAGTGTAGAGCTTTCCTCTATTGATTTCACAAGCACCTCTAGGCAATGCAGAGCCCATGCTAGTTCAGACTAGCAATAATGGCAAATCCATCTCCTAGGAATATGAGGCAGCAGGTGCATTGAGGATTTGAGCCAATGGAGACGATTCTGGCTGATTTCCAAGGGCTTTGGATCGTGCCCTGAGAAGAGGGACCAGGGGGTGGATGGCGGGGGGGAGCACATAGCTGTTCTCTTAGTAGGAAAGAAATAGGAGAGATTTCATCTCTCTTCCTTTCTTCTCCACACAGCACCCTCTATCAATGGGCAAGGAGACTTGATTTCTGGTGTAATGGATGGGCAGAGTGGGATTGGATTGGGCCAGGTCAAGGCATGTGCAGCAGGCAGAATAATAATTAAAATGTGTTTCCATCAGTAAACCCTATTGGGAGCCAGTTCGTCTTCACAATGTTGATCCAGTTAAGATCCCTCGCAAGCTACACCAACAGGTTTTTGTAAACGCTCAACTTTATGAAGTCAGACAAAATCAGTACTTCCCTCTTCCCTCCCCCCCAATCATAATGGCATTGGACAGGTCTATAGTAACAGATACACGCATGTATAGAAAATTAATTGATCCAAACTACAAAGCAACTGAGTGTACTGGTATAAAGGTTGTGAGCTCTAATGCTGTATGCCTAATGTTTTCCAGCTCTCTTATGATGCTTAAAATTTCAAGTCAGTGAATTATTTGGAACAACCAGATTTATGTGAGTATTAGCCCTTAACTGATCAATGTTGAGCAGAATGTGAGTAGGAGGAACTTCTAGAGCACGGGTGGGCAAACTAGGGCCTGCGGGCCGAATCTGGCCTGCCAGCCCTTTTAAGCCGGTCCTCAAGCTCCTGCTGGGGAGAGGGGTCTGGTGCTTGTCCCACTCCAGCTGGGAAGCAGGGCTGGGGGTCGCTCCATGCGGCTCCTGGAAGCAGTGGCATGGCCCTGTTCCGGTTCCTACATGTAGGGGCAGTCAGGGGGCTCCGCTTTGCATGCTGCCTCCGCAGCTCCCATTGGCTGGGAACTGTGGCCAATGGAAGCTGCAGGGATAGAGCCTGCGGATGGGGCAGCGAGCAGAGCCACCTGGCTGTGCCTCTGCATAGGAGCCAGAGAGGCGACATGGCTGCAGCTTCCGAGAGCTGCTTGAGGTAAGTGTTGCCCAGACCCTGCACCCCTGAGCCTCTCCCCATGCCCCAACCCCCTGCCCTAGCTCTGATCCCCCTCGCACTCTCCAAACGGGCTCAACGGGTAGTGATCAATGGCTCCATGTCTAGTTGGCAGCCGGTGTCAAGTGGAGTGCCCCAGGGGTCGGTCCTGGGGCCCGTTTTGTTCAATATCTTCATAAATGATCTGGAGGATGGTGTGGATTGCACTCTCAGCAAATTTGCGGATGATACTAAACTGGGAGGAGTGGTAGATACGCTGGAGGGGAGGGATAGGATACAGAAGGACCTAGACAAATTGGAGGATTGGGCCAAAAGAAATCTAATGAGGTTCAATAAGGATAAATGCAGGGTCCTGCACTTAGGATGGAAGAATCCAATGCACCGCTACAGACTAGGGACCGAATGGCTCGGCAGCAGTTCTGCGGAAAAGGACCTAGGGGTGACAGTGGACGAGAAGCTGGATATGAGTCAGCAGTGTGCCCTTGTTGCCAAGAAGGCCAATGGCATTTTGGGTTGTATAAGTAGGGGCATAGCGAGCAGATCGAGGGACGTGATCGTTCCCCTCTATTCGACACTGGTGAGGCCTCATCTGGAGTACTGTGTCCAGTTTTGGGCCCCACACTACAGGAAGGATGTGGATAAATTGGAAAGAGTACAACGAAGGGCAACAAAAATGATTAGGGGTCTAGAGCACATGACTTATGAGGAGAGGCTGAGGGAGCTGGGATTGTTTAGTCTGCAGAAGAGAAGAATGAGGGGGGATTTGATAGCTGCTTTCAACTACCTGAAAGGGGGTTTCAAAGAGGATGGCTCTAGACTGTTCTCAATGGTAGCAGATGACAGAACGAGGAGTAATGGTCTCAAGTTGCAATGGGGGAGGTTTAGATTGGATATTAGGAAAAACTTTTTCACTAAGAGGGTGGTGAAACACTGGAATGCGTTACCTAGGGAGGTGGTAGAATCTCCTTCCTTAGAGGTTTTTAAGGTCAGGCTTGACAAAGCCCTGGCTGGGATGATTTAACTGGGACTTGGTCCTGCTTTGAGCAGGGGGTTGGACTAGATGACCTTCTGGGGTCCCTTCCAACCCTGATATTCTATGATTCTATGATTCTAACCCCTGGATCCCAGCCCGGATCACCCTCCTACACCCCAAACTTCGCATCCCCAGCCCCACCCCAGTCTGGAGCCCCCTCCTGCACTCTGAGCTCCTCATTTCTGACCCCACCCTGGAGCCCACACCCCCAACCAGAGCCCTCATATCCTCCTGTACCCCAATCCCAATTTTATGAGCATTTATGGCCTGCCATACAATTACTAATTTCAGATGTGGCCCTCGGGCCAAAAAGTTTGCCCACCCCATTCTAGAATAAGGTAAATGAGTTGGTATTTTGTCAAGCAGCATCCAGTAAGTGTTGAATGCACACTGGCTGGTCATCTGCTTGTTAGGTCCCTTTGCCTAGCCAGATTTGCTGCTACTATTTCTCCCTTATCTGGCTCTCCAAAGCATTGCCCCCCAAATCATTGCATCGTAGGCCTACGTTTCATGTGCCTACTCATTATTATGGCCATGAATAGGAGTCAGGGTAGAATTCAGGCATTCCTGGGTCCCAGCTCCATCCTCAGGAGATGAGCTGACCTTTCAAAAAAAATTCTGCTTCTCAGGAAAAAAAAATTATGCTTTAAAAGGTGGGATTTTCAGAAATGCTCGGCATGCCCATTGACACCAATGCCACTGATTTCAGTGGGAGGAGAGTCGGGCCAGCACTTAGTTTTCTGAAAATTCCCAGAATTTCTATGAACTTTAAAGTAACTTTCCTTTCCTGGAAGTCAAATGATTTATTAGCTTCACTGTAGTGGCAAAATACGGTATAAAAATGCACACAGAATCGTGTTTTATAAAATGTTTGCAGAATTAAAAAGGAAACTCTCTCTCACTGTTATGGGGGGGAGGAGCGGGATTAATTTAGGAATAGAATGGAATAGTAAATTGGAGAAAATGATCTCAATTTGACATTTTCAGGCTAATTTAAATGTTCTGGTATCTTTCACTGTAGAGAATCTTTAATAGGCCAGACTATCACCATCTGATGTAAGTTTTAGTGTTACCAACAAATATAGCTGAGGATATTTTTAGGAAAACAATTTTTAGGAAATTGCCAACTGTAAGTGTTCAAATATGAGCCAGCCCCCCACCCTAAATCATGACATACATGTAATAAGTTTTTCTCCATTGTTTTAGTAGAGTTTCACTTTCTGTCTTAGATACACTTTTGAAATGTGTTAAATTCATCTGGTCAAGTCCAGTTTCTGTTCAGGTTTCAGAGTAGGAGCCGTGTTAGTCTGTATTTGCAAAAAAGAAAAGGAGTACTTGTGACACCTTAGAGACTAACAAATTTATTAGAGCATAAGCTTTCGTGAGCTACAGCTCACTTCATCGGATGCATTGAAGTGAGCTGTAGCTCACGAAAGCTTATGCTCAATAAATTTGTTAGTCTCTAAGGTGCCACAAGTACTCCTTTTCTTTTTTTTAGTTTCTGTTCAGGTGATGTCTAAAAAAAGGAGACAAATTACATCAGCTTCCCCAAGAGGGTTTCTCACATTTCCAGACACACCCGGCCCCAAACTCCCTGGTGGGTGTGCAAAGGTCTAAAGGAGGATAGGTGTATTCTACTCATTCAGATAGGGATAGAAAGGAAATGGATGTTTCTGGAAGAGGAAACTCTTAACTCTAGGCTAGAGTGTCGCAAATTATCAAGTCATAGTGGCACACTACCAACACCAGCTCTGGGAGAAAATGTTGGAGTTTTGCCAAGTCTTTGCCAGATGACCAGATAAAACTTTCAAACACCCTCACTGTAGAGTCAACAGATAACAACACATGCTGTAAGAGCAACATTTGATTCTTCAGGTGCTTCTGTTCGAGCCATTGTTTCTGCGATCTCCATCAGAAGAAGATATGCTAGGCTGAGGTTTCTGGAGGGAGCTCTGAAGATGTAAATCCAAGTTTGAGGATCTCTCCTTTGTGGGAGAAGGAGGGTGTAGCACTATAATGGAAGATGTCCTTGAAAAGAGGAGATGAGATGCACTGGGTGTTCCTCAGCAGTCCAGGAGAAGACCTGGGAACCTGGTTTTCAAGTCCTAGAGATGGCAAAATCCATCATCTTCCTCCATTTCACATTTGATAAGGAAGATAATGATAACTTCTGCAATATCCTCCTTTAATAGCTTTCTCATCAAAGGAGAAGGTGTTTCAAATTGTGAAAAAGAGGTAAATCATCTTCAACATCTGTGTTGGGCCTTACATCCCAAGTTTGACATAATGCGTGAGAACTGCAGTCCAATTTTAATCCATTTGCCCTCCTTACCTTTCAAAGACTATGCGTGTCACTTCTTCCAGTACTGGGTAGCTATAACCAGAGACAAGTGGATTTTAGAAAGCATTCACATGGGTCTCTGATACAATTTGAACCATTCCTCCTTCCAGTTTCCTCCCCCATCCCTATTCGGGGTCCCCTCTCACAACTGCCTGTTGAGATCAGAGGTTCTTGATCCTCTGAAGGTAGAGGCTATAGTCGAGGTACAGAGGCAGAGAATCTTATTCCAAATACTTCCCAGTTCTGAAGAAGGATGGAGATCTGTGTTGTATACTGGACCTCAAAAAGCTCTGTACTTTCATCAGAAGACTCTGTTTTGGAATGCTAATTCTAGCCTCTATTATACTCATCCTTTCTCCAAAAGGTTTGTTTGCAACTGTAGAGTTAAGACACTTATTTCCATAAGTTTCAGAGTAGCAGCCGTGTTAGTCTGTATTCGCAAAAAGAAAAGGAGTACTTGTGGCACCTTAGAGACTAACATAATTCAGAGTAGCAGCCGTGTTAGTCTGTATCCTTTTCTTTTTGCGAATACAGACTAACACGGCTGCTACTCTGAATGTTAGTCTCTAAGGTGCCACAAGTACTCCTTTTCTTTTTATTTCCATAAGATGCTCTCATCACAAATACCTCCATTTCACTAGGAAGAAGGATCATTTTCAGTACAAGGTCCTCCCTTTTGGCCTTTCTACTGCCCCCAAGAGTGTTTACAAAATGTACATCTGCAGTAGGCGCTCATTTCAGGGTTACATTTTCTTTTATTTGGACAATTTGTTAATGAAGGTGCCATCAGAGGAAGACCTTTACCACACCATCTCCTGCACATGCACTCTCTTTGAGAGGCTAGGTTTTGTGATAAATTGAAAAAATGAACTCTTTTGCAACCCTTTCAGAGTGTTCTCTTCATATGAGCTACCTAGACTCTCACATAGGCAGAGTGCTTTGTCCTCAAGAGATTTCGGAAGAGCCAGGCACCAATAGACACTCTGCACCTTATCACCTTGCCCAGGGGTCATACTTAGCGCTCTACCAAATTCATGGTGCATTTTGGTCAATTTCATGGTCATAAGATTTTTAAAATAGTAAATTTCATGATTTCAGCTATTTAAATCTGAAATTCCATGGTGGTGTAACTGTAGGGGGGCCTGACCCAAAAAGGAGTCATGGGGAGGTCACAAGGTTATTTTAGGGGGTAGTTGCAGTACTGCTACCCCTTACTTCTGCGCTGCTGCTGGTGGCGGCGCTGCCCTCAGAGCTGGGCAGCCGGAGAGTGGTGGCTGCTGGCCAGGAGCCCAGCTCTGAAGGCAGAGCTGCTGCCAGCAGCAACACAGAAGTAAGGATGGCCTGGCATGACCTTTACTTCTGTGCTGCTGCCTGCAGAGCTAGGCCCTCAGCAGCTGCCACTCTTCAGCTGCCCAGCTCTGAAGTGAGCACAGAAGTAAGGAGGGTATGGTATGGTGTTGCCACCCTTCCTTCTGTGATGCTGCTGGTGGGGCACTGCCTTCAGAGCTGGGCACCTGGCCAACAGCCGCCACTCTCTGGCTGCCCCCTCCCCCCAAATAACCGCAACTCCCTTTTCGGTCAAGACCCTGAATTTGAGAAAGGTTGGTCTTCCCTGTGAAATCCATATAGTATAAGCTAAAAGCACACAAAAGACCAGATTTCACAGGGAAGACCAGATTTCATGGACCATGATGTGTTTTTTCATTGCCATGAATTTGGTAGTGCCTTAGTCATACTCTACTTCAGATTGATGGGATTTATAGCTTCAGCAACTTACATCATTCCTTATGCACATCTCAAAATGAGAGCCCTGCAACACTGACTGGCAGGCAACTACAGACCCGGTACAGACAGCATGTGTCAAAAACTGATCAGTCTGAAAAGGTACTTCTGTCTCTGAAGTATTGGACTCAGCCTTACAACATCCTCAAAGGATAGCTTTCAACCATCCAGCTTGGTTTATAACTGTGACCACAGATGCATCCAGCAGAGGCTGGGGAGCTCGCTGCAACAATTTGACAGTGCAGGGACTTTGGAACCCCCTAATATGGTAGTTACATATCAGCCATTGTGAAGTTAGTGCAATGTGTTGGCCATTAAAAGCTTTTCTGCCTCCTCTCCAGCAGTCCAGTACAGGACAACACCACAATGATGTTTTGTATAATCAAACAGGGAGGTGCCCACTCCCCACAGCTTTGGAGGCAGGCAGTAAATCTGTGGGAATGGTGCATTCTCCACAATCCAGTAGCCTTGCACCCAGCAGGGAAAGAGAGCAACCTGGCAGACCAATTAAGGAGAAATATGATGGACGTTCATGAGTGGTCACTGAAAACATCAGTACTAAAGGAGATCTTCGGCTGCTGGAGCCACCCAGACAAGGGCCTCTTCACAACCAAACACAATGTGAAATGCCAAAAAAATTTGTTCAAGAGCAGGAAGGGACAATCATTCTATTTGATGCATTCCTCCTAACCTGGAGCCAAGGGCTTCTTGATGCTTTTCCTCCCTTTTCTTCATATAGGAGGGTCATAAGAAAGAAAAAAAAAACAGGACAAGATTTTAAGCACACAGTAATGGTTCCCAAACTTGCTTCACCTCTCGGCAGGGATCCACCAGCCACTCCCTGTCAGCCCAGACCTACTGACCCAACAAAATGATCAAGTTTATTATTCACACCTGAACTCCTTTCACCCCAGTGTGGGGTGATAGTTCCAAGTCCATTAATGAGCTACCTTGTTCAAAATGTCTTAGAAGTATTATAATTTAAAATGGAAAAGATTCACAAGTGGGCAGATCCCAGCAACTGATCCCATACACCTGACCACAGCTCCAATCCATTCCATACTTGAGGATTTGTTGCAGCATAAACTGTTGGGCCTGTCGCCATCATTGATTAAGGTTCATCTATCCGCAATATCTGCTGTCCGTTGATTCATTAACAATAAATCAATGTGTGCCCATGAAATGGTTAAAACATTTCAAGACTGTTTCAATGTCTACTCTCCTATCAGAAGCCCTATACCAGGAGTCTCAAAGTCCCTGCCCGTGGGCCATCTGCGGCCTGAGAACCTCCCCACTGTGGCCCACGGAGGAGAGACCCATGCAGCCACGCTGCCGGCTCTGTCTGCTGCAGGTGCCGCCCCCCCACCCCCGCAGATCCTATTGGCTGGGGGAAAGGGACAGAGATACCATCACTAGTCACCGGGCAGAGTCAGTCATGGAGGCAACATCATTAGTTGCCAGGCAGAGTCAGCCATGGAGGCAACACCATTTTTTTCCACAATGAATATAAAAAAGTCAAAATCCCAAACACAACTCTCTGATGCCCACCTTGCTGCAATCCTGAAGGTTTCAACTGCTCAGTCACTGAGGCTAAACATCAAAAAACTGACAGAATTGAAGCATTGCCAGGTGTCTGGCAAACACTAAAAATTCTCTGGCAGGTGAAGAATTGTATAAAGTTGTATGACAGTTTTATTATTTCTGAGAAATCCAAAATAAAAAATACAATATAAACGTTTTCTTTTCTGAACACCATCTTCAGTGACATTATTGGCCCACTGGGAGGATCTGAGGACTGGCACTGGCCTAAGGTAAATTGAGTTTGAGACCCCTGCCCTATACCTTCATGGAATCTTAATTTAGTTCTCATACAGCTAATGAAATGTCCATTTGAATCAATTGAAGAATGTTCTCTCTTTCACTTATTGGCTAACGCAGCATTGTAGGTTGTAATCAGATCTGCAAGAAGAGTGAGCGAATTACAGGGACTTATGGCAGAGCCACCATTTATGACTTTTTATAAGGACAAAGTAATATTCTGTCATCCCAAATTTCTCCCCGAAGTGGTAGCAGATTTTCACATTAAGCAGTCAGAAAAACCTACCCATTTAGGCATATAAGGGTGAAGCCAAACTGCATATGTTAGATGTAAGGAGAACTTTAGTTTATTATTTAGACAGGGCTAAAGAGTTCTGGCATTCTCCAACTCTGTACAGCCCCTATGCTAATAATAAAAAAAGAGACAGGCTATATCTTCATAAACATTATCCAGATGGTTTAAGCTCTGTATACAAGAGGCCTACACTTTGGCTGGCATCCCGGTTCCTCAGGATAATCTCCCACTCTACGAGAGCTAAAGTGGTCTCGATGGCATGCCTTAAACCTGTGGTCCCCAAACTGTGGGGCATGCTCCCCAGGAGGGCATAGAGGAATGTCTGGGGGCACAGCGGGGCACGGGTCAGCCCCCATGGGGAGTGGGAAGGGAGCGACACTTAGCCCTGCTCTGCCGCCAGCTCTGCTCCGGCCCTAACCATGGCCCTGGCCTTGGTCCTGGGCCCTGGCCCATCCTGGCCATAGCTCCGGCCCCAGCCACAGCCCCTGAACCCAGCCACAGCTCTGGCCATAGCCCTGTTTCTGGCCCAGACTCCCACCTGTGCCTCTTGGGAGTGTTTGTGCAGACAGTGGCAAGGGGGGGCATGAGGTAAACAATTTGGGGATCGCTGCCTTAGACACACACTAATTATAGAAATCTGTAAAGCTCCAAACACGCTTTTACAAGACATTACTCTGTGGATCTAGTATCCAGATCTGATGCTCAATTTGGCAGAGTAGGCCTTCAATCACTTTTTAATTAGGACTCCTTGTCCCATCTCCCTTAATGGGACTAGTGCTTGCCAATCTAGCTCACGAGTGGGAATATGCAGAGACCACTCGAAGGAGAAATGGAGGTTTCTTCCTTGTAACTGGAGTTTTCAGGGAAGGACTCTGTATGTTGACTCTCCCTGCCCACCACCTCCTCTTCCTCAGAGGCGTAATTAGAATGGATCTGAGGAGGCAGAGGAGCTGAGGTGTTCTTTGTGTTAAGTCCTCTTTGATTGCTTTGCCCTCAGAACATTCAGGAACAGTAAGGGTGAAGGACAAGAGAGGGCTTGAAAGTGTTTCAATGAGCACTGCTATTTAAGGTCCCACTGTCTGAGCTGCACATGGGTGGTGTATCCCATGAATGTGGAGAGCCCCCATTTCAAACTCCAGTTTTCAAGTAAGATAACTTTGTTTTGTTTGGTTGGCTGGAGGGTTTTTTTTTTTTTTTAGCTTTTAGTTTTCACTCTTTCAAACTTTTCTAGCCTTCATGTTAGTGGAGAAACTTTTTTAAAACAAAAGCTGAAATTTTGTTATCACCTGATTCCGGAAGCTGGGACTTTGAGAGAAGCACTAGTGAGAACCTTGTGATAAAATCACAGACATTGTTACAGTGTTGCCAATAAAAGTATGGCTTCTCTACAGTGCCTTTTATACTGAGGAAAGGAGTACTTGTGGCACCTTAGAGACTAACAAATTTATTTGAGCATAAGCTTTCGTGAGCTACATCCGATGAAGTGAGCTGTAGCTCACGAAAGCTTATGCTCAAATAAATTTGTTAGTCTCTAAAATGTCACAGGTACTCCATTTCTTTTTGCGAATACAGACTAACACGGCTGCTACTCTGAAACCTTTTATACTGAGGGATCCCAAAATGCTTTTCCTACTTAAACTATTATATTAAAAATCTACACAGCAATGCAGCAGCCACCACTGAACTAACATTTCCCAGACCTATGTTTGTAAGTGACTAGAATTTGTATATAACATCTCTTTATTTAAACTGTTTCCAGGGCACTCACGTCACAGACACAAGGGATCTTCAGGATTTTAGATCCACAGTCCTTGGGGCATGCGGGAGGGTGGTTGAGTCACATCTGAAACGGAGGAGGCTGCTGTCAGCTCTTCGCTCATGTGAAATCATAAATGTGTCACACATCTCATCACAAAGCTGAGCCCTTTAGTGAACACCACAAATATTCTTAGATTTGCTGTATTCAAACAATGGAGCAATCATGAGCTCTCTTCCAGATCACAGGATAAGTCTCTTAGAAATACAATAGCTTGACCAAAAAAAAAAAAGAGACTGCCAATTTCCTTTGTCTGGGAGGGGGTTGTCTTTCTTTCCCTCCCCATTGGTTTGCTTTCCAGTGAGCTTGGGGTGATGGATGTGATATTCTTCTCTTCCATGTCATCTTCTCCTTGTGCATGGCGGCCCACCGAACTGTACCTATCATCCAGGAGAAAACCCATTATTTTGGCCTTCAGTTCCTTTAACAGGATTTCTCTGCTGGAAATTCTGCGAACCCAGTTTATCTCCTTTATGAATCCCCTCTGGGTTACCAGTGTGAATTCAGTTCAGCACTGGCCAAAAGCTGGTTCCACCTGTTATCTGTTTAATCTCAGTCCAGTTGCCAATGGATAGTTACCCAGATCACAAAAAACACCACCACAACTGGCACTAATTGGCAGTCTCAGTAGAGACACACAAAATTCGAATAGACCTGGAGACTAAGGGCATTTCCTCCTGTCAGGGATGAGGCAATGTTGGGACACTGGCATTGGCCACTCTCCATGCTCCACCTGTTCTGCAGCCAAGGGGGGCATTGGACTCCATGATTTTGGTTGCTGGCTCTTTTCACCATCACTAAACTAACACAGAAAAATCCTTCCTCATTGAGTAGGGAAGAAACTACTACATATTATTTGTCACATGCTGTATGTGGCCATCAGACTGCATGGAGATCCTGGAAAGGGATGAGCATTACTCTGCCACCAGTAAGATAACACTTTCATCTCAGGAGGCTCTGTGGCTATGTAATGAGTGGTCCATGGGGCTTTTGGTATCTGAATCTGGGGAGATTCATAGCTTTGCACCTTTCAGAATGACTATTCTCTGATAATGGGCCTGATTTACCTCTCACTTAGACCAATATAGCTCCTGGTTCTCCTTGGATTTCCACTTATTTCTGACTATGGCTATTGGCTAGATTCTGATCTTTGTTGCACCACTGTAAATATAGAGGAACTCAACTGATTTTGGAAGAATTACCTGGGGTAAATGCCAGTGTAATGAACATAAGAACCTGCCATTTATCTTCACATAGCATTGCTTTGACAAACATTTGCCTTTTCATAAACTTTTAAAGAATTCATTCATCTCCCTGAAAGTAATTGATAGGTTAGATTCTCCATTTCTGCTTCTGTAAACTGCCAGCCACCTTTGGAACCTGACTATTTGCATCGCTAAAAATGGCTCCTGAAGGTATGAGTTAACCTACAGATCTCCACCTAGGGAATGCTAAAGGCAGTGAAACCTCCATATGGCTTTCCCTGGCATTTTCTAGTTAGGACTGATAGATAGTACAAGTGTGAGATACTGTAGTGACGGGGACCGTGTAAGTACATAGATAATCATTCAAAGTTAGCCCATGAAATAATCACTCTTTTAATTAGGGCCAAAAAAGTGCATTTCAGTTTAGTTACATAAAATGCTTAATTGTACTGAAATAGTATTGACTTTTTTTCAGTGTTGTGCATGCCTTGAGGCATAAGCCAACCCCCAATTAATGGGAGTTCAGAAGAAATTTCCTCTGAGGGCAGGTTATTTCATAACTGTCTAATGCATGGGGTTTCTTGTTTCTTGCTCTGCAATAGCTGACACTGGCCACTGTTGAGGACAGCATACTGGCCTGGATCACCACTGGGCTAATCCACTGTAACAATTCCTATATTTATATGCATTATTGTGGCAAATAAAAAGGAACCATTTAAATACAGACATGGTGAAAAATGAAGTTGTCTGATCTCATTTACGTTGGTCTTAATCTCCTGAGTACTTCCATGGATTTGAGTGAAGTAACTCCAGATGTACACCAATATAAATGAGATAAGAATCTGTCCCAAGACATCACAGTGCCTCTGCAAATCTGTCTTTGCTTGTGGGGAGGTGCTCTTTTTCAGAGACTCACCCAACTGGCAGGGGAGGACCAGGCTGTAACCTTACTACTTTCAGTGTCCGTGAATATATGCTAAAAACGGTGGTAATTGTTTTCATATGCATTATGTTTAAAATAGATAAAGTGGCAAAGTCAATCACTCAGAAGTCAAAAAATACCAGAATTAAGTTGCCTGTGCCCAGGGGTGGCTGAAGCTTCCTAAAAGTGGGTGTGCCATCCGCACCTGAATGGTGGCCCCGACCCCCACTCGTGTGTCTCTTCCCCCTGTTCCAGTGCCCCTGCCTGTGCCTGGTGACTATGGGGCCATCATCTTTTCTGAAGGCAGACTGGCTTCAGTTTTCTTAGAAACAATGGGAGCTGGCGTCCGTCTTTACTGTCAACCTCCTCATTTTCACCTGCAAAGGCTGTAGGGAAATAGTGACTATCTTGGCAGCCTGTGGCTTGAGTCCCATTGATAGCAGTAACAGGAGTTAGTATTGCCTTTATCCAAAAAGGCTATGTTTTAAGCTCCCCAAATATAAAAGCTACGAGATGCCTTTAAAAAAGCACTCCAAATATCACAAGAGTTGGCAACCAGCCAGGATAAGCTTGTGAAGAGTTGCTCTTTTTCAGAATGGGTAATCCTCCTTACCTCCTTACTCTTAAGGGAACGAAAGCCAGATTCCTCTCCGTTAAGTTAACACCACCGTTTTTCTAATGTTTGCAGGAGGCTGATTCCTGGGGCTAGCAATACTGGGATCATGGGGCCACCCCCTCTCCGCCTGCTGGGCACCTGCCCCTCTGCTCTGCCCTGATTTGCTCGGAGCAGGTGGGGAGCGGCCAGCAGAGTCAAGGAGGGATAGCAACATAGCTTTCCTGATCAGCCTGGAGATCAGGGCCAGAACTGTGTGGTCAGTAGGCAAAGAATGACTGAGGAGATATGCGGGGTGAGGGAGTGGGAAGCTGGAGGTAGGAATGGAGAGTCTGTGAGGAGAGCTGGTGGTGCCCCTCAGTAGCTTCCCAATGGCGATGGGTCTGGTAGAAAGTTAGGCATTCCCTTGACAGAACCAGATCTTGTCCTGTTCTTTACAGAAGGGATACTTGGGCCTGATTCTCCCCTCCCTCACCAACTGGGCATAAAATGCTACTGCCATTGCACACCCATTTTGTGTATGGTGCAAGGCTATGGAAAACCTTGGAGTTCATTCTTCCATTGAGCTTGGATTTCAGACGCGAAAGGATATACTGAGATTTTTTTCTGTTGTAATTTATTCATTAAATTCACTAGAAGAGAGGTCAGAAGTCTTTTGGTCTCCACCTCCCAGATGTGTGGCTAGTTATAAAAAGTAGAGCATTGGCAGGAAATAAATTCTTCCATTTTTCCATAGGTTCTTATGCTGCGCCCGCCTCACCTAAAGTATTGCAGCACTTTCCAGCTGTGCATTAAGCAATATGGCCAACATCTGTCATGCCTGGTTTGTTATCCTCTCTCCAGGGGCAGAACTGTGTGTGCAATGTACTTTTTTGTTTGAGTAGGGCTTTTTGGGGGGGTAGGGGAGGAAAGTTTTTACTGGAAAAAACAGGTCAAAGACGTGCACCTTGCACTTGGAGCAGAAGGTGGGGAAGTCTGTGATGGCTTTTAGGTCCTGTAGGAGTTTGTTCTGCGGTCCTCATCCTGGAGCTTTAGGCGATCCGTTTCTGTCCTATGTCCTGATCTGAATCCGGACAGTGCTGCCTAGGGTATTATTTCAACTAGATGAGCTTGTTGTCAGTTTTTGGCTAGCTTCTCTATGAGCTTCCTCAGGAACAGGAGGCTTGATACTGGGCAATAGTGGGCTAGAACCAATGCATCCAGAGTAGATTTTTCAGTGTTGATCAGACAATTGTGTGTTTGAAGAAAGAAAGAAAGATTCCTTCTCTGAATGAGGCATTGACTAGTCTGGTCATTAGTGGCCCCAGTTACTCATGACTCTTTCACCAGCCAGGAAAGGAATGGGTCAGATTCACAGGTCTTGAACTGAGACTCTGAGACTGTGTCGCGTACTTCTTCCAGGATGACAAATCTCTGGCATATTTTGCCACCATAGCCGACAGGCATGTGTCAGTTCCTTTATGTACCCTTTAGTCTGTGGTAGTCTGAAGATAAGAATAAAGTCTGTCAGTGTTGGCTCTGGTTTCTATTGGATGAATGAATTCAAATGATCTTTTCTTACACGAGGCACCTCTCTAGGACATGATAATTGATGAGCAGGTGAATGCCGTGCTGCCTGCTGCCCTGTCTTGTCTGGGTCTGTGATGGACAGAGTAGCCTGAGGAGACAAGTGGGCTAGCACAGGGATTTTGGTAGCATCCAGCCAGGTCTCTGTGATGCAAGTTGCACTGGGTGCTTCATAATTGATAAGGGAATGTATAGTGTGTTGGCAATTAATCTTGCATTGATCAGCATCAATTTTAGTTTGTGTAGCTTTAGAACTGCCTGCTTCAGGCTTGTTCTCAGGTAATAATCCAATGCAGTGGATACAGAATAGGTGTCTGGTATCTGGTTTCCTATGTCTGCTGTTTCCTTGGACACTCCCTCCCCATTTGGACTGTGTTGGGTAATGTAGGGGTTTGTGCCATGGGATCATCTAAGTAGTTGTCTGGTTTGCCAAATGCAATGGGGAAGACAGGTCTGTTGGGCCCCTTTTTAGCACTATACCAGGTCAAATCCCAGGAATGGGAGGAGTGTAATTGTGGGTGTACTGTAAGTATGGTGGCCTAACAGTAGAAATAACAGTGACAATAACAATAGGTGAGGATTGAGCACAGCAAAAAAAGAGGCTTTTCATGACACCAGGCAGTTTATTTCATGGAGATACTTTGTCATGGCACCCCTGCTGCCCTCCCTTGCTTTGGGGGAGAGGAGGACTTAGTATTCAGTGGTGTGTGTTATGGCTGTAAAATGTCCTCCAGACCACAAGATGGTTGGGAAGACTGGAGAAGCAGGGCTGCTTCCTCATGAGAAGCAGAGCCTGTGGACGCCTTGCCCCAGTGGGGTGTTCCTGGGAGAGGAGGTGCAGCCTGCCATCCAAACTTTAGAAAAACTCTCTCTCTCTCTCTCTCTCTCTCTCGTTTTCTCATTCCCAAATCTCCAAAAGTGACTTGATATTCCTCCCTGGCTGCTTCTGGCGGAGGCATGTGTATGTGGGGAGACCAGCTGGCACAGGTTTCTTCTGCTGCTATGTCCCCACTGGGGAAAGAGAGCAAGTATAATAAGATTAAACTTGTTGCAAAGGCCTTTATAGGTAAAATTTTTATGCTACCCATGGAATTCTACTACTTACCCTTCTTTGCACCAGATAATGTAGGGCATATGATGGTGTAACTAAAGGTGGTATTTTAATGCAGGGTCTGTGCACCAGAGAGGCTGATGCCTGGGGTCCTGGGAAGTGTGTGATGCTAGGGGGCAATTGGGCAGGAGAAGTGTCAGAGAGGCTGTGGGGCTGGGTCTGTGGAAGGAGTGTAGTGCTGGGGGACCGCTGGGGGGAACAACTGGGTGATGGAGATGTCAAGGGAGCTGGGTCTATGGGAGGAGCATGGTGCTGGGGTGGGTAGATGGGTTTTAGGGGGTGGTCAGGGAGGACAGAATGCATTGGGAGCTGGGACACCATTGACTCTTGGGCCCGTTTATTCCATCTACATGAACACAGGAGGCCATGGAGGAGCGTGGTGTGGTGGCAGTTGGGAAGCGTGTTGGGAATCTGGGACTACCAGGCATGCGGTTTTTCACAGTTGCGGAGAACATGAGGTAATGTGTTGCATTAATGTTATTTTACATGTGGGCTTGTTGGGAAACAAAAGCTATGGTTGGACAGGGAACAGTGATGTTACAATTGATGACTCTGCAAAGTCCCTTCTGGTTGCTAAGAGCCACCATGGAGTGTTGGTTCAAATTCTGGCAGCAGGCAAGGACCCGGGGAAAGGGATTTGAGACTGGCCAGCTGGAGGTGAGTTTTTCTGGGGCAGGGCTGGAAGTGCCCAGAAGAGACTCTAAATTAGTTTATTCATGAGTTTACTTGTAATTAATAAGGTACGAGTTTGTTAATCCAGTCTGGAGTGGAGCTGTGGTGCCTGGGTTTTCTTGCAGTGTCCCTGGCATAGCACCTACCGTATTTATCAATGAGCACCTGCTCCTGGGACCCCCGCCTTTGGAATAAGGGAGCAGAGAGCGGACAGTATAACATTTCTAAATGCAAAATTTGGTGGTGGCAGGACTTACTCAAGCCTTGGCCGTGGGAAACCCAAGGTGGTGTCAAGCACCTTAGCAGGTGAAGCACCTACAGTGCTTGCCTCAGTTATTGTGCATTTGACATGCTGCCACAGGCTGTGCCAATACATAGTGGTACCACAGCGCTCCAGGACCCCACAAGGGGGAACATCTACACTTCTAGAACAGTGATTCTCACACAGGGGTTTGTGTACACAAAGATCTTCCAGGGGGTAAATCAACGCATCTAGATATTTGCCTAGTTTTACAACAGGCTACATAAAATGCACTAGCGAAGTCAGTATAAACTAAAATTGCATACAGACAATAACTTGTTTATACTGCTCTATATACTATACACTGAAATGTAAGCACAAAATTTATATGCCAGTTGATTCATTTTATAATTACATGGTAAAAATGAGAGTCACTTCTGTATTTTTATGTATGATTTTGTAAGTTTTTAAGTGAGGTGAAATTTGGGGTACACAAGACAAATCAGACTCCTGAAAGTGGAACAGTAGTCTGGAAAGGTTGAGAGCCACTGATCTAGAAGCAGAGAGATCCTATGACATCCTCTGACAGGGTCCCCGTGGTGCAACCTGGACTGTGGAACAGCTGAGCTCTCCAAACCCACCAACCTGGATTGCCTCTCATACTGTTATGCTGCTGTCAAGCTACAAACCTCTGATAGGCACTGCACTTACACAGCCATCCACAGGCAGGGACACACCCAACTGTGTTACATGAATGATCTCTCAGCCACTCATGAACCATAAACAGAGAGGCTCTAGCCAGTTCCTCCCAGCTCCCCAGTCTTGATACCCAGAACTGTAGCGTCTTGCACTGGTCAGAAGCCTGACCAGGGTAAGTTCATTACTTAGTTCACCACTTCTCCATATGGACATGCACCAGCCTTTGTAACCTGACCTGAGATTTCCCAAACTCTTTAGACAAACTTGCTGGGAAGGATAAAACATTAAAATAACTTTATTAACTATAGAAAGATAGATTTTAAGTGATTATAAGTGGTAGACGTAAAAATTAGAGATACTTACCTTAAGAAATAAAAATAGAAACACGCATTCTAAAGCCTAAACTTTTAGTCTAAGCAAATGTTGAATCAAACAGCTTTTCTCACCCTTATTGAGGGTACAAGCAGGTTACAGTTCCTCAATACACAGGCTGGCACTACCTTCCAGCCTGGGACCAAACTTCCCCAGTTCAAAATCTTTGTCCTCCAGATGTTCCTCCAGGTGTTGAGTTTGAGGGAAGAGAAGCCAAGTGGTGATGTCACTGTTTCTCTTTTATACTTTCTTCCAGCTTGCTGGAAAGATGTTTGCTGTGATGTGAGTTAGTCTACCCCCTGGTGTACTTGCCTTCTCCAAGAAGTCTCTGGGATAATGGATGGTGTGTTGATGAGCCATTAACACCGTCTGCCTACTGATGGCTACTCCTTTGTTGTAACTGAAAGGCTGGTTGTGGGTGATCCCAACCTCACAACGTATTTCAGTAACACATACAATAATACTTCATAATGTCATATACAATGATAGTACATACAATCCAACAGGTTATTATTATTCAATGGATCAAGCCTTACACAATGATATCTCATAAGGCATGCTTTGTTTAAAATGTATCCCAATATCACAGTGGTGAATATAGGGGTTCCAGGTAAAGAGTGTCTTTGAGGTAAAGAGTGTCACACCTTGAATACTGTGCACGCAATATTCAAGGGTGTACTATGACTTTATATAGTGCTGTTATGATATATTCTGTCTTATCTATCCCTTTCCTAATGGTCCCTAACATTGTTAGCTTTTTTGACTGCCACTGCACATTGAGCGGATGTTCTCAGAGAACTATCCATAATGACTCAAATATATTTCTTGAGTGGTAACAGTTAGCATAGACCCCATCATTTTGTCTATATAGTTGGAATTATGTTTTCCAATATGTATTACTTTGCATTTACCAACATTGAATTTCATCTGCCATTTTGTTGCTCAGTCACCCAGTTTTGTGAGATCCCTTGTAACTCTTCGTAGAGGAGTCCCTGAAGGACCATTCAATTTTGGAATGTTTTTTCACTCGTCTCATTATTACTATTAACTAATGATTACTATTATTTATTTGTAAGGACACCATTTTTGTTAATGTTGTCATTATGATTAGCTGTTGAGAATTGTTGCTGTTAGCATTGTTAAGCGATAACCATTAACTGTTTATTACTGCTATGAGCCTGAGCTATTTAATGTTGTTTTTATTAAAGGGATGGTGTCAGTATGAATGTTTGGAAACTGTCTTATTTCAGACTTGTCCCAGAGCAGGCCCAAGAGGAACTGTTTTTTAAATAACTCTTAAAAGGTTGGATTCAAGTGCTTTGGCTTAGCTGCTGTTGTGTGTCAAAGTCTTTCAGTGAGGCGGTGGCTGGGCTCAAGTGTCAACCCCAGCCAAAATACTGGGTTAGTTCCTCAGCTGCATGTGCTGGGAGTAGAGAATCCCGGGGACTTTCCTGTGAAGGTCACAGATTTTTGCAAGTGCATGCAGATGAGGAGGTTCTAACATTTTCATTTGCAGGCTGAGTCCTTCCTATCTGGCACTCCTTCGTTATTTGGATGCACAGTTTGGGCCTGCATGTTCTCCAACTCTGATTGTGCAAGAGAGGCTGGGGCGGCCAGTACAGGAGGTGTCATGCTATCCCACTCCAGAAGGAGGAGGAGTTCCAACAGCATCTCAGCTCCGGTTGGGAGTCTGGGGACTCAGTTCCACAGTGGGGATCTGACCCAGGGATAAACAATCATAGAATCATAGAATCATAGAATATCAGGGTTGGAAGGGACCCCAGA
This sequence comes from Dermochelys coriacea, assembly GCF_009764565.3. Lineage (NCBI taxonomy): Eukaryota > Metazoa > Chordata > Testudines > Dermochelyidae > Dermochelys > Dermochelys coriacea. The sequence continues at coordinate 130,337,283 of NC_050072.1, forward strand.
AGGTCCTCTAGTCCAACCCCCTGCTCAAAGCAGGACCAAGTCCCAGTTAAATCATCCCAGCTAGGGCTTTGTCAAGCCTGACCTTAAAAACCTCTAAGGAAGGAGATTCTACCACCTCCCTAGGTAACGCATTCCAGTGTTTCACCACCCTCTTAGTGAAAAAGTTTTTCCTAATATCCAATCTAAACCTCCCCCATTGCAACTTGAGACCATTACTCCTCGTTCTGTCATCTGCTACCATTGAGAACAGTCTAGAGCCATCCTCTTTGAAACCCCCTTTCAGGTAGTTGAAAGCAGCTATCAAATCCCCCCTCATTCTTCTCTTCTGCAGACTAAACAATCCCAGCTCCCTCAGCCTCTCCTCATAAGTCATGTGCTCTAGACCCCTAATCATTTTCGTTGCCCTTCGTTGTACTCTTTCCAATTTATCCACATCCTTCCTGTAGTGTGGGGCCCAAAACTGGACACAGTACTCCAGATGAGGCCTCACCAGTGTCGAATAGAGGGGAACGATCACGTCCCTCGATCTGCTCGCTATGCCCCTACTTATACAACCCAAAATGCCATTGGCCTTCTTGGCAACAAGGGCACACTGCTGACTCATATCCAGCTTCTCGTCCACTGTCACCCCTAGGTCCTTTTCCGCAGAACTGCTGCCGAGCCATTCGGTCCCTAGTCTGTAGCGGTGCATTGGATTCTTCCATCCTAAGTGCAGGACCCTGCATTTATCCTTATTGAACCTCATTAGATTTCTTTTGGCCCAATCCTCCAATTTGTCTAGGTCCTTCTGTATCCTATCCCTCCCCTCCAGCGTATCTACCACTCCTCCCAGTTTAGTATCATCCGCAAATTTGCTGAGAGTGCAATCCACACCATCCTCCAGATCATTTATGAAGATATTGAACAAAACGGGCCCCAGGACCGACCCCTGGGGCACTCCACTTGACACCGGCTGCCAACTAGACATGGAGCCATTGATCACTACCCGTTGAGCCCGACAATCTAGCCAGCTTTCTACCCACCTTATAGTGCATTCATCCAGCCCATACTTCCTTAACTTGCTGACAAGAATGCTGTGGGAGACCGTGTCAAAAGCTTTGCTAAAGTCAAGAAATAATACATCCACTGCTTTCCCTTCATCCACAGAACCAGTAATCTCATCATAAAAGGCGATTAGATTAGTCAGGCATGACCTTCCCTTGGTGAATCCATGCTGACTGTTCCTGATCACTTTCCTCTCCTCTAAGTGCTTCAGGATTGATTCTTTGAGGACCTGCTCCATGATTTTTCCAGGGACTGAGGTGAGGCTGACCGGCCTGTAGTTCCCAGGATCCTCCTTCTTCCCTTTTTTAAAGATGGGCACTACATTAGCCTTTTTCCAGTCATCCGGGACTTCCCCCATTCGCCACGAGTTTTCAAAGATAATGGCCAAGGGCTCTGCAATCACAGCCGCCAATTCCTTCAGCACTCTCGGATGCAATTCGTCCGGCCCCATGGACTTGTGCACGTCCAGCTTTTCTAAATAGTCCCTAACCACCTCTATCTCTACAGAGGGCTGGCCATCTCTTCCCCATTTTGTGTTGCCCAGCACAGCAGTCTGGGAGCTGACCTTGTTAGTGAAAACAGAGGCAAAAAAAGCATTGAGTACATTAGCTTTTTCCACATCCTCTGTCACTAGCTTGCCTCCCTCATTCAGTAAGGGGCCCACACTTTCCTTGGCTTTCTTCTTGTTGCCAACATACCTGAAGAAACCCTTCTTGTTACTCTTGACATCTCTTGCTAGCTGCAGCTCCAGGTGCGATTTGGCCCTCCTGATATCTTTCCTACATGCCCGAGCAATATTTTTATACTCTTCCCTGGTCATATGTCCAAGCTTCCACTTCTTGTAAGCTTCTTTTTTATGTTTAAGATCCGCTAGGATTTCACCATTAAGCCAAGCTGGTCGCCTGCCATATTTACTATTCTTTCGACTCATCGGGATGGTTTGTCCCTGTAACCTCAACAGGGATTCCTTGAAATGTGTCTCCCATCATCTTATCTACTTGACTGGTGTTTGGAGAGGGTGGTGGGTGTGCTCCAGAAACAAGGACAGGGCACAAAGGTGGGTAGCTGTCTGAGTTCCTGTTTGAAATGATTATTTTAATGTTGCTGGGATTGTGTGGTGTTAATGATATGCTAGCTAGGGCCTCTAGAACCTTGGGTAGGAGTCTTTGTGTTATTATTGAAATCTAATTAAATAATGAATTGCTGTTATGGTGTCTTCTTCCCAACTGGATCTGATACAGTGAGTGGGACCTTGGGCATACTCTGTGTTCTGACCTCCCTGGTGTCCAACTGAGCCCCCTGTAAGATCTGTGGGTTTTAGGGTGACCAGATGACAAGAACAAAATATTGGGACACATGCGGGGGCAGCTACAGGCTCACTCCCCTGCCCCCACATACCAAGACCGGCTCTAGGTTTTTTGCTGCCCCCAGCATAAAAAAAAAAAGCTGGAGTGCCACGGAAGCAAAATATCAGGACAAATGGCATCCCGTACATTGGTCGGGATGTGGAACAAACAACTAAATATCGGGACAGTGCCAATTTTATTGGGACATCTGGTCACCCTAGTGGGCTTATACATCCCTGGTGCCTGTGTGGTATCCCAGGAGTGCTGCATGCCAATAGATGACAGCTGCTTCCCATTCCCATGGGAGCCTCTATCTCTCAGGGGGGGAGGCTTGAGGGGAACCTGGATGCTCTATGAGGCAGCCAGGACTGGCTTCTCTGTGCATGGGCAACTTACCTTTTGAGAACTTAGAGGAGTGAGTGTCCACAGGACCAGGGGCAACAGCAGCATGTCCCTGCCCTGGCATCTACGGAACTGCCCTGTGCACCGAGCAGCAGCAGATGAGCATGGAGACCCCAGCAGTACCCGTGCTAATCCCCTCCAAGGGCTGGGCCTTGTCACGGCCTATATACGGGCAGCTGTCCCCCACTCACTGCTGGCTATTGGTCCTGTATGCAGGCGAGCCTTCCCCGTTTGCCAGGGAGCTCCAAATGGGCTGGGGTTGGAGTTGGTCAGCTCACCTACTTGGGGTGATAGGCTGGACTCTGCTCCATCCATGGACCCCTGTGAATCATCTCCTCCCACCACTGTTCCCTGATTTGCCCGGGTTGGCTCAGCTGGAAGCTGTGAGGATGTTGCTGGCACTGCCTCCAGCGGCTAAAACCTGCCCTTGAGGGACTGGCAGCATATGTGTGTGAATGGGCTCATACAAACTGCCCTCACCTTTCAGGGGCACAGGACCTTGGCAGGAGATGCCTCTTTTCTTGCTTTCTTATTCTCCGCTCTCTGTCCTAAATCCACTATAAAGTACACTATCTCCCAGCCCTAAGGCTGACCCCTTCCTCCCATCTCCTGTTACTGTCAGAGCCATGGGCCAACAATTGAATCCCCAGGAAGGGAGCTGTAAACTATCACCTCTCCCTGCATTTACGGCCCCACGCCTTTTCCCTCATTTTCCCCTTTCCATTCTTCTCTCATGTTTTCCCTCTTGCCCCCTATTCCCGTGTAACCACTTCAGCCTCTTTCCTGCCTTCATGGTCCCTGGCACCCCCAGCCTCTCCCCTGCTCCCCACATTACTTCTGTCTCCTCAGAGTTTCCTCTTCACTCCCTTCGCCACAGAGTGGCAGCCAACTTCCTTAGGGAGGGCCTGGCTTTAGTCTGACTGGAAACAGCAGGAGGTAATGACTGTAGGGAATGTTGGGCAGCTTGACTTTAGCACCATTCAAAGCAATGGGAGTTGGTGGCCATTCTGAATAAGGGAAAATTCGTGAGCGGGAAGCTGGGAATCATGAGATCATGTATAGACTGGACACCAGATATTGTGACTGGCAGTAAAACTGTGAGAATTGGTGGCACTGCGACCCCTACTGATGAAGAGGGAACCTCCAACCCAAAAACAAGGAAGAAAAGGGAATAATAACACAACTCCCCAACAACAACAGAGGCAGAAGGGCAGCCAGATAAAAGACCCCTTGAGAGAGAACTAGAGGCTGTGGCTATGGGAGGAGTCTCCTGACATGAATGCCTAGGCTTTTATACAGTGCTCTTCTTCAGCAGATCTCAAAGCGCTTCACAGTCTTTAATGTATTTATCCTCCCAACACCTCTGTGAGGTAAGGCAGGGTGGTTATCCCCATTGTACAGATGGGGCACTGAGGCACACAGAGACATGGGACATGCCCAAGGTCACACAGGAAGGGGTCTAGGAAGAGGGAAGGAGAGAGCAACTGCAAGGATTTTCCCCAGGGAGAAGGTGTGGGAAGGAGAGGGAGAGTGCTGCCTGAAGCAGAGTGATGGGATAAGTGGTGGAGACACCCTGCAAGGGGGAGAACCGTACTAGAGGCCTATTCTAAGAGAGGGTGAGGTGGAACCCCCCTGCCTGAAGGTAGAGCAGAGAAGTGGGTGATGTAAGGAGAAAGAGACCCAAGGAAGGAGAGGAAATTAGACTGTAATGGGGAACAGACACTTGGATGAGCCCAGTCAGAGAGATGCCAGGAGGGAAGAGGAGAAAACTCAAGTGAAACTGAGGGAAGGGGTTTAGATGGGACAGAGAGAAGAGACACAGAAGGGCAGGAAATTGTCAGAGGGAAAACAAACCCTGCTGTAGCCTGAGGTTCAGAAGGAATGAGAAGTGTGGAGGGGAAGATGGCAAGGAACAGAGGAAGAAAATCAGTGGACACACAGTAAGTTGTGATGGCTATAGGTCTGTATGGCCCCAGTGTAAGAGCAGGATTTTATAATTGTACTATGAGAATTAATGTATGATTTGATTTTGTCCTGCCAGCCACCCTTTTTGAATAGCAGAAAGGAATGGCCCTCTGGGACATGGGTAGAAATGCATCTGACAGACTGCCAGTGTCTGTACTGATGTTAAGGCAGGGACAGACCAGAACAATCCTTATGACTGATTATGGTCACCTTTTTGTTTTAGGATAAGTTATAATGTCTATTATGGTTTCCTATATGTATTACAAATTAGGCACTCTAGTTAAATATACATTTCTTTGTTTTAAGGTTTAGTAAGTAAGGCCATGTCTACACTATGAAAGTACTCTGATTTTACAGAAGTCGATTTTTGGGAACAGATTGTGTAAAGTCGAGTGCCTGCGTCCACACTAAGCACAGTAATTCGGTGGTGTGCGTCCACAGTACCGTGGCAAGCATCGACATTCCGAGCAGTGCACTGTGGGTAGCTTTTCCGCAGTCCCCGCTGCCCACCGGAATTCTGGGCTGAGCTCCCAATGCCTGATGGAGCCAAAAATTTGTCCCGGGTGGTTATGGGTAAATGTCATCAGTCAACCCTCCCTCTGTGAAAGCAACAGCAGACAATCATTTCACGCCCTTTTCCCTGGATTGCCTGAGCAGACGCCATAGCACAGCAAGCATGGAGCCCGTTCAGGTCACCGCAGCAGTTATGACCATTGTGAACAACCCTCATGCATTATCGTGCAGTTTATGCAGAACCAGCATCTGAAAAACCAGGTGAGCCCGTGACGGCAGTGCGGTGATGAGGACATGAACACAGATTTCTCTAAAAACGAGGGCCCCAGCAATTTGGAGATCATGAAGTTACTGGGGCAGGCTCACGCCATGGAACACCGATTCTGGGCCTGAGAAACAAGCACAGAGTGGTGGTTTTTCACTGCCTTATCTGAGATAGCCTTTGGGATGGAAGAGGGAGGCTTGAAACATTTGCAGCTGCTGGAGGAAAAAAAGGGAGTGAAGTATTTAGAAAGACACATTTTACAGAACAATGGCTATACTCTTTCACGGTGAACAACATTATTCACATTACATAGCACATGTGATTTTGGTACAAGGTCTCATTTTGCATCTTATATTGAGTGCCTGCGGATTTGGTGTTAGAGATCACACACGCAGTGCCGGGCAACAGAATTTGGCTTGCAGGCTGCCATGGTAAGCCATAGTCTTTCAGCTTCTGCAACCTTTATAACAGCAGCGCTTTCCTCTCCCGTACCAAGCAAAGCCCGTTGAGTTGGCCATTTAGTGCTGCGGTTTTCCTGTTAACATGCAGCAGCAGAGACCAAACTAACCCCCCTTCCCCCATCCAATTCTCTGGGATGATCGCTTTACCCCTCCCCCCACCATGTGGCTGGTATCAGAGAAGATCCCTGCTAGCCAAACGCGAACAGCTGAGCGCCAATGGCCCCCGCCACCCACCCTGTGGCTAACTGAGGAGAGGATTTCTTTTCAGCCACAGGCAAACATCCACACTAACCCTAATTCAAAACGGCGATGTCGATTTCAGCGCTAATCCCCTCATTTGGAGAAGTACAGAAATTGGTTTTAAGAGCCCTTCATGTTGAAAAAAATGGCTTCCTTGTGTGGATCGATGCAGGGTTAATTTGATTTAACACTGCTAAATCCGACATAAACTCGTAATGTAGACCAGGCCTAAGAGACAGGATCTTGTATTGTGTCTATGTTAAGGAGATTAGAGGAAGGCTTAATTTACAATGTCTTTTGCTCAATATAAACTGACATTATTTGTAGTCTCAAAGGTCTCTGTAAAAGACTGTTTGTGTGAATGAGGAATGCATGCATCAGGAAAAGATAAAGTGTGAAGGCCATTGTTATTGCCAGATGGTCAAGGAAGAAGGAGTGAAGAGACTTAACAACACCAAAGAACCATCAACGGGCATCCATAATGAAGGAAGGGCAGATTGACAACCCTGAGGTGAAGGCTGGCACCCCTAAAGACAGGACAATGATTAAATCAGAACCAGGACAGGATGACCCTCTTGGAGGTGTATTGGAATGTTTACATCAAAAGATACCCAATTAAGAAGTAACTGGTCACAAACTGACACAGCAAAATCCATAGACTTCAACAGAGAAAAAAAGACTATAAGAACAGGTGCTTGGCCATGGGACTTTGGGTTTGTCTTGCCACTCTCCAGGAGCATTGGATCACGACTGACAGAGCCGTGCTCCCCTCTGCGACCAATCTGGCTGGCCACTAGATTGATCCAGACTCTGGACTGGTACTATAAATATCGACTGGCAGGACTGTGTGCCTGGTGTGTGTGTGTGATTGAAAAGCATATGCTAACTGTTGTATTCTCAATAAATGCGGCGTGCTCCCTTCTCCCCTATAAAGATCCCTTGTGCTTCTTATAAGTATAATACCAGCAGGGTGCATAGGTGCTGGTATCAAACTGGTATCAGTGCAAAGTCCTGCCCTGAAGAGCGAACAAACAAATCAGTGTAGGAATGAAGGGGGTGGGCAGCCATGGAAACCAGTGCCTTTGCAAGGGGAAGCTGAGCCCAGGGTTGCTTGGCTGCGTTTTTTTCCCAAGAGATTTTTTTTCTAAAGGTGGAAATGAAAATGCTACCTAAAAGCATACCCAGCCTTAGATTATAGCTAGCAGGGAACCTCTGGTGCCAGGATTGTGTAAGGAGGAGGATCTAGGGTGACCAGATGTCCCAATTTTATAGAGACAGTCCCAATATTTGGGGCTTTTTCTTATATAGGAGCCTATTACCCCTCACTCCCTGTCCTAATTTTTCACACCTGCTATTTGATCACCCTAGGAGGATCTGAGTGACCTGGGTGTGGCTAGGATGTGGGAATGGGGACTCCATAATCCTGGTGCAGGAAGTGAAAATGTGCTTGGGCTCTATGCAGGGGTCAGGTTGCAGGAGGGGAGGTAGAAAGATGGTAGTATTCCTCCCAGCTCGGCCCACCAAATAAACTCCTCTTGTCACAGAAGATTGTAAATATGTTCATGATGTTGCCTCTTGCCTTTCCTGGGCTCCTTGAGTGGGGCTCTCTCTTGTTGGGGCTTGAATATGCGCATAGTCTCTAGGGCACCTTGGTTCTTGATCTGTGGTGGGGGAGGAGAAAAGTGATGATAACTCCCAAACAGCTCCTCTGGAGCACAGAAATGAGACATCACTCAGGAAATTGTGCAGCCCTATGCCTCTCCCTTGCTTTCTTACAGGAGGGTTGAAATAGTTAACAGGGATACTTTAAATATCCTCACTGAGCATCTGAGTTAATCCCTCAGTGAGATGCATGGGGGAAGTGTAGACCTCTCTGAGCGATTGTTCCAGGCTTGCTGCAGACTTCTCTCTGCTTTGGTTACTCGAGTCACATTTTTGTGGTTTTCATTTTTTTTTTTTTAAATGAAAACTTGAGATTCTGGAGAACAGGATAGTAGCTTCGGAGAAGCGCTGGTATCACATATGGGTGCATACTAGCTGTTTCTGAGCTGTTTTGTGGAGCTAATTACAGTGATGCTGGCTTTCTGAATATCTTCTGGGGCTGTTCCTGTGTGGAACTGACGGGAAGCTTTGTGTGTCTCGAAGGTCGTGGCTTTGTTTTGTGGCATTTTACAGGAGAAAATTTTTGCTAAGAGGCAAGTTATTCAGTTAGACAGATAAACACCAGGAAGTTAACTTTTGGCTTGCAATTTTAAAAAAAAGTCTTAGGCTGGGATTTCCAAGGAGCCTAAGGGAACTGAGAACTGAATTTAAATGGGATTTGGGTGCCTAACTCCCCTGGGCTCCTTGGAAAAAAAAAACAATCCAGGGAATGCACCATCTTTTCCAAATTGTTCGGCGGGAGGAGACTCAGACCCAGTTTCTTTCAGCGTTTCCGCACAGTTTTCTCAATTCTCTTCTATTTTGGCTGGTGATGGACCTGCTCTGTACCCTTAGAGATTCTTCCAGAATAACATCCTCCCGGTTTTGTTGGGTACCTGAAAATCTGTAATGGACAGGACTTCAAAGCTGTGCACAACTGCTCTGGGAAATCTCTCAACATTGCACTTCCCTTACTGTAGCTCTGCTCGTGGTAGACATGGTGGAAGTGCTTTTGTAGGGGTTTGGCACTGTTTTTAGCTAATCCTACTCAAAATAGATCTAGAAATCATGGTGAAAAGCCTTGGTTGCTAACACCCATACCATGGCTACCATCAGAGAAGCTGCAACTGATGCTGGTATATTGGTGGAAGATTTCTCAGTCAGGTGTGGACAAGACCTAAGAGCACAGGATATGCTTCTGATATCTGATTCAGGGAAATGTTGTAAGCCTGTCTCGCATAAGATTGAGAAAGCTTGCTGAAGTATTGACTCAATCTTTAGCATGAGGACAATATATAAGGTTTGATTAGAGCCTTGCAACTCATCTGTAACAGGATGAAGTTGAGGTTCTAATGTGATTGCACATATATCAGCTCTGATACACAAGGTTGGTTGTGCCTGGTATAATGCAGTTACCACTGATAGGGTTGTCAGGTGTTCAGTTTTTGACTGGAAAGTTCGGTCATAAAGGGGACCTGGCAGTGTCCGGTCAGTAGTGCTGACTGGACACTAAAAGTCTGGTTAACAGAATAACCACAATCAGATTCCCTGCCAAGAGGGCACGAAGAGCCTGAAGGAGCAGGAGCCTGGAGGATCTGCTTTCTGCTCAGCTGCTGAGGGAGAGAAGTGACTGTCTGGCTACCAGACCCAGCTCCAGCATCTCCGTCAGAGAGGTAGGTGCCAGTGCTACCTCTGCCTGGGAGGGGGGGATCCTGTCCACCTCACCTCTGCCCCACTGTATTCCTGTCCCTGCCCCTTGCTCCGGGGACTGACCCCCCCTACTGTGCCCCTGCCTCAGCTCCTCGCTCCAGGATCCAACTCCTTCCTCCACCCTGCTATGCCCCGATTGGGCGGGCAGGCAGGCAGGCTCCACATCAGCTCCTCCCCACCTGGCTCTGCAGGCGGCAGGTGAGTCCTGGGACGGGGGAGTGAGTGACATTGGGGAGGGGGAGCAAATGATGGAGGGAGATGGGGAGGGGAGTGAATGAGGGGCAGGGCCTGGAGAAGAGGTGTGGGTGGGACCAGGGGTGTCCAGTTTTCAGCAATTAGAAAATTGGCAACCCTATTACTGCAGTGTACCTCTCAAGTCCCCCTTCCCCCCAGAAGCCCCTGTAACTCCTAGAGATCCCCTAACTAACCTGTGTTAAAGGAAGTCCAGAGGCTCCCTCATTCTGTTGCTTTGGGGTGGGCTTTAAGTGAGGGCCATCACCTTCTAATCCATCAGGGCCTCCATGAGGCAAGAGCAGCGTGAGCATGCTCTCCATAGAAGAGCATAAGAGAGGACATATTCCCTCTCTGGCTGCAGCCACTGTTCCACACAGGGAGAGGTAGGTAGGGCCTCATTATCCCTTTCATGGTATCCAGAGAAACCTCAGCAGCTCTCTAGCAACCCTGCACCAGCGAAATGAAGCCCCTTAATTCCGAGAGTGTAGTTGCGATGGCCTATGTTGATGCTATCTGCCTGTGTCTCGGTCTAGCAGTGACTGTCATCAGACAGAAGGTATTTTCTCCATCTGCAGTAATGGGGTGGGAGTTCTAAGGTCCCTGGTTCCCAAAAAGAAATGGGGAGTAGCAGTAGACTGAGGGGTGTGAATGTTCCATCTGGATGTTCATCTCGGTCTCTAGGTGAATTTACAGGAGTTCGTCTACTGAAGACAACTGCAAAGGGAGCTTATGAGTGAATTCATGCAACTCCCAAGAATCAAACCCTGCAGGGCTCTTTCCCCCTCTTTGATGTTCCTTTAATTATTCCACCAGTTGAATGTTGTATTCTGTTTTGAAGATCACAGGCTAAATCTCACTCCATTTGCTTCTAAATGGATCTCTTACTGCTCTCTGGTAAGAGGGTCATTCTGAGAAAATGGAAAAGGATGACCTGTCTGCCCCATGAGGATTGGCTTTCTTAAATGGCCAACACTTTCTTGATGGAAAAGCTTTCATTTGCAGACAGCAATAATGACAAAATGTGGCCCTTCTGTGACAAGCTAATTGCAGGTACTAAATGCATTTGTCTTTTTATATTTAAGGGTCCTCAGGGATTGGCACACCACTAACCTCTGTGACAACTGGCTCCATGTGTAATGCTGCCTTGCGATTTTGATGTGAGGTTTATAATGTTTATATTTTTATGTATGTACATCTCCCCATCACTTGATTTTAATGTGACATTCGCAAATCACTGATTTCCTCTTGATCTGAAATTAATTCAGCTGTTCACCTAATACTCTTTCTCTGAAAATGCATGAGAACAGAATGGACTTTATATTTCATGTTCCATTTAAAGAACAATAGTGGTACCTAATATCTGAGAGCTGGGTTCTGCCATTCTTACTACACGAGAAGTCTCATTGGTCTGGATTGAGACTTTGGCTGTATCCCTGTGTAGCAGTAATTGAGTGCAGTGCATCTACTACTCCCCAGTAGAGTATATAGGTGGGGAGTGAGCACAGCCTAAAATCCGTCCCAAACATATTAGCATAAACTAACAGCAAATTACGACCCCCGGTCTCCCGGAGGAGCAAGGGAAAAGCAGAGAAGGGAATGTGAGGCCTAAATTCCTAGGGGTTATTGTAATTTACAATATTATTTTTATGTGAGATCAGTGATGCTTGAAAAAAGGTTTAGGCCCTTGGATTCAGCTGAATAAACCTTGGCAAGTCAGAAATTGATTAGAATTTTCCCAAAATTTAAGACCTGGCCCCACCAAACCCTGAAACCCTTGCCTTAGAACCACTATCTCCCCACAGGTCCTGGCTCTCCCTTACTTCCTATGCCATCCTGACAGGTGATGGCCTGGCAGTCTGGTAACTCTCCAGAAGTGGGATACCATCTCCAGGGAAAGCTGGGAAGCTTCCTTCCCTCATCTGGTTCTTGATGTCTTCAGCCCATTCAAGGCATCATCTTCTGGGAATGTCCAGGCATCCTGCTCACTTGTTCTGGTAAGACCAAGTAACACCTTTGGTGGATCCCAAGTGACTTGCCTCTTTCGAATGTGTAAATCGCTTTGATCTTAAACTCCAGAGTGCACCATAAGATTGTAAAATGTTGGAATATGCATGGTTGCCCTTTCCTTCAGCTGAGATTAGTGATTCTCCTGGGAATAATAAAGGAAGGGAATGATCTTCCATACTCAGGGATTTTACAGTTCCTTAGTGCGTTCTAGCCAAGTGAGAAGAAAATTCTTGTCACAGACACATCTCCCAGTGGGGTGAATGTACAGACGCTCATCTTGAACAGCTGCAGTCCCTGGTAAGTAAGCTTCATTTTTTCTTTTTCATTAAGAAATGGGAAGCATGTAGCTCATTAATTTTAATATTAACTGTTTAAGGAGCAAGTTAATTTTGTCCTGATCAAAGCATCCCTGTTTCTTGTGCTCCGTCATTTAGAGATGAGTCAGTATTTCCCCAGTTTATGACTATTGTGTAGTTTGCATCCATTATAAAATGTGAGCAAAATTTTAGCATAGTGACTCATTATTAGGCTACTGGAATAGGAATGAATTCTGTACAAGGAAAGAATATTGCTACATTGGTCTGTGACTAGATTGAGTGGAGCAAACTGAGAATCCATCTAAAAGATTTTTTTGCATAACATCTTCCATCCTGTCACCAAGAAACTGTGCTGGGATTTTCTGTTTAGCATTGGGCAGTGCTAGTGGTCAATAACGTACGCATTCCTTGCATGGCCTGCTCTCTTTTTGGTACAATGAGACTGTTTCTGGTGGAGCTCCATTGATTTCAATGGAGTTATTTCTGAATCCCATCACAGAGGTCAGAATCAGTCCCCCAGCTCTGCAGCTGGTGTCAGCCAGCTCATCATCTCTCAGGACTCAGTTGTACACTTTTGACATAAAGATTATTGTTGTTCCTGCATTGGTTTTTATAAGAGTTCCTTAGGGAAAAAGCTTGCTTCTGTTCAGCTGTTTTCCTGTTGACCAGGAGCTAGTAGCCTCTTGCATCTCAGCATTAGTTATTTCAGTTTTGAGGGCCTGAATGGGTTTTTAAATTAAAGTCGGAAAATGTTTGTTTTGGAGATGCACTTTGATGGCTTCTTCCTCTGAGCAACACAATTGCGCATAAATGAGGAAATTAATTGTGCCTTTGCTCAAGGGAGCTGGCTTTTCCCTATTTAGAGCCCTAATTAGAGTAATTAATCATTTCTGCTTTTGCTTTCTAAGCTTGCAGACTAGAATATGGTCCATTCTTGTTCAGAGCAGAAATGTAAAAACTGGTTCTCCTTTACCTGATGCTTTGCCCATGTTACTTCTACCAGCTTTTATACTCTTTGAGAGCTAGCACTGAAACCACGAACAAGTTGAAATGATTGTCAAGGATGAAAAAAGAGGAAATGGTCAAAGATCTCTGTTTTGTGGCTCTTGGTTGGATTTACTTCCCTTCTGATTTTAACTATCTCTGCTAGTTGGCTTGGTATGCCTATTTTTCTTTTAAGATGAGCTTCTTTGGAAGAAGTGGCACACCATTCGTTGTGGTGTCAGAGGTTTCTTTTATCTACCAAGAGTCAGCTGAGAAATTTCCACCAGAGAAGCATCATTTACCCAGGCCTTATCTGCGGAGTGTCATTTTGAAGACTGCAGTTAATTCTGGCCTTGGACTTTATGACATTATTGAGGGCTACATAGGCACCTTGCAATCCAGGCCATGTTAAGGGATGGCACAGAGCTATGCTGCCCCCAGAGGGGAATAGGGATTGACTTGTGAGTCATGATTCAGTCCCTGATTGTCCTGTGAAGAAGTAAGCTGCATGAGCCCTTTGCCTTGTATAATTTATTCCCCCTTTCCCACACTGATACAAATGCATTGCTGTGAGTGGAGCCAAACCTCTGCCCAGTCCTTGCTCCAGATTGCACAGGTGGCGACAATGTGGGTAGCCCATTCATTGCAGAAGAGGATTCCTTGTACCCCCTTATTCCCCTGCACTGGGCGCACAGTTGTGCCCACAATAAAGCCTAAAGAGATCTTGAGGCAACATTCCATGGACACTTCTAACAAATAGCCTGGTTTAGGGAACAGTATGGTCAGAGACAACAAGAGAGTTTACATCCTCTCTTTTACTATGTGCTAGATTGGGATACTCTTGCTCATGTTTGGTAAGCCCTTACTCCGTGAACAGTTGGGTTGATTTCATAGGGACATCACCTGGAACAATGTACTACTCCATAGGAGTGAGAGTTCTATAGGTTAGCCCTAAATATGTTTAAAAAAATGTGTGTGCATGAATATGATATCTGCCAGGAAAAAATTGCAAGTTAAAGTCAATCAGACATAAGGTGAAGTTCTGAATACATTGTACAACAGAAAACCAGTTCTAGTAGTACATGCAATGGTGCGTTGAAATCCCCTGCTTTCCTCATATGTTTCCAATAGTTGTCAGGAAAATGTTGTGGAAGAAAATATCCATTTTCCTTTGGTGCATAGATGCCTTGCCAAAGCCATTCTAACCCTGGCCAGGTCCATATTCCCTGTAATGAAGTAGCAGTTGATACTTTAAATAGCATTTTTATCTATTTTGTTGCTTTTGTCAAAAGAGTAATGGACTCCTGTAGTCTCAGCCCTGTTTGTGCATAGATGCATTTGCTGGAACAAGGTCAGGACTGCTTTTGAGGTAAACCAGTGTGTGGGACTTTTCAACAGCATTACTCAGACTTAGAACATCTGATCTTGCAGACCTAACACAGGTAAAACTCCCACAGACTTCAGAGGGATACATGAGACAATAGATGTTTGTAGATAGATTTTTTTTTTAAAGAAACAAAAAACCTGTATAACTGCAGGATACTAGCAAGGCTTTCTCATGTATTCTTCCTCTTTTCTATTTATTGTACCCCTGACTGATCCAATAATTTAATATACCATAGCATTCTCTCACCTGAGCACAGGAGAGGCAATGCACAAGCACAGGGTCGACTTGACTCCATGTGTGTAGGGAATTCCTCTGGCAGTCGCTTGGCTGAGAGAGATTGAATAGACATTGTGAATCAAGACTGGTCTCCTGACTAATAGCTCTCAGAGAGCAGTCAGTTTAGAGACGAACACAGTGGCTAGAATACCTAGCTCCCATATAGAGGTGATGAAATCACTTCCATAGTGTTCACAGGGAGATGAGGACAGTATTCTACCCACTCATCCTATCCATTGTTAATTGGGCTTAGGGAGGTCCTTTCCTCACTCCCATATGGTAGTTTTGTAGAAATCTCCATGGTCCTCGTACAAGGACCAGTTTCCCTTCTTCTACCTGTCCTCAATATTGATGGTTCAAGTGTAGAACCTTGGCAATAAGGGGATAACACTCTTCTTAGTGTTACATAAAGCAGGGCCAGGATTTGACCCAAATTGCAGTGCTATCTCCTGGCTTCATCACCACTTAACAGATACGCAAAACCAAACCATCCTGGGCATAGTAGCAGGTGGTCCATAAGCTTGGCCTGCTCAATGTACTTATATACCAGATGCTAGCATATAAATGTCATGAGTGTGCATGCCACTCATGGGCAAGCCACAGCAATATGTTATACAGTATGTATAGGAACATGAAATCATTGTACATTAAAACAATGTTCAGGATAAAACTTAGTACAAATTGTATCTCTTGGCAGCTCAGGGTAATGATCCAGGATTTCTTGGTGATGTAGAAGGGGAAGATGCCATTCCAGTCAAACTCTTTTAAATCAAATAATCCAGTTTCACAGTGTTGGCAGAAACCCCTTTCTGTTCCCTTCAGATGGCAACATACCATGTCAGAAGCAGAACGTGATTTCTCGGCAACGATCAGAAGTCATGTCTCGGAGTTAGTTTCAATGTTAGTATCAGGATGGGTGCAAATCTGTTGATCAATATCCACCAAAGTTGCAACTGGGATTTCTTGCAAAATCACTTCTGCTGGTGAAGTTCAAGAACTTTTATCTGGTCTTCGGCTTGGGCCTAAGAACAACAAGTATGCTTTCTATTTCTTGGCCTGGATCTTTTCTACTGAGTGTTGGTTGCAAGAGCCATCATAGAAAAACCATCAACTCAACATCCTCCTCTTAATTTCGGATGCCCACAAAACACAGATTGGAGAATCACCTCTGGTTCTCTCTATCTTCTAGTTTTGTTTTTTAAAAAAGTTGTCCCATTTAGCACCTGTATATCTTCATTTGCTAATATTTCCCCTCCTCAGCATCATAAAAGTAGATCTTCCAACTGCTTGATCTGTTTCTGAAAATTACGGAATTAGCTGTTCATAGCACATGTGCAGCTCTTGAGAGCACTCATGGGTAATCAAAACATCCTGGAAACATTTAACAGCTTTCAACCTATTTGCACTTCAGTTTCATCCCTTCTCCAGGACTCTAGCTAGACCATCTTCTGTCTGTTCCAGCAATTTCATGGTAATCCAGGAACGGTCAGATATTTGGAGGAGCAGCAGCATGAAATTCCATATGGATTTTTTTTGTATGTGTTGGAGCACAATCCCCTTTTTTGCAGTATTTTCTCTTAGGAGTAGTTTGGTTCAAAATATATGTATAAATTAGCTGAAATTACATGCATCTACTCAAATCTTACATTCCCCTATGGACATATTTGTAAGGTTATAAATTTTAATCATGCATATATGATGATTAAATGCACCTCAGACATGTCTGCAGCCTGCAGGGAGCCCCTGTGCTGCTTTGGAAAGGACTGTCTCTTGCACCACTTGGTGCAGCTCTGCACCACTCCCTTCCCAGGCAGTGACTGACTGCCACAATTTGGGCCACATCAAGCCTGATCCTGCAAGGTGCTGAGTTCCTCCCTCTGACCACAGTAGAATTAAGTGCACTCGGTATCTTGCAGGATTAAGCTAATATTTTCCCTAAATTTAAATACTTTCCCCTAAATTTAATAATTTAAACTCCTGAGGATTTAATTAGGTTTAGTGAACTGAATTAGGATTTAAAGGTGGCTAAGGGGAAAATGCAAAGATTTCTAGCACCTTCTCTAAAATAAAGTCTTATGGTTTTTGAAAAGATTTCAAAAGCGTGTGCTGAAAATACTCTCTTGGATATATTTCCCTGTATCTAATGCAGATTCTCACTTAAAAACAATGATGGATCTAGAACATGAAGTCCTCTTTATCCAAAAACATCCGTACAAGTTCCCCTCTTCACCCCACCTATATGCCTTAACTCTGTTCTAGAGGGACCACGTATAAGACTATTTCAGCCTTCATGCCTTTCAAACCTTGACCGCTGATAAGAATAGCAAAATTGACAACTGTGGTAGTGACTTTTATGGTGTTCAGTAGACATCTGTCCCCTAGGAACAGGACTGAGACTACTGACTTATTCACAAAGACTGCCAGACATAAAAAGCAACAACTACTAGACGTTACCAAACTGGATCACCATAGAATCAAATCTGGAAGCGACACACCAGCTACTTCTATGATCAATCCTCCCTTGAGGCAATCCAGTCTTCTGGGCCATCTACACAATTTTGATTCTTCAGTTCTCTCCATTTCCCATAATACATATAACTTTACAAATAGGCAGCATGCCGCCAGTGATACTTTATATGATATTTTAATAGAAACATATTTTTCTTCTATAAATCTAATGAAATCTTTCAAATATCTGAAACTCAGCATAGGACTATTGGGCCAAATCTTTGTCTTTAATCATTACTCCAGTATAAACCCATTGAAGTCCATAAGGATTTGTCCTGAAGGGAATGAAAAGGGGACTTCAGGATTTGATCTGTTGTAAATGAGATATACACCCATGACAGGGCAATTACCGCATCCAAAACCTTCATGCTTCAGTCTCAGGGTTATCATGCCATTAGAACTCTGTATATAGCCTTATAGTTCACTATTACATGATTTGCTCTGTCTGAATATAGAGTGAAATGTATCCCTGTGCAGAGGACCAGCACAGGCACCACTTAAAACCTATATTGAGAGCATAAGTTGTGCATAGGTTTTGTGTTTATCCCTCTGCACTGCGGTGAATTTCACCCATAGATGGCATATGCAGCACAATGGTCTCCACCTTGATACTAAGAAAAGGAGTACTTGTGGCACCTTAGAGACTAACAAATTTATTTGAGCATAAGCTTTCATGAGCTACAGCTCATGTAGCCACAAGGACTCCTTTTCTTTTTGCGAATACAGACTAACACGGCTGTTACTCTGACACCTTGATACTGTAACAGCAAGAACATACCAAAGCAATGCAAATGAATGATGTGCTCTAATTCCTCTCAGTGACAGTGTGTTGGTTCGGGGGCGCTTTCTGAACTCAGTGCAATTTAAACTGAATTGTTGCAACATATTGATTAGATGGGGAATTTCATATAACATTGCACTGGTCTTTCTGGACCCCATTTTATATCTGCTGAGTTTCACAGTACCACAGTGATTTTGTAGAGTATGTGTGTAGTCATGTACAATAGCAGCTTTTTGAGGTTAAATGGCCATTTAGAAAAAAATAAAGTTTTAAAATGGTGAGTCTACAGTAAGAATTTAATCTTATTCTTCCATACTAAATTTAAAAGGAGTTAATAGCCTGTATTAAGGAGAGAGACCTCAGTTGTGCTTGAAGAATTTCATTATATAAAATTTTTAAAAAATAGAACTCGTTTGAGTATTTAAATAACTAAAAAGGCATCAAAAAACCTCTGAATGCTCTATAACTAAAAATATTGCTTAACTTACTTAAGTAGATTTTAATTCAAAGCAGGACTAATGGGGGGTGGGGGAAGGATAGCTCAGTGGCTTGAGCACTGGCCTGCTAAACCCAGGGTTGTGAGTTCAGCCCTTGAGGGGGCCATTTAGGGATCTGGAGCAAAAAATTGTGGATTGGTTCTGCTTTGAGCAAGGGGTTGGACTAGATGACCTCCTGAGGTCCCTTCCAACACTGATATTCTATGATTCTAATAAATGTAATGCCAGTTTTCCACCTGATGCATACTTTGTCCTGGAAATTGCAACTAAATGTTATTTTGAGTAGCAATGTTAGGTATAACTATAAGACAAGAAGGAAAGATGAAATGAAGAGCATTAGGCTTTTCTTATAGGATATGCTGTGCTTTAAAACATATTTTATTGATCCTAAAATTACAATATCAATTATTGACATTTTTGTTGAGGATCAATCTCAGATTAAATGGCAAAATGGAGAAAAGGTTTTCATATGTACTAAGTCCAAACCCAGAAACAGATTGCCCTCATCACATTAACTTTTTTTTTAGAAACCTTTTCTGATGATTAAACATTACATTTGAAATATATCTAAGTTATACCAGTCACCATAGTGCCTTTTGGTGAACCAAAGAAGTCCTATAGTGAAATCAAACTTAGAGTATGAACTGTACTAGTTTAATAAAAATTTCTTTTAGCATCAAATGCTCTTTTTTAATTTACATTTATTCTGTCTGTCAATTACAATGCAAAATATAGTAACTTAGTTAAGCAAGATGTTGGAGTGTGTGAAAATCATTCATCTGAATTACTAATAGGCTGGTGGCATTTTCTTTTCATACAGAGGCCCAATTCTGCGCCGGCCGAAGACAATGGGCCTGATTCTCCACTGTCTTGTTCCTTTTTTGGTCACTTACACCTGTGAAAAGGCATTGGAAAATGGAGGTGAAGTTCAGTACCATTCACACCCACTTTATATTACCTTTGCACAAATGTGACTAAACAAAGTGTAAAGCAGTGGCTGATCAGGCACAATGGGAGTGTTGACATGGTCTTCAATTACAGCAAGACTGGGACCTAAATGAGTGTGTATGTATGGATACACGTGTTAACAATATATGTGTTTTTCCCCTTGTTTTATTATGTTTATGGAATAAAATCCTGTAAGGTAGTTAACCCCCCACCCCACCCCCCAGTGACCTATATCAAATTTGCTTTTGCATTTACTCTGTCAATCACATGACATATGGGATATAATTTTAAAAAGATTGAGTAGCATGAGCCCTCTAATGTAATTAACCTAAAATTCTAATACTACACCAGCCTATTTTCAATTTGGGCATAATACTATATATACACTCAAACATTATTGCTCAATCTATATAGTAATGATTTTCAAAATTACTAAAAATGGCTCCATGACACTTGGATCACGCTTGTGAAGCTTCTTCTTGTACTTTGTATTTATAAGTTTCTTCTCACTGAGAAATAAATACATTTGCGTTTTACCATAAAAGTTAGTCACCTGATACCTGAAACATTTGGATACCATCTTTAAGAAAACAGGGCTTGTTTGGTCAACTTGCCTGTCTAATTTTATATGTATAAAAAGGGTGTGACACCATGTTACCTTCTTTACATTTCTGTTGATACAAATAATACATATCTGAGCGCTAGTATTTCATGCTGCATCTTACCTGTTGTGCCAGAAGACTAATATATTGTTTTACACATGTATTATGTGGAGTAGCTAGAATCATTTGTGTTGACTCCTACTCCCATTGAAGTCAATGGCAAAAGTCCCATTAACTTCAGCAGTAGTTGGATTTAGATTGATTTTCTGGCATGTTTTCCATCACTAAATTAAACTATTAATAGGGGAAAAAAGCCCAAGTGAAGAAAGATATGAATTTAGGAATTAGCTGATCCACAAACAATGTTTAAACATAATGGCATTCTGAAAAGATAATATTTAAATAACACAACAAAAGTGAATTTAACAATTTAAGATTTTGAGTTTAAAGTTATTACATATTTAAACTTGAATGTAATAGGTAGCTTTCTTGACTTTCCATTTATTTCCCTGAGCACTGGTCTTTGGAACAACTGGAGTTTCAGACTTATCTAATTTTATGAACCCTAAAATATTGGTATTTCCTGTTAAAAATCAATTAAAGTTTTTAAAAAATTCCATTGTATAGCCAAGATTTTAAAAATAGACACCTGCTGTTAGCCTTCTAAATCTTTATTTAGCCATTTCAAGTAATGGCCTAACTTTTAAAAGGACTCAGCACCCAGCAATTCCCCTTTAAATTCAGTGAGTGGCTGGGTGCCCAGCTTTTTTGCTAATCAAGCCACTTATTCAGGAGCCTAAATAAGGATTTAGCATCCTTCCTTCAGTTACCCATTTTGTAAAAAAAAAAAATAAAATAAAAAATAAACCATCAAAACCAAAAACCCAAACCCCACAACCTTGGCTCTCTCTATTATATAAAATATGAAATTTCTGGCTAAATCAGCACTGTATGTAAGGACTACAGGATTGGGTTTAAAGGGGGTGAAATTTTCCCCTTGTGCAGAGGGCCAGCATAAAGTCTATTTTGAAGACTTAAGTAGGACTTAAACAGGGCTTTGGGCTGGCCTTCTCCACAGGATAAAATTTCAGCCAAATGAAAAGCACTGTATCACTAGACTTCCACAATTTAGAATTACTTGGCAAACTTGGAATAGTTGCATTTGATCCCATATCTAGAGTAAAGATTTGTTATGTGTTTCATAGATATAGTTTATTTTCAAAAGACTTCTAAGGCATTCTGCATTTTAGGCTATACAAAGTGTGCAAATCAAAACGCTTTAGAAAACAAAATAGTGCAGAGAGGCAGCAACATTTTTTAGGCTAAAATGTGAATTTACTGATTCTAAGGCTGTAAATTACTTTTCTCTTGGCTTCTTAACGTTTAAAAATAACTCTGTCCCCCACAAAAATATGCCATAATTCTGTTTTCCCGTAACTACCTCTTCCTCCTACTATCTAATACACTGACATTACACAGTAGGTTCCAAAATGAGGATTAACAGAAGGGTTCTTATTTGTATAGGATTCCATTTTAATACATGCTAATTGAAAAAAAGAGGTGGAACGCCACCATCTGAAGTGTGCCTTTTTTGTTCTTTGGGCAACATTACTTAAGCCTTCACCTTTTCTGTGCAGCACAAAAATACACCATACTTGTTTCCCTTAATTATTACTTTCTCCTGCTATCTGATAAACTGACATCTCACAGCAGGCTGCTAAATGAGGATTAATAATTTCTTATTTTTTGGCTGGAATCCTTTTAAAATATGTCTGTATTTGCCAACTGTTGTAAATTAATCTACTTTTTTTTCTTTGCTCTCTGTGCATTAAATTATGCT
This sequence comes from Dermochelys coriacea, assembly GCF_009764565.3. Lineage (NCBI taxonomy): Eukaryota > Metazoa > Chordata > Testudines > Dermochelyidae > Dermochelys > Dermochelys coriacea. Next base: position 130,359,251 of record NC_050072.1, read on the forward strand.
TTCAACTTTTATTCTCCAGGTTTAGTGGCAATTTTAAGTATGATTCTGAAAATGTGTTTGGAAGGTGTGTTTGTACAACTTCTCCTTTAGAACTGTGACAATTACATCAATTAAGGCTGTTTAAAGTATATATTTTAAAATAAACTTTAATATTCAAGCTTACCAGATTGATGAATTTATAACAATAAGATGAAATTCTTTACAAGAGAAACTATGTAGTTGTACAAAACTAAACTTGTGTAAAACAAAACTAAGTCCTGCCTGGCATTAAAAACACAGAACTTGTTTACAAAAAGGAATGTACGTTACATTTGGACTTCCTTTTAATTCCTATATCCCACTAACATCTCAATTATTTTAGTAAAGTGATTAATTTTAGATTGCAATGAATCTACCAAACCTTTTCGCTGTAGACTTTCGAAAGCTTTTACAGTAAGAAGTTAAACAAAAGCAGGCACATTAGTGTACAAAAATGTTGCTGTATCTTTTTCCTTTTGAAAGTGCAGGTTTTTTTTAATGTGCATCCTACCAGACCCAACACAGGTTTTAATTCTCACTACATTTTAAATAGAATTTAAATCTTCAAGAAAGTGTAAACATAAGAATTTCCCCTAACAGCTGTGGTAAACATTACAGGAACGTCTTTTCGTTGTTAAAAATTTCTCTGTTTGAGAGGTAAAGAAGCTTCCTTACACTTTTCCCCTTACACTGGCTGGTTATTATAAATGGTATACTTTTGTACCGTTTTAAAGCTGAAGAAAAGACTATGATGATGATGATTCACTTTTAAAAAAAATTGGCCAAAGAGACATCAGGACGGGAAGAACCAACTCTTAAATGATTCTTGTCCAGCCTTTTAAAACTTGATCTTGATATTTAGCAGACAAGACAGATGGAAAAACTCCAGCAGGCAGAACCATGATAGTGAAAAATGTGCTAGTGGGACTGCTCAGTCACGCCCCAGCCTTCTTCACCAGCAGGAGCAGCGAACGGTGGGGCTCCGGCCAGGGTATCACTAAATGCAGCGATGGCGCTCGAGGCTGCGGGAGACTGAGGCTGAGCTTTTGCAAGGCGCTTAGCCGCAGCAGGCGTTAGCGCAGAGAGACGAGGGACGCGCGCTTCTTGCGCGGGCCGGTGAGGAGAGGGGGCTGATGCTGCCCGGCGTATGTTCCCCAAAAGCTGGGGCAGGGGCCGCCGGGTGCCAGCGGCTGATTGTCAGCGCAGGTGCGGTTCCCCGGGGCCAGCCCCTCGCTAGCTGCTGTTGGCGCAGGCCTCCCCGGGGTAGATCTCCTCGTAGGCCGGGGGCTGCTCGTGGGGCAGCGGGTAGCAGTAGGGATAGGAGGGGTTGAGCTCGGGGTCCATGGGCGAGTAGCCGGGCAGCTCCAGGGAGGGGTGCCCGCCGCAGTGCACCTCCACGCCGGCCTCGTCGAACACGTGGAAGACGCCCACGTTGATGTAGGAGACGGCCTGGAAGGGGCAGTCGGCCGGGGACAGCTCGGGCTCCTCGCTGGAGAAGATGGAGCCCTGGCTCGGCCGCGGCGCCCGCCGCCCGCCCGCTCCCCCGCCTCCGCCCCGCCGCCGCCTCCGTCTCCGCCCGCTCGGCGCCGGCCGCTGCTGCTGGCGGCGGCGCTGCCGGCGGAGCCCGCGCTGCTGGGCCGCCTTGTAGTTGCGGACGAGCAGCAGGCTGAGCAGGCCCAGCAGGCACTCGAGCGCGTTGAAGACGGTGGAGAGCACCAAGCCGCGCTGGTAGTCCCGCAGCTTCTGGCAGCGCAGCGCCGCGCCCGCCGCCCGCGGGCCGCCGCCGCCGCCCGGGCCCGGGCCGCAGTAGTGCGAGTATTTCCTCTCCACCAGCGACACCGTGTCGCCGTCGATGACGGCCCCGGCGAAGGCGCTCAGCACGCCCAGCATGAAGACCAGCGCGCCCAGCAGCAGGAAGTTCTGCCGGCCCCCCGGCGGCGCCGCCCCGCCGCCCCCGCCCGCCGCCGCCGCGGGCTGCTGCTGGCCCCCGGCCGCCTCCCCCTCCGGCGGGCGGCAGCAGAGCAGCGCCGAGCCCAGCAGCGAGAGGCCGGCGGCCAGCAGCAGCCCCGAGTAGAAGGCGCCGGCGGCGGTGCCCAGGCGGAAGGGCTCCCCCTTGAGCTCCGAGCCCAGCGAGAAGCACTTGAGGCCCACGGCGGCGGCGCTGAGCGCGCAGGCGAGCAGGAGGCAGCTGGAGAGCGCGGCGCAGGCTCCCCGGACACCCCACTTCATCCTCCGCTGCCCCTCCGCCTCCGCCGGCCTCCCGCCGCCTGCCTCGCCGCCGCCTCCTCCTTCCTCCGCCGCCTCCGCCTCCGCCTCATCCTCCCGTGTCCTCCGGCGAGGCGGCCGCCGCGCAGCGCGGGGACATGGTGGCGAGGGGGACCCGCAGCTCTCCAAAGGCGCCGCCGCCGCCGCTCCGCAGGCAGCCGCCGGCCTCAGTGAGCCAGGCGCAGCTCGCGCGCACACTCCCCGCCCCGCCGCCCGCCCTTATCGCGGCTGCTCCCGCTCCCGCTCCCGCTCCCGCTCCCCGCCGCGGCTGCTGGGAGGCGATTAATAATTGATGGCAACCGCCCGGCTGCCGGAGCAGGGGCGAGGAGCGCCGCCCGGAGCGGGCGGGAGGGTGACCTCAGCCTGCCGAGCCGAGCCCCGGCCCCCGGCGGGCACACGGCAAAGACTGGCCAGGGGCCTTGGCAGGAGGGATGAGATTGGGGCGGGGGGCGTTAGTCTTCAGCCCCCCTCCGCCCTCTGCCCCGCTGAGGTCACCTGCAGAGAGGCGGGAACAGGGCATCACCCCCGCAGTGGCACTGCTCTGCCCTGGCGGCCCCCGCTGCTCCCCCATGGTCGTGCCAAGGCTGCCCTGCTCCAGAGGGCGGCACTACGGTTCCTTGCAGCAAAGCGGAGAGACGAGGGACAAACCAGGAGCTGGCAAGCGTGATTTATCATTCCCCCCCCCCCGCCGCTAATGTTGGCAGGGTCCTTAAATTCCTTCCTCTTTTACCGGCTCGTGGCGGGGAAGGAGGGATGAGTCCCCCGGTACGGTTTCGGGTGATCTCACTGCACTGTGCAAGTTATTTTCATACCCGCTGCTGGCATTTTTAGTAGGGAATTCACAAGGGAGTGGAAGGGGGTTCACAAGGGAGGTTGGATCATTGAAGCATCTTCGAATAATAGTGAAAGGGACGGAGTGGGGAGGAGAGAGACTTCGGGTGGGTTTGTGTGATTGAAAAGTTTAGCACAGTGGTAGCGTGACTTAGGATGCGCCCGCACAGAGACATTTATCTCCCGACTCGGACAGCGTTCAGGGCTGAAGGCAGGAAATCAAATACATCCCCCTGGGAAAGGGATCTCACAGGAGAACGGGGAGCCACATTCATCCGCCTGCAAGTGACATGGAGCGGTGCGGTGTAGCTCTGTGGGTCCCAGCGTCTCAGAGAGTCAAGGTGGGCGAGGTTTTGCTTGGACCCACCTTTTACTGGACCAACTTCTGCTGGTGAGAGAGACGCTTTCCCTCTGCACCCAGCTCCCGCCGGTAATTGCTGCAGACCCGCCCCCGCCCTCATCAGGGGAACTCAGCTAAAGCGAGGGCGAGCAGCGTGTGGGACCCCGCTGGAAGTTAGAGGCAGGCGATTGCCTGCGCTCAGCGTCCGCTGCGAGTGAGGTGGTGCCTCGGCTACATTGCTGGGGCCTTTGGCTGTTCGCGCCTTTGCTTTGCTGCCAACGAGCTACGTGCAGACCTGTTTTAGCACCCGCGTCGATTACGTTAGGCGGGGCTTTTCAAAAGGCACAGCCATTGTAGGGGGCCGGCTACACTCCTAGTCCCTCCCCCGAAATAATCACACGATCGGCTCCCAGGAGCTGGACCCCGCCGGTCCTACGGCTCGCGGCACAGCCCCGGAGCGCTGGCTTGGAGACGCGCCGAGCTGCGATGGGTGGAGGGATGAGGAGATGCGGAGAATAGCAATGTGTGCTGCTTGCATGCCTGTTGCTCCAGCTGCTCCCGAGCTGCCTGCTTGCTACACGCACCGGGCTGCGTCTTTAGGACTAGGGAGGAGGCGTGGGAGAGGGGCTGAGTGGGTGTGGGAAGGGACCGGGACCGGATCGGTGCTTGTAACGATTGCATTGGAAGGGTGTTTCCGCCGTGTGTGGGAGGCGGCTCTGGGGTTCACACCCGCACGCCTGGGAAGGCAAAGTTCTGTCCGCCGACAGCCCCCGGCCCCCTGCGCTCCGCATCGCGCTGCGGATTAACGTCCCGGGCAGCTCCAGCCCCAGCCGTTCGCCCTGCAGCGCGCTGTCCCCTCCGTACTCCCGGCGGCGAAGTGGGCAGAGGATGATGCACCTGCTGCGGCCATTGGAAGAGGGGCTATGTGCAAACCATCTGCGTGCCCATTTTCAGCCGGAAACATGCACGGTCTCGCCCTCTGGCTTCCCAGCAGCCCTGGGGGTGTTAGGGGAGGAGCGATGTCAGCTACCCCCCAGCTGATCTGGAGGCTGCATTTTGCCAGACCCGTTGTTGTGAACCACCTCGCTCCCTGCAGATTTCCCAGGCGTAGACAGCCTGGCCAGCCCGGTGTGATCAGAGGCAGCGGGTGGCAACACTCCTCTCCTTTCCAGCGACACACACCAGCGAGGGGGAGGAAGGGATGGAGGTGAGGCGCTACAGCAACATTTTGCAGTCCCGACACAGGCAAAAGTCAAACCGTTCTGCAGGCAGCGTCAGGCCCGTTATGTGAGCCCCAAAAGATTGGTGGGATTTTTTTTAAAAGAGCCTCGGAATGCGTGTGTGTTCCCCAGCACAGTGCAAGCTGCTAAAACACACTGCTTTGCCTGCCTGATGGGTGCCCTCAACTAGACTGGTCTGCTGTCTTGATTTTTGTGTTTCATTTTGGGGGCTTTCCAGGAATAGCGATTGTGCAAGATCCTCCTTTGGGTTTGGGTTTGTTCTCATGGCATTTTGAGATTGCCCCCCTGCCTGTAGAATATTTTAACAATACTTGGGGTGTAGGGGGTGGTCCAAAAGCCTTTAAGCGCCTAATTAATTTTAAGTGGGACTTGTACTCCTAAATTACTTAGGGCCAGATTTCCAAAGGGGTTTAGGCACTTAAAAGCAGCAAGGTACCTACTGCAGTTTGCAAAAGCGACATGTGTGTCTAAAGCCCAATGAAATCCCTCTAGGTGCTTGCTGCATCCTTAGGCATGTAAATACCTTGGAAAAGTGCACCCTATATCTTCACATCTCCTAAAATGGCAATGCACTCTACCTGCACAATATTACATAACTGTAGCATTCAACTGCTGAGGTCCCTACCCAGAATGTCAAAGGGATTTGAGTGCCTAGCACCCATTGAAATCAACAGGAGTGAGGGACCTAAATACTTTTGAAGAGCTGGACCCTTGTGTCTGGTGAAGCCTGAGCACCATCTTGTAACACACAGTCTGAACTCCCCATCCATCCAGCAGATGCAGGGAAATGGGAAATGGTCTCTCCATGTGTGGGAAAGGAACTGCATCTAGTAGGAATTTATCACCTAACGAACTAATTACACTTAGAATGGACAAGCCTTTACTCAGTGACACATGACACAAATATTCCTATTTAAATAGGACAGAAATATAGAATTTGTATCTTATTGTTAAGAGCTTAACAAGATTCAGTAAAGGGTCAGCTGTTCATATTAATAGTTAGAACATTCACAGTTACATTAGATAAATTTTAAAAAATTATGCTTAGGGAAGAAACTTCCACTGGAGACACAATGGAGTTTCTTGTACCTTCTGAAGCATCTGGTTCTAGCTACTATCAGAGACAAGATAAGGATCCACTGATCTGGCAATGCCATGTTTCTGTGGTCACCCTTTCTGTCTTGTTGGTTTAGACTGTAAACTTTTCAGGGAGGTCATTAATATATACCCCCATTTCCTGTTCAACTCTTTTTGGGTTAAATCTCTGGGAATGCAGTAATAATACTATTCAATTAATAATAATAATAATAATAATAATAGTAATAAGACCTAAGTACTTTACTTTTTCAAAGCTCTGCACAAATATCCCCCAAATTGGTACCTTACATTGACCAACTGCCCTCTCTTACTCACGGGCATCACTAGGAAAGCAAACAAACCGTAGGATGCTACTAACCTAGGAAAAGGTGAAATAGTTACAAACTGCTTTAGTCTGAAGGACTACAGTTGAATCATCTAGGCCTGGTACCTAGAAGGTACATGAAAGTAAATGGAAAAACTCTCATTGACTTTATTGGGCTTAGATCAGGTTCATTGGTTGAAAGGATGGTCCTGTGGTTAGAACATAGGACCTGGAGATAGGAAATATGGGTGCTGTTCCCAGCTATGCAACAGGTTTTCTATGTACCCATAGGGCATGTTATTTAGGGTCAAATCCTGCCTCTACCTTTCCCTTCATGGCCAGCCCCTGGCAGCAGAATCAGAGTTCAGTTTTGTGAAGGAAGGATGCCTTGTGCAGCCACTCTTGCAGAAACTAGCCCAGTTGAGTGGCAGCTCCATGTGTGTCAGTTCACAGCAGGGAAGAGAGAGGCAGGCCTGGAAAGGATCTGGGATGGGTCTCGCCCTCCTGCAAAGAGAGGCTGGTAGGCCTATGGAGGTTGCTCAGGCTAGAGTGACTTGGTGGTGGAACCTTTTCCCTAGTGTGCTCAGCTGGGTGTTTGTACTGGGTGCTAGGGTGTAGATCACGGGTGGGCAAACGTTTTGTCCCAAGGGCCATATCTGGGAACAGAAATTGTATGGTGGGCCATGAATGCTCACAAAATTGGGGTTGGGGTGTGGGAGGAGGTGGGGCTGTGGTTGGGGGTGAGGACTCCAGGGTGGAGCCAGAACTGAGGAGTTCAGGGTGTGGAAGAGTGTGTGGGGGGGGCGGTGAGGGCTCTGGCTGGGGGTGCGGGCTCTGGCTGGGGGTGCGGGCTCTGGGGTGGGGCTGGGGATGACGGGTTTGGGGTGCAGGAGGGTGCTGTGGGCTGGGATCGAGGGATTTGGTGGGTGGGAGGGGGATCAGGGCTGAAGCGGGGGGGGGTTGGGAAGAGGCTCGGGGTGCAGGCTTCAGGCAGTGCTTACCTCAAGCTGCTGCCGGAAGCAGCGGCATGTCCCTTCTCCGGCTCCTATGCGGAGACGCAGCCAGGTGCCTCTGCATGCTGCCTCATCCGCAGGCGTTGCCCCTGCAGCTCCCATTGGAGTGGGGCCATTGGAGCATGAAGGAGCCAGATGGGGGCCATGCCGCTGCTTCCTGGAGTAGCATGGAGCGCCTCCCGACCCTGCTCCCCGGCTGGAGCACTGAAGGGGGGCCATGCTGTGGCTTCCTGGAGCCACATGGAGTGGCCCCTGACCCTGCTCCCCAGCTGGAGCGCTGGAGTGAGGCAAGCCTCAGACTTCGCTCCGCAGCGGGAGCTTGAAGGCCAGCTTAAAATGGCTGGTGGGCTGGATCCGGCCCATGGGCCATAGTTTGCTCATCCCCGGTGTAGATCAAAGAGCATTAGGAAACGTTTAGTGCACAGCAGTAGGGTCCATACAGCCAGTTAGTGCACAACACACTAGTGTACACCCTGGCTTGCTGTACACTAACTCTCCATCTAGGCCAGTGGTTCTCAAACTTTTGAACTGGTGGCCCCTTTCACATCGCAAGCCTCTGAGTGTGATCCTCCCCTTATAAATTAAAAACACTTTTTATATATTTAACACCATTGTAAATGCTGGATGCAAAGTGGGGTTTGGGATGGAGACTGACAGCCTGCGATCCCCAATGTAATAACCTCATGACCCCCTGAAGGGTCCCGACCCCAGTTTGAGAACCCCTGATCTAGGCAAACCCTAAGTTTCTCTGTGACTCAGCTACAGAAAGGAAGTGACAATGTTCTTTCACATCAATGTGGTGAGGCTAAACTCATTGATGTTTGTAACACATCTTGAGATCCCCAGACTATGCCATCTACATTACATTATTTTATCGTCTGCCTCTCCAGGCACATTGCATTATAGCAAGATGTGTATCATTATTTCTAAGCCATCTCTGATAAATGGGTGTTAGCTTTGAATACCTCCAGTCATGATGGATATATAACCTGCCTTAGCTTTCTCTGTCTCCTGGTTCTTATTTTCTGGTTCCAAAAGGGACATTGTTAACTGTAAAACTTTCTATTTAAAAACAATTTATATGTCCTATGACTGAGCACACCTTAGAAACACAAACTTTTAAACATTTTGTGAGGTCCCATTTGTATTCCCCAGTGATACAGCTCATTTTGTTCTTTAAACTGTGAAAATGGAACCCACTACTTCTCATTCTGGTCCTCTCTCCATGTATAACAGCCTCATAGGTAGAAAGAAGCCTGCCTGCTCTTCCACCCTTTAAAAAAATGATTACCTGCAAGGAACCCCAGGCAAAAATGATTCCTAATCATAGGTGTGCTATCGCAGCCCTGAGTTATGAGAATGAACCAGTCTTATTTATGGGTGTGATGTCATTATGAGCCTTAGCTGATCTTCATTAATCTAGGGACTATGCCCTGATGGTTGTTTAAGTGCTGTCCATCAGGTAATACTCACAGGGACAAATTCCTGTCCTTTGGAGAATGACTTAATACCACACATTCTTTGGGGATTCTATACATTATTAGGGCAACAGATTTTATCCTGTATTCTACCTTCTACCTTTTGTGGTTATTTTGGTCCAGGTTCAGATGTATTCATGAAAACTCTTAAGCACATGGCTAAATCCTATTGGCAGTGGGACTTAATTACATGCTTGAAGATAAGCACATGTTTAAGCATTTTGAAGGCCTGGGAACTTAAATTCATAACTCTGCTAGACATCAAAAATCATGGATTTAATAAAGACACTTGTAATAAATTAAAATAATCTGTAATCCGCTACCCCTCCTTTGTCCTATGACTGCAGAAGTGTTAACTGCCCACTTCACCTTGAATGGTCTCTTGCAACATGTGTTAACTCTTTATCTGTTCCATCTTGACATTCTGGATCGACTCTCTGGGTGCTCCGTGGCTGGAGCACCCACAGGGAAAAATTGGTGAGTACCTTTCCTCGACCTAAAGAAGAGCTCTGTGAAAGCTTGTGTCTCTCATCAACAGAAGTTGGTCCTATAAAAGATATTGCCTCCCCTACCTTGTCTCTTTGAAGAATAGGGACAGACTGAAGCACCCACTTAAAAGTTTTGCTGAATTGGGGTCCTTTGTGCATAGCTGCCTGAGGCTGAGTTTCTAGCCCTGCATTTCTGCCAAACATAGCTTGTGTTGAATTTACACCTATGGTTATTATTTATCTATACTTATCAGCCTCAAAGCTATGCTGCCATTGGCTGTCTCAGGCACTCTTCAGCTACTCTCCTTCCATGGTGAGGGTACAGCATGCAGCAAGAGTTTAATGCAGTTTGTAGCAGCAGCAGACTTCACTCTTTTGTTGATAGTAGTGGCATTTTCACCAGCTTCTGAGAAATTCCCTGTTCCCTCGCTCTTTCCATTGCTAACATGATTTCTGCAAGGAATGAGGAGTTGTGGAGAGACCTGTGAACAGAATTTTAAAGAATGATTTAGGATTAGAATAAAAAAGGATGGTTTCTCTGTTCAGTTCAGCTTATAGCTGTATCAATAATTATTTAAGAATTTATCTTACATTACAAGACTATAAAATATGATACAGATTCTTATGGAGAGTAGATCAGATATTTGCTTTTGTGTTTAACATTAGTTACTTGACATTATTTGATAAATTATTTAAAAGACATGACATCTTTCTTGTACTTGTCACCCAGAAAGCCATTCAATAATGATCAGATTTCATAAATGTGCCTGATGCTATCCTAATGGTGGAACTGGACAATGGTTGATTCTACACGTTCTGGCCAAGTATTAAGTTAATGAGTAAATGTCTAATGAATCCTCTTACCAAGCCTATAAAACTCTCAAAATCCTTTCTTTCAGGGCTTCAGTTTTTCACAATGTGTCTGTTTGCTCCAATATTTGATTTAACACATTAACCTTGAACATCACCCCTGTGCAGAGGCTCAAGGCTTACGTACCACTTAAATTCCACTTAGGCCTTCAAAGGAGGCCTTGAGTGGCACTTAAGTAATATATGGGCTTTGTGCCTGTGCTCTGCACATGGTGAATTAGTAGGAGTCCTGTGCGATGATTCCAAGTTGCTGCAACGCTTTGAGGGAGGGCAACAAACATCAATCCTATTTGAAATGCATGTGGCCCATTTCTCATTCTGTAGGAGGGAAATCGGTTCTTTATGTGCCCATCCATAAAAGCCTTTGGGCTAGGGTGGGCCCAGTGCATACAGCCTCTTTGGTTCTGAGGGACTGGTACATGGAGTCCCCGACTGTCTGTTTGGGGTAGGGGGCATTCAGATCAGAGGCAGCCCTTTTGGTTTCATTATTAAGGTACCCGGACAGATCTCTGCTTCCTTAGCCAGAGCTGCTGTGACAGTTTGGGGAATCTGTCTATATACAACTTATGAATTACAGTTTGATTTTATGAACTGTCTGTATTATACCTTATGAAGCTCTTTTAATATGTGTTGCCCCATGCTTTTTGTATTAAGGAGATGGGATAGTACTGACATTTCTGCCCATGAACAGGCTGATTGTTAAGGACTATCAATAGCTTGCACAGATCTTACCTGGGGAGAACAAAAGGGTAATTTCATCCTAGGGGAAATCAGTTCTCTCCAACTTCCCTGCAGGAGGTTGTGGTTTGGAGAGTGGATAATCCCCAGCAGCAGAACCAAGAAACCAAAGTGTTGATGCTAGCCTTCCAAAACCACAGAGACAGGTGGTTTGGGAAGGACTCTCAGAGAGACATAGAAAGCTTTGGGCAGGAGAAAGGAAGAGAGGAGCATGCTTCCATAGCAGTGGGTCTTGTTTAACTGAGGGACCAGCTGAGCGAGAAGGAATCTGACTCATCTACAGGAGGGGAGAGATGCCTTGATTCAGAGGAGAACCCATGTGCAGGAGGGGAATCCAGGACTCCTTAGAGGAGTCTGCCCTAAACCCAAAGAATGCACAAGAGTGGCGAGGAAAATGAGTCAGGGGAATGTGTGCAGGTGTTTCTTATTTTGCCTAGACCTCATGCTATCTAAGGAAAGAGGAACTGTGTTCAGAAATCCTTGTAAAGAATATGTGTCTGCTTGCATTTCACTGCCACATTCCTGAAGTGGTGAACTGTAAAAAGTACCTAGAGGCTGGAGCTCTGGGAAAGGGTGTCCTAAGCTATTGGTTTCAGAGTAGCAGCTGTGTTAGTCTGTATTCGCAAAAAGAAAAGGAGGACTTGTGGCACCTTAGAGACTAACAAATTTATTTGAGCATAAGCTTTCGTGAGCTACAGCTGCATCCGATGAAGTGAGCTGTAGCTCACGAAAGCTTATGCTCAAATAAATTTGTTAGTCTTTAAGGTGCCACAAGTATTCCTTTTCTCTAAGCTATTGGGGAATCTAGGGGAGCCAGCACTAAGGCAGCTGGGATGCACGTCCCATTTCTATGAAGAGATAACAGAGTGCCTGTGCCTAGGAAAGGTGCCAGAGTGGCCAAGGGAACAGACAATGTTGTATTCTACTTAGCCACAAGAAAGCTTAGACCACACAGTCCCAGCGGATGGAACACACACACAGCAGCCTGGCGAGTGTCCAGCAGAGACAGTGTTACCATGACAGTTGCGTTCTTCATCCTTTGACTTCCTCTGCCGCATGGGAAATAGATATCCTAGGCCAGGATCCTAGTGGTCTAATCACAAGACTAAAATGCTCCTATATGACACCTTCTTAGGAAGCCTCTCAAGGACATCCCTCCAAAAGGAAGGGAGTTAGGAGAGCTTAGTCTCCACCTTCTTCTGTCTCCATGCATCATAAACAGATATTTGAGAGGCCCTCATCTTCTGGAGGTTCCTTAGAATCTATTCATCTGCAAATTGACACCAGAAAAAGAGAAGAACAAGGTGAATGAGGAGTCTTCTTTTGCAGCCACTGTACAGAATTACTCCGTAGTTGCATTCTGCTCTTGAGGACAGTCAGGTCATTCAAGAGACTGATGGGCACTAAGCTCTGGCCTTTCACATTCCAGTTGCTGTAGTTCATGAAAAGATACACAAGATATTTGATGTTGTGGAGACAAAGGATTAAGGAGAGATGGCCCTACCAATAAAGGAGGGGAGAATGGATCCAGCTGAAGAGATCTGGTAACACACTGCCCTTGGTTCATCTGCAGCTTAGAAAACCATCCTTGTGTATCACATCCATATCTATTGTCCAGGATCCTTCCTTGCTATTTTCTGCTGCCTCTGAAAGGTGTATGGTGGGAGGGTCTTCCAAGATGATTCTCCAACTTAAAGAGCCATAGAAGTTATGGTATATTACATGAGAAAGAGAGCTTACTCCTTGACTACCTTGTCTGTGAAAATTGCCAACTAGGAGGCATTGATGATGTGGTGCAACTTCCATTTGTACACTAAGATCCTCCAAATTATAGCTATTCTCCCTGATTTTCTCTTTTAGGCTACGAAGACTGCCATTTAAGAGGGACAAGACTTACCCAGGCATGCAATAATAATATTCTCAGATCCTTTCCATACTCTAGCTAATTCTGTTTATTCAGTCATTACCTTCAAGAGGCATTCTAGGCTCAGAACTTTTGTGTCATTCAAGGAAATCCATAAAAAAGAGCCAGAAATTCCCTTTTGAAATATCTGACTTGTTCAGGGGTACAATTTATGCTGCTTTGAGCAGTGTCCAAGAGACCAAAATGATGGCATCATCTGTGGATATCCCCTGTAACCTTTTAGAAAGAATGTCTTGCTGATTTGTTGATCCCTACAACATAAGGTGCTAAGAGGGCCACTCTTTACTCAACTACCCGGTCTCATATATAGGGACAGATACATTAAACTCTGAATTGGAAGAGAGGCTCATCTGATTCACTTCAGAGCTTACAGGCTGTGGAACCAAACGTGTCCAAGCTGCATCTCAGTGTCCTGGAACTTGAGGCCTTTATATCTGTTCTTCAGTTCCTTTCCTACTCTGATTCAACATGGCAGCCATGTACTAACTGAACCAATATGGGGGAACTTCTCACTTTCTCCTGCGTTGAGAAGTGGTCTTCACACATGGGAATGGGGCCCAAAGAACTGTATGCTCTCCTGTTCTCCACTTGCCTGGAAGAAGAGTTTATGACCAGCATACGTGGTCTTGGAAAGATATTGTCCTGACCTTCCTATTTTACAGATAATGTCTCCTTGATACAGACATGTTCACTTCTCCTAAGCAGTCATGTACAACCTTTTATGAGATAATGTGTAGGTATTCCAATGTAGTAGAGGATACCTTTTTCCCTTTATTGGGATTATAAACTGTTGTATGTGTCTCTTCTATCTTATGCCCTCCTTTCCATGGATTCCTTAGGACCATGATAGAGTCAGCTCGCCCATTCAGCATCAGATGTAGCCATCCCTCAGCGTCAGTACATCAATTTCCCCTCACTCTTGGTGCTTCTGTGAATTAAGCCACTGGACTCTCTGGCTAAACCAGACTCCTCTTCTTCCAGGGAAAACAAGCCACAAACAATAACTAACTGCACAGTCCTTCACTGTCAGTGAAGGTGCTTCCCAGGGCCACCGCTTATGGTGCTGGCCTGTGTTTATGCCTTCTCCTTGGCATAAGAACGGCCATACTGGGTCAGACCAATGGTCCATTTAGCCCAGTATCCTGTCTTCCGACAGTGGCCAATGCCAGGTGCTTCAGAGGAAATGAACAGAACAGGAAAGCATCAAGTGATCCATCCCGTTGCCCATTCCCAGCTTTTGGCCTCTTCCCAGCACTCCCCTACCAAGCCTCTCCATGGCTCCTTCCCTGACACTCTCCACAGACACAGGGCACTCAAGAGCTTTCAATAGCAAGTTGCTGTTGCTTCTTCAGCTCTCCCTCAGTGGAGTGCCCTTTATCAGGGCCCTCTTCTTTTCTGGTCTGACTCTTGGTCACAGTCTGCCCCACCTTGCCCAGATGGACTTGCTGTAGCCTGCAGTCACATGATCCTTTTGGAGGAGACTACAATTCCCAGAATGCCTATTCTTGAAAGACCAGAACTTGTATCAGGGATGTATTGGACCAGGGTCTGACCTTAAAGGGGCAGCCACCTCTGTGACAGATGGTTGAAATGGAAGTGGAAAGAGAAGTGTATCTGATATGCTCACCAACTACACACACACACACGAAGAAGAAACCCAGGGTCTCCTGTGGCCCATAGCAAGAGCTGACATAGAGGTCTCACAAGACAGTGCTGCTTTTCAGCAGTTGGCACTATCTGGTTTTTGCTTTTGTGTGTATTTGAATATATTTTGCATCTAAAGTTTCATCATAGAGCTCAATATTATACTTACTGTTTGTAGCTATTAAACACACTTGTTTCTAGATAACTCTGCAATATAGCACATGTATAATTAGGCATAATTAACTCAAATTAACCATATTAAATTTTGCAACACTTCCATTGCCATATTTTGAAGCTGAATTAAATAGGCTTTGTGATTAACAAGCTGATGTTTGAAGGGTAGTGATATACGGACTCTTTCCATTTCCAGGTGTCCCCCAGTGTATTTAAATAATGCTATACATTTGAATGAAATCACGTGGTGCTCAGTTATTTGCCTAATTAACTCACCTTCTGTAGGGTTTCCTCCTACTGAGAATGTAGAATTCATGTGCTCTGTCTTCAGCACAACAAACTTGATGTGAAGGAGTCATATGAGCACCGTGGGGTCCAAATAACCTGGTTTGCTAATTACACAACATGCAGGGCCAACCTACAGGCTGCTGCTTTGGCAGGTCTCTAAACACAGAGCACAGTAAGTGCCACTACACTCAGGTTATTTAAAATCCCAGCTAAATTTTTTTTTTAAATTTCCCTCTTTTTCTTTTAGTATTTGTTTTAATTTTTTTGTTATTGAAAAGTACTCTGAGGGCCACACGTTACAGATTTATGTACAGCAAGGTGATTGATTGAAAGACAAACTGGATTTAGCAGCAAGGAAAAGATTCTAATGTAGCTTGGCTGGAATGGGTGACCAATAGAATATTAACTGGTCACATGGAAATCTTTAGGGCTAGGCATCACAGATCTCCTTGAAAGAATCCAGTTTCTCTTCTCAGCTTAGCCTAGAGCTTGATGGTTCTTCTTGGTCCTGTTGAACCTGGCCACCTCGTCTCTCAAATCACTGTCTCACAGTTAGGAACAGGAGGTGACAATGCTGTTATTTTATGTTACAAGCTTTACCCGGAACAACAATTGGTTTTGTTTTGTTTTGTTTTGTTTTGTTTCATTTCCATGTTCTTCTAACACACAAATATCTGTTTTATCTGCTACTGGGCAGACGGCTCCATTGAGTTATCCACATTGACCCAAATGTCTTTCCCTCCGTGAATCCTCAAAGTTCATTCACAGCCCATCTGCTTATATAAAAGTTTGGACTATTTTTGGCCATTGCCTTGCATTTTTGCTAATTAAATTTAATCTGCACTCACTTCGCTAAATACCCCAGTGTGCTTAGATCTATTGGGAGTGTCTCAAAATCCTCAACAGCTGCCAGAAAGTAAAGCACCTTGTGTCATCAGCAGATTTAGCCAACCTGCTGTGTACATACTCATCCAAATCCAGGAAAAAACTTGTGTCTAGTATTGTTCCCATTTTGTCTATATAGCTGGTAACTTTTAAATCAGATAATATTGTCTGCCTTCAGTATATGCTGTAATGGGTTCTATTCAGCCCATAAAGTCATCTTCCATACCTCTTGATTTGATCACATCACTCCTGTCTTTGAAACCCTCACTCCCTATCTGCCACCACATCAAATTAAAGCTTTACATATCTCTGCCCCTTCCTGGTTATCCTCTGTGCCAAGATTCACATTATTCTGTCCCCTCCGCTCTGCTAACATTCCTGGGTCTTGTCTGTCTGTTTGTCAGCTTTTGGAAAGTCCCCTCTGTACCTTCTTCTGTAGAGTATCCAAAACATGGTCCAATCTTGCCCCCCATCCCCCTGCAGGGCCTTGTTTCTCAGTTGTGTTGCCTGTAATGAAGCTAGCTGAGCAGTATGAAAATTTTCTATTTGTGGTTGCCCTCTTTTTAGCTGTCTTTAAATTGTGAGTGGCTCATAGCCTTGAATGCATGGAAAATGCCTAGCCCATCACAGGCTCAGCAATAGAATAGTATCAGTAATAAATTCCCTCTGAAATAAAATTAATGCCAACCAGTGCTAGGGTTTTTTGAACTGGGATTGTTAAGCGTGAAGCCCTGTTCTTCAAATGTTTTCTAAATGTCAAGTTTTTATGAATGAATTTGTTTGTTGTTTCCTGCCGTGTCCCAGGACACTTTTGAAAACGAGACTTGTTTTTTCAAGAGTCTTATCATGCGGGGAATATTTATATAAATCATCTTACAATAAAAACAAACAATTTTCTCATTAGTAGTGCAATCTGCAAAAGTCACCTCTCTTGTGACTTTGCTGGGAAGACTGTACAGCTGAAGGGTAAGAAAGGCTTCATAAAGGGGACTCAAGAGTAACGTTAGGCACTTTAATAAAAGTGGTGAAATTAGCCCTTTATCATCTCTTATTTATTGTTTTAATTTACTTTGTATGTCGTAGAGCATCCAAGTGTGATGTATGAATGCACTCATGTGCGGTATGCAGTTCAGAGTGAGAAGAACGTTATATACTAACTATGGCCGGAGTAATTGGGCCAGGTCGTGGGCCCAAATCAGGCTGCTCTGTGTTAGTGGCCCACAGCAGCCTTAAAGCCATAATAGGGGGGAGGAAATGTCCACATAAGTGGTGTGTCGTGGGATGGGCTGGGGGAAGGGAATATAACTTCACTCTAGCCATCTTTGCCCATGTAATGGCTCCTTAGGGGCCATTACATCTGTGGGTCCAAGTTTTGCTGGGGGCAGAGTCAGTCCCAGTCAGTTCTGGGGGGTTGAGGACAGGGAATGTGGCTTAAAGCCACCTTTGCCTCCCTTTCAGAGTAAGTCTGTGCTGCAAGTGAAGATGTGAAGTACAAGCCTGCTGGGGAGCCTGGGTCTATAGTTTGGGGTAAAGCCTGTGCCACCAGGTGTACACTACCTATGCCTACCTGTGCTACCGTTGCACTTTCACTTGCAATGCAGATGGACCCCCCGCTGTGTCAAGGCGAGCTCTGGTGCACGGGAGGATCTGATTTTTTAACAGATAGTCAAGTTTATGTGGGCAAAAAGAAAAAGAGCTTCTAGAATGAAAATCTCTGTGGTCGCTGCACTGACCAGGTTGTGGGGAACCAGAGAGTACAGACAAAAATAGGTTTTGTTTGGGTCCAAAGATCTGCTAAACTTCAGTCATAATCCTTATGTGCATGCTATGGCAAGAGCTGAGCATCCAGCCTGGTATGGGAAACTGCCCAGCCACAGAAACATGTTCCCAAGGAATGGTGGCCTTTGTGGGTTTGCTGGTGTGATCACCCCTGTACCCAGCAGGATGATTCAGTGACCCTGGGCCCTGTGAGGTCACTGGTGTGATCACCCCTGTATCCAGCGGGATGATTCAGTGACCTTGGGCCCTGTGAGGTCACTGGTGTGATCACCCCTGTATCCAGCGGGATGATTCAGTGACCTTGGGCCCTGTGAGGTCACTGGTGTGATCACCCCTGTATCCAGCGGGATGATTCAGTGACCCTGGGCCCTGTAAGATCACTGGTGTGATCACACCTGTACCCGGCAGGATGATTCAGTGACCCTGGGCCCTGTGAGGTCACTGGTGTGATCACCCCTGTATCCAGTGGGATGATTCAGTGACCCTGGGCCCTGTGAGGTCACTGGTGTGATCACCCCTGTACCCAGCAGGATGATTCAGTGACCCTGGGCCCTGTAAGGTCACTGGTGTGATCACCCCTGTACCCGGCAGGATGGCTCAGTGACCCTGGGCCCTATGACATCACTGGTGTGATCACCCCTGTACCTGGCAGGATGGCTCACCCGTTTACTTAGATCTGTGCAGACATGAGGTAACTGGATTATTGGAACCATTTTTTTGGGGGGAGGGGTCTATGTAACACCATCCATGGATGGAGTAGAAGCAGAAGTGCCCCCCCAGGGGTTACCTGGAACAGGTAATATAGGTATTATTTATGATGGTGATTGTGTAGGGTTGCAACTTCTAATTGCACAAAACTGAACATGCTTGCCCCACTCTCTGCCCTGCCCCTTCCCCAAGGCCTTGCCCCTTCTCTGATGCCCCAACCCCACTCACTCCAGCCCCCCTCCCTCTGTTGCTCACTCTCCCCCACCCTCACTCACTTTCACTGGGCTGGTGCAGGGGGGTGGGGTGCAGGAGGGTGTGAGGGTTCTGGCTGGGGGTGCAGGCTCTGGGGAGGGGTTGGGGCTAAGGAGCTTGGAGTTAAGGAGGGGGCTCTGGGATGGAGCCAAGGGGTTTGGAGTTAAGGAGGGGGCTCTGGGATGGAGCCAAGGGGTTTGGAGTGTGGGAGCAGGCTCAGGGCTGGGGCAGGGATTGGAGTGCAGGAGCGGGTGCAGGATGTGGGCTCCGGGAGGGAGTTTGGGTATGAGAGCAGGTGTGAGGTCTGGGAGGGAGTTAGGGTGTGAGAGGGTGTTCTGACCTGGGAGTGGGGGTGGGGGTATGGGTTGGGGTGCAGTTCCTGGCTAATGGGAGCTGTGGAGCTGGCGCTGGGGGCGGGGGCAGTGCGCAGAGCTTCCCTAGGGGCCACAGGGACATGTTGGCCTCTTCTGGGATGGTGTGCAGAGCCAGGGCAGGCAGGGATGCCTGCCTTAGCCCTGCTGCACTGCTGACTGGGCTTTTAAATGGGCCAGTCAGTCATGCTGACCGGAAACGCCAGGGTCCCTTTTTGACCCAGCATTCTGGTCGAAAACCGGACACCTGGCAAACCTATGATCGTGCGGAGAGGCCCAACTTGAAATAACTGTTGCTTGTGACAGCTGGCAGAACTGAGCCTACCTCTGTGACCTGAGCAGAGAAAGAGGAGAAAACATTCTGAGAGTCAGACATCTCCTCTGAACACTCACGTGAGAAGTACTTGGTAGCAATCCTCCAAATCACTGTCTCAGGCCTGAGTGCATATTCAGCCAAAAGAGATAACCGTGGTCAGCTTTGGCACATTTCACCTACTGCTGTAGATCATCTTCTCATGCAGCTAATGTGCTCATACATTTTAGCACTGCTGGTGGTGTGGCATCCACACACCCTTCAGATCATCTGTGCAGCAGTTGGTGTTCCTAGAGGCAGACTTACCAGCTCTTGAGCAAAAATACAGACGTGTACATATGCCCTCTGTTCTCTTTCTAAAACTGCCTGTTGAAGATAACGGATGATCATTACTTTAGCCTTGATATAAGCACTGCTCTGGAGACTTTCCACCCTCCCCAGATGGGTTTGTTTCTCGCCTGCACTGGTTCTTTTAATACATCCATCACTGTAGCACCAGATCACGTTGCAGCAGTGAATCACCCACGTAGAAGTAGTATCTGTCACATGTGGTTACTTTCCCCATTCCTCTCACAGCTGTGCAATCTACATGAGGGCTTATTAAATAGCGGATGTTATATGTGCTATTGTTTCCTCTCCAATGACTCCTAACAATGGAAGTGTAGGTTTTTTTTCAGAAGATAGTGTTTTCTCCCCCTGGTTTGTCATATAGTGTACCCATCTGTAAGCAGTCAGGCACTACAGCCATGTCCTTGTTTTCTCTGAGACGGCATCAACTAGTTGCATAAAGGTCAAATCCGCACATTTTCTCTCTATACAATGGAAGAGTTTTCTTCCCTAGCAAGAATGGCACACCCCACCTACTCAACTGCCCTGCCCTAAAAAATTGGAAACAAACAAAACTATCTTACCTCAAGCAGTTGTTACTCTGAAAAGGGGGAGAGAAACTAGAGCAGGGGTGGACAAACTATGGCCCATGGGCCGAATGCGGCCCGCCAGCCCTTTTAAGTTGGCCCTCGAGCTCCTGCTGGGGAACAGGGTCTGGGGCTTGCCCCACTCCAGCCAGGGAGCAGGGTCGGGGATTGCTCCATGCTGCTTCCGGAAGCACAGGCATGGCCCCATTCCGGCTCCTATGTGTAGGGGCAGCCATGGGGCTCCGCTCTGCATGCTGCCCCCGCAGCTCCCATTGGCCGAGAACTTTGACCAATGGGAGCTGCAGGGACGGCACCTGCAGATGGGGCAGTGTGCAGAGCTGTCTGGCCATCCCTCCACGTAGGAGCCAGAGTGGGGACACGGCTGCTGCTTCTGGGAGCCCCTTGAGGGGTAAGTGCTGCCCACATCCTGCACCCCTAAGCCTCTCCCCATGCCCCAACCCCCTGCCCTAGCCCTGATCCCCCTCCTTCTCTCCAAACTCCTCAGTCCCAGCCCAGAGCACCCTCCTACACTCCAAACTCCTCATCCCCAGCCCCACCCAGAGCCTGCACACATCCCCGCACCCTACTCCCCCACCTCACCCCAGAGCCCCCTCCTGCACCCTGAACTCCTCATTTCTTGCCCCACCCTGGATCCCCCATCCCCAACCAGAGCCCTCACCCCCTCCTGCACCCCAACCCCAATTTTGTGAGCATTCATGGCCTGCCATACAATTTCTATTCCCAGCTTTGGTCCGCAGGCCAAAAAGTTTGCCCACCCCTGAACTAGAGACTCCTTGAAGTCTACTAGGGACTGGGCTGTTTCTATTGATTTTACCTGGCAGGCACCTAGATACTATGGTAATGGGTGGCAGTATTATAAAACCTTAAGATAAATAAGAGGGGGCTGAGCTGACATGTGAAACACTGCCTCTTTGAGAGGCGGATCAAACAGTGACCTGATTCAAAAGGCATGTTTTCATTCAGTCCAATGGGCTTTGGATCAGACCCTGAGTCTTTATCACAACGCACTAAATAGCCCACTTGTTTTATAATTATTTATTATTTTATTTCAGTAGTGCCACAGGATGCTACTCACCATATAAACATGCAGAATTCTGCCCTGAGAAGCTTGCAATCTAAAAAGGCAAAAAAACAGCGATGGATCAGAGGAAAGAAATATGAGATCCAAGCAAAGTGCTCAAGGTGCTGAATACGTGGTTGGTTAGATCCATTCAAATAAACGTGTTTGTGTTTTCGTCAGAGTTAAAGGATGCAAATGCAGCTTTCATTTCTCCAAGGATTGGGGTTGAAATGGGGGCTGAGGAAGAGCAGTGGCTAAAAAGAGAGAACTTACAAAGGAGGGAGGCGGAAAGGGGAGTGTGAAGCCACCATGCAGGGAAAGTGGGACTGGCAGCTGAGGGGTTGCTGGGATAGAAGGAAAGGGGCCAGAAATCAGTGGTAACACAGCCATTTAGAAAATATTCAGGGTGAAGTGAATGGAAGTTTTGCCACTGCCTTCAATGGAGCCAGGATTTCGTTCCCAGAGTCCTGGTTTCGGTGATGAGCGAATGGTGTCAGGAGGCTGGGAAAGCTGCTCCTTGCAGCTGCTGCTTTTTCCCATGTAGAGAGTAGCGGGGAAGGCTACAGGGCCCTGTAACCTGCGGGTGGGTCCCTCTGGATCCAGTGGTGGGGGTACTCTGTCCCCTGAGCCCTGGGCTGTATTTGGTGCTGATAGCTTTGGACAAGGAGTAGTGAGGGTTGGAGGATTTATGTCATTTGTCCCTGCAAGCTCCCTCTTGTTCCTGTTGTGGTTCTCCATGTGGAGAAGAGGAAGGGGCATTGGTGGGCCTGGTGCCAGGTCTCTCTGGGTCAGTGGTTGTGAGTAGAAGGCCTTGACTTACCTCCTGGCAAGCAGCTACAGCTGGCGGTGGCTGCTTTGAGGCTGGAGCCCTCTAGAAAAGGAATTAGGAGGCAGGAAATTTCCTTTCCTACCCATCTCACTACATTTGATTATTCTTTGTTCTGTAAACAGGCTCCATAGGAAGTAGTTACGTGCACTGATACACAGCCTGATCCTGAGCACAGCGAGGAACCACAAGTCAGCGTACCCTCGGGTTCAGGCCCACAGCATAGGAGAAAGCTGTCTTGAGCGTCATATGACAATGCAGGATGTGGGGGTCAGAGTGGGAAATAAATGGAACATGAACTGACAATGCTGCAAAACAGACAGATGGGGCTTTAGGAGGTATCAACAGGAGGATGAAATGAACACACAGGTCAAACCTCAGCTGGAGTTCTGTTTTGGGCACCACTTGTTAGGAAAGAGAGAGAATTGGAGACAGTTCAGAAGGGAGCTGTAAAATGACATAAGGTTAGAGGAGAAGGGGAAAGGTTAGAGGAGCTGGATGTGTTCAGTCTGCTGAAAAGGAAAAGAAGGGGAGATGGCCCTGTTTACAGATATATAAATGGCTGTTATAAAAATGAAAGAAAGGCACCAATTATTTTCAGGAGTCAGTGAGGGCAGCACAAAAAATAAAGGATTTATAGTGTAACAAGAAAAAAGGAAAATAATATGACAAAACTTGCAACATTCGGAGCATTCCGGGCCTGATTTTAGCACTTATTAAACCTGATGGAAAAGACTCTTCTCAACCACAATAGGCATTGGATCAGGTTCTTAATTAACACTGTAATCAGCAGCCAAGGTGGGTTATGGAATGGTCAGCTGGGTTTTAGCTGAGATTACAGAGCATGAAGGGAAGAGCTGAAGTTGAACTCTGCTGCATGCAGAGGATGCACATTTCCTGGACAGAACTCTCCCACCCTGTCCTCTTCCTACGCAGCAAAACTGCAGTGTATGGAGAGGTAGGATTGGCTTCTAATTGTGCAATCACACATTACTTCATAAATAATGCAATGCAACAGGGTTTTCTCCAACCTTAGCTACTCATATGCCGCATCTTTTCATATATTTGTGTCATTGTTGTATGCTTCCACTAAGCCTATTGTCGTAATGGTACAGTATATCTTTAGGATCTGATTCTGCCCCCATTATTCATGTCAAATAGTAGTTTTACTTTGGGAGTAGTCCTACTGAAATCAGCGAGCCCGCTAACAGGGTAAGGTATCATTCATTAGGAGTAGGGATGACAGCTTTGGGACTTCAGCAAATTAGACTTAGTTTTAAAAAAAAATTGTTAACTGTACATCTAAAACCGACCCGCTCCCCCACTTTGGATACATATCTCTGAACAATAAACATATTATTCATTATTATACTGGTTCATAAAATGTTTCTCATCTTTCCAAGATCCATTGAGTATGAATTTTTCTAATATTCTTTTTTTGACTCTATCTTTGTTCTGCCCCCAAATTTCTTACCCTTGTGACCTCTTCAAAATTTTTAATAAAAATCAGCAATTAATTCACTGAGTACTGGTGATACTTTCTTTGAACCTGTTTCTTTAATATCCCAGGAGAACTTGTTGAATCTAGAATAGAAACCTGCACAGTAATAATTTGAAAGTTAAATATATTTCCACCTTCATCCAGTGCATGAAAGTCAAAAGTGATTTTTTTCCCGATAATCTAACCTAAAAGTGCCTGGGCCTGATTCTCCACTCATTTACTGTGTAACTGGATTTACTCCAATGGAGTTACTCTTAATTTACACTGGGGCCAGTGAGAGGTGGATCAGGTCCCCATGGGGATTTCCCAGTTGTACAGTGACATTGTAAGAAATAAATGGTGATATGTCTACAGTGTGACTCATCCACTTGTCCTTTATAAGGCAACATTCCCTTTGAAATTAATAGGATTTTTGTATGAAACTAGGGATGTTGAATAGCTTAGGCTACATAGGAAAGTGGGCAATTAAAGAGAAGTTTCTGACATGCCTCATTTACATGAAAACTGGATTAAACTGGCCTGAGGGGTGAGGATGTGCCTACCTTCTGTGAAATAAGGAGAATGGAAATCCTAATAGAAACTAAGCGTGACTGGGTACTAAAGGGCTCTTTGATGTAGTGGAGAAAGACATAACTTGTCTGGAAGTTCAAGACTGACAAATTAAAATAAAAAATAAGGCACTTTTTTGTAACAGGGGGGTGATTAACCACTGGAAATGAACTACCAGGGGAAGTGGTGGATTTTCCATCTCTTCACATTAAGACTGAGTGCCTTTCTGGAAAATATACTTTAGCCAAACACAAGCTATTGGACTCAATACAGGACTAACTGGACAAAATTTAAGAGGCTGCAATACACAGGAGGTCAGAGTAGGTGATCTAGTGGGCCCTCTTTTGGCTTTAAACTCTGTGAATCTATGAAGGCCTAAATAAGGATTAGAACTCATATGGTTTGATGAAGCACAACTGTTAGTGATGTAGTCCTTGAAAGACTTCATGCTATTTAATGGTTAGCCTGTGCATATGTTGTTCACTGTTACCCTGTTTTACTACACAGCATTTGAGATATGTCACTTCACGGTTTACTGTCTACTGTCCAGTCAGTTGTTTTCACCCATTCTTTGCTAGATGCACAGAATTATTCACAGTCTGGCAGGGCTACTCTTTGGTGGCTTTGTTTGGATCTCAGCAGGCAGTTGTGGGCAACTGCTCTTCCTCCTGCAGAGTTCTTGAGTATAGGATGCTGTAGGGCACCATCCTGTCACACCTCTTTTGCAAGAGATATATGGGGCCGATAGGGTTAGTAAGATGGCCTTCGTGTGGTGTCTTCCTAAATGGCCTGGCACCAGCCTACCTAAGAGATCTCCTTTCTCTCTCCAGGCCATGCTAACACAGCTGGGGCTAGAAGGGGTGATTAAGCTGGAACTCCCTCATTATTATGGTCTCTCAGCAGCAAGACCATAGTTAAGGTTGCATCAACATGTTCTGTGTTATCGGGTCTGTACGTCAATGTCTCACCTTTTTTGGAACCCTTTTAAGTAACCACGTCATAGGGAATTTGAACCAAATTTCAGCCATTGATTAATACCATTGATTAATGTGTGGCATGATCTCCAATGTGTACTTTGGGTTTGTATGTTAAGGTCTGTTTTGGAAAATTTGGGAAAACCAGAACACTGGAAAAACCTGATTTTTATCTTGTTCACACAGTGTCCCTTGCAGCTATCTGCACAGTAACATTGTGACACCAGAGATAATCAGCCTCTCAGCACTCTCATCTGCATACTTGGGGAGAGTCACTAAGGCCCTGGTTGTCATAGCAATGGCTGCCTTGGATAATTGGTCTTCCTCAGACGACCATCACTTTAGTACAAAGCAGGGCCCCAGGAAGACCTGGGACAGAGCAGGCTGGGTTTGGATCAACTCCAGCTGTGCTCCTTTGGGCTTGTACTGTTCCATGGTTTCTTTGGTAATTGTTTGTTTCTCAAAAGGGGGATATGAAAAGAAGATGCAAAACTCCAGCTCCTTTTCATGTAGATTCCTTTAAAAAGTGGAAGATTCTAGCTTTGAGTCCCAGCCCAGTTTCCTGTTACAGAATTTTAAAAACTGTCATTTAGGTGTTGCAGTAAAATTGAAGTTGCATTAAAACTTGGTTTGTTTTGAATACAATTTAATTTCATGACTTTCAATATATTGGTCAACGAATCATTGAGTGATGAAATATGGAGCTTCGCAAAGATAGCTTATGGCAATGAAATGTATACATTGAAGATAACAAATGTGTAAGTGCTTTGTTATTTAAATAGAACATATGTAAACCATTTTCTTCCTTTTAAAAAACTAACAGAATCAGAAACTTCATTTAATGTTAGTTAAGGTTGCTTCACAATAAACTAAACCATAAAGAATTAGGAAATACAAAGTTAAGGATTAATGAAGATTTAAGGTTGCAAAATCAAGCACTCTCAAGTTCAGAAATTCCATACTGAAAGTTGTCTATAGCACCTTAATTTGTCCCCTTTTCACATGTGCATTATGATACAGTCTTTAATTACATGAACCCATAGTATGTGTAACACAGGACCCCAGGTTCATTCAGTGCACTGGGGATGAATCAGGGAAGTACAGTAAAGAAGGCTGTTGTCTGTAGGATCCCTGCCTCATGTGCGCAGAAATTGGAAGATTTGTAGTGAATGAGGCAGGGGACTGCAGGAAGAAAAAGGATGGCCTTGTGGTTAGGGAAGTTGCATGCCACTTTGAAAACATGGATTCTATCCTTGCCTCTGCCACCAAATTCCTATGGGATGATGGGCATGACACTCCCACCAAACTTTGCACAATCGCTTCTTCAGGTGATTAAAGGCTGTGTCATAATGCACACACACAAGGGGGCTGAATTCAGGCTGCCGAGGCAACGTTCATTATGGCATTTCCTAACCTGAGAGCATTTGTCACTGCTGCCTTTTAATCCTTAACTTTGTATTTCCTCATTTTTTTATGGTTTAGTTTATTGATGAGAGCAACCTTAACTAACACCAAATGAAGTTTTTTGTTGGTGAATGAAAGAGGAGGTGACTGGCTGGGCATTGTGTGTATGAGCTCTGGAATTTCATCTCTTTGTGGTCCAAAATAGCCTGAATTTGTTGACTTTTCAGGCATGCAAAAAGGCATCTATTTGAGAGGGCTGAGGGTATGTTTCCTCATTGATGAAGGGGGTGAGTGGCTGGCTGGCTGAGTTTGTGGCACGATGATTTTAATGTTAATCAGAGTTAATGTGATGGTATTTATTGTATAATTAAGGCTCTTAGGGCATCTAAAGCCTTTGATTGGAATCTTTATTATTTTAAATTTAAATACCCACCCTCCCTCAAAAGCACTAATTCAAGATGCTTTGTATATGTATTCAAGGTTGCAGGAAAATAGACTGCATTATTTGAGAAACAGTATAGTTTCATAATGTATATGCACAAAGGGGTCACAGTTAAAGTTGCCTCTCCAACTATAATTTTTGTATTTTCTGATTTTTGAGTGCTGGTGTGCAACTTTAACATTGCATTTATATAGATTTTTGCATTTAATTTCCCAGTTTTTTTAAAGGGTGCAACAGAATATTTCAGGCTCTTGTCAGTGTTTGCAAGTTCCTCTGTCTGATGTAACATTGCTAAGGGGTCTTGTAAATTCCATAATCCTGAACTGTTTGGTTTGATGCTTCCTGAATGTTGCTATCCTTAACAAGGGCCACTAGACCTCACCGCCCTTGAGTGAAGCTCCTGAGCACCCAGGTTAGTAAATAATTATTATATTGCTCGTTTCATCCATGGGGTATCTGACCTGTAGAAAGGTTATTTACCCAAAGTCATACATCAAGTAAATGTCAGTAGGAGAATAAATACACTGGTTTCCTAATTGCTAATTCACTCCCTAACTGATGATGGCACCTCCCAGATAAGGCACGTAACCTTGCCTTGTCCGAAATGACA
Source organism: Dermochelys coriacea (assembly GCF_009764565.3). Classification (NCBI taxonomy): domain Eukaryota; kingdom Metazoa; phylum Chordata; order Testudines; family Dermochelyidae; genus Dermochelys; species Dermochelys coriacea. Next base: position 130,386,574 of record NC_050072.1, read on the forward strand.
TAGAAAATCAGTGTCAGTTTACGTGCTGAGATGTTGTGCACTATAAATGGAACGCATTGCATGATAGTAATTCACAGCCTAATGAGCACTCTGGAGCACAGATTATGCGAAAGAAATCACAATTCTCAACAGAATCCCTCTGGTATCTCATTGTCTTGGTGTGCTCCCTTGCCAATTAAGGCAATTAGGCTGGGAAGCACCACCGTTTCTGTACTGGTATATATATGTGTGGGGAAGGGGGCTGGGGAAGAGGATGCTTAAAGAGGGAAGAAGGGGATTACTGTGGAACACTAAAACTGCCAGGATTTTTCAGATTGTCCACAGGACCGAGAAGAAACTTTGGATTCCTGAGAATCCCATAGAAATGTAATCTTATAGTTGTAGTTCTGCAGCACAGAGGATAGATGGCAAGACCTTATGAAGGGAATGCACATATCCTGTGTGACGGAGTAGGGAGTGGGAGGATTGACCTGGGGATATTGCGTGGGAGTTTTACTGGTACTGTCTGCATTGGTGATGGAATATCAGAGTGTGACTTCACTTGAGGGATGATACCTGAGCATGGAACCTGAGCCCAGGAGGGGGTTGGGGCCAGATGACACCTTCTGCCCAGGTGTCATAAATATAAAGGGAAGGGTAAACACCTTTAAATCCCTCCTGGCCAGAGGAAAAACCCTTTCACCTGTAAAGGGTTAAGAAGCTAAGATAACCTCGCTGGCACCTGACCAAAATGACCAATGAGAAGACAAGATACTTTCAACGCTGGGGGGCGGGGGGACAAAGGGTTCTCTCTGTCTGTGTGATGCTTTTGCTGGGACCAGAGCAGAAATGCAGGTCAGAACTCCTGTAATGGGTTAATAAGCAATCTAGTTAGATATGTGTTAGATTCTGTTTTGTTTAAGGTTTCAGAGTAGCAGCCGTGTTAGTCTGTATTTGCAAAAAGAAAAGGAGTATTTGTGGCACCTTAGAGACTAACAAATTTATTAGAGCATAAGCTTTCGTGCATCCGATGAAGTGAGCTGTAGCTCACGAAAGCTTATGCTCTAATAAATTTGTTAGTCTCTAAGGTGCCACAAATACTCCTTTTCTTGTTTTGTTTAAATGGCTGATAAAATAAGTTGTGCTGAATGGAATGTATATTCCTGTTTTTGTGTCCTTTTGTAACTTAAGGTTTTGCCTCGAGGGATTCTCTATGTTTTGAATCTGATTACCCTGTAAGGTATTTACCATCCTGATTTTACAGAGATGATTCTTTTACTTTTTCTTTAATTCAAATTCTCTTTTAAGAATCTGATTGCTTTTTCATTGTTCTTAAGATCTAAGGGTTTGGGTCTGTGTTCACCTATGCAAATTGGTGAGAGTTTTTATCAAGCCTTCCCCAGGAAAGCAGGTGTAGTGCTTGGGGGGATATTCTGGAGGGGAGACGTTTCCAAATGGGCACTTTCCGTATTCTTTGTGTAACACTTTGGTGGTGGCAGTGTTTACCTAAACTGGTAAGAATAAGCTTAGGGGGTCTTTCATGCAGGTCCCCACATCTGTACCCTAGAGTTCAGAGTGGGGAAGGAACCTTGACACCAGGAAACTGGACAAAGGCTGGAGGAGGAGCCAGGGTGTGTGGCTGGAGGAGACTGCTGGAGGGGGTTTCAGTTTAGAGCTGGCTGGGGAAATGGAGGGAGACCCAGGGCCGGGGTCCAAGCTCCCTGTTCCCCAATATGGACCTGACTGAGGGGATCCTGTTGTCTGTACCTGCAAGCTCTGTTTTGGACTGTGTTCCTGTTGTCTAATAAACCTTCTGTTTTACTGGATGGCTGAGAGTCATGATGAATCGCAGGAAGTGGGGGGTGCAGGGCCTTGTCTCCCCCATGCTTCGTGACAACTGGTGGTAGAGGTGGGATCTACTGCACCCCATGGATGGTGCTTCTTGCAGTAAGTGACTGGGGAGCAGTAAAATGAAGGGGGATTGATGAGGACCAGGCGTGCTGAAGGCTCAGAGAGGAGCGGTTTTGCGGGGGCAGGGGAGCTACACTTAACTCCTGGGAGTGGGTGACCAGCAGGAATGGGGTCCCTCTGGGAACTGCGGCGAGCAGTTCCAGGGGCAGAGGAATCTGTGGCTTGACCTGGGAGAGAGAAGGACTGTTGCAGGAATGGGGTCCCCTGGTGAGTGACTCCAGGGGCGGAGTCGTCTGTGGCTTGACCCTGGGAAAGAGGTGGTGACTTGGAGAAGGGCTGGCATACTAGGGGATCCTCCTAGAAACCATGGGGAGCTGAGAGCACACAGGCCTGCGAGTCCACAGTAGCTACAGTAACTTGGGGCCAGCGGGAACATGTATAGCCATCGCCTTAAGAGGGACCTGGTCGAGCTGTGCAAGCAGAGGGGGCTGCGCATTGAGAAGCTCACCAAAGAACAGATGATTGCTCAGCTGGAGGAGGAAGATCGCTCAGATGAACCGATCCCTGTCTCTGAGGGAAGCAGCCCAGTGGATGCAGGGTGAGCACCGGGGCCTGTCCCAGCTGGGAGGGGTCAGATTGCTGCCAAGGGCATCCTGAGGCCCCTCCTACTTATGCCTAGTGAGGGGCTGGGAGGAGCCCAGCAAACACTGAGGGCACCCTAACCCCTGTGGCCAGCAGAGGATCCTCCCGGCAGAGCTCCCCATCCCTGGAGCTGAGGCGGCTGGAATGGGAGAGGGAGATAAAACTGAAAGAGCTGGAGCTGAGGCAGCAGGAACTGAAGGAGGAGCAGGAAGAATGGGAAAAGTAAGTATCCGAGTGTGTGTGTTTGCTTGCTGAGGAAGTATCCGAGCGTGTGTTTGCTGGGAGGGAGCCTGAGTGAGTGTCTGATTGGCTGCTAGCCTGCAGGGGGCGGGCATTAGGGTGTCTGTGTGTTTGCGTCAGGGAAGCCTGGCTGTTTAAAAATAGCCAGAGCCTCGCGAACCAGCTGAGCAGCGGGGACAGCAGAGCAGCTCACAGCAGGAGTTTGCCTGGGAGTTCGCCTGGAGTGAGCCCAGTGAGGCTTACATCTTGCCAACGTCTCTGAGGAAGCTCCGTAGTAGGTAGGTGATATGGAAGGCGGGGATTCAGCTGTTGTGACCTGCACTGGATGTGCCATGTTTGTCTTTCTTCCACAGGACAGAAGCGACTTTGTCTGTACAAAGTGCAAGCTGGTCTCCATATTGGAAGAGAAGATTGAAGGTCTGGAGCAACAGGTAACGACCCTGCGTTGTATACGAGAGACTGAGGATTTTCTGGACCAAACTCAGGATAGCCTTCTAGGGGCACAAAGCTCTAAAGATGTAGAGCAGGTTGCACAGAGGAGCCAAGAGGCCGGTGAAGAAGCTTGGCAACATGTGACCTCCAGAAGAGGTAAGCGGAATGTCCGGGTTCCAGTAACACAGACACAGGTAACTAACCGCTTTCATGTTCTCTCCACAGGTACCAATGCGGAGAGTGGACCAGATGATAGGTCTGGGGGGAGAAAGCAGAAGGAGACCCCGCTGGTTGGGAGGCATGAGATGCGATGTCCTGAGGTTGGGGGTTCCACGACCACCACTCCCAAGAGGAGAAGGCGGGTGGTGGTGGTCGGGGACTCTCTCCTCCGGGGGACTGAGTCATCTATCTGCCGCCCTGACCGGGAAAACCGAGAAGTCTGCTGCTTGCCAGGGGCTAAGATTCGTGATGTGACGGAGAGACTGCCGAGACTCATCAAGCCCTCGGATCGCTACCCCTTCCTGCTTCTCCACGTGGGCACCAATGATACTGCCAAGAATGACCTTGAGCGGATCACTGCGGACTACGTGGCTCTGGGAAGAAGGATAAAGGAGTTGGAGGCGCAAGTGGTGTTCTCGTCCATCCTCCCCGTGGAAGGAAAAGGCCTGGGTAGGGACCGTCGAATCGTGGAGGTCAACGAATGGCTACGCAGGTGGTGTCGGAGAGAAGGCTTTGGATTCTTTGACCATGGGATGGTGTTCCATGAAGGAGGAGTGCTGGGCAGAGACGGGCTCCATCTTACGAAGAGAGGGAAGAACATCTTTGCCAGCAGGCTGGCTAACCTAGTGAGGAGGGCTTTAAACTAGGTTCACCGGGGGAAGGAGACCAAAGCCCTGAGGTAAGTGGGAAAGCGGGATACCGGGAGGAAGCACAGGCAGGAAGGTCTGTGAGGGGAGGGCTCCTGCCTCATACTGGGAATGAGGGGCGATCAACAGGTTATCTCAAGTGCTTATATACAAATGCACAAAGCCTTGGAAACAAGCAGGGAGAACTGGAGGTCCTGGTGATGTCAAGGAATTATGACGTGATTGGAATAACAGAGACTTGGTGGGATAACTCACATGACTGGAGTACAGTCATGGATGGTTATAAACTGTTCAGGAAGGACAGGCAGGGCAGAAAAGGTGGGGGAGTAGCACTGTATGTAAGGGAGCAGTATGACTGCTCAGAGCTCCGGTACGAAACTGTGGAAAAACCTGAGTGTCTCTGGATTAAGTTTAGAAGTGTGTGCAACAAGAGTGATGTCATGGTGGGAGTCTGCTATAGACCACCGGACCAGGGGGATGAGGTGGATGAGGCTTTCTTCCGGCAACTCACGGAAGCTACTAGATCGCATGCCCTGATTCTCATGGGTGACTTTAATTTTCCTGATATCTGCTGGGAGAGCAATACAGCGGTGCATAGACAATCCAGGAAGTTTTTGGAAAGCGTAGGGGACAATTTCCTGGTGCAAGTGCTAGGGGAGCCAACTAGGGGGAGCGCTTTTCTTGACCTGCTGCTCACAAACCGGGTAGAATTAGTGGGGGAAGCAAAAGTGGATGGGAATCTGGGAGGCAGTGACCATGAGTTGGTTGAGTTCAGGATCCTGACGCAGGGAAGAAAGGTAAGCAGCAGGATACGGACCCTGGACTTCAGGAAAGCAGACTTTGACTCCCTCAGGGAACAGATGGCCAGGATCCCCTGGGGGACTAACATGAAAGGGAAGGGAGTCCAGGAGAGCTGGCTGTATTTCAAGGAATCCCTGTTGAGGTTACAGGGACAAACCATCCCGATGAGTCGAAAGAATAGTAAATATGGCAGGCGACCAGCTTGGCTTAATGGTGAAATCCTAGCGGATCTTAAACATAAAAAGAAGCTTACAAGAAGTGGAAGGTTGGACATATGACCAGGGAAGAGTATAAAAATATTGCTCGGGCATGTAGGAAAGATATCAGGAGGGCCAAATCGCACCTGGAGCTGCAGCTAGCAAGAGATGTCAAGAGTAACAAGAAGGGTTTCTACAGGTATGTTGGCAACAAGAAGAAAGCCAAGGAAAGTGTGGGCCCCTTACTGAATGAGGGAGGCAAGCTAGTGACAGAGGATGTGGAAAAAGCTAATGTACTCAATGCTTTTTTTGCCTCTGTTTTCACTAACAAGGTCAGCTCCCAGACTGCTGTGCTGGGCAACACAAAATGGGGAAGAGATGGCCAGCCCTCTGTAGAGATAGAGGTGGTTAGGGACTATTTAGAAAAGCTGGACGTGCACAAGTCCATGGGGCCGGACGAATTGCATCCGAGAGTGCTGAAGGAATTGGCGGCTGTGATTGCAGAGCCCTTGGCCATTATCTTTGAAAACTCGTGGCGAACGGGGGAAGTCCTGGATGACTGGAAAAAGGCTAATGTAGTGCCCATCTTTAAAAAAGGGAAGAAGGAGGATCCTGGGAACTACAGGCCGGTCAGCCTCACCTCAGTCCCTGGAAAAATCATGGAGCAGGTCCTCAAAGAATCAATCCTGAAGCACTTAGAGGAGAGGAAAGTGATCAGGAACAGTCAGCATGGATTCACCAAGGGAAGGTCATGCCTGACTAATCTAATCGCCTTTTATGATGAGATTACTGGTTCTGTGGATGAAGGGAAAGCAGTGGATGTATTGTTTCTTGACTTTAGCAAAGCTTTTGACACGGTCTCCCACAGCATTCTTGTCAGCAAGTTAAGGAAGTATGGGCTGGATGAATGCACTATAAGGTGGGTAGAAAGCTGGCTAGATTGTCGGGCTCAACGGGTAGTGATCAATGGCTCCATGTCTAGTTGGCAGCCGGTGTCAAGTGGAGTGCCCCAGGGGTCGGTCCTGGGGCCCGTTTTGTTCAATATCTTCATAAATGATCTGGAGGATGGTGTGGATTGCACTCTCAGCAAATTTGCGGATGATACTAAACTGGGAGGAGTGGTAGATACGCTGGAGGGGAGGGATAGGATACAGAAGGACCTAGACAAATTGGAGGATTGGGCCAAAAGAAATCTAATGAGGTTCAATAAGGATAAATGCAGGGTCCTGCACTTAGGATGGAAGAATCCAATGCACCGCTACAGACTAGGGACCGAATGGCTCGGCAGCAGTTCTGCGGAAAAGGACCTAGGGGTGACAGTGGACGAGAAGCTGGATATGAGTCAGCAGTGTGCCCTTGTTGCCAAGAAGGCCAATGGCATTTTGGGTTGTATAAGTAGGGGCATAGCGAGCAGATCGAGGGACGTGATCGTTCCCCTCTATTCGACACTGGTGAGGCCTCATCTGGAGTACTGTGTCCAGTTTTGGGCCCCACACTACAGGAAGGATGTGGATAAATTGGAAAGAGTACAACGAAGGGCAACAAAAATGATTAGGGGTCTAGAGCACATGACTTATGAGGAGAGGCTGAGGGAGCTGGGATTGTTTAGTCTGCAGAAGAGAAGAATGAGGGGGGATTTGATAGCTGCTTTCAACTACCTGAAAGGGGGTTTCAAAGAGGATGGCTCTAGACTGTTCTCAATGGTAGCAGATGACAGAACGAGGAGTAATGGTCTCAAGTTGCAATGGGGGAGGTTTAGATTGGATATTAGGAAAAACTTTTTCACTAAGAGGGTGGTGAAACACTGGAATGCGTTACCTAGGGAGGTGGTAGAATCTCCTTCCTTAGAGGTTTTTAAGGTCAGGCTTGACAAAGCCCTGGCTGGGATGATTTAACTGGGACTTAGTCCTGCTTTGAGCAGGGGGTTGGACTAGATGACCTTCTGGGGTCCCTTCCAACCCTGATATTCTATGATTCTATGAAAAGCAGTGTCAGCATGAGCCTGGAGATGGCAAGGTTGAGGAGCAGAGAGCCCCCTTCTGCGGTGAGTGATGGGGGAACCAGGACTGCATGGAGCTTTGGTAAGTGCATCCTGTCCCAGTGTAAGGAAGGGGAGGACATAGATGAATTCCTGATTGCCTTTGAAAAGGCCTGTGAGCTGCATAGGGTTGACCCTGCTAACAGGCTCCGGTATCTCACCCCCTTACTGGACCCGAAAGCCATGAGGATGTACAGCCGAATGGAAGGGGCAGAGACAGGGGACTATGAACTGTTCAAAAATGCCCTGCTAAATGAGTTTGGGATGATGCCCAAGGTGTCCTGGAAAAAGTTCTAGAGTCTGCGTAAAACCCCTGAGGTCACATATCTGGAACTGATCCTCCGAATGCAGGGATATGTCTACAAGTGGGCAGATGGGGCCCAGACTAAGGAGGACATGGTTAAACTGATTGTACTGGAGCAACTGTATGAACATTGCCCATCCGACCTGAGGATGTGGTTGGGGGGACAAAAAGCCAGAGGACCTGCGGTGCGCAGGGCAGCTAGCCGATGAGTTCGTGGACCGCTAGTCAGGAGGTGGACAGGAGGAGGCTCAAAGGAATAGACCCACCTTGATGCAGAGAAAGAGTCACCCTGGGATTCCCCAAAGGAGGAATGTGGAGCATACCCTCCCAAGGGGAACAACCAGCCTCATGACCAACTGCCCGGATTGAGGGGACCAACGGAACATGAACTGCTATTACTGTGGCCAGAGAGGCCACATATGGACCCAGTGCCCCAACCTCAAGGACAGACTAAGCAGACTGAACCTGCACAGGGCTAACTGGTAGGGACTCAGCTGGAGGAGGGGCAGGCGTCCCAGGCAGGGGGGGCTAGCAGCTTACCCACTGCTCAAGAGGGAGGAGTTTCCCAGACTAGCTCCTCAGGGGGGCTGGATGCTCCAGACTCAAGGTTCTCAGTTTACAGGGTGGGCGCGGGACTGTCTCCACGGAGCAAGTGCCTTGTTCCCCTAGAGGTGGATGGGAGGAAGGTCAATGGATACTGGGACACGGGTGCTGAGGTGATGCTGGCAGAGGTGGTGGCCCCAGATCGGGTAGTATCCAACACCTATCTGACACTGATGGGTGTGGGCAGGACCCCATTTAAAATGCCCATGGCAAGGGTACATCTGAAATGGGGGCCAAGGAGGGCCCCAAAGATGTGCTGGTGCACCATCATTTGACCACTGAGGTGTTGATGGGGGGTGACCTAGAGGACTGGCCAAGCAACCCGCAGAACACCCTAGTCATGATCTGTAGCCAGAGCTGGCGAGGGGCACTGTGCTCTGATATTGGGTAGGGTACCTCACCAGAGGTGCCAGACCCTCCCCAGTGAGGAGGGAGTGCCCAGGGATAAGGCTCAGAGGGGCAGTGGCTTCAGACCCAGCTGGTGAGAGGGAGCAGGTCCCCATCCCTTCCCCAGCTGCTGAGTTCCAGGCGGAGTTGCAGAAAGATCCCTCCTTGCAGAAGCTAAGGGACCTGCTGCCAGGAGAGGTTCCTGTGGGAGATGGGGTTCCTGTACTGAGAATGGCTCCCCCAGAGGAAGTGGAGTCGTGGGGGATCTGGAGGCAGCTGGTGGTCCCCCAGAAGTATCGCCGCAAGCTCCTGTGACTGGCCCATGACATCTCTCTCTCAGGATACCAGGGAATCCGGCGTACCAGGCAGAGGCTGCTACAGAACTTTTACTTGCCTGGGGTCTTTACCAAGGTCCAGCAGTATTGCCGATCCTGTGACCCCTGTCAGAGGGTGGGGAAGGCCCAGGACAAGGGGAAAGCGGCTTTGAGACCTTTGCCCATCATAGAGGAGCCTTTCCAGAAGGTGGCTGTAGACATAGTGGGGCCTCTTAGCAAGATGACCCGATCGGGGAAGAAATATATTCTGGTGGTGGTAGATTTCGCTACCCCGAGGAAGTGGCCTTGTCTTCCATTGAAGCAGACACTGTGGCAGATGTGCTGCTGATCATTTTCAGCCGAGTGGGGTTCCCCAAGGAAGTCTTGACAGACCAAGGATCCAATTTCATGTCAGCCCTGCTCTGGTGCTTGTGGGAGAAATGTGGGGTCTGGCAAAACTGGGCTTCAGCATATCACTCCCAGTCCAATGGGCTGGTGGGGAGGTTCAATGGGACACTAAAGATGATGCTGAAAATCTTTATGAACCAGCATCCGCAGGATTGGGACAAGTACTTACCTCACCTGCTGTTCGCGTACAGAGAGATGCCCCAGGAGTCTACCGGGTTTTTGCCTTTTGAACTGTTGTATGGAAAAAGAGTAAGAGGTCCTCTGGACCTGATGAGAGACGAATGGGAGGGAAAGACCACTCCTGATGGAGAATCAGTGGTGGAGTATGTCCTGACCTTCCAAGAAAGACTTGCTGAGCTCATGGGCCTGGACAAGGAGACTCTGGCCAGAGCCCAGAGGAAACAGAAGGTCTGCTATGACCGCATGGTGCGGGCCCATGCCTACGCTGCCGGAGACCAGGTTATGGTTCTCAACCCTGTGAGAAAAAACAAACTACAGACCACCTGGGAAGGCCCTTTCAAGGTTGTCAAACAACTAAATGAGGTAAATTATGTGGTGGAACTGTCTAACCGGGCGCACCATCACCGGGTGTACCATATTAATATGATGAAGCCATATCATGATAGAGGGAATGTGGTATTAGCTGTGTGTGGACATTGGGAGGAGCAGGGAGATGACCCATTAGTAGATCTATTTCCTGAGACAGGAGGTGGCTTCTCCCTGGAAACAATTCCCCTCTCTGATTGCCTAACCCCTGCCCAGGAAGCTGAGATCAGAAGGGTGCTGCATGTGTACCGACAGCTGTTTTCCAACCAGCCTGGACGCACTAATCTGACTGTCCACCGGGTGGAGACAGGGTCGCACCCGGCAATAAGATGCTCCCCATTCCGAGTCACAGGGAAAATGGCTCAAGACTTAGAAAGAGAGGTCAGTGACATGCTGGCCATCTTCCAGCCCTTGGGCCTCACCTGTGGTGCTGGTCCCCAAAAAGGACGGGTTGATCCGGTTTTGTTGGAAGCTCAGTGCCATCACTGTATCTGATGCCTACCCCATGCCCAAGCATGACAAGCTCCTAGACAATCTGGGAGGAGCTCGCTGCCTTACCACCATGGATCTTACAAAGGGCTACTAGCAAGTGCCACTGGATGCAGATGCCAGGCTGAAATCTGCCTTTATCACCCCTATGGGGTTCTATGAGTCCTGACCCTGCCTTTCAGTCTCAAGGGGGCACGGCCACCTTCCAGTGCCTGGTGGATCAGCTACTGAGGGGGATGGAGAATTTTGCCGTGATGTACATTGATGACATCTGTGTCTTTAGCCAGACCTGGGAGGATCATGTGTCCCAGGTTAGATAAGTGCTGGACCAACTCCAGGAGGCTGGGCTGACCATAAAAGCTGAGAAGTGCAAGGTGGGGATGGCTAAAGTATCTTACCTAGGCCACCAGGTGGGGAGCTGCTGCCGAAAGCCAGAACCAGCCAAAGTTGAGGTGATCAGAGACTAGCCCACTCCCCAGACCAAAAAGCAAGTCCAAAAGCAGGCCTTTATTGGGATGGTGGGGTACTATTGAAGATTTGTGCCACACTTTAGCTCCATAGTTGCCCCCATCACTGAGCTGTGCAAGAAGGGGAAGCCAGATAAGGTGGTCTGGACCGAGCAGTGCCAGAGGGCTCTCTGTGTGCTGAAGGAGGCTCTGGTCAGTTGCCCAGTTCTGGTAAACCCAGACTTTGACAAGCCCTGTATGGTGTTCACTGATGCCTCAGACATGGGGCAGGATGCGATATTAATGCAGGTTGATGAAAAGAGGGAGAGACACCCCATCGTGTACTTGAGCAAGAAGTTGTTACCCCGGGAGCAGAATTACGCGGCCATAGAGAAGGAATGCTTGGCTATGGTTTGGGCCCTTAAGAAACTCCAGACATATCTCTTTGGGCGACACTTCACTGTGTACACTGACCTGGCTACACCAGATGAAAGGAGCCAATGCCAAGCTCCTGAGGTGGAGCCTGCTCCTGCAGGATTATGATATGGACGTAGTCCATGTGAAGGGGAGTGCCAACATGATAGCTAATATGTTGTCCCGGAAAGGAGGGCCTGAACTTCCCCAGGTCACTGGTTAGAGTGACCTCGCTCAGTTCAGTCTTGAATGGGGGAGAGATGTGACGGAGTAGGGATTGGGGAGGATTGACCTGGGGATGTTGCATGGGAGTTTTACTGGTACTGTCTGCATTGGTGATGGAATATCAAGGTGTGACTTCACTTGAGGGATGATACCTGAGCATGGAACCTGAGCCCAGGAGAGGGTTGGGGCCAGAGGAAACCTTCTCCTTGGAAACTGGACAAGGGCTGGAGGAAGAGCCAGGGGGTGTGGCTGGAGGAGAGTGCAGGAGGGGGTTTCAGTTTGGAGCTGGCTGGGGAAATGGAGGGAGACCTGGGGCTGGGGTCCAAGCTCCCTGCCCACCAATATGGACCTGACTGAGGGGGTCCTGTTGTCTGTACCTGCAAGCTCTGTTTTGGACTGTGTTCCTGTCGTCTAATAAACATTCTGTTTTACTGGATGACTGAGAGTCATGATGAATTGCAGGAAGTGGGGGGTGCAGGGCCTTGTCTCCCCCATGCTTCATGACATCCTGTTTGTCACCTAGCCTAAAGATCATGTAGTTGCGGCCAGGCCGGGGGGGGGGGGAAGTAGCAAGAGAGGACCAGTGTGGAGGTTGCTACAGCCTCAGCTCTGGCACTACAATACGGGAGGAAACTTTCACCCTCTGCCTGCCCTGCCATTCCTCTGTACTGAGACTTGGAGCAGGCACAGGATTTGCCTCTCTCTCAATGTACTAGGCTGTTGTTGCCATTACATAGGGGATGAGGTACAATAACTTCCCAATGGGACAGTTAATCGATCCTCTTAAAAGTCTCGTCTTTTAGGGTGGGAAGGTGAGTGAGGTAATATCTTTTTTTGGACCAACTTCTGTTATATATTAGGGAGAATTTAAAATAGCTGAAACTTTACTCTGACTCACCACCTTCTTCTATAAAGTACATTAAAGAAACTGTGAATTAAAATGGAGCCTTAGTGACAGCTGGATGATTGATGAATGGCCAGTTTGATTAAAATGCAGAGCTGATGTGCACATGAAGACAATTAGCTAAAGCAAATCTAACTCGAGTTAAACATTTGGTTTGATTAGGAATTCGCTAGAGGAAGCTACAAAAATACCCCTTGTGCACAAGAGACTGCATTTGTCTATGTGATAATCTGGCTGATCTTTACTGGTTTTGCAAAGAGTTTAAAATTGGTCAGTTACGGATTTAATTTTCAGATGTGCCATTCTTGCCTCCAAGGTTTGCCTGGAGAGCAGGAGCATGTTCCCCTTTTCCGTTTCCTCTAGATTAAAGCCTAGCGGATGGAGTGACTGTGCCATTGCAGACACGTTGGGGAATAGATGCTGACTTTGCTTGGCACCTGTAGGAGACTCTATGCATCTTTGCTTGTTCCTCCTTAGAGTATTTCTCATGAGGGTTTTGTCTGCCCTAGAAGATTTAGGCATGACCAGCACCAGAGTAGGTCCCTGCCATACTTGGTCCGGGTCTCGTGTCCACACCCAAAAGGCGCTACAATGCTGCATGAGTGTTACCAGCATCATTGCAGTTGAGCTTGATGGAGCAAGATGTTGCTAATCTTTTATCCTCCCTTGGGATCCCTCTGTACCATTGTGTGTGTGACAAAGTTCCTCCTCTGCCTTGGTGGGTCCTGCACTTTCTGGAAGATTTTCTCGCCTCAGAGGTTCACGGCAGCCCTCAGTGTGGCCCCTTTTGTTAATGGCACAAACCTGCTGTTCACTCAGCTAACCTCATCACTGGCCAGCATGGGGGAAAGGGAGAACAATCTCTGCAGTCTCTGTGTCCCACCTAGTGGGTCAGGGACAGGCCAGATCCCTTTCCAAATTAGACCTTCCCCTCTGGTGTGTCTCACAGACCTGGTCAACTCCTCCTGTGTCCAATCAGGAGTTGGTGGGTTGGGGAGAACCCGGGCCCACCCTCTACACCGAGTTCAGCCTGTAACAGCTGCGTAGCTACAGCTACAACTCCAACTCCCTAGGCTACTTCCCCATGATCTCCCCCCAGCACCTTCTTCTTTATCCTCACCACAGGACCTTCCTTTTGAAACGTGATAACATTTGTACTCCTTAGTCCTCCAGCAGCATGCCTTCTCACTCCTTGCATGCCCCTCACTAACTGATGGGAGGTCCTTTCTAAACCAGTGTCCTGATTAGCCTGCCTGCCATAATTGATTCTAGTAAGTTCTTAATTGGCTCCAGGTGTCTTAATTAGCTTGACTGTCTTAATTGGTTCTAGCAGGTTCCTGATTGCTCTAGGGCAGCCCCTGCTCTGGTCACTCAGGGAACAGAAAACTATTCATCCGGTGGCCAGTATATTTGACTTTTTTAGAGCTGTAGCTCACGAAAGCTTATGTTCAAATAAATTGGTTACTCTCTAAGGCGCCACAAGTACTCCTGTTCTTTTTGTGAATACAGACTAACACGGCTGCTACTCTGAAACCTACATGCTGTTGCAATGGATATGCCATTGCAGCTGGCCATTCCAGTACCATGTCCTGTAACCTCTTCACTGACTGCTTTATGGAAAAAGCCTCTTATGCTCCTGGGGTAAAACTTTCCAAAGCTTCTAAGTTCGATCCTCAAAGTGACCTAGGAGTTACAGTCTCACTGAAAGTCACTATGTCCTAAGTGCCGGACTTGCTTTTGAGAATAGGTATAACATTTTCAAATGTGCCTAAATTCTGATTACTTTGTTTTTTTGAGCTACAGGGGCCTTTGATCTTATGCAGGCAAAGGTTTCTGTTTTACAAGGTGCCGTGCACAAAGTCTTAAGTCTTTCTTTTGTTTAAATATTTGTATGCAACTTTCATGGCATTTAATTTACAAAATACAGGCTATTTTATACACTGAAAAATGCTAATATCTATAGTTCATTTAGAATGAGTGCAGCATCTCTGCACATGAGCATTTTGTCTGCCCTAGAAGATTTAGGCATTGCCAGCACCAGTGCGAGTCCCGGCCATACTTGGACCAGATCTTGTGTCTACACCCAAATGGTGCTGCAACACCACACAAGTGTTACCAGGAGCTGCTGCGCCTCCTACACCTCCCAATCCTGGGGAACCTTGCACAGCACTGTGAGAATGTACCCAGTGCCTTCTGGAGACGCTGTTGACTTTCATCATTAGTTTCCAACTTACCCATGTTTGGAACCCTGGCTGAGCAGATCCCTGTCTCATCCACCTGACATCTTGCTCTCTAGTTGTCTCCATAGAGCTTCTGCTCAGGAGGGAGAAATTGACCGATCAGTCAGCAGAAAGTCTCAAATTTTACAGTGGTGGTCATAGCCTCTAACATGTGTTCCTAAGGGTATGTCTACACTACGAAATTAGGTTGAATTTATAGAAGTCGGTTTTGTAGAAAGCGTTTTTATACAGTCGAGTGTGTGTATCTCCACACAAATGCTCTAAGTGCATGTAGTCGGCGGACTGTGTTCACAGTACCGAGGCAACAGTCGACTTCCAGAGCTTTGCACTGTGGGTAGCTATCCCACAGTTCCTACAGTCTCCACTGCCTATTTGAATTCTGGGTAGAAATCCCAGTGCCTGATGGGGCTAAAACATGTCGCGGGTGGTTCTGGGTACATATCGTCAGGCCCCCGTTCCCTCCCTCCCTCCATAAAAGCAAGGGCAGACAATCGTTTTGCACCTTTTTTCTTGAGTTACCTGTGCAGATGCCATACCACGGCAAGCATGGAGCCCGCTCAGCTAACCGTCACCGTATGTCTCCTGGGTACTGGAGGACATGGTACTGCATTGCTACACAGCAGCAGTTTATTGCCTTTTGGCAGCAGACAGTGCAGTATGACTGGTAGCCATCATTGACATAGTCCTGGGTGCTCTTTTAACCGGGTGCCTGGGCAAACATGGGAGTGACTCAGCCAGGTCATTTCCCTTGTTTCGTCTCATGGCGATTGAGTCCTACCGGCAGTGCACTGTCTCTTAATTTGCAGCCAGCAGAAGACGATGGCCAGTAGTCATACTGCACCGTCTTCTGCCGAGCACCCAGGAGGTGACGATGGCTAGCGGTCATACTGCACAGTCTGCTGCCAGCATGATGTATAAAGATAGATGAAGTGGCTCAAAACAAGAAATAGACCAGATTTGTTTTGTATTCATTTTCTCCTCCCTCACTCTGTGAAATCGACGGCCTGCTAAACCCAGTTTTGAGTTCTATCCTTGAGGTTTTGAGTTCTATCCTTGAAGCGGCCATTCAGTTTCTTGTAAAGCCACCCCCTTTGTTGATTTTAATTCCCTGTAAGCCATGTCGTCAGTCGCCCCTCCCTCCGTCAGGGCAACAGCAGACAATCGTTCCGCACCTTTTTTTTGTGCAGACGCCATACCACGGCAAGCATGGAGCCCGCTCAGATTACTTTGTCAATTAGGAGCACATTAAATACCATACGCATTATCCAGCAGTATATGCAGCACCAGAACCTGGCAAAGTGAAACCGGGCGAGTAGGCGACATCAGCGCGGTGACGAGAGTGATGAGTACATGGACACAGACTTCTCTCAAAGCACGGGCCCTGCCAATGTGGGCATCATGGTGCTAACGGGGCAGGTTCATGCAGTGGAATGCCGATTCTGGGCTCGGGAAACAAGCACAGACTGGTGGGACCGCATAGTGTTGCAGGTCTGGGACGATTCCCAGTGGCTGCAAAACTTTCACATGCGTAAGGGCACTTTCATGGAACTTTGTGACTTGCTTTCCCCTACCCTGAGGCGCAAGAATACCAAGATGAGAGCAGCCCTCACAGTTGAGAATCGAGTGGCAATAGCCCTGTGGAAGCTTGCAATGCCAGACAGCTACCCGTCAGTCGGGAATCAATTTGGAGTGGGCAAATCTACTGTGGAGGCTGCTGTGATGCAAGTAGCCAACGCAATCAAAGATCTGCTGATATCAAGGGAAATGTGCAGGTCATAGTGGATGGCTTTGCTGCAATGGGATTCCCTAACTGTGGTGGGGCCATAGACGGAACCCATATCCCTATCTTGGCACCAGAGCACCAAGCCAGCGCGTACATAAACCGCAAGGGGTACTTTTCAATAGTGTTGCAAGCACTGGTGGATCACAAGGGACATTTCACCAACATCAACGTGGGATGGCTGGGAAAAGTACATGCTGCTCGCATCTTCAGGAACTCTGGTCTGTTTCAAAAGCTGCAGGAAGGGACTTTCTTCCCAGACCAGAAAATAACTGTTGGGGATGTTGAAATGCCTATAGTTATCCTTGGGGACCCAGCCTACCTCTTAATGCCATGGCTCATGAAGCCATACATAGGCAGCCTGGAGAGTAGTCAGGAGCTGTTCAACTGCAGGCTGAGCAAGTGCAGAATGGTGGTAGAATGTGCATTTGGACGTTTAAAAGTGCACTGGCGCAGTTTACTGACTCGGTTAGACCTCAGTGAAACCAATATTCCCACTGTTATTACTGCTTGCTGTGCACTCCACAATATCTGTGAGAGTAAGGGGGAGATGTTTATGGCGGGGTGGGAGGTTGAGGCAAATCGCCTTGCTGCAGGTTACACACAGCCAGACACCAGGGCGGTTAGAAGAGCACAGGAGGGCGTGGTGCGCATCAGAAAAGCTTTGAAAACCAGTTTCATGACTGGCCCAGCTACAGTGTGAAAGTTCTGTTTGTTTCTCCTTGATGAAATCCCCCGTCCCTTGGTTCACTCTACTTCCCTGTAAGCTAACCACCCTCCCCACCTCCCTTCGATCACCGCTTGCAGAGGCATTAAAGTCATTGTTGCTTCACATTCATGCATTCTTTATTAATTCATCACACAAATAGGGGGATAAATTATCAAGGTAGCCCAGGAGGGGTGGTGGGAGAGGGAAGGACAAGGCCACACAACACTTTAAAAGTTTAAAACTTATTGAATGCCAGCCTTCTGTTACTTGGGCAATCCTCTGGGATGGAGTGGCTAGGTGGCCGGAGGCCCCCCCACCGCGTTCTTGGGCGTCTGGGTGAGGAGGCTATGGAACTTGGGGAGGTGGGCGGTTGGTTACACAGGGGCTGTAGCGGCGGTCTGTGCTCCTGCTGCCTTTCCTGCAGCTCAAACATACGCTGGAGCATATTAGTTTGATCCTCCAGCAGCCTCAGCATTGCATCCTGCCTCCTCTCATCATGCCGCTGCCACCTTTCAGCTTCAGCCCTCTCTTCAGCCCACCACCTCTCCTCCCAGTCATTTTGTGCTTTCCTGCACTCTGACATTGTCTGCCTCCATGCATTCGTCTGTGCTCTGTCAGTGTGTGAGGACAGCATGAGCTCAGAGAGCATTTCAGCATGAGTGCGTTTTTTTCGCCTTCTAATCTTCGCTAGTCTCTGGGAAGGAGAAGATCCTGTGATCCTTGAAACACATGCAGCTGGTGGAGAAAAAAGAAAGGGACAGTGGTATTTAAAAAGACACATTTTTAATAGAACAATGGGTTCACTCTCTTTCACAGTAAATCTTGCTGTTAACATTACATACCTAGCACATGTGCTTTTGTTACAAGGTCGCATTTTGCCTCCCCCCTCCCCAGAAAGGGGAACATTTCTGTTCAGCCATAGGCAAACAGCCCAGCAGAAATTGGCACCTCTGAATGTCCCCTTAAGAAAAGCACCCTATTTCAACCAAGTGACCATGAATGATATCACTCTCCTGAGGATAACACAGAGAGATAAAGAACAGATGTTGTTTGAACGCCAACAAACATACACTGCAATGCTTTGTTCTACAATGATTCCTGAGTACGTGCTACTGGCCTGGAGTGGTAGTGTCCTACCATGATGGATGGAATAAGGCTGCCCTCCCCAGAAACCTTTTGCAAAGGCTTTGGGAGTATATCCAGGAGAGCCACGAATGCCAGGGCAAATTAATCATTAAACATGCTGGCTTTTAAACCTTTTATAGTATTTTAAAAGGTACACTCACCAGGTGTACACACACCTCCGCCTGGTGGGTCCAGGAGGCAGCCTTGGGTGGGTTCGGGGAGTACTGACTCCAGGTCCAGGGTGAGAAACAGTTCCTGGCTGTCGGGAAAACCAGTTTCTCCGCTTGTTTGCTGTGAGCTATCTACAGCCTCCTCGTCATTGTCTTCCTCGTCCCCAAAACCTGCTTCTGTGTTGCCTCCATCTCCGTTGAAGGAGTCAAACAACACGGCTGGGGTAGTGGTGGCTGAACCCCGTAAAATGGCATGCAGTTCATCATAGAAGTAGCATGTTTGGGGCTCTGACCTGGAATGGCCGTTCGCCTCTCTGGTTTTCTGGTAGGCTTGCCTCAGCTCCTTAAGTTTCACGCGGCACTGCTTCGGGTCCCTGTTATGGCCTCTGTCCTTCATGCCCTGAGAGATTTTCACAAATGTTTTGGCATTTCGAAAACTGGAACGTAGTTCTGATAGCACGGTTTCCTTTCCCCGTACAGCAATCAGATCCCGTACCTCCCGTTCGGTCCATGCTGGAGCTCTTTTGCGATTCTGGGACTCCATCATGGTCACCTCTGCTGATGAGCTCTGCATGGTCACCTGCAGCTTGCCACACTGGCCAAACAGGAAATTGAAATTCAAAAGTTCGCGGGCCTTTTCTTGTCTACCTGGTCAGTGCATCTGAGTTGAGAGTGCTGTCCAGAGTGGTCACAATGGAGCACTCTGGGATAGCTCCCAGAGGCCAATACCATCTAATTGCGTCCACAGTACCCCAAACTTGACCCAGCAAAACAGATTTCAGTTCTAATCCCCTTGTCGGAGGTGGAGTAAGGAAATCGATTTTAAGAGCCCTTTAAGTCGAAAAAAAGGGCTTCGTCATGTGGACGGGTGCAGGGTTACATCGATTTAACGCTGCTAAATTTGACCTCAACGCCTAGTGTAGACCAAGGCTAGGAGTTTTTTCGTAGATCTGGAGAAACAATTACACTGCATAGTCTGTGGTAATGTTCTACTTGATCCCTCGTTTCAGGGCATCACCCTATTTGCCAGATCCAATGGTCTAGACAAAATGTTGCTCCTCTTTAGAGCTGTCTGGAAAAACTTAAATAGGATAGTTTTCTATAAAAAAAAAGCAGTCCAGTTGTAATCAAAACACTTTATGAAATTGTGTCAATTTCACCAACATTTGGTGTGGGGGAAGTTCTGACAATGTTGAAAAGTACTATTTTGACATTTTGTGGAATGAATGTTTTGACTTTTCCTTTTGACATGGCTTTTTGTTTTAAAATTTAAAATGAACATGTTACAATATGCAATTTTTAAAAAGTTGAAATTGAAACAAAACATTTTGATCAAGCCAAAGCAATTTTTAATTGTTTTTCTTTCATAGAAAACTTAAAAGTTTTTGTGCTTTGCTCCAAATCAGAATGAAAACAAAATTTCAAATCTCAAAATCCTCTGTGAAATGGCATTTCCATTCTCCATGCAGCTCTATTCTTGATACTTGGATGGGAGATCTTGCTATGGTGGACTCATATTCTCAATAGCCTGAGTTGGTTGCTCTAGCTTTGCTATCATTCCCCCATCATCTTGGGATGAGGAGATCACTCAGGGAATTTTAGCAGAGAGGCCAGGTTACAGATCAGCCATAGCAGTTTACTGGCATTTTGCCTGTGTTTATTTCATGCATGTCCGTATTTGCATGTGTTTGTTTTTGTGCCTGGCCAGCCCCTGCGGTGAGTACTGGCTCCTGTCTGTTGCTTGGCAGCACTACTGTGATGGCTTTCACAAAATCAGAGCAGAGCTGGAAGGGGAATTCTTGTGCTCCTGTAGTCTGGTGTTAGGAAGTGAGCCCCTGCAGGCTTGCCAATTGATGTGAGAGTGTTTATGGGAGCACAGCATAGTAGCAACTGGCAAATGGCAAGGCAGAGCTGGCCAGCAGAAATTTAGCAGTCAATTACTTTCAGTGGATTTTTTTTTTTAAAACCTACAAATAGTGCATAGGGAGAGTTAATTGACAGCTACAATTTTCAGCTCTGTAATACATCTCCCAGGAACAGCTTTCTATCTAGCTGTTCAAGGGTGAGTTGGGCATCTGTGAATAGGCAAATCATCAGTGATGAGTCACTATATAAGGGGGCTCAAGTGGGGAAATGGATTAAAATATAAAGAGCCAGCTCCACTGGGGTGTTGCAACCGCTTTGCACTGCATGGCTGGCAGGATCGGGCCTTAGATCCAGCACATCCAGCCCCAGTGTAAAGGCGACCCTCCAGACATGCAGTGCTGACACAGAGGCTTCTGTGTGCCATCATCCCTGGTGACAGCTCGGGGCCCAGGGCTGAAGGAAAGGAGGCTTTCTGATGCACAGACTTCTGGCCTCCGTTTTGATCCCTTTGGTAATAAGAAACTGGTAGAAATTAGAACAGCTAGAAGGCTGCTCTAACTTATCCCTGGGGACCGGCCTTGCACACAGCAGTGACCTTAATGCCATCTTTGCATGACCTGCAGCCCTGACCTACACTGTGTACACTTAGGCCTTAGCTGAGAAACTCGCACAAACTATTTACAAGAATTATTAAAAAGTGTTGCTTAACTGCTGTTTAACTTGCCAGAATCTTCTGAAGAGTATAATGAGAGAGTGAAGTTACCCTTCAATTCAGTCTCATCAGCAGATCCTATAAAATGTGTTCAGTTCAGGCGCTCTTCAGGTCTTTGTCATGCAAGGCTGAGCTGACTGGATTTCTCCATCCGACTGTTTGCTCAATAACATTTACTGTCAGATTTCTGATTCCTACCTACCAGCCTAGTTCTGATTATCTAGGAATGTGTCCATTAGGATACTAAGCACCTACACACACTCTGAGTGTCCAATTGGTTATTTAAAATTACAAAATCACATCCATTTCAGCCAGCTCAGTTTGGACTATATCTAGTGCATGTATCCTTTTTTCCAGAGTAGTAGTATTACTAATTATTTGTGTGACGGGTTCGGTCACAGAGACCCCCTTGGGACTGTCACCTGATGTGCTGAGACTACCTCTGAGCCAGTTTTCTCTGCCAGCTTGGGACTCCAGAACCCTCCCTTGTTCAGCCAGACACGCCAGCCTGCTGCAACACAGACCCAGATCTGGTCCACTCCCACAAAGCTGCAGACTAACCAAAAACTGCTCAGTGGGTCACCTATCTCTAGCACCCAGACACCCAGTTTCCAATGGGATCCAAACCCCACATAAATCAGTTTTATTCTGTATAAAGCTGCGACAGGGTCAGGCCAGATGGCTATAGGCGAGTAATCCTATTGGGATCCGGGCAGTGGGCGGGCGAAGCCTGTCCACTGCTAAAAGATCCCCCCAGCCTAAAAGGGGGATCCACAGGACCTAGATACCAAATAAATCTGGGGGACAACTAATGAAATAACAGGGACAGGAATGTGGTCAAAAAGGTCAAATGAAGGGAACCAGACGGGGACACCGAGCAGAGAACCCCGGACAGCACCCACTGCTCCTCAAAGGCATCAAGGGAATCAGGGGACGCCGCCCAGAGGAACTCTGCCCGGATACGTGAACGGACCGAGGATCGGAAATAGGCCCCACAGTCACAGGAGTCTCCCCACAGTCACAGGCCAACCTCCTCACTCTGGTTTTATAGATGGCCATTTTAGCTAGTGCCAGGAGGAGGCTGACCAGGAGATTCCATGACTTTATGGGGCCACGGATAGGGAGTGCATAAATGAGAAGGTGAGGGGAAAAGTGCAACCAAAAACGTAATAAAATATTGGTGAGGAGCCAGAATAGGGGCTGCAGCCTGGCACACTCCAGGTATGTGTGTGCCAGGGTTTCCCTCAGGCCACAAAAAGGGGCAGATGTCTGGGATAGAGGTGAACCACGCCAAGAACATGCCCGTGCTCACAGCTCCGTGAAGGAGCTGCCAACCGATATCCCCAGCGGGCCTCAGGATTAAGGAATATAGAATATATGGAATATAGGCTGGCCCACCGGGGCTCCTCACCCTCCAAAGATGGCAGGAGGTCCCTCCATTTTGAATCGGGGCGGGACATGAGGGTGAGGGCATGAAGGGTGTGGAGCACAAGCGTGTATAGATGTTTCCTTGGTGCAGTTTGGAAGCTGACCAGCTGCATCTCGTGCAGCCGGCTCACGGTGAAGGGCTGAGGGGGTCGGTTGGGTCCACGGGGCAGGGGTCCAATTAAAAGGTCCGGTGGGCCTGGGGTAGAGGGTGGGCGGGGCATGCCCTCGTGCAGGACCCAGTCGAGATAAACCCGAGCAGCGGGCGGCAAAGTGGCCTTCACCTCCTGAAGTATGCACCGGGGAGTACGAGGTCTGGAGAGCCCCATGCGCTGAGCGAGCGTCAGGGGATCCAGCCAGTCTCCCCGGTCGTAGTCCAGGAGGTCTCCGATGCTTGTCACTTCTGCCAGGACCAACCTCTGGTGCACCGAGCGGGACTCCGCCACCTGCACACGGAGCTGTGGGTTGTGTAGCAGGGGCTCCGCGAGGAGATCTGCCCCCTCAGTGGCCGCCACGGACCTGGTTGTTGAAAACAGTTTCTAGGTCCGGAGGAGGTCCTGGTAGAAGACCAGCAGCCCGGAGAGGTCTCGCGGAAGACCTCTCGGATGGAGATAAAGGAGCTGTCGGTCGTATTGGAGCCCTCGGAAGCGGCGCAGGAAGGCGTGCGCCAGTATGCTCCATGCCGGACTACCTGCACCATAAAGGAGCCTCTGTAGGGCCTGGAGGTAGAAGACATGGACCTGAGTGAGCGGACATTTCAGGCCCTGCCCTCCCTCCTCCAGGGGTAGATGGAGAACCCCTACAGGGACCCAGTGCAGTCTTGACAAAAGAACTCCAGAATCGATGTCCAGAGGTTGGCCAGGAAACCCAGGGCCGGGACCAGGGTGTTGAGCAGGTACCAGAGCATGGACAGGACTAGTTGATGAAGCACCAGTGCTCTGCCTCGAAGGGAGAGGCACCGGAGTAGTTCTGTCCATTTCCGGAGCCGCTCTATCACCCCGCTCTCTAAATTCTGCCAATTCTCTGGCGGAGAGGGATGCGTGGCAGAAAGGTAAATGCTGAGATAGAGCAGCGGACTCGTGCTCCACCGATGGCTTGAAGCGCAGGTGGGAGGGAGCTCGCCTGCCACCAGTCCCCTACCACTAAACCAGAGCTCTTGACCCAGTTGACCCATGCAGAGGAGGCTGCCAAATAGATGGCCTGGCAAGCCTCCACCCGCACCAAGTCGCCCGGGTCCTGGACCACGAGGAGCACGTCATCAGCGTACGCCGACAGGACCAGCCGCAGCTCCGGCTCCCGCAGCACCAACCCTGTCAACCGTCTTCGGAGGAGACAGAGGAAGGGCTTGATCGCCAGAGCGTACAGTTGGCCCGAGAGGGGGCCCCCCTGCCGTACTCCTCGCCCGAAGCTGATCGGTTCAGTCAGGGTCCAGTTGAGCCTGACCAGACACTCTGTGGAGGCGTACAGTGCTCGGAGAAAACCCAAAAACTGGGGTCCGAAGCCCAACACTTGCAGAGTGCTCAGGAGATACCCGTGATCCACCCTGTTGAATGCCTTCTCCTGATCCAAGGACAGGAGGGCGAAGGACAGACCATCCCTACACCCGAGTTCCAAAACGTCCCGGACCAGATATAGGTTGTTGAAGATGCTGCGGCCTGGGACGGTGTAGGTCTGGTCTGGTCGGACCACGTCCGCCAGCACGGACCCTAGCCGCAGCGAGATTGCTTTTGACACGACTTTGTAGTCCGTGCTGAGGAGCGAGACGGGACGCAAATTTTGTAAATCGCGGAGGTTCCCCTTTTCGGCAATAAGGTGACCACGACTCGCCTGAAAGAAAGAGAGAGGATCCCGCTCTGCAAAGACTCAGCCCAGACAGTGACTAGGTCTGGGCTGAGGATGTCAGAGAACACGTGGTAGAACTCCATGGTCAGCCCGTCCATGCCCGGAGATTTATTGGTGGGCATGCGGCACAGGGCTTCCGAGAACTCGGCCAGAGTGAGAGGCAGCTGTAGCCAGTCTCGGTCGCTCGCGCTGACCGTAGGGAGCTCCTCCCAGAGCACTCTGCAAGCGTTAGGATCGGTCAGATCCGGGGAGAAAAGATTTGCATAGAAGGCTCTTGCCCTCCCGCACATCTCCACCGGATCCGTGAGGGGGGTGCCATCTTCTGCCAGTAGGCAGGTGACATGTTTCTTGGCCCCCCTCCTTTTCTCCAGGGCGTAGAAGAAGCAGGAGCCGTGATCCATCTCCCGAAGGAGACGGATGAGGGATCGAACAAAGGCACCCTGGGCCCAACGGTCCTCGAGGGCCCAGAGCTCCTCCTGCTTCTCCCAGCATGCTCCGCAGAGGGATGGATCCTCGGGGCTGGCAGCCAGACACCTCTCCAGCTCTAAGACCTGCCGTTCCAACTGCCCTATCGCCGCATCCCTCCGTTGGCTGGCGCCCCGGGTGTAGTCGCAGCAGAAGAGCTGGGCGTGCACCTTCCCCAGGTCCCACCACCGCCGCGCCGAAGGAAAGGCCTGGCGAGGGCAGCGGCGTGCCAGCCAGAACTCCCGGAAGGATGCCACGAAGCCCACATCCTCCAACAAGCTGTTGTTAAAGTGCCAATAGGCCAGCCCCGGCCTCTCTGTGCAGAGAGAGACCGTCACAGTGGCTAGGTGGTGATCAGAGAATGGGGCCAGCCGAATGCTGGAGGAGTGGGCTCGTAAAAGGTGGAAACGTGATAAGTAGATGCGGTCCAACCAGGAATGGCGTGACCGATGGATCTCCACCTGGACAAAGGTGAAAATGAAGAAGGGGCTCAGCAGGTAGTCGCTGAAGGTGGAAGGGCAAGGAAAAAGAGAAGAGAGGCTAGTCCTATGGGAAAAGCGGAAGAGTCAAGGGAGACTACACCAAATATGAGCCCCAGGAGGATACAGGATGGGTTGAAGAGGATTATAAGGGAAAATAGGAATGGAAAGAACTTGCAGCTAGAGGGAACGGGGAGAGACTGGAGAATAGCACTGTCACCAGGAAAAGGCAGGTCTATGTGACAGGGGACTCTTTATTGAGAAGACTAGACAGGCATGTAACTAGAGCTGATCCAGAGAATAGAAGGGTGTGCTGTCTTCCAGGTTCTAAGATACGGGATGTAGACCTGAGGTTGAAAAGGATCCTAAAGGGAGCGGGAAAGAATCCCCTAGTTATCCTTCATGTGGGAACAAATGATATGGCTAGATTCTCGCTAGAAAGTATTAAGGGAGACTATGCTAGGCTGGGGAAGACGCTTAAGGAAATTGAGGCTCAGGTGATCTTTAGTGGGATCCTGCCTGTTCATAGAGAAGGGCAACAAAGGTGTGACAAGATTATGACTGTCAACAGATGGCTTAGGCAGTGGTGCTATAAGGAGGGCTTTGGGATGTATGGCCACTGGGAGGCATTCACGGACAGAGGACAGTTCTCTCGGGATGGACTTCATCTGAGTAGGGAAGGAAAGACTTCTAGGATCAAGGTTGGCACAACTGATAAAGAGAGCTTTAAACTAGGAATTTGGGGGAGATGGTTGGGAGATGTCCAGGTAACCTCCACGCCAGATTTTAGCATTGAGAGGGAAGAAAATGAAGAAAGAAAGAATACAGCCGTGGGTAGGAGAATCTATATAAGGAGCGAGGGCAGTGTGGATACTAGTCTAATAGGTTATACTGGCTGTAGAATGACTGTGCCTAATAGGGTACAAAATGTAAGCGAGGCCAAACAGCAAAAATTAAGATGTTTGTACACCAATGCGAGGAGCCTAGGTAACAAAATGGAGGAACTAGAGCTACTGGTGCAGGAAGTGAAACCAGATATTATAGGGATAACAGAAACATGGTGGAATAGTAGTCATGATTGGACTACAAGTATTGAAGGGTATGTGCTGTTTAGGAAAGACAGAAATAAAGGTAAAGGTAGTGGAGTAGCATTGTATATCAATGATGAGGTAGAATGTAAAGAAATAAGAAGCGATGCAATGGATAAGACAGAGTCCGTCTGGGCAAAAATTACATTGGGGAAGATAACTAGTAAAGCTTCTCCTACGATAGTGCTTGGAGTGTGCTATAGATCTCCGGGATCTAATCTGGATATGGATAGAGCCCTTTTTAATGTTTTTAATCAAGTAAATACTAATGGAAACTGCGTGATCATGGGAGACTTTAACTTCCCAGATATAGACTGGAGGACCAGTGCTAGTAATAATAATAGGGCTCAGATTTTCCTAGATGCGATAGCTGATGGATTCCTTCATCAAGTAGCTGCTGAATTGACTAGAGGGGATGCCATTTTAGATTGAATTTTGGTGAGTAGCAAGGACCTCATAGAAGAAATGGTTGTAGGGGATAATACTGGCTCAAGTGATCACGAGCTAATTTAGTTCAAACTGAACAGAAGGATTAACAAAAATAAATCAGCAACTAGGGTTTTTGATTTCAAAAGGGCTGACTTTCAAAAATTAAATAAATTAGTTAGGGAAGTGGATTGGACTGAAGAACTTATGGATCTAAAATTAGAGGCGGCCTGGGATTACTTTAAAAAAGTAAAGCTGCAGAAGCTATCGGAAGCCTGTATCCCAAGAAAGGGGGAAAAAATTCATAGGCAGGAGTTGTAGACCAAGCTGGATGAGCAAGCATCTCAGAGAGGTGATTAAGAAGAAGCAGAAAGCATACAGGGAGTGGAAGATGGGAGGGATCAGCAAGGAAAGCTACCTTATTGAGGTCAGAACATGTAGGGATAAAGTGAGACAGGCTAAAAGTCAAGTAGAGGTGGACCTTGCAAAGGGAATTAAAACCAATAGTAAAAGGTTCTATAGCCATATAAATAAGAAGAAAACTAAGAAAGAAGAAGTGGGGCCGCTAAACACTGAAGATTGGGTGGAGGTTAAAGACAATCTAGGCATGGCCCAATATCTAAACAAATACTTTGCCTCCGTCTTTAATAATGCTAAAGAGGATCTTAGGGATAATGGTAGCATGACAAATGGGAATGAGGATATGGAGGTAGATATTACCATATCTGAGGTAGAAGCGAAACTCAAACAGCTTAATGGGACTAAATCAGGGGGGCCCAGATCATCTTCATCCAAGAATATTAAAGGAATTGGCACATGAAATTGCAAGCCCATTAGCAAGAATTTTTAATGAATCTGTAAACTCCGTAGTAGTACCGAATGATTGGAGAATTGCTAATATAGTTCATATTTTTAAGAAAGGAAAAAAAAGTGATCCAGGTAACTACAGGCCAGTTAGTTTGACATCTGTAGTATGGAAAGTCCTGGAAAAAATTTTGAAGGAGAAATTAGTCAAGGACATTGAAGTCAATGGTAAATGGGACAAAATACAACATGGTTTTACAAAAGATAGATCGTGCCAAACCAACCTAATCTCCTTTTTTGAAAAGGTAACAGATTTTTTAGATAAAGGAAATGCAGCGGATCTAATTTACCTAGATTTCAGTAAGGCATTTGATACCGTGCCACATGGGGAATTATTAGTTATATTGGAGAAGATGGGGATCAACATGAACATCAAAAGGTGGATAAGGAATTGGTTAAAGGGGAGACTGCAACGGGTCCTACTGAAAGTTGAACTATCAGGCTGGAGGGAGGTTACCAGTGGAGTTCCTCAGGGATCAGTTTTGGGACCAATCTTATTTAATCTTTTTATTACTGACCTTGGCACAAAAAGTGGGAGTATGCTAATAAAGTTTGCAGATGATACAAAGCTGGGAGGTATTGCCAATTCAGAGAAGGATTGGGATATTATACAGGAGGATTTGGATGACCTTGTAAACTGGACTAATAGTAATAGGATGCAATTGAATAGTGAGAAGTGTAAGGTTATGCATTTAGGGATTAATAACAAGAATTTTAGTTATAAGTTGGGGACGCATCAATTAGAAGTAACGGAAGAGGAGAAGGACCTTGGAGTATTGGTTGATCATAGGATGACTATGAGCTGCCAATGTGATATGGCTGTGAAAAAAGCTAATGCGGTTTTGGGATGCATCAGGAGAGGCATTTCCAGTAGGGATAAGGAGGTTTTAGTATCGTTATACAAGGCACTGGTGAGACCTCACCTAGAATACTGTGTGCAATTCTGGTCCCTCATGTTTAAAAAGGGATGAATTCAAACTGGAGCAGGTACAGAGAAGGGCTACTAGGATGATCCGAGGAATGGAAAACTTGTCTTATGAAAGGAGACTTAAGGAGCTTGGCTTGTTTAGCCTAACTAAAAGAAGGTTGAGGGGAGATATGATTGCTCTCTATAAATATATCAGAGGGATAAATGCAGGAGAGGGAAAGGAATTATTTCAGCTCAGCACCAATGTGGACACAAGAACAAATGGGTATAAACTGGCCACCAGGAAGTTTAGACTTGAAATAAGACAAAGGTTTCTAACCATCAGAGGAGTGAAGTTTTGGAATAGCCTTCCAACGGAAGCAGTGGGGGCAAAAGATCTATCTGGTTTTAAGATTCTACTCGATAAGTTTATGGAGGAGATGGTATGGTGGGATAATGTGATTTTGGTAATTAATTGATCTTTAACTATTCAGGGTAAATAGGCCTAATCCCCTGAGATGGGATATTAGATGGATGGGATCTGAATTACCCAGGAAAGAATTTTCTGTAGTATCTGGCTGGTGAATCTTGCCCATATGCTCAGGGTTTAGCTGATCGCCATATTTGGGGTCAGGAAGGAATTTTCCTCCAGGGCAGATTGGAGAGGCCCTGGAGATTTTTCACCTTCCTCTGTAGCATGGGGCACGAGTCACTTGAGGGAGGCTTCTCTGCTCCTTGAAGTCTTTAAACCACGATTTGAGGACTTCAATAGCTCAGACGTAGGTGAGGTTTTTCGTAGGAGTGGGTAGGTGAGATTCTGTGGTCTGCGTTGTGCAGGAGGTCGGACTAGATGATCAGAATGGTCCCTTCTGATCTTAGTATCTATGAATCTAAGAAAGTTAGGGGGGTGCAGTAAAATGGGGGCAAACTCAAACAGGGGAAGAGCACAAGCACAAGGATGGTGGCATGGGTGCACTAGGTAAGGGGCCAATCAGGGAAGGGGTACCACATGGGGAGTGGGGAGAACCAGGCTGGAGGCAGGACAGGGAACTGAGGAGCTAGCTTCAGAGGCCAGGGCAGGGCAAACAAACAAAAGCTGCAGAGGGAAAAGGGCGGGGGAGGCAAAACAAAACTGAAGCCAGCAAGGTGCTGGGGTAAAGGGGAGGGCAAAAAGGCTGCAAGGGGCAAAATGGGGCAGGTAACGGGGGACAAAGCTGGGGCTCACTAAAGGGGTCCAGTCCAGGGGGATGGGGCGGGCACGGGCACCCACGTGCGCTGTCAAAGAGTCAGTTTGGGCTGGCTGCTGCTTCAGGCCCGAAAGGTGGTGAAAGGGCGCGGCCAGCCAAGCAAGCAGCAGAGTCCCAGAGGCAGGAGCTGAGGCAGATGGTATACAGCCAGTGGGGGAGGTGGGGTGGAGGGGGCAGCGGTGGTGATACTGGTGGGGGTTGGGGGGACATACAGATGGATCAGGTGGGCAGCTCCACACCACACCCCCTGTGTCCCTAGAAACACACTCAAGACCCCCACCACAAGAGCACAGTTTGAAAATTACTCAGTCTTAAGGCCCCCTCCACGGTGGTCTGCAAAGTCTCTAGGTGCTCCCACACTGGCAGATGGTCCCCGTCTTCTCCTCCTCGGGGCTTCAGCAGCTCCAGGCAGCAGACTCCACAGCAGCAGCAGCAGCTCCAGGAACTCTTCTGGGGAGTGGGCCAAACCCCCCCCCCAAGGGGCTGCATGTGGAGCAGTAGCAGCACCCGGGGATGGGGGTGGGGTCTAGCAACCAGGTAGCAGAGAATGGGGGGAGGGGTGGTGCCTGGCCCAGCCAGAGGAGCAGCAGTCACCGCAGGGAGAGTCCAGGGCCTAGCAGCAGCAGCAGCCCTCTCCCTCCTTCTTCCTCCAGCCCAGAGGGACGCAGGAGTATAATCAAAGAGAGATGTTGGTCCCACGTTAAGCAGATCCCTTTTCCGGCATAAGGGAACAGGAAAGGTTCCAGAACAATCAGGAACTTTCTGAAGACAATTAAGACAGGCTGATTAGAACACCTGCAGCCAATCAAGAAGCTGCTAGAATCAATTAAGGCAGGCTAATCAGGGCACCTGGGTTTTAAAAAGGAGCTTACTTCAGTTTGTGGGGGTGCATGTGAGGAGCTGGGTGCAAGAGGTACTAGGAGCTGAGAGTGAGAACGTGGACTGAAGTGTACAAGCATTATCAGACACCGGGAGGAAGGTCCTATGTTGAGGATAAGGAAGGTGTTGGGAGGAGGCCATGGGGAAGTAGCCCAGGGAGTTGTAGCTGTCGCACAGCTGTTCCAGGATGCACTCTAGACAGCTGCATTCTACAGGGCCCTGGGCTGGAACCTGGAGTAGAGGGCAGGCCCAGGTTTGCCCCAAATCCTCCCAATTCCTGGTCAGATACAGGAGGAGTTGACCTGGACTTTGAATTCAGAAAAACAGCCAAGCTGAGGGCTGCCGTGAAGCTCCAAGGCAAGCAAATCTGCCAATAAGCACAAAACCCACCAAGGTAGAGTAGAAACTTTGTCACAAAGCTTATACAGGGTAAGCTCATAAATTGTCCACCCTCTATAACACTGATAGAGAGATATGCACAGCTGTTTGCTCCCCCAGGTATTAATCACTTACTCTGGGTTAATTAATAAACAAAAGTGAGTTTATTAAGTATAAAAAGTAGGATTTAAGTGGTTTCAAGTAAAACAGACAGAACAAAGTAAGTTACCAAGCAAAATAAAACAAAACACGCAAGTCTAAGCCTAATACATTAAGAACTGAATACAGGTAAATCTCACTCTCAGAGATGTTCCAATAAGCTTCTTTCACATACTAGACTTCTTCCTAGTTTGGGCCCTATCCTTTCCCCTGGTACAGTTCTTGTTAGTTACAGCTCAGGTGGTAATTAGGGGATTTCTCATGACTAGCAGCCCTCTTTATTCTGTTCTTTCCCCTTATGTGTCTTTGGCACAAGGCAGGAATCCTTTGTCTCTCTCTGGGTTCCCACCCCTCCTTCTAAATGGAAAAGCACCAGGTTAAAGATGGATTCCAGTATCATGTGACATGTTCACATGTCCTGTGAGATTTCATTACCCACTCACTGGCACACAGGTATACAAGAAGGCTTACAAGTAAACAGAGCAATTTACAACCAATTATTCTAGTTAATGGGAGCCATCAAGATTCCAAACCACCATTAATGGCCCACGCTTTGCATAGTTACAATTGGACCTGAGTTATATTTCATATTCCTAATTTCAGATACAAGAATGATACATTCATCCAAATAGGATGACCACACTCAGTAGATTATAAACTTTGTTATGATACCTTACAAGAGACCTTTTGCATAAAGCATATTCCAGTTATATCATATCCACACATATAAACATATTTTTATAAAACATATGGAGTGCAACATCACAATTTGCATTATGGTGTCTGAGATTGGGGCCCCAGTAAGCTAGGTGCTGTACAGACTCATAGTATGATATACATCCTGCCTTGAAGAGTCCATAGTCTAAACGGTGGGAACTCTTACCTGCTTACACCTCTTAAGCCTGTCATGGCAAGCCTACCAAATTTAGTTAAATAACATTTGAGGATTTATGAATTAACTGAATTGGAACCACCAACTATTTGCATTTTAAATAGCCAGCTCCTCAGCAGGTATGAATCCATGTAGACTCACTGGCATCGTTAGAGACGTGCTTATTTACATCAGTTGATAATCTGGCACATAGCTTCTACAGAGATTGGGAGAGGACAGTATTTTGAACATTTATAATATGAAAAATAAACAGTAATGAATAATGGGTATAGAGCATGCGTGGCATTTAATAATGTGCACTATTTTTAAAAATTGTAATATTAAATATTCCACTAAAGTATAGATCATGCTATTCCATATCAAATGTTGCAGATTTTTTTTTACCACTTCTGATGCAGTCCCTTGAAACTTAAAAATATGTTAAGAATTGCATGTGGGAAAATTTGAATCCGCAAAGGAAAAAATTTTTCAAGTGATGTAGAGAACCTAGAGTGAGAAAACAAAGTGTTTTCATATATATTGAAATAGGTGCATCAAAAACAGTTAAGCTGTCAGAATTAAATCAGCAAAAACCTTATCTTATGAAGACAAAGATGAAATGTAATTTTATTTCTGTCTGTCCAGAAAACCAAGTATCAAGAATCTTTAAACCAAATCTAAGAAGAATGACACCCAGAAAAAAGATTCTTGATATGGAAATTAAAGACTATAGAAATATCTGAGCTAGTTTCTGTCGCAGGTTACATTTGTAGAACCCCATTGAAGGCAGGGGTATTGCACAATAGTAATTTGTCAAAATTTCAAGAATTAAAAATAATCATTTTCTTAGGTTTATATAGAATGTAATCTCCTATTGATGATAATCATTAATATTCTATTTAATTCTAACCTACTGCATGCAAATGATTGCTTTCACCTGGATTCCAGATTAGAGTAGAGCAAATATAGCAAAAAAAATAATCAATATGCTTGTGAATCAAACCTTCCAAATGGAAACATTTGGGTGAGTGAGTTTTTATGCACAATGATGATTGTGGGAAGACAAAAATGTCATGAATAAATAGTGTGAATATTTGCTGTGGACGTAAATGTGACCTTAAGAGCCCCTCAATGCCAGCTGCCAGACGGCCCACCATACTGTAACTCATACCAGGCCTACTACACTCAGTGTCCCCAACACACTTTTGTCATAAGTATCTAAAAGATGTCATGTAAGGTATCATATGTAAAGTGGTGACACGCTGGTCTCGAAAATCATTGTGTGATGTATGTATGGGTTATGTACAAAGAGTTATGTGTGTGTACTGGAAATATGTTCTCTTAAAATGTGTTTGGGAGGCATGTGTACACCATGACAAAGCTTAGACAAAGGAATGTGGATTTATCTGTCTTGATTACAGGTAGAGGACAATGAAAGTACATTTATATCGAAGGTAAACAAAGCCATCAAACTAACAAGTGGCAGAGGAGACAACTTAGTAAGCGCTCTGGGGGACAGAATTTGTATGCCAGAATGCCTTCCTGGCTCTTGTGGCAGAGACAATGAACTTTGGGTAATATAAGGGGAGTGTGACAGGTTGTACCAGGCCCTTTGAGGCCCCCTGCTGGAGGCCTTGCAGTCCAACCACACCCCATCCCACAAAAGGATCAGTAAAGGTGGGTCCTCCTGGCCTGCCTAGAAAGTCTTCAGGGAAGGAACCAATCAGAGCTCAGCAGGATCAGTTAAAAGGAACTGCAGGGCTTTAACAGTTCAGTTGCAGGCTGGGACCAGAAGGGTGAGGAAGAACTGGAAGGCTGTGAGACTCTCCAGGTGAGGAGGCCTGGGAGAGACTCTATCCTGCCACTGACAGGGTGGCCTAAGCCCTGAGGAGGAGATAAGACTTGTTTAAAGGCCCAGGTGAAGGGCAGGACTTGAAGCATCTCCAGGGGGAAAGCCCTGGGGACACTGTTCTATACCAGGGCAGACATGGACTTAAAGTTATCCCAGAAGAGGCTGAGAATTGAGTCCAGAAACAGGGCTGCAGATACCAACCATGGCATAGTGACAGCCCCTGTTGGACTTTTGTTACCCTGGAAGGGGTTTGTTTCTTTGTTTGTGCATATTGAGTGTGTGTGACTTGGCCAGAGGGCTGGGCCACTGAAGTCCCACCTGATGAAGTTAACAGCTGACAGGGGGCACTGGGAGCAGAATGAGAGAGAGTGCAGATTTGCACCCAGCCGACAGGAGGCGCTCATGAGAGGTGAGTGCACATTGTTACAGGGGACAAAGACATTTTAGTGATCCATCACTTTAGGGACAAAGAGACCAGAGCTCTTGGGATCTGTGAAAGGTGGATCCTGCAACCATGTTGGAAACAAGCAGGGAGAACTGGAGGTCCTGGTGATGTCAAGGAATTATGACGTGATTGGAATAACAGAGACTTGGTGGGATAACTCACATGACTGGAGTACAGTCATGGATGGTTATAAACTGTTCAGGAAGGACAGGCAGGGCAGAAAAGGTGGGGGAGTAGCACTGTATGTAAGGGAGCAGTATGACTGCTCAGAGCTCCGGTACGAAACTGTGGAAAAACCTGAGTGTCTCTGGATTAAGTTTAGAAGTGTGTGCAACAAGAGTGATGTCATGGTGGGAGTCTGCTATAGACCACCGGACCAGGGGGATGAGGTGGATGAGGCTTTCTTCCGGCAACTCACGGAAGCTACTAGATCGCATGCCCTGATTCTCATGGGTGACTTTAATTTTCCTGATATCTGCTGGGAGAGCAATACAGCGGTGCATAGACAATCCAGGAAGTTTTTGGAAAGCGTAGGGGACAATTTCCTGGTGCAAGTGCTAGGGGAGCCAACTAGGGGGAGCGCTTTTCTTGACCTGCTGCTCACAAACCGGGTAGAATTAGTGGGGGAAGCAAAAGTGGATGGGAATCTGGGAGGCAGTGACCATGAGTTGGTTGAGTTCAGGATCCTGACGCAGGGAAGAAAGGTAAGCAGCAGGATACGGACCCTGGACTTCAGGAAAGCAGACTTTGACTCCCTCAGGGAACAGATGGCCAGGATCCCCTGGGGGACTAACATGAAAGGGAAGGGAGTCCAGGAGAGCTGGCTGTATTTCAAGGAATCCCTGTTGAGGTTACAGGGACAAACCATCCCGATGAGTCGAAAGAATAGTAAATATGGCAGGCGACCAGCTTGGCTTAATGGTGAAATCTTAGCGGATCTTAAACATAAAAAAGAAGCTTACAAGAAGTGGAAGGTTGGACATATGACCAGGGAAGAGTATAAAAATATTGCTCGGGCATGTAGGAAAGATATCAGGAGGGCCAAATCGCACCTGGAGCTGCAGCTAGCAAGAGATGTCAAGAGTAACAAGAAGGGTTTCTTCAGGTATGTTGGCAACAAGAAGAAAGCCAAGGAAAGTGTGGGCCCCTTACTGAATGAGGGAGGCAAGCTAGTGACAGAGGATGTGGAAAAAGCTAATGTACTCAATGCTTTTTTTGCCTCTGTTTTCACTAACAAGGTCAGCTCCCAGACTGCTGTGCTGGGCATCACAAAATGGGGAAGAGATGGCCAGCCCTCTGTAGAGATAGAGGTGGTTAGGGACTATTTAGAAAAGCTGGACGTGCACAAGTCCATGGGGCCGGACGAATTGCATCCGAGAGTGCTGAGGGAATTGGCGGCTGTGATTGCAGAGCTCTTGGCCATTATCTTTGAAAACTCGTGGCGAACGGGGGAAGTCCCGGATGACTGGAAAAAGGCTAATGTAGTGCCCATCTTTAAAAAAGGGAAGAAGGAGGATCCTGGGAACTACAGGCCGGTCAGCCTCACCTCAGTCCCTGGAAAAATCATGGAGCAGGTCCTTAAAGAATCAATCCTGAAGCACTTAGAGGAGAGGAAAGTGATCAGGAACAGTCAGCATGGATTCACCAAGGGAAGGTCATGCCTGACTAATCTAATCGCCTTTTATGATGAGATTACTGGTTCTGTGGATGAAGGGAAAGCAGTGGATGTATTGTTTCTTGACTTTAGCAAAGCTTTTGACACGGTCTCCCACAGCATTCTTGTCAGCAAGTTAAGGAAGTATGGGCTGGATGAATGCACTATAAGGTGGGTAGAAAGCTGGCTAGATTGTCGGGCTCAACAGGTAGGGATCAATGGCTCCATGTCTAGTTGGCAGCCGGTGTCAAGTGGAGTGCCCCAGGGGTCGGTCCTGGGGCCCGTTTTGTTCAATATCTTCATAAATGATCTGGAGGATGGTGTGGATTGCACTCTCAGCAAATTTGCGGATGATACTAAACTGGGAGGAGTGGTAGATACGCTGGAGGGGAGGGATAGGATACAGAAGGACCTAGACAAATTGGAAGATTGGGCCAAAAGAAATCTAATGAGGTTCAATAAGGATAAGTGCAGGGTCCTGCACTTAGGATGGAAGAATCCAATGCACCGCTACAGACTAGGGACCGAATGGCTCGGCAGCAGTTCTGCGGAAAAGGACCTAGGGGTGACAGTGGACGAGAAGCTGGATATGAGTCAGCAGTGTGCCCTTGTTGCCAAGAAGGCCAATGGCATTTTGGGATGTATAAGTAGGGGCATAGCGAGCAGATCGAGGGACGTGATCGTTCCCCTCTATTCGACACTGGTGAGGCCTCATCTGGAGTACTGTGTCCAGTTTTGGGCCCCACACTACAAGAAGGATGTGGATAAATTGGAAAGAGTACAGCGAAGGGCAACAAAAATGATTAGGGGTCTAGAGCACATGACTTATGAGGAGAGGCTGAGGGAGCTGGGATTGTTTAGTCTGCAGAAGAGAAGAATGAGTGGGGATTTGATAGCTGCTTTCAACTACCTGAAAGGGGGTTTCAAAGAGGATGGCTCTAGACTGTTCTCAATGGTAGCAGATGACAGAACGAGGAGTAATGGTCTCAAGTTGCAATGGGGGAGGTTTAGATTGGATATTAGGAAAAACTTTTTCACTAAGAGGGTGGTGAAACACTGGAATGCGTTACCTAGGGAGGTGGTAGAATCTCCTTCCTTAGAGGTTTTTAAGGTCAGGCTTGACAAAGCCCTGGCTAGGATGATTTAACTGGGACTTGGTCCTGCTTTGAGCAGGGGGTTGGACTAGATGACCTTCTGGGGTCCCTTCCAACCCTGATATTCTATGATTCTATGATTCTATGTGGGTGGAAACTGACTATAGGTGAGAATTTGCCTGAAAGCAAGATGGTAATCTGTTAAGCTTTAGACACTTGAAAACTTAGTTTGTTTTTGTTTGTACCTGCCTCTCCTTTTTCTTAGTATCACTATATATCTATATCCATATATATCACTTGATATATCATCTTTGTTTAATAAACTTATTCTTGGTTTTACTAATAACCATCCTGATGCTGTTATACTGAAGTAAAGTGTGCGATTTTTAGCTGACAAGTTGATGTGTACTGTCTCTTTTGGAGGAAGCAAATTTAATTTCTGTGAGAGTCCAGTGAGAGGGACTGGACGCTACAGAGAGACATCTCTGGGGAACTTGGAATTCACTGATTGTTATTTGCAAAGCAAGGTTAAGACTGGCAGAGTCTCGAGGAGATTGCCATTGAGGAGGGTAGACTGGTGTGCTAGGGAGCTGACACGTGGCCCAATCTCCAGCAATGCTCACTGTTGCTGAGACAAAGGGATGACACAGTGGCTCACTGTTCTGGATGTCCTGAGCAATAAATCACAGGAAGTTTGCTCCAAATCACTTTGAAAATCTTTTTGTTAGTCATGCAGTAGGTTTCTGAACAGTTACAAATTATCATGGATAATTTGGAGATAGAAAAAGGGACTCTTCTCATTTATGAAGAGTCGGTCATTGGCCCAACCAGAGGGACAGAACTACTCCCATGAATCTTACCTGGCCAGTCATGCCAAACAAAATTAATATTCATTGTGATCATTTTATTAACAATTCCTGGGTAAAGATTTGTTTGCAGAAATTATCTGTTGAACAAGTTTGCATGAAAAACACATGTGCAAAAACTGCAGCTCATTCATGAGCAGGAAAGGGGGAGGCTCAGTTCTGTAGAATAAACAACACAACCAGGTCTGTCTGTAGGACTGGTTAAACATCTGGGATGGAATTTTTAGTAGGGCTGTTGACCTAACTCTGTTCCCATTGATGTTAATGAGAGAGCTAACTTCAGTGGGAGCAGAGTTAAGCTAATACTGAGTGCATTTGAAAAACCTCACCCTTGACTTTTAACTGTGGAGTCTCAAAGTTGGCTTCATTAGAATATATTGGAGTATGATTTGAAATTCTTATTAAAAAGAGGTACATTGTACAGCCCAACACTAGAGAGTCTATGATAATGGCAAGAAAATCAGGGATGGAAGGGACCTCAGGATGTCATCTAGTCCAACCCTCTGCTCAAAGCAGGACCAATCCCCAACTAAATCATCCCAGCCAGGGCTTTGTCAAGCCTGACCTTATAAACCTCTAAGGAAGGAGATTCCACTATATCCCTAGGTAACCCATTCCAGTTCTTCACCACACTCCTAGTGAAATTTTTTTTCCTAATATCCAAACTACACCTCCCGCACTGCAACTTGAGACCATTACTCCTTGTTCTGTCATCTGGTACCACTGAGAACAGTCTAGATCCATCCTCTTTGGAACCCCTTTCAGGTAGTTGAAAGTAGCTATCAAATCCCCCCTCATTCTTCTATATATTTGTCACCATACAGGGATTTGGGAGGGACTAAGCCTCCCCCTATGTAGCCCACTTTAGGGCCAGACACAATTTCAGCCTGGACACTTGGGGGAGTGCAGGGACTGTGCCTTAGATAATTCTTCCACCAGAACAACTGGGTTGAAAGAAGGTGGGGTAGGGCCGTAATCAGCGTGGGGTGAGCAGGGCAGCCACCCAGGGTGCAAAACTCTGAGAACAGAAAAATAGCAGCTAGACAGGGATCAGCTCCAGGGGCCATCACCGGCTGGCACCAGGCTCCTTCAGGGGAGAGGCAAGAGTGCGTCAGGGGCACAGTTCAGAGCCATTCTGCCTGCCTTGCCCAGCTCTGGGATCAGGGCAGGCATGGCTGTCAGGCAGTCAGCCAGCATGAGCCCTGGGTCCCACAGCCCAGAGAGCCAGGGGCTCGAGCAAGTTGGGCAGTTCCCACCAGCTTCTAATCTGCCGGCTCCCTACGCTTTGAAAACTTCTGTGCTAAATGGAAGGGAGAAACTTGCAGCGGGCATGCATAGCCTCTAGGGGGTGCACATATGCTTGCTCACCCCATGTGCTAAAATGCCTTGTTATGGCTCTGAGGTGGGTGTAGATGCAGTCATCACACCATCTAATGATTACCAGAGCTGGCCCACCCTGTGTTTTGTGGGGGGGGGGGGTGATGTTCCTCAGGGTAAGGATGGTTTTGTGGCACCTCACCACCACTTGCCCTCAGTATGAGGAAGTCTTATCTGTGCCTGCCCTGGATCAACTCCCTGAAACCACCAGCCTCTGGCAGCACAAGTGCTGTTTTCCAGGCCTTGCCGTCTCTATATTGGTAGTGACAGGTACTCACCAACCCCATAGTCCTTGGAGCATTCACTACAGTGTCCAGCCCCTTATCCACTGAGCACTCACAGAATTACCAGGTCTGCTGTTCCCAAAGGAACAGAACACACCAGCTTGTTGGATTCAACTCAGGCCCAACACTTGGCTTAGTGCCACTGCACTGAGATATATTTATAGTGAAAACAAGAGTACATTTATTATGAAAAAACAGATTCAAGTAATAGTGAGTAAGAATATTGGAATCAGATGGCTTACATAAAATAAAATCATAACATTCTCTCTAGAGAATAAACTTAACTAACAGGTTAACCTTCTATCTAAAGAATTTTCTCACCTAAAGTTCTCTTCAGCATTTTCAACCAAGCCTGGTTAAGACCCCTTTTTTCATGAAGCAAAACCACTGACCTTTTACTTCCTCAGTTTAAGGGTGCCCGGGTGTCTTCTCTGCCCCCAAATATAGTCAAAGAAACCTTTGAAATGTACCTCAAGATAAGGTTCTTTTTCTCCTGCTGTTTTTCTCTTCCGGCTAGTTTCTTTCTGAAGTCCCCATAACCCTTCATTGATATTCAGCTTGAGACAATACTCTGTTTACATATAAACAGATCGATGGATAGACCTCTCTTGTCTGACAGGAAACCTGTGTTTCACCTTTGCTGGTGAGCAATCTCCCAGACAAAGACTTTAAGAATATATTTTCAGTGTATATACCCAACTCCTTACACAGTATCTGTACAATACTTGATGACCAGTATGACGTGGGCTTTCATTTGAGAACTCACATGACACTCTTTGGTGAAACTAGAATGTACAACGTGAACTAGACTGTATATGAAGGCCAAAGCTAAAGTGGGTTCAGAAAAGAATTAGATGAGTTCATGGAGGATCAGTCCATCAATGGCTATTAGCCAAGATGCTCAGGGATGCAACTGGGAATCCCTAGCCTCTGACTGCTAGAAGCTGGGTCAGGCCAACAGGGGACAGATCGCTCAATAATTGCCCTGTTCTGTTCATTCCCTCTGAAGCACATGGCACCAGCCATTGTCAGCAGACAGGATACTGGGCTAGATGGACCATTGGGCTAACCTAGTATGGTCATTCTTATGCTCATGCCAGTCCCAAGAGATCTCTGTAACTACTCTGCACCTTCTTGCCAATTGGCATTAAGAGAGTCTTGGGTCATAGGATAGATGACTATGGTAAATCCTTTGAAGGGGTGTAGTGAACTAGGCTTCCTCATGCTCCACTGAGTCAGTGCACTTCTATGGGCTCTGTGCTAAAAATATGACCTAGCCCTAAATGTATAAGTTTTTCTTCTTTAGTAAGCTTTAATATTTTCTAATATAGCCCTGCAGTGCAGTCTACTTGTGTTCTGCATTTGGGGGCCTTTGTCTTCATTCAGAAGTCTTATTCTGTAGCACCTGCTTCTGATTCCCATTTTGACTGCATTAGAAGCTCCATTTGGGTAATGATACATTCTTATATTTTTGTATGCAAAAATATATTTTGTCCAGTTCAGACTAATGTATGTTGCCCCAACAGGCTGATTCACTGCTGTGAGACCATTTAGAATTCTAATATGCAGCCAGGTATTTTAGAAAAGAGGTTCTGAAATAGACTAATGCATATGCCATAAGGTGGACTGTGGTGATTAATGTGAATGGCAGACTACTCTGAAAACATTGCAGCTAAACCTCAAGCTCTGTGGCTAAATACAGATGCACTTTGTGTTTCATACCCTCTGTTTTTTGACTGTTGACCTCCAGCTTTCAATGAAGAATGCGCAAAAAAAAAAAAATTGACCAGAAAAGGCAAATCTGTAAAGAAAGGGAGTCTTGCCTAAGAGACCAGAGGACTAGGAATCTGGGTAGAAGTGAATGAATCCTGAATTGAAGGTGTATGATTCATGTTGGCTGCACAAGCCAGACCTTTCAGGGATTGGCAATGGGCCAAAATCTGCAGATGCACTTGACAATTCAAACACCCCAGAACAACTCCCTACCTTTCTTCCAGCTATCCCTCTTTCCTCAACTCCTCCAAGTTTTTCCAGAGGGTGCATTTTTGTCAAATTTGCAGTGAAAGTGTTCTTAAAATGAACATGTGCTGGGTCATCATCCAAGACTGCTATCACATGAAATATATGCAGAATGCAGTAAAACAGCAGGAGACATAAAGTTCTCCCCCCAAGGAGTTCAGTCACAAATTTAAATAAACACAATTTTTTTTAACTAGCGTCATCAGCATGGAACTATGTCCTCTGGAACAATGGCCGAAGCATGAAGAGGCATATGAATCTTTAGTGCACCTGGCACATAAATATCTTGCGACGCCAGCTACTGCCATGTGAATGCCTGTTCTCACTTTCAGGTGACATTGTAATTAAGAAGTGGGCAGCATTATCTCCCGTAAATGTAAACAAACTTGTTTCTCTTAGCGATTGGCTGAACAAGAACTAAGACTGAGTGGACTTGTAGGCTCTGAAGTTTTACAATGGTTTGTTTTTGAGTGTAGTTATTTAACAAAAAACCCTACATGTGTAACTTTCACGATAAAGAGATTGCACTACAGTACTTGTATGAGGTGAATTGAAAAATACAATTTTTTGTTTATCATTTGTAATAAAAAATAATATAAAGTGAGCACCGTACACTTTGATTTCAATTACAACACAGAATACAATATATCTGAAAATGTCAAAAAACATCCAAAAATACTGAATAAATTTCCATTGGTATTCTATTGCTTAACGGTGTG
This sequence comes from Dermochelys coriacea, assembly GCF_009764565.3. Taxonomy (NCBI): domain Eukaryota; kingdom Metazoa; phylum Chordata; order Testudines; family Dermochelyidae; genus Dermochelys; species Dermochelys coriacea. Next base: position 130,428,662 of record NC_050072.1, read on the forward strand.
ATTAATCACAATTAATTTGTTTAACCGTGATTAATTTTTGTGAGTTAATTGCGATTAATTGACAGCCCTAATTGATATCAAAGCTGAGACACCCACCTCACTTTTTTTTACAGAGCAGGTCTTTCATCTGCGGACTCTTCAGGGAAACTATTGGACACCCACAGACCTTGTAGTGCTGACCAGTTCCAAGACTAACCACATGGCCTGTGCTAGTGTCACAACACTGGGACTACATAAAATCCTGGCTTGGACCCAGCAGTCATGGAAGAGACTATGGCTTACGCTAATTAGCAACAACCACAAATACAAATTTGAGGTGGGTCGAGCACATGAGGAAATACTGCTCCTGTATAAGGCACTCTTTAGACCTTGGGTAACATTTCTAAAGCACCTCAGTCCCATTTTAAAAAGTGACTTAGGCTCCCAAGTCATTCAGGAACTTTGGAAAAGCTTATGCCTCATCTAGAATGCTGTGGCCAAAATTTTCCAAACATTTAGAAAGCTCTGGTTGAAAATTGTGGCCTGTTTACTGGCCACTGTACCACAAGGAATAGAACATTTTTACAGAGATTGTGTGCGGAACAGGAGCAACAACAGACAGAAATCACATTCAGTTTATTTAGGATGAAAAGTTAAAGGCATCAATTTTATTTTAGGTTTCAGAGTAGCAGCCGTGTTAGTCTGTATTCGCAAAAAGAAAAGGAGTACTTGTGGCACCTTAGAGACTAACAAATTTATTAGAGCATAAGCTTTCGTGAGCTACAGCTCACTTCATCGGATGCATTACATTATTATGCATTATTTTATTTTAGTTGTAACAGACTTTGAAGTGGCGTGCTTTTTTTTTTTTTGAAGAGGAAAAAAAAAATTTTTGAACTGGTGAAGGGTGCAAAATCTATAGGAAATGATCCAATAGTTAAGAAACCTGAGCTGCAAGACTGTTGGTGTCTTGTAGCATGACAAACCCACAGTGATGGCTCTGGAGCACTGCGTACATTTGGTTTGCTAAATAATGGTCCTGACATCAGTTCCTGATGTCTCAGTTCATTAAAAAATATTCCCACACTCTGGATGGGCATTTTTGGAATTTGGGATGAAAAAAAAATGAATTAAAACAGGGCCTAATTAGGCTTTGCCTTGCCCCTTTGATGTAATTTCCAACTCATAATGGTTGCATTTTATATCCACTATGCACAGGGGTGAAAGTAACTTAAAGGACTTACTGGTACACCGGAGTTCTGAGCAGGGGCAGGGCCTTGACCCGAAGGGGCTGGGCCTTTAGAGCCCTGGGCCCTCTAAATCTTGATTTAAAGGGCCAGGGGCTCTGGCTGTGGTAGAGGCTCCTGGGAGCCCTGGCCCTTTAAATCACCACCGGAGCTACCATCTGTAGAGGTGGCTGGGAACCCCAGGGCTCCATCGGCGATTTAAAGGGCCCAGGGCTCTGGCTGCCACTACTGCCCTGGGCCCTTTAAATAGTTGCCCGAGCCCTGGGGGCTCCTGGCTGCTGCTGCTGCTACCCTGGGGCTCCGGCAGCAGGGTTTGCATGGCAGTTTAAAAGGCCCGGGGCTCTGGCTGCCGCTACCCCACTGCCTGAGCCCCACTGCCAAAGCCCTGGGGTAGCAGTGGCAGCTGAGGGCTCTCACAGTGATTTAAAGGGCCAGGGGCTCCTGTCTGCTGCTGCAGAGCCCTGGGCCCTTTAAATCCCCAAAGGAGCCCCAGGGGTTCCAGCAGCAGGGCTCTGGTGGCAATTTAAAGGGCCTGGGGCTCCAGCCACTGCCAGGAGCCCCAGGCCCTTTAAATAGCTGCCTGGGGAAGCTGGTCCAGTACAGTGCACCGGCTCTTGCTGGTGCGCCATACTGGACCATACCAGCTTATTTTCACCTCTGGCTATGCACTAGTGTAAGCAAACTACACCATGTACAAGGAAGTGGAGAACCAAACTTCTATAAATATAGAGCTCCACTCAGTCACCATGTGACTATTTAGTGGTGTTGCGTGTCATATCATTTAGACTGACACTAGCCCATTAGTTAAATGTCACATTGGTAGCAGTGAATATTTCTACATTTTATTTTAAATGTGTGAATGATTTAGATATTGTTCACCTGTCATTTCTTTTTCTGGAGGATTACCTTTGTTTTCCTTATGACAAAAACAAAACATTCAACCCATTGTTTTCATCAATAGACTAACATAAATAACTAGAATTACTTATTCAGGAAGCATAATAAAACTGGGACAGCACTTGAGGCATTAATAATTTATCTTATGGGATTTTCTACTTTTTTGCATGCTCCTGGATGAATAAATGGATTTTTTTTTACTTCATTTTACTTTCATATGATTCTATAAGAAAGTTGGTAATGCTGAGAACTGGAGACTTGATTTAAAATGTGGTTATGGTATGTAAAGAAAAGATTGCTCTCTTTGTACTAAGCTGAGTTCTCCACTCATTCCCTTAGTGCAGGGAATCTGTGTAAGCAAAATATAAGTGATTTCTATTCTATGTTTGCAAACCTCTGTATGCAGCTCCATCATCAACCATGTGCTTGATGGACACTCAGTCTAACTGGCCCAGAAACTGAGACGTCTGTTTTTTTTTAAATTTTTTTTTCCTACACAGCCTTTTGTTTTAACACATTTCTGCTAAGAGGGATACAAAACACTCCTGCTATAGTTAGAGGGTGTGTTTGCAATGGAGTATTACCCCTTTTGCTATGTCCTAACCTCAGCCAGTGTCTTATGTAGACTTTTTGAAATGATCAGAAAACAACATAACCGCTCCTCACAGCATATCTACAGATGTCACGGCTATGGGCTCAACCTGCAAATGTAACATTGGCATTACCAAGTAATCAATTACTGTCTCATAGGTTTGGCTCTTTGTCTACCAAAGTTCGAGCTAACACAAAATACAGTTCAGTACAGACTTCTTTAGTGGATGTATAGTAACTCATATTTCACTTGCTGAATACAGTATAAGTTATTCAATGTCTGCACTTGCTTGGTCAGGTTATGAGCCCACTCCCTGTGGAAATATTCCTATTTACTTCAGTGGGAGTTGGGTAGGGCCCATGACATTTATGAGGATTAGCAATACTGAACATGTGTAGGAATGAAGGTACAACCTGCCTGGGCTAATAGTAGGATCACACCAAAGGCCACTGAAAAGTACATGGTAGTTTTGTGATGAGAGAGAGCAAGCGATTCCCACTGTGAGACCTCAGTGAAACGACTAATGCTTGGAGCAATAACTGATCAAGTTCGTGTGTCTTCTTACAGTAACATTCAGATACATTTGCTGTGTTGTGGGTAGAGAGACCTGAGCAGTGAATTTGAATCTGGATGTGGCTCTCTGCTTAGGTCTGGGATTATGAATTGAAAAGCTGTGAATAAGAAAAATGGCTAACTTGTTAAATAAATCACTTGCTGCAGATAATATCCAGCTCTTGCATACAGTCTCAAGTAGTTTGAAGGATATTTGATTGCTCTATTTATCCTTTGTTTGATGCTTTTCACATAAGAATCACTTTTTTTAATGAGATCTTCCACTTTATTCCTATGAATGAGATTTTAAAAAAAAGCAATCTCCTGGAGATCTAAAATGCTGGACCATTTCTATTGGTCCTGTTATCTTTCTGTTCTAACACACACACATATATTCTTTGAGCATATTGGACTGTGTGTGTGTACACACCTATATGCATGCACGCGCACACACACACACTTGCCAATATTTGAACCCATTTGCCTGTGCACATTTGATATTTAATAATATTGCATATTGTACCAGGACATAGAGTTGAACGTTTAGGAATATTATCTTTAGTTATTTTGCTAATTTTATTATCCCACAATTCCTTCAATCATGTGTCTGTTATCTGCTATTTTCTTTGAGTAATTCCAACATAAAATATCTGTTTAACCTAATCTGTGCAGATGTACTAGGGTATAATTGATTCAATACATAACATTAAACTGCATCAGTTTAAAGCTCATAGCTCTGGTATCCATGTAATTTCTCTCACAATATTTGATACATCTGTCAACTGAGAATCCAGGTATTTTTACCGTCTTTAACACCTGGATACTGTTCCCACTTCTAACTGATTTCTAACAGGGCTGTATTGGGTCCTAGAAAATAGGTTCTGAGTCAAAGCCCATGGAGGTCAGCTGTGAAGTAGACCACTGAGGCAGCTATCTCAATTTTTCCAACAATTCATTAATTTTCTAGGCCATTATACTTGGCATGTGAACTCATGCACCAAGATTTTGTACATCCATTGATGGAGATTTAGTTGCTGCCAAGTAATCTTTTCTTGACCCTCAAGTCTTGCCTCTTTTAAATTCCTTTCTGTATTTATTTGTGCAAAACTATTAGCTGCCCATTCAACTATTTTACAGAATTAACCCATAGTTGTATATGGACTCAAATCTGTTTTTTTTTTTTTTGAGGTTGCAGTTTTGCTTTTATGGTGTAATTTCATATTTCTCATGTATAGGTTATATTATAATGAAATTCTCTTCTCTTTAGCTAATAGCTATTCACAAGATTTAAAGAAATAGTCTCCTTCTTGTACAGCATTAATATAAATAGTGATATATTCCCCTTAGGATATCCTACCTTGCAACTGCAAAGAATTTATCTGGGTCATATTAAAAAAAACTATTGAACTCAATTTAAAAATTGGCAGTTTAAACATTCTTTTGTTTAGACCAGTATATAGTTTTCATATAATTTTTGTTACAAAAACATTGAACATTTTCTTTTCCTATTTGCAGGGAAGGTTTTTGGCCTGCCCACTAGCAGTGTCTGAAAACAAAAAATACATTGTGGTGTTGAAGTCAGGCCCCTGCATCTAACTGGGATGGCAATTTAAAACCAGCTTCTAAAAATCTGGTATTTTGCCTGTTAAATGAACAAGAGTTAAAGGCCTAGTGTATAATTGCTGTTCAGGTGCAAATGCAAAAATCCACTAGTCCCAAATCTGACAAATAAGTTGCACTAGATATTTTTATGTAGAGGTTCCTTATTTCTTAAAAGGACTTCACTGAAGTTCAGTCCGTTGTGTCTACCTCATTCCCTTTAGTCCATCAAACTTTTAACTGCCAGAGATAAAACTGACCTAAAATGAATGCAAATGCTTGCTGATTGAGTTCTCTCCAGCCGATATATAGACCTTCCAAATTGCTTGAGCCCTGTGATGATGGATGCAAAGCAGGATGGCTGCCTAAGGCCCCTAAAATGACAGCACATCTATGTGTGAGATGTAAATGAGCTGTGTGGGGGTTGAGGAACTTGTTGAGGTGAGTTGTTCATTTCCCAGGACTCTGAACCTTTCCCATTGACCCCTCACCAAGGATGCACAACCTGCAGGAGCTGGTACAGCTGAGGGCTGTAAAAGTAGCACCTCCCAGAGATTGCCCAGTCCAAGGTGAGACGTATGTCCTGGACAATCTATTTAAAAACAATTGCATTGTTTCCTGGTTCTGGGAGTAGGAAACTTTTCCCAGGCTACCTCAAGACACTAGTACAATGGATGGAAGGGTTCCCATTGCTGTTTTAGTCAGGCAACCTCTGACAACCATAAGGAATGGTTCCCATGTCCCCATCACAATTATCCTGAGGTAAAGCAGTGCCATGAAATCTTTGGTTGAATGACCCTTTTCTTCTCTGCAGCCAAATAGCGCTAAAGGTGCCACCCTTACCGTAAGTAGTCCTTCACTCCTCGACTTCTTCCATTTGTTACGATCTGAGGAGTAAGATGCTACTCACTACAGTAGTAAGGATGGCAAAACCTTCCTCTTCCTAAGTAAAGGCAAGGCTTTGTTAAAGCATGTCACGTGTTTCATGAGGACAGCATGACAATCTGAACACGAAAGTGTCCTTTCTCAACCTGTCAGTAACACACGCACATGGGGGATTTTGACCAGGAAACTTCAATTTCAGGTCTGTGATCCCTTGAAAATTCCTTCCTGTTGGCCTGACATTTCTTCAGCCAGGGAAGACCACCTGAAGGATAGTGGAACTATGTTGTAGGATTAGCTGAATATGCTTCACAGCTGAAGAGTGGTAGCTGACCATCCTTATAAAGCTCATATTGGGTTTGCAGCAGTACTGCCAAGATGGTCAAAAATCATGACACAGATTCCCCAACATTAATAAGAGTGGCTCAAAATATTACCATTTTAAAAAAATCATCATGGTTTTTCAACTGCCTTTGTGGGGCAATCCCTCACCCCCAGTCTGTGTGTGATCATTTCAGGGTCAAAAGCCCTCTGCTTCCTCTGTGCCCACTCAGCTGTGCTTATTTCAAGTGGAAGATTCTTTCCATTCACCTACTAATAAAAATGACTTTACTGCTGTGAATCTCTTCCCCCTCCATGTGACATGAGCAGCATCACTAATCCTAGAAATAGTTTCAGAGTTAACAAGTAATGAGGGGTTCCCCTCCCCTTGGCAAGGGAAGGAAATCACAGGTCCCTGAATCAGGCATTTGTATAGTTATGATTCAGAGGAACATGGCCTTCTAAGGTTCTATCGTGTGTAACTGAAGCAGAAAACACAAGCTGGGTTTTGTTCTGTCATTTTTACATAGTAGTTATGTTTCTAACATCTCTTACAAAAGGCTTGAGCTCCACAGAGAGTGATTTTCCCTCTGCCTTCTCCCTCCTCCACCGCCACTTCCAGCTCTCTGAGAAGTGAGGAGAGATGTTTAAAGTCCAAAAACTTAAAAGTAATGGCTTTAATATTTAATATCCTATTAAATTATGCCCTATTTCTCAGCAACTGGTATGACTGACCCAAGTCCCATCTGAGCAGAGTAGCTTTCCTTCCTACTAAAGGCTGCTGTGCAGAAATAGCATGTCTGTTTAAAGAAAAACAAACAGCTCTTAATATGAGACCCTGAGGAAATATTTCCAGGCACTATGTACAAGGGTGTGCTGGGCAACTCAAATCTATGGGTGGGAACATCTTCCCCAGACTGGCATGTAGAGTGGACCGTCTGCTCATGGATCTTCCCCTCCTCAAACCTTGTGGAGGGAACATGGTGGGACTGGATCAGTGTGAGGATAGGAGACAGAGGTCAGGAGAGCAGGAAGAGATTCATGTTGTTCCCCTTCTGGCCTTGCAGAAGTTAGGTGAAACAGATCATCTAGCCTGGGGCTGTACTGTATCAAACTTAGATGAAATTCAACAGGACAGAATGCAAGGTCATGCACATAGGGTCTAATAATAATGAATTCTGCTATAAGCTGGGAGCTCATCAGTTAGAAGAGACAGAGGTGGAGAGAAGCCTGCCTGTGGGGGTTGATCACAGAATGGCTATGACCGACAATGTGTGCTATGAAAAAGGTAAATGCGATCCTAGGGTGTGTCAGGTGAGGCACTTCCAGTAGAGAGAGAGAAGCATTAATGCCATTGTACAAAGCACTGGTAAGGGCTCATCTGGAAAACTGTGTACAGTTATGGTAATCCATGTTCAGGAAAGAAGAAATTAAACTGGAAGGGATGCAGCAAAGAGCTACAGGGATGATCAGGGGAATGGAGAGTCTGTTTTATGAGAGGAAACGGGAACAGCTTGGCTTGTTTAGCCTAGCAAAAAAAGGCTAAGTGAGGGATGATTGCTCTCTATAACTACATTAGGGGGGTGAATACCAGACAGGGTGAAAAGCTTTTTAAGCTAAAAGACAAGGTTGATACAAAAACAGATGGCACAAGTGTAAACTTATTAGGAACAAATTCAGGCTAGAAATTAGAAGATGGTTTCTAACCATCAGAGGGATGAGGTTCTGGCACAACCTCCCAGTAGGAGTTGTGGGGGCAAACAACTTACTTAGTTTGAAGAGAGATCTGGACACATTTAGCACGTCATTGTATGATGGGGTTGCCTGTGATGGTTAGGGGCAGGGCTCAGCAGCCCTGGGGCTTCCTTCTGGTTTATGTCTTATGTTCCTAAAAGCTAATGTTTGAGCTTCAGACAGCCACCTGCAAGGGTCAGAAAGATTCCTTCCCCCCCCCCTCATTCCCCCAGTGTATTCCATTTTGTTTTGGTTTATCTCCTTTATCTGAAGCAGCAGGGATGGCCATGGCTGGAGATGGGACACTGGGCAGGGTGTGCCAGGGCTCAGAGGTGGCACTGACCATTCTCTCTCTCTCTCTCTCACTCAGATGCATGGCTGGCTGGTCCTTGCTCAGGGTCAAACTGATCACCATGTGTCAGGCTGGGAAGGAATTTTCCCCCAGGTCAGTGACCTTGGAGGTTTTTTCACCTTCCTCTTCAGCATGTGGCTGTGGGTCACTTGCCAGGATTATCTGGCTATTTATTTCTCAATCATTTCCTTCCCTAGTAGGGGCCTGGGGCTCTGGTGCACTTGGTCCCTCCTATTCCCAGCCTGCAGCCTAATCTCCTGTGGGCTGGAATACTATGGGCTCATTTCAGTTGTTGGGTTTAGTGCACTCATACAGGTGGCCTTCGCCGTACAGGAGGCTAGACTGGGTTATCTGCTGGTCCCTTCTGGCTTTAAACCCTATGACTCTATCTCTGTAGTGGATGGAGCTCTCTCCCACACTCACTGGTAATATGACTTGCTAGCAAGGAGCAGAGGCACAGTGCCTCTGCGTAGTTGGTTCTAGTTTCCTGCACCTCCCTGGGGATCTACCAGGCTTGGAGGCAGGGCCTGTGGTATATTCTGTCTGTGGGCAAATCTCAGCTCTGCAACAGAATGATCAGGAAAGGACTGCATCCAGGGTTTCACTGTGGGAGGCCATGAAAACATCAGCAACCAGGTGTAATCAAAAATAGTACATTCTGAATTTTTTTGTTCACATTTCAGAGAAAATTTGCAACATGTATAGATGAGTCCATTGTATAATTACATATATAGCCAGATCTTCAGCTAGTGTGCATTGGCACACCCCCACTGATGTGAAAGAAGTTCTGCTGATTTAAACCATCTAAAGGTCTGGCCCATTGGATAGAGTCAACATTAATTTTATATTCATAGACGTTTAAAGCCAGAAGGGACCACTATAGTCAACTACTCTGACTTCCTGCACAAAGTAGGGCATAAAACATCATTCAGATAAATAGTCTTTCATATTCAAGGTATCCCAAAGCATTAATCAATCCCTACCTTCCACATGCCTCAAACAAGACCCCATCCCAATGACTTAAGTGGCAAAGTATTTGGCGTACGCTGCCCTGATTTAGGCGCTGTTCTTAGGACAGGAAATACCATCTTATTTCATGTCTTGTCGATGCACACTTTTCACTGATTTAACTGAATTGATTTAGAGAGCAATATGATTAAATCTGTGAAATCCCCTTATGTGGACATGCTTAAACTGGTTTAAGAGTGCTTTAAATAGATTTTGGCTTCAGCTGGTAAGGAACTGATATAAGGATCTTAAGTTAGTGAGTGTTTACATGAAAGGGCTGCATCAATTTAATCAAGTCCAGTTTCTAAATCAGTGTAGCTAAACTGATGTAATTTTTGTGTGGACAAGACCTACAGTGGGCGAATGCTACTTTTGGCCCAGAGAGGAGTCCTGCCATATGACCAACTCTAACATTGATCCGATCTAACAATGCATCCGATGAAGTGAGCTGTAGCTCATGAAAGCTTGTGCTCTAATAAATTTGTTAGTCTCTAAGGTGCCACAAGTACTCCTTTTCTTCTAACATTGATGTGTATCTAATTCTGATGGGACAGAGCCAGAATGAGTAAACTGAATACAGGACTGAGAACAGTAGAGGCAGCTTAGAGGGGAATCAGGTGGAGAAGAGAGGAAATGAACAAGATTTCATTGTCTGTACTCCGTAGTAATGGACAATACAGGACTGCTCCTTTTCCAGATGGCAAGTGCTTTCTCAGCTATTCATTTGCATTATGTGACCAAGCTGAGTTTCTAAAGTCAAGTTGGCTTAGGCTATTTCCTATCTGAGTGCCGAATGTGTCACTCTATATGTCATATAGACACCCTGGCACACGCAGATGGTATAATCTACTAGTCTGTGGATGTGGCTCTCTCTGGTCTCTGAATATATGCTACCTTGGGCCAGAGGTGCTACAGGAGCCTCATGACTGGCCAACCCTTGAGGCAAGCTGGGCCCTGCCTTGCCCATGTTGGAGTAGCTATCCGTCAGTCTCACTAGTGAGCTGGCAGTAGAGGAGCTAATTAGTGACCCCAATTAGCTGATTAGTAATGGGGCTTAATTAGAAAGACTGGTCCCAGTTGTGGTGAAATTGGAGAGTGTCAGTAGAGCTGGAAACTCGGGAGAGGAGGGAGGAGCCTGGGGAAAAGAAAAAGGGGTGTTTCCCGCTGGGAGGAGCCTGAGGAAGCCAATTTGAGGCACACACAGGGAACATAGTAGGACCCTTAAGTAAGGGCCTGCAGCAGGAGACTAGACCCACAGGGAGCAGCGTATGCACCCTTGGGGAGCCCTGAGTTAGTGCCAACAGGGAGAGATCCCCAGAGGTAAACTGCTGGAGTCCCAGGCAAAGGGAAGCAGCAGGGAACTCCTGATGGGGAAGAAGTGGTTTCAGGGAATCTCTGCGGGGCAGGAAGCAGAGGATTTCAGTCAAGCCTGAGAGGGGCAGATGTGTCGTGCGTTTGCATGTTTTGTGAACATTGAGTTGGCCCTTTTGTATCCTAGAAGGGGCGTGAACTATCATGTGACTTGGCTAGAGGACTGAGCCAGAGAAGACCAAGAGAGGGTTGGGAGAAGATGCTGGCTTGGACTGGCTATTGCTGGGCCAAGAAAGTGGCAACTGGAGGTGTGTGTGAGGTGAAGTCCCATGCAATGCTGTATCCAGGCATGAGGGGGCGCCCTAGGGACAAGGATGTGTGCTTACAGGGAGATAGTGTGCTGGTCCTTTTGGAAAAAAGCTTGTTATTGGTCCTCAGTGCATGATGAGTCCACTCAGTGAAGACATCTGACATAAAAAAATGTTTTTCAACTGGGTTTTTCTTTAAAAATCTCAGACTTTAATTTGTAAAATTAAAGTGTCATTAGAGACATACCTTCAAGTTATATTTTTAATTTTGTTTAAATTAGTTATATCTTCTGTCAGAGTCTGCCAGTCCCTAGAGAACTATCTTTCCCACAGGCTAGGACCTCATTAAAAAGTATCTTTTATTCTGTAAAAGACAAGTGAGTATTTTATAATGAAAAAAATAATAAAATAAAGTGCAAAATTGCATAAGCAAAACACAAAACATTATATATTTTTAAAAAATTGCATTCTGCATTGCAAAGTGGCAGGATCAGCATTTCCAAAGGATCTAAAAACTTGTCTGTGTGTCCCAGCGACTAGGTATTAGAACTGCATTCTCTGAAATGTCATGTTAATTAACAACTTTCTTCCAGTAACTAACAGGATTAATCATCATACAGTATTTTTTAATGAACACGCGTTGTCTAGAAAAACTACACTAAATGTGAAGTAGGAGATTTTAGTGATACAAAGGTTATTAAAGGTATTAAATTAAAGTTATTAAATCCAAAAACTTGCCTCTTCCAGCAAAATGCAATTTGAGAGAGAGAATTTGTCAGGAAGATATTGAGGTCTGAGCTTATAAAATTCTGCATTTGTAGGAAATTTGAATTTACAGTGAATTTATCTAGTGTACATGTATGTTGAGTTACTCTTGCTTAATTTTAGCATTAGGGAAGATGTTTTCCAACAGCAGTAGCTTGTGGGGTTTTTTGTTTTTTTAGTAGCTGTGAGCAGGGTTTGGACATGGTGGTGGTGGGTTTTTTTTTTTTTTTTTTTTACTCAATCTTGTCATTTGTAATGGGATCTACTTGCTTGTAAATCAAGTGGATCCTACTGATGGATGCAACATAGTTGCCAAAAATGATTGACAGAAAATACAGAGAGTAAAATGTGAATTGCCAGAATAGAGTCTCCATCTACATCTAGATGTCGGCATTAACTGATGGACCTAGCAACAACAGAAATCTTTTTTTTTTTTTTTTTTTTTTTTTTGTAGTTGTTAAGCAGTTAGGCAGAAGTTCCTTTCTCCTGGAGGTAAAGCTATTCAACAGCATATTTCCTGCTTGCGAGCTTAAGGCAATATTGTCAACTTGAATTGTTCTGAAATGTTCTAATTTAAAACAGTTCCATTTGTTGATTGTTCACCTTTTAGATTGTGTCCTGAATTTTTAACCTTCCCAGACCCAACAAAGCAGCTCTTTTAATGATATTTAAGAGACCTGTTCAGCAAAAGAGAAGTTGACTGAGGCCAAAATCCTGCATTTTGATCAGTGTGGACAGATTGCTGCACCCACACAGATCTCATGCAGGATGGCGGCCCCACTAGTTATATACTGGCTTCTAAATCCTTATGCACATATGTAGTCCAGGGAAGAATGAGCTTGGGCACAAGGAACTGGATTGGGATTCTGAAGATCTGGTTCAATTCCTGGCTCTGGCAGAGAGTTCCAATGTTTTCCAAACCAAGTCACTTAATGTCTCTGTGCCTCAGTTTCTCATTTTTAAAACGGGGATAAAACTGCTTCCTTTCTGCCATCCTTTGTCTATTTAGATTACAGAGTCTTCAGGGCAGGGACTGACTTACTGTGTGGTGCAGTGCCTTAGTCATAGTGCCTTTGCATGCTTCCATAATAGAAATGATCACAAGGTAATTGAAGTCAGATGGGAGGATTGGGGACATTAATGGAAATCTTCAGCTGAAAACCACATTAAAATGGTCCTCTTGTCATCCACGTTCACCAGTGAGTTCTGTAGTATGGGACAGCTCAGCAGAGCTTTATTATCCACTCTGTTGAGGAAGAGAGTGGAAAAACATGTTAAACAAAATGGAACAGAAACCAAGCCAAATCCCCAATGATCTGTTCTTTTGCTGCTCAGCAGTTAGCTATATTTTATTGCTAAGCATCAGTCTAAAACTTTCAGGGAGTTTTTGGTGGAGTGTGCTGGAAACGCAGAGTCAATGTGGCTCTTCTGGCCTCTTCAGAAGAAACATCTGGTACAGCTCTGATATGCACTTGTTCGCAAAGAAAAATATCCCAAAATGCAGGTGCTCATATTGCTGCAGTGAGAAGCTGCAGAAAGAAGGAATCTTTTTTCCCACCCCACCATTTTTCCATGCATGAATCTTCATTCAAGTGCTAGCTATTTCAGTATCAATTCTGGGACAATAATTCAGAAGCCTAATTTTTCATTTCAGATGATAAACGATAGGTATGCTTCAATCAGCTGATTATGAGCCAGTACTACTTATTTCTCACACAAGGTAATAACAAACACTCCTTCCCCACTCAGATTAGGGCCTTGTCTATATGGGAAAGTTGTGCCAGTTTAGCCTAAAGTGTGAATGTAAACTGAATTGGATGCAGTTACCTGGTTTAACTAAACTGCAATAAGCCACTCTTAAACTGAAGTAAGTGTTCTCCACACAGGAGTCTGCACTGGTTTAACAACTAATTTAAGTTAAAACTGGTGCAAACTGCCCATGTAGACAAGTCCTAAGTAAACAAACCCACTTCCCTGTAGGAAGCAGCAGCATATAGCATAGCAGACAGTAGCTAAAAAATGCCATGGTTTTAACACATTTTTAATAATGTGCCGTTTTAGTTAATATGTCACTTGGACTTTGCAAGCAAGGTTTTCATTTTTATAGACATCTGAGCATATCTGGTCTGTGTTTGTACAGCACCTAGCCCAAAGGGGTCCTGGTCTGGGACCAGGACTCCAAGGCACTATCTGGTAAGACAAATACAAATAATTATATATTTAAATAGGAAAAGCAGTCTTGTGACAGATTGTGCTGTAGTTGCTTAAAGTGCAGTTCAACTCTGAAAACTACACAAATTGCATTGAGACAGATCCCCCAGTAATGACTTCCAGAGAAAATTTGCTTAATTAACAGCTACCATAGAATCATAGAATATCAGGGTTGGAAGGGACCCCAGAAGGTCATCTAGTCCAACCCCCTGCTCAAAGCAGGACCAAGTCCCAGTTAAATCATCCCAGCCAGGGCTTTGTCAAGCCTGACCTTAAAAACCTCTAAGGAAGGAGATTCTACCACCTCCCTAGGTAACGCATTCCAGTGTTTCACCACCCTCTTAGTGAAAAAGTTTTTCCTAATATCCAATCTAAACCTCCCCCATTGCAACTTGAGACCATTACTCCTTGTTCTGTCATCTGCTACCACTGAGAACAGTCTAGAGCCATCCTCTTTGAAACCCCCTTTCAGGTAGTTGAAAGCAGCTATCAAATCCCCCCTCATTCTTCTCTTCTGCAGACTGAACAATCCCAGCTCCCTCAGCCTCTCCTCATAAGTCATGTGCTCTAGACCCCTAATCATTTTTGTTGCCCTTCGTTGTACTCTTTCCAATTTATCCACATCCTTCCTGTAGTGTGGGGCCCAAAACTGGACACAGTACTCCAGATGAGGCCTCACCAGTGTCGAATAGAGGGGAACGATCACGTCCCTCGATCTGCTCGCTATGCCCCTACTTATACATCCCAAAATGCCATTGGCCTTCTTGGCAACAAGGGCACACTGCTGACTCATATCCAGCTTCTCGTCCACTGTCACCCCTAGGTCCTTTTCCGCAGAACTGCTGCCGAGCCATTCGGTCCCTAGTCTGTAGCGGTGCATTGGATTCTTCCATCCTAAGTGCAGGACCCTGCACTTATCCTTATTGAACCTCATTAGATTTCTTTTGGCCCAATCCTCCAATTTGTCTAGGTCCTTCTGTATCCTATCCCTCCCCTCCAGCGTATCTACCACTCCTCCCAGTTTAGTATCATCCGCAAATTTGCTGAGAGTGCAATCCACACCATCCTCCAGATCATTTATGATTATACCATTCTCCCCTCCACACCCCCAACTTTCGTCCTTGCAAATGAAGACTGGGATCTGAAAGCCAAATTGTGTTCTTTCTGGCTCATGGATGATTTCACTAATAAAGATCCTGCTAGCTAAAATCCATCCATTGTTATGCCTCTGAATTTGCAATTACACCTACAAAGTTTGGCTCTGCAACTGGAACTTATTCAATAATCCTGTTGATGTGTGAACTGGATAGAATCCAGCTCCGTCTCCCATAGCTATTTTGGCTTGGCCAGGCTAATAGGAGTAGAAGGTAGTAAAAAATTTACTTTTGTCACTGAATTAATCTGCTATAATGCTGAATACATGCACAGATGGATTCAGATCTTTGAAATAGAATGGCCAATTTTTTACATGGTCATAACAGCCTTTCTTTTTTCCAAACAAGATTAGAAGAATAAGGAAAATGGTGACATTTGTATTGTCATAACGCTACTCCAAGAGGCCTCAGTGGAGATCAAATCTCCGTTGTGTATAAACACACAAGTCCTTGCCCTGAAGAACTTGCAGTCTAAGTTGACAAGACAGACCAAGGGGAAATATAAAGCAGAGAGAGATGGAGTGGCTTGTTCAAGATCACGCAGTAGGTCAATAGAAGAGCAGTGAATTCCAGACCAGTGCCCTATTCAATGGACCATATGGCAAGGGAGTTGTAAAGAGCTCCTTAAATACATGTATACTGGTTCAGCTATATACTAGAGGTTTCTAAAATCCAAATCTCCTCAGAAGCCCATAGTTGGGAAAGTGCTACCTCACTTTGCAACTTTGTAATAAGACAGTATTTTCTGCTGCAGTGGTTAAAAATCTGAACGCATTATACAGTTACTAAATATGATGGTAAAGTGTCATGTGGCTGGGCTTACAATATTTTAATGTTGCTAGAAAACACTGTGGTGCTGGAACCAGTCAGAATGCATTCCCAGCAGGAATTAGCTCATGTTAGAAGCCACCTGATACATTCCCATTTGTATGCTGATTGCTGTTTTCTCATTTCTGTTGCATTCATTATCTTCCTCATGGGTTAGAGTAGGTGTTTCAAATAATAGCTGTGTTCTGAATTGTGTTCAATGTTCTATCAAAGACGTTGTGAAAGCAAGGGTGACTTTTTTGTAAGCGAGGTCTCCTTCCTGATAATTGGCCAGACACCTGTTGCTATGCATGACCCTGGCATAGCATAATTTCTGTCAATTACCAGGCAGTAGAACATACAACTGTAGTTTTAATTAGGGAATGAGGGAACACAACACACTGAGTTTCTGAATTCTGCATTGCAGTTGAGATATTCAAAAAGCATTTGTCGCTTGCCCCATAATGAAATGTGGTCCTGGAAGGGGTCAGGTTCTCAGTGCTGGCTGAGGCAGTTGATTGTGGCTTATTAAAAGCCATTGGCAAGGCATTCCCCCATTCGGTGGGTTTTATGATTAATAACTCATTGATAGAGAGTAGGGTGCCAACCAAAATTAAATCTACCTAAGGGGTATGTCCCCTCTTATTTGTCTCCTTCCAAAGGTAACAATCCCAATCTTTTCAATCTCTTCATATGAGTTTTCCAGGCCTTCGCTCAATCCCATCACTCTTCTCTGAACTCCCTCTTGTTCTGCAATATCCTTTTGGACATGCTATTGCCAGGACTGTGTGCAGCATTCAAGATGCGACCACACCGGTGACTTACAAAAATGTATTATGTTTTTCAATATTATTCACCATCTCCATTCCTTACACATCCTAACATGTTTAGCTTTTTCCTGAGTGCAGCTGCACATTGGCCAGAGTTCTCTACTGAACTGTCCACAGTGATTCCCTGGTCCCTTTCCTGGGTTGATGCAGTTAATTGACAACCCCTGTAAAATGCACCGGTAATTTAATGTTTCCCCTCCAGTGCACATTTGTTAGCATTAAATTGCTTTTGCCATTTTGAGGCCTAGTCACTTAGCTTGTGCAGATCTCTCATTGACTGACTGTCTCCAACCTTCCTTCTGTAGGGAAAGTGTTTGAGAAAGCTGGTGGGGGAGGCGGATGGGCATCTGGACAGCATGGGATCTCATTAACATCTTCCAGTCTGGTTTCAGCCTCTGACCTGGAGATGTTTGTGTGATAGGTCTTCTTTGAGAGATGGAAGGTAAGTGATAGTTGTGGATGATAAACTGGTGCACTGAATTAAGTATTATTGGGCCAGATCCTCAGTTGGTGTAAATTGGCACAGCTCCATGGAAGTTCATGGAGCCATACTGACTTGCACCAGCTGAGGACCTGGCTTCTTTCTCTCTTTCTTTCTTCCTTCCTTCCTAGCAGGGCCTGGAGGCCCAACTGAGATCCTGATCCTATTGTACTAGGTGGTATACATACATGTAGACAGAAAAAAATGCCAACTAAATTCAAACAACACCTTCCCCATCGAGAGAAATGGAAGTCTGGTCAGACAGTGTCAAGTCCAAGACTGGAGAAGTGGGAGAACTTTGTTTTTGATGTAGATCTGTAGAGAATGGATGCAGCTTGTCTAATCTTTGTCTCCTGTTATGTTAACAACCTAGGCCCTGATTCAGCAAAGAACTGTGCATAAGCCCCGTGGTCTCCTAGCTGAGTACAGTGGGACTGCTCACATGATTAGTTATTAAACACGTGCTTACATGCATTGCTGGATTGGTACCTTAGTTCAAAGTGGGGTAGAAATTTTTGCTCATGAATAAGTGCATTGTTGAAAGGACACAAGGCCTTCTCTGTGACCAGCCTGTGACTAGGAAAACTCTTCCCCTTCCATTAGCCTGATGAAATCTGTGGTATCTTTCCAGTCAATACTGGAAATATTTTGTTTCTTTTTTAGTTTTAGTTTGTGTATGTCATATGAATATATATTTCTGGTATATTTATACTTGCTGCTTGTTGATTGGATAGATGAGATATTAGTGTTTTTGCATTTTGGACTTATTTACAGCTCCTTTATTTTTAATTTGGCACAGGGATAAAAAAATGAACCTTTATTCATTTATCACCTCTACACCATGGTTGTTTTTTAAGTAGATTTAAAACAGAACTAGAAAAGTCAACCAGTGGTCATCTTGACAATGTGAATGTGTTCAGGACATGTTGCCATTAGATCTAGCGGTATATTTAACTGGGTGAGAGTGAAATATATCTCTGCCTTTCTAAGTAAGCATGGAATTCCAGTGCTTGCCCTGGCCTTCCGCAAAGGGGTAAATGACAAGCCCACATCCTTCTAAAGAGCTGCCAAAGCATTCGTGAGGTGGAATTCTCAAAGCAGTGCAGTACATATTTGTCAATGCTTTCCTACCTTAAAAGGAGTTGTGAATGAAGATTAAAGACAGACGGGTGTGTAGTGCCTCACGTGGGCCTGATGTACCTCTTGAGTTCTGTGGCTCCCCTCGATAGGGATTAGAAAGTGGAAATATAGTTGAAGTAGACATACAAGTGGCATATGCACCCTCTGCAAACTATTGAGGAGGACCTGAATAGGTTAAAGAGGGTCATTATGGGGACAGGCCAGAATGGACTGTAGGAGATGGGCATTTGGATACATAGGCTTCCATGGATTCAATGCCTGGTGAGCTCAGAAGAGATGGAGCCACTTTTTCAGGCCACAGGCAGCCCCAGTGCCAAGATCCAGTAATCCGCCTATGAAATTAACATCCTATCCTGGGCCACCCTATATTATTCTTTATTGTTCCTCTTAGCTGTCAGTAGAGGAAAATAAGTAACTCTAGGTTTCAGAGTAGCAGCCGTGTTAGTCTGTATTCGCAAAAAGAAAAAAGGAGTACTTGTGGCACCTTAGAGACTAACACATTTATTAGAGCATAAGCTTTCGTGAGCTACAGCTCACTTCATCGGATGCATCCGATGAAGTGAGCTGTAGCTCACGAAAGCTTATGCTCTAATAAATGTGTTAGTCTCTAAGGTGCCACAAGTACTCCTTTTTTCTTTTTAAGTAACTCTAGGTAATTCTGCTTGATAAATACAATACAGTAGGACCTCAGTGCTACAAACTGACCCAGTTCCATGTGAGGTAGACCGAAGTACACAATCAGGCCACAGCAGAGATGAAAAATAAAATGCTGACACAGCACAGCACAGTGCTGTGTTAAACATAAACTACTAAAAAAAAAAAAAAAGGGAAAGTTTTAAGAAAAAGATTTGACAAGGTAAGGAAATGGTTTCTGTGCTAGCTTAATTTAAATTAAGAGGGCTAAAAGCAGCATTTTCCTTTGTCACAGTAAAGTTTCAAAGCTGTATTAAGTCAATGTTCAGTTGAAAGAACAGCCATCACGTTTTTGTTCAGCGTTACGAACAATCTCCATTCCTGAGGTATTCGTAACTCTGAGGTTCCCCTGTACCTTCAATTGTTTAATTCAATATAACAATTCAAATCAACGTTTGAAAGTAGTTCACCTGCTTTTAAAATGCTGTAAAGGACTTCTAAATGGCACTCTTTTCTAAAAGCTTAAAATCTGTTTTTACCTCTATTTATAGGCAACTAGTGGGCTGGTTATGAAAATTCTTATCCTACAGCATTTCTCTTCAGGTTGGTGAATGCTTCTATATTTTGTGAAGGTTAGTGCTTCAGAGAGTGAGCTGCTCAGTAGGGGATATGTAAATGTCTTCTTATTCCCCTAATTTATGATCTGTGTAACACTTTCAAGATGAGCCTGAACAGGAGACCAGCACAAATCTGCATCATTCATGATCCGAATCAAAGGGCTGTATCATGTCCTTGATCCTTGCAAAATCTCGCCTCATTTGGATTGTGCTTCAAAACTCACTTCTGCAGCATTTCCAACACAAAATTATGTGTTCATACTTCTGTAACCCCCACATGTTCTGGGTGTGGTGTTTCACTCATAATGCCGACAATCCCCGCTCGTCACTGAGCGGGATTGAACGTTCGATCTCTGGAGTTTAGTGCATTAGCCTCTACCACATGAACTAAAAGCCAACTGTCTCTTAGCTAACTCTGTAGAGCAGACTCATTTAACTCTCTCTAAGTGGTCTCGGTGCCACTAAATTGGACTGGGCACCACACTGAGGAGGTGTGTGGACTACACTTCCATTTTAAAAAAATACAGCCACCTAGATAAACACATGTGCAAGAATGAGTAGTAGCATAATTGTATTCCCATAACTGGTGTTCTGCTGCTGCTACTATTTCCTGTGGTATATTTTAACCTTACTTATCTGTCAAGTCCATCATCTGGGCCCCAATCATGCATTGGGATCCACTTTTGGATCCTGTGTCCTAGTGAGCCCCATTAACTTCAAAGGGAATGGGCTCTCACAGATGCCAATGCAGGATCCTAGCCTTAGATTTTTAAGCTTCTTGGGCTGCCATCTTAAAGTGAAGTCATGCACTGAGGTCTCAGTGGAGACGAGTCTCAATGGGACTTCTCATGTGCTTAAAGTTAAGCACGTGCTTAGGTGCGTTGCTAGACTGATGCCTGAATGGGGCCGTGCCAGCCCTGATATTCTTCTTTAGGGCCAAAATCTGGTCCCATTTAAGACAACATGAGTGTTGCCATTAATTTCAATGGGACCTGGATTTGGCCTTTATTAGGTACGTAAATGAGCCCTCCTGAACCAGACCTATTCCCCTTGTGCATAAATATTATGGCCCCAATCTTGAGGTGGGATACAAGCAAGCAGGTCCTGGAGTTGTTTGGAATAGAGACTTGGATCCACAGCACTCTCCCACCCAAGGGAATACAATTGTATCTCATGTTAAAAAAGCAGCTACACACCTGACACTTAATCATCAAAAGACACAATATACTGGTCCACACATAGATTAATGGTATTGGGCTTCATAAATGCTGACCGCTTTTGGAAATGTAACTTCCTGGGTGCTACATTCGCTCACGTGTTTTGGGAGTATCCCTGTATCAAGAATTTCTGGTATGAGGTGGGTCAAAGGACCAATCTGATGTTGGATGCTCAGCTTAAATTCCTCCTTGGATATATTCCTGATACCTAAAGGTTTACCTAGTAACAAGGTGGCCTGGTTCCAACATGCAGCTTCAGTCACTAACAATTTTAATCCTGCAAAAATGGAAAAGTCGATCTGCAACGAACATTGATGCCTGGCTCAGTGATGTGGCTGCCCTTACAGCTAGTGAACAACTGGCTTTCTGCAGAAGGGGAATGCCTGCAAAATTCAAAGCCATTTGGACTGAATTGTTAAAGGTCTCTGAATTAATGTAGATCCTGGAGATAGATATGGTGCTTCCCTTCCCCTCCCTTTATCCTCACCCTCTTTACTTACTTTGTGTGTTATAATGAGTCTGGTATTTTGTTATATTTGGAAAAATTAATAAAAATGTACAAGTACGAAAAAGCTGGCCCTAGTGTCTTCATGGAGCCAGATTACATTCAGTAGGACTATGCACGGGTATAACCCACACACCTTCTGGGTGTGGTGTTCTGTCCCATCTAGTGGCACTGAGACCACTTGAGTGAGAGAGAGATTAGATTAGATTAAGGAGTCTGTTCTACAGCCTTAGCTAAGAGCCATATGGCTTTTAGCTCATGCAGTAGAGGCTCTAGATGCCCAAGGTTCAATCCCACCCGCCAACGACCAGGGTCTGTCAGTGTTACACTGGCACAGGAGTCTGGCAGGATCAAGGTTTATGATACAGTTTATAATGTGCTCACACACTATTATTTTTGCAGGACTTTTCCCATGCTTAGTGCACAGGCAGGACAATGCACCGTAAATGAGTCCTGGTCCCTATGCAGGCAGCAAAATGTGGCCCTGCAGGTAGGATAGCATTCTGTTGTATTCCGCTCTATATGGATTCTTATGCTGCCCTCAGTTCTCTAGGATGTGACTGCCTTCCACTGCTGCATTAAGCCATGTGACTAGCATCTCTCATGGGCAGTTTGTTTTTTCTCTCCACCTCTTCCCAGGGAGAAAATTGTGCGTGCAGGGGAGTGGAGTGAATTAGGCAGAGGTGCACTCTTTGAACAGTCAGGATAAACAGAATATATTTTAAAATGGTGATGTATTTGATTTAAAAATAGGTACTCTGGACCAGATATGTAGCTCCTTGTGGTCAGTGCAGCTATGCTGATTGACAGCAGCTAAAGTTATGGTCCTTTAAAGCAGAAATAAAGCTTTCCATAAAGCAGAAACACGGGTACATGTGTTCTGTCTGATAGGTAGATAGCAGTGGTGTAATGCACACTCTTCTTTGCTTGCTTTTAATGTTGTTTAGGTTGGGATTTTCAGAGGTGCCCAAGGTTGGCAGGCACCCAAATCCCACTGGAAGTCACTGGGCATGGCGTGTCTCACATTCCTTTGATTCCCAGCCTTAAAAATGAAATGCTGTCCCACAGCCTCATGCACTTCCCATTGTCCAGCCTGTTCAGTGAATGAAGCAGGTGGTCTGCAGAATGCAAGACTGTCTCATGATGCACACGCACGGTGGAGCACCATGTGCCTCCATTACCATATCTCACATTCTTCTTTTGTGCAACTCTGATTTTAGCTCAGACATTTTCACAATTTCCACATCCTCTGTGATACCTGCTTGAGCTTCAAGGCATATGTGTAGCTACAAGGAAGCTTTAAAATTGCAGCAGTACAAAGTAGGAACTCAAAGGTGCCCAAGTCGTACTACATTTCCGTAGGCAGCATTTTTCACAGTCTACTTAGTGTAGTCGTACTTGTGTGCATAGTTTGGATATAAATCTCTAGACTTTGTCCCTCTTGACTTCTCCCATGTAGCTGGTCTCTGCAGTTGGTTGGCATTCTAGTCATGTCACCATGTCTGAGTAACATTAGTTAAAGCATAATTTTGTGTTCAAGAGACCATCTTGTGAGAGAGTGAGCAGTATCTGGTTCTGGAACACTCACACTAAAGCTGACATGACATGAGAGAGAAATGAGATGTAACACACCAGTTTATTTTGCAGAGGTGCAGTCAACCAGCACCCTATTTGCTTTGTAGTTCCCTAAGCACGAGTCACACACACACACGACATTCATTTGAATGGTGCTAAGATACCACAGTGAAAATATAAGTTTGAAACATACTTTTGTTAGACTTTAGTTGGGGGAAGGGAGGCTAAAAGCTACTCAATTAAATTCCTAGTTAGACTAACTGAATAAAAGCACCTGACCATGAGTTGGTTGAGTTCAGGATCCTGACGCAGGGAAGAAAGGTAAGCAGCAGGATACGGACCCTGGACTTCAGGAAAGCAGACTTTGACTCCCTCAGGGAACAGATGGCCAGGATCCCCTGGGGGACTAACATGAAAGGGAAGGGAGTCCAGGAGAGCTGGCTGTATTTCAAGGAATCCCTGTTGAGGTTACAGGGACAAACCATCCCGATGAGTCGAAAGAATAGTAAATATGGCAGGCGACCAGCTTGGCTTAATGGTGAAATCCTAGTGGATCTTAAACATAAAAAAGAAGCTTACAAGAAGTGGAAGGTTGGACATATGACCAGGGAAGAGTATAAAATATTGCTCGGGCATGTAGGAAAGATATCAGGAGGGCCAAATCGCACCTGGAGCTGCAGCTAGCAAGAGATGTCAAGAGTAACAAGAAGGGTTTCTTCAGGTATGTTGGCAACAAGAAGAAAGCCAAGGAAAGTGTGGGCCCCTTACTGAATGAGGGAGGCAAGCTAGTGACAGAGGATGTGGAAAAAGCTAATGTACTCAATGCTTTTTTTGCCTCTGTTTTCACTAACAAGGTCAGCTCCCAGACTGCTGTGCTGGGCATCACAAAATGGGGAAGAGATGGCCAGCCCTCTGTAGAGATAGAGGTGGTTAGGGACTATTTAGAAAAGCTGGACGTGAACAAGTCCATGGGGCCGGACGAATAGCATCCGAGAGTGCTGAAAGAATTGGCGGCTGTGATTGCAGAGCCCTTGGCCATTATCTTTGAAAACTCGTGGCGAACGGGGGAAGTCCCGGATGACTGGAAAAAGGCTAATGTAGTGCCCATCTTTAAAAAAGGGAAGAAGGAGGTTCCTGGGAACTACAGGCCGGTCAGCCTCACCTCAGTCCCTGGAAAAATCATGGAGCAGGTCCTCAAAGAATCAATCCTGAAGCACTTAGAGGAGAGGAAAGTGATCAGGAACAGTCAGCATGGATTCACCAAGGGAAGGTCATGCCTGACTAATCTAATCGCCTTTTATGATGAGATTACTGGTTCTGTGGATGAAGGGAAAGCAGTGGATGTATTGTTTCTTGACTTTAGCAAAGCTTTTGACACGGTCTCCCACAGCATTCTTGTCAGCAAGTTAAGGAAGTATGGGCTGGATGAATGCACTATAAGGTGGGTAGAAAGCTGGCTAGATTGTCGGGCTCAACGGGTAGTGATCAATGGCTCCATGTCTAGTTGGCAGCCGGTGTCAAGTGGAGTGCCCCAGGGGTCGGTCCTGGGGCCCGTTTTGTTCAATATCTTCATAAATGATCTGGAGGATGGTGTGGATTGCACTCTCAGCAAATTTGCAGATGATACTAAACTGGGAGGAGTGGTAGATACGCTGGAGGGGAGGGATAGGATACAGAAGGACCTAGACAAATTGGAGGATTGGGCCAAAAGAAATCTAATGAGGTTCAATAAGGATAAGTGCAGGGTCCTGCACTTAGGATGGAAGAATCCAATGCACCGCTACAGACTAGGGACCGAATGGCTCGGCAGCAGTTCTGCGGAAAAGGACCTAGGGGTGACAGTGGACGAGAAGCTGGATATGAGTCAGCAGTGTGCCCTTGTTGCCAAGAAGGCCAATGGCATTTTGGGATGTATAAGTAGGGGCATAGCGAGCAGATCGAGGGACGTGATCGTTCCCCTCTATTCGACACTGGTGAGGCCTCCTCTGGAGTACTGTGTCCAGTTTTGGGCCCCACACTACAAGAAGGATGTGGATAAATTGGAAAGAGTACAGCGAAGGGCAACAAAATGATTAGGGGTCTAGAGCACATGACTTATGAGGAGAGGCTGAGGGAGCTGGGATTGTTTAGTCTGCAGAAGAGAAGAATGAGGGGGGATTTGATAGCTGCTTTCAACTACCTGAAAGGGGGTTTCAAAGAGGATGGCTCTAGACTGTTCTCAATGGTAGCAGATGACAGAACGAGGAGTAATGGTCTCAAGTTGCAATGGGGGAGGTTTAGATTGGATATTAGGAAAACTTTTTCACTAAGAGGGTGGTGAAACACTGGAATGCGTTACCTAGGGAGGTGGTAGAATCTCCTTCCTTAGAGGTTTTTAAGGTCAGGCTTGACAAAGCCCTGGCTAGGAGGATTTAACTGGGACTTGGTCCTGCTTTGAGCAGGGGGTTGGACTAGATGACCTTCTGGGGTCCCTTCCAACCCTGATATTCTATGATTCTATGATTTTAGAGGGGCAATATGTCCAGTGTGTCAGGCACAACATTGGAACTCTGAGGACTTGGGCTCTCCCACTGACCTTCTGGATGAATTTGGGAAGTTACATCACTACTCCATGCCTCTGTTTCCCCTCTTTTGTTTGCTTGCACATTTAGACCGTAAGCTCTTGGGGGCAGGGCAGGGACTCTCTCACAGTGTGTCTGTACAGCACGTAGCACAATAGGACCCGGGCTGGGGCTCAAGGCGCAACTGTATTTCAAACAAACAATTTTCAAAGTTGCAGAGCATGGTTAGTTCCCACTGACTTTAATGGAAGCTATGAGTACCCGCTATCTCTGAAAATCAGACCGTCTTTTGTTAGGTGTCTAACCATGGACCTAAGCGTAACCTTTGGCACCCAGGCTTAAAATCTAAGCCACCATCCTCAGCCTGCATCTCACCAGTGTGAGGGAGACAGCATAAACCATGTTGCTCACAACGCTTCCCCCTCCCAGCCATGGAGTCCCAGTGTGAGCTGCTTGGGTTACACAGTCTGCAACACCAGTTCCCAGCCACTCCTGCAACCCCTAGAACTCTCCAGAACGCTGCTCCTTGACTTGGTGTTCTTTCAGCCGCTGTGTCTGTGCCTCGCACTTCATCTCTGCCAGGGCTTCGGTTACCCTCTCTCGATCCCTCTGCAGTTCCAGGGAGCCCCATGAAATGTTTGCGCTTTTCAGTGCTCTAAGCTACTGGGCTCCTTCACTGCAGCTGCGTTGAGCTGCTGGCCTGCAACGCTGAGTTAGGCTCTGTTGGGCTGTTTGTTTTATACCCTGGATTTTCGTTTGATATAGTCCCCGGTTTTTGCCTGAAAGCCTCTCAGTGCTTCAAGGCTCTCTCTCGGGTTTCTTTAGCACTTCGTCTCATCTATCTTGGCTTTATTACTATCCACCAGTGTGGTAGATCAATAGATGCTATGTAAGTCACTAGACCTGGCTCCTGAATGGGGGTGCAGAGTGGGGGATGGTGCCAGGCACCCTCGCAGCCCCTGTGCTTCCCTGAGTGTAGGGACTCCTTCCTCTCTCCCCAAACTGCCCCAAAAGGGCAGAATTGGGGCAGGGAGGCAGAAGGGCAATAATCTGCCTCTGGCCTCCCCTCACTTGCATCAATCAGGCTGGCTAATTGCATAGGGGTAGTATGATGCCTTCTCCCAACATGTGGTGCAGCATGCACATTCCCTCGGTGGGGGCAGGGGCGCTGTAAGGAGACACAGCCTCCCCCCCCCCAGCTTCTGGGGCAGCGCCCCAACACAGATCCATCTGGCCCTCAGTATCTTGTTTATGTTCTGTTAGCACTTCCAGCAAGACGTAGAAAAGAGAATCGGTACTGCAGCGATCAGCTAGTCCCACTATCCCTAGTGGAGCTATGAATAAATACCACCCAGCAGTTGGATACAATAAGCCCTGTTTTTTGTGGTTTTTTTGTTTTTTTGTTTTTAATTTTCCTTTTATAGTACAGAAGATGAGGAGAGAGTGCTGCTTATAGAAACAGCTAAGAGATGACTCAACTTTTGTAGGCATAACGCTCTCTCCTTTTCCAGCATTCACAGTGCCTGGGAATCCTGCTCCTCATTTTATTTTGTGCACTTTAATATTCTCCAGCCATCAGTCATGGCATGGACTCGATCGTCACATTTGCTCGTATATCAGGCTGCTGACAACCCTGGTGTCAATTGCTGTGGTAAAGGGGGTTTATACGGAGCTCAGAGCTGGGTTATGGTTTTTAAGGAGAAAAGTGGCTTTTCAGTCAAAATGAAAATGTGAAAAAAATAATTCATTCTGGTTGAAATATTCCATTTTTTTTAATGAAAAACTGAAAAGTTTCGGTAGAAAATGTTGCTAATAAAGAAAAATCAGTTTTTGTTTTTTTGTGAAAATTTGTAGTGACAACTGAAAACGTTCACCCAAAAGGGTTTCCAAACATTGAAATGATATCCAGGTGTCAGTGTTTCACTGAAAAACAGAAATGTTTTCATGAGACACTTTGAAAAAAATATTTTTTTTAAGTTTTCCCCAAAAACATTTTCAGATGGGTAATAGGCCTTGTCTGGGCTCTCTCCCAGTGAGCCAGCACATTGGCTCCTCCCAGGCACCTAGTGACAAATACCCAAGGACCTACCCCATCTGAGATAGGGATCAAAAATCCTGAGATCTGGCTCATGAAGGCTAGGGCACCCAACTCCCATTGACTTTTAGTGGGTGTTCAGTGCCTAACTCCTTTTGGCGCCTTTGAAAATGCGAGCCCAGGACTAAAGTATAAAACACTGCAACAAAAATTAGCCTTTTCCATTAGACAATAAATATTTAGTGGGCTCCTGAAAGGAAATCATATACTGTGTAAGAACTTCCAATTAGATTAGTTTATGGCTTTTTATATTGCTGCTAAATTGTCTAATAAATTTTAGAAAGCTGTCTGCCATTATGATGGGTTATTTATCCTAGCTTAATTCTCATCCAGTAAATATAATAAACATGCCCAAGCACTCACTGTTCTAAGTTCTTCCATGATTTCATGGGAAGTAAGCTAAGAGCAATCACTTATAATATGTAAAATGTTGCATGGGATTTGGGCATTCATCTGTAAAGATGTATATTGTCTATACTAGGCTGGTGTATGTTCTCATCTCCTTTAGCTTTCCTCTTTAGAGTGTACTTTTGGCTCCCATTCACTAAGATACTTAAGTGCCTGCCTAAATTTAAACACGAGTAATCCCATCAAAATAAATGGGCTAGTCACACATGCGAAAAGTCCAACTTGAGTTTAAGTACCTTGTTGGATTATGGTCTTTATGATTTAATTATGCTAAATCAGCGACAACAAATAACACTGGCAAAAGAAACTAAAATCAAGGTTAGGATAAAAAAGAAAAGCTTTTGCCACTTGGAACTGAAGTTGTAAAATTACTTACTAAATCTGTGCCTAGTGCAGTTCAGTGGCTTGTGCTTTCAGTGAAACAATGTGTCTCTTACTAGAGCTGAAGAAAATTATAAAGCAGTAATGAATAAAAGCCGGAGAATCTTAAAAAAATGAAAACAGGGTAATGGGGAAACATATTAATGCTGCTTTCTTCGGCTCATTTCCCTAATGGTCTGAGAGCAGTTGTTGCATGCGTTGAGATTCAAGGGACATTCTGGACAGGAGAAGGGGTAGGTTGGGTCTACTATTGGCAACTCCACATGTTCAAAAATCAGAATCTGACCTCCTCTGCCCCAGAATCATGAGATTTGAAAAAATAATAAATGTGGGGTTGAATTTATTAGCTTTTGGGCTTTTGATCCTTTGCAATTCACATTTTTCAAGCTTTTTGGAGAATCACAAGGACTAGAAAGCTATTTTATAAATAATAAAGGCTGAGTTTCTCCTATAGCTCCAGGCGCTGGGGCTTTAAGGATAATACCAAATATTGGGAGACTCAAAAGTTAAGTATCAGAGGGGTAGCTGTGTTAGTCTGGATCTGTAAAAGGGGCAAAGAGTCCTGTGGCACTTTATAGACTAACAGACGTATTGGCAGCTGGAAGTATTTTCCTTCAGTGGTGGTGATAAGGAACAGGAGAGGAAGCTGTACATTTGTATAGAGGGTAATTTTCTCCTGTTTGTGCTCCAGATAATAGTTAATCCCTGTGTTATTAAAGAATGTTTGACACCTCCTGGAACATCAGGTTCCACCTTCTTGCTCCCCAGAGTTGACAATATGACCTTCAGTGAACCTGAGTGGCTGGTATGTTTAAACCAGTCTCCAGGGATGCCAGTTCAAGGCAATTCTCCTCCTAATCCTGCTACTCGCATTGCAAACATTAGCTTCCTATCCAGCATTATCTTTTGTTTTGTTAGGTTTGGATGATGAGGAATTTGTCTACTGTTCTAGAATAACATTAAAGAACTGCTACAGTATATGCACTATTCCACACACCAAGATCTGATATTAGCATTGTAAGTGGAGATATATAGAAGTACGTAGGTACAGAGAATTGGACACCTAACATAGCTCATTGGCTTTATAACTGCAAAGGATTGTACCTTTTTGGGGCCTCCATAAAACATCAGGGCCAGATCCTCGAGTCGCTCCACACTGTGCTTGTGGCTGAGCTTGCATTGTAGCCCCTTTGCATTCTGCCAGTTCTAGGGGCAACTGAGGATACTTCACCCCCTGGCATAAATTAGAGCTGCCTCGAGGCTGTTTAAATTACCCTGGTGCAATGGTCCCCTAGGAGCCATTCTCCCTGCTCCAGGATCACCAGAGTTCACTGCGATCTAGCCCACTCCTGCCAAAGCCCCAGAACATTCATCCTCTACACCAGTAGTTCTCAAAGCTGGTCTGCCGCTTGTGCAGGGAAAGCCCCTGGCGGGGCCAGACCGGTTTGTTTACCTGCTGCGTCCGCAGGTTCAGCTGATTACGGCTCCCACTGGCCACAGTTTGCCGTTCCAGGCCAGTGGGGGCTGTGGAAGCCGCACGGACCAAGGGACATCAAACCAGTATATGACACTATGCATACGGGCATGTGCATGCACACCCTGTTATAGGCAGTGTGTCTCATGGACTGGGCATAGAACTGGGACTCAGGAGGCCTGGTTCTCTTCTTGGCTCTGCCACTGACCTATCATACGACCTAGGGCAAGTCACAATGCCTCTTTCTCTCCTGATTAGCATCCTCTCCATGCTATCAAAATACAAACAATAATCACCACTTCAAATTTAGCATTTCCCTTAATGTTAGGCACCAGTCTGCTTTAAAATACTTTCCCAAATGGGCAAGTTACCTATGCGCAAAATGGTCCAGTGATTTCTGTTGCTATACACTGCACCTGAACAATATGTATTTTTGGAATGAAGGCATGGATCAGAGAAAGTCTTTATAAACAAAAGACTTTCTTTCTTGATGATCTCTCTTGATACTACATTTAAGAATTAAAAGTAAAACCTGCTCACTCTGCAAGATCATAGCTTTGTATTTGATCTCAGATCATGCATTATTGATTTCCGCTATGTGGGAAAAAAATGCAAAGAATCAAAACACTTTCACTGCTTTTGAAATTAAAATCAATTTTATGTGCACTACATTGAGGGAACTAGGGTTTGTTAAGTAGGTTAAGTAGTGGGAGGCATGTAAGAGAAAAAAGTAATATTTCATTGTAAAATAATTCTACAATTATATGCAAAAAATACACTAATGCAACATTACATTTAATTGCTCAGGAGTCAGGCAAAGCTATAGTTAAGGTTGAGCATTCGGTATGAGCTCTGCCCCTTTGTGTGAATGCATTGTGGAAAAACCTTTCTTTTAATTACATGACCATATGCTAGATCTCAATAATAGTATTCAACTTCCCCATTTTCCAATTTTGGAGTCATTATTGCAGCCTTAAAGCTGTATCAGTATAGGATTCACCTGTCTGTGGCTGGACAGCTCAGTAGTGGACAGGAGTAGGAAACAGTTCTGTTTCCCCCATAGTTCCTGGACCTTATGGGGGTGCATACAAGGAGAGGAGGGTAGAGAGAGGGTCCTCATGTTGCCTTTCCAGCCCATGCCCTGGCTTGGGTTTGTGCATTTGACCTCCTCAGCCTTCCTATTCCCCACCTACATAGAACCCCAACACTTGGTCTCTGGGGGTATGTCCACATTACCATTAGATACCCAGGGCTGGCCTGTGTCAGCTGACTCAAGCTTGTGGGACCCGGCTAAGGGGCTGTTTAAATGTGGTGTAGACATTCTGGCTCAGGCTGCAGCCTGGGCTGTGGGACCCTCCCAACCCACAGGATCCTAGAGCCTGGACCTCAGCCTAAGCCCAAATATCTCTACAGCACAATTAAACTGTCCCTTAGCCCAAGCCCAAGTCAGCTGGCATGGGCCAGCTGCAGGTTTTAACTGCAGGGTAGATGTACGCTGTGAATAGTGATCCTCCCTGTAGTGCATACTGCTTTATAAAGGTTGTTTCTTGTCCATTTGCATAGCCAGATGGTGTTTATCAGCCAGGGGTCTGCATTAATTGAAATGTGAAGTGGTTCTGATTCAGATAGCAGACATCTCTTTGTTGTTCCTATTACAAATGCTGAATGTCCAACTCCAACCCAACTCTTTAGTTGACTCTTCTCCCGAGAGCTGAGTTTCTTGTTGGTACCTACAATATCTACATTGAAATTTGTATGCAATGTATTGCCTCCCCCCACCCCCATTACTGGATTAATAGGCCCATTACCTTCCGAGATGCTTTCTAGTCTCTAGAGGTAGAATTGGAGAGAGAGATGTTAAAGGCAAAGTGTACCTAATTTTTTTTAATTTTGTAACGCTATCTCAAATACAGAGAGAAAATACTTCTATAGAACTGAACAAGTCAGTGAAGCAAGAAAGTCAATGTGAGGTAAGAACATGATTTACATTAAGCATGTGCTCATATGTCTTGAATAGTGATGGAGCTAAGTGCACGCTTAAGTGCTTTCCTGAATTATGGATGTTTGTGTCTCTTCCTTCCCTTCAGAGATAAATTTACATGCCAACACTAATTTGGTTCTAATTTCTCTTACTAGTTATTATCTTCCCCCTTTAGAAATCTATTTTCCATTCCCCTCCCCTGTTGAGATGGGGCCTAGGTGAACACACAAGAATTAATTAAAAGAAATTGCAAAATTTAAACTTGCAGCAAAACAAAAAAGGCCCCTAAAAGAGCACTTAAATCCTGGGCCAGCCAGGAATGCTCTTTAGAGCCTGCAACTCGGTTCCATCCAGTTACCACCTGATCTTTAATAGACAAACAGAGAGCAAAAGAAAATCCCTCCACTCCTCCCTTGAGAATGGCAGAGTGGCCTAATAGGTAGGGGCATTAGGCTGAGACTCTGGCTAGGGTTTCAGTTCCCAGCTCCACCAGTGATGTCTTATGTGAACTGGGGCAAGTCACTTTGCCTCTGTTTTCCCTCTCACGCTTGTGTATTTAGATTGCACATACACTTAGGAAGGCACAACCCCTAGCACAAGGGGACCTGATCTTTACTGGGGCCTCTTAACGCAACTGTAATACAGATAATCATTGAGAGATCTTAGAGCGATCCCCAGCAATCCTCTGCTTAACCTTGTTTGTAAGGAGTTTTGTTACACACTCTGTTTGAAAGCATCTAGCTGATTTTCATTAGTGATGGGGAAAGAATTATTCCCCTTCTCACTGGAACCATATTTTCATCACGTATTGCATGATTATAATTGCAAACCCATTTTAAACATGTGCTTTGTGTATCACTGTGTAAATTTTCTTTATTTTTTGTTATAAGAAGAAAGAGTACCAGGGTATGGCTGAGCCTGTAGGAGTTCAGCCCTGCTTCTCTGACCTGGTTTCTGGACTCATGCATTAGCTGCGTAGAACCTCTTGATTCTTCCAAGAGATCCAGGAATGATGCTTTTTCCTCTGGATTGCTGGATGATTTGATTTGACTCTCGAATCCTGCAGGGATTCAAAGAGCCAAAGCTATTTCTTCTTCCTTCAATCTTCTTCTTGCAGGTATACCCAGCACTCTTCTCCTTAGTGCTAGTACAGGTGTCAGGGAAGCATGTGATTATTTTCCCCTTCTTCGTAGAGTATCTGGTCCAATTGAGAAGCGTTGTGCTTTGGTGGCCTAGGACTCAGGATAGCTGGGTATTGGTCCATCATTGACCTCCTGTCTGACTCACCTCACCTTTGTTTTTCTTTCCATTGCTTATCCATCTTCAGGGAAGGGTTTTTTCTCTTACTATGTGTGCAGCACCTAAGGGGCGATGACCTTGGTGGAGCCCCTACACAATATTGTACTATAATCACAACAGTCCCCTGGCTATCCAACATGGTTTGCCTTTGAATTTCATTATCATTGTCCTGCCTACTTGTCTGTGTCTCTATCCAGGTACTTACAATATAGGGCCCCCATCACAGCCGTGCCCAGTCAATGTTGCATTTAATTCTGAATGCAGAGCATTCCATGGCCATTCTTCTCTCTTGTGGGGAGTGAGGTTTGTAGTGGAGTGTGGGGTTTGATGAGCTCGCTCTTTCCTAACACCAGGCTCAGAGGCTCTCTTTTGTAAAGGTTCCCTTTCTTTATGAAAGAGAGACTATCTCCTCCTACTTCCCCTTCTGCTATCTGATCTGATCTTGTTCCGTCCTCCAGGGCTGCCAGGCTTTTCTGGATCCGAGAACACTTTAATTTTTACTGATCTGAGAAGCTGCAGATTTTGTCTTGACTGCCACTGATTCATGCTGCACTCCAAAGCTCCTTCTTGGAAGTCCCCTGTACCAGCCCTGAAACCCTTTACCGATTTTATACACAAGAGTCTTTGCTCAGTAAGGAGACTGAGATCCTTCTGTGTTTTCCTTTACAGCTGTGTTGTCATTTCAGGGTTGCCCATGTGACTGTCCCTGATCCGTAAAACAGCACTCTGGTGAATCCTGATTAAATCAGTCCATTCACCTTTGTTTTTTTTGAAACTGGTTTCCTGGAGTTCTTCTAAATTGCCACATTTATATTGTGGAGATGGGAATTTGTATTAATTATCAGAGCTAGGTGGGTCATATGACCTCACAGTGCATCTCTCCTTAAATGCACTTAGGGTTTGCAAAACTGTTCTACCATGTGTACTAAGTTTTATAACTTAAATTCAAAGCCAGTTTTTCTCCAACCAGAGTCCCTATGGTGAACCAGTGCAACTATCGCAATGACAAGCAGCAGTCTTCAGCTGGTTCTGCTTTTGACCTGTACAAAATACCTTAATAGTCCATATCTCTCAGATACTTCTCTATACTGCAGCTTAACTCTGCTTTCAGAAACTGCTCCCCAGAAAGAGACAATTCAGTGGCCTGCATAGATACACTTGTTAGAGAACACAGTTTGATTTTCTTTAAATATGTTATCATTCTCCATGAAACTATATTTTTCTTAGCCCAATGCAGTTAGCTTTTATTCACTATGGGAGTTTGAGATTATGCAAAATAACCAGATCATGAATAGATTAGCATAATAGAGATTGCAACAATAGAGGTTTTTTAACAGATCATTTAGTACTGCTTTGATGTTTTTTAACAATCTTTAATGGTGCTGCATTCAAAGTAATCCCAAGCTCCTAAATGCTCAAAAGTCAGGCCTAAAAAATAAAAGGTGCTGTCATTACAGAAAAGATACCTATTGATCTTTGTTACTGAACTGTTATGGTGTTTCCCTCAGTAATTCTCCTGAA
The DNA here is from genome assembly GCF_009764565.3 of Dermochelys coriacea. Classification (NCBI taxonomy): domain Eukaryota; kingdom Metazoa; phylum Chordata; order Testudines; family Dermochelyidae; genus Dermochelys; species Dermochelys coriacea. Next base: position 130,463,099 of record NC_050072.1, read on the forward strand.
TAAATAACGGTATTTGACAAAATTCAACACTGGCCAAGCTAGAAAGAGATCTTCCCACTGAGAGAACCTGAGCTAAAATTGAGTTTCACAGTTCTGAAATGAACTATTAAAGGTGAGAGTTGCCACTGGCAGAAAGAGATTGCTGTTCAGCTGAGCTCATGCTGCCGGAGCTAACCAAAACTATTTCTGTCTGAAACATGAGCTAACAGAATCCTGCAGAGGGAATTACTAGTCATTAGTACTTGAATGTTTGAGAGGCCGTGGAAATTGGAAATTGGAAAAGTAAATCAGACCCAGCAGACTTTCTCAAGGTCAAGGGCTTGATTTACTGCTGAGTTACTCCAGTTTTACAAGGGTGGAAGTTCATTGATTTTAATTGAGTTACACTGATTTAAAATTGAGGAAATTCATTGTTAGCCCTGAAAATCCCAAGCACAAAATCAGAATCTGGTCTACTTTCCCTAAGCTAGCAGGAGTCACACCCAGCACCTTCCATAGGAGTCAGAAAATGCCCTCTGTAACCTGCTAGAGAATATTGATAATGCTAAACTAGATTTTAAAGCATTGTTACCCTTACAGAAAGAGCCAGAGATGGTCTGTGCACTACTTAAGATGTACTTACACCATTAGCACAGAGCTTAAATGGCATTTAAGCATAGGTATGGGACCCAGGGGTCCCAGCTGCCGGCACCAGCCTTAGCCCCCTTACCTCTGTCCGTGTCCCCCCTCCCGAAGCCACAGTCCTGCTCCCGGCCCCAGCTCTCGGAGTGTGGACAGGAATAAGGGGGGGGTGCAAGGTAAAAAGTTTGGGGACCACTGCTTTACAGTTTGGTTAGGTGTCTTTCAGCATCGCCAGTATAAAAGGTGTTCCAGGATCGCTGCACACAAGTGGTGCATAGCGTTGTGTTCACCCTGTACATGGAGTGAATGACATCCTTTCAGAACAACCCCCTTAAATGCAAATAATTAAGACAGACGATTTAGTAATGTAGTACACCTGCATAAGTGCCCCCTCTCTGGTCTCTGAGTGCAGCACCGCAGGTGTCAGGCCTTTTGCTTTTCTCTCTCCTGGGGTGAAATGATGTTGATTCTCCTGTAGGTCTTGCTGGAGCCCTAGTTATAACTAACAGTGAGAACCAAAGGCCTTGGCAAAATAACACGCTAGGTATTAGCTAACATAGGTGCTAACTCCGTGGGCGGAAAGAGGCGAGGAGGGGGTGCAGTGGGGGATGGAAGAGGCGGGGCAGGGGTTTGGGGGAAGGGCCTGGCTAGAGGGGAAGTCGGCGCCTATGTTAGCTAACAGTATGTAAGCACATTCCTGACTGGAGAGGATGGTACAAAAACACCCAGACCTCTCACGTAACTACATAAACACAATCCTAAAGATGCTACAGGAATGTACCAACTCCTGGTGAGAGAAGGTTGGCATGACAGGATAATGGATAAGGATGTTGGGTTTGAACTAGCAGGTACAAGGATAAGGGTGGTAGCTTTCATCATCTAGAGTGTAATATGTAACTTGTTTGTATCAGTGGATAAAAGGAGAAGTCATAGGAGGCGTGACTTGTACTTGCTGAGGGGACGGTATCCCAGTGTGCTGATTGAGTGGGTACCTTGATACGGGCATACGTGTTAGTGTACCTGTAACCACAGAGCCAGGGTGCTAGTAATGTGCTTCGTCGACAATAAGCCTGGCCGAGCACCTTAGCCACTGAGTCAAGCTTCTGGTCTTTCTCTGAGTAACATCGAGGTCTGTGGAATTAACAGCCTGCACTGCCTGCTAGTGCAACTGACGTCGGCGTTCCAAGAACAGCTGCTGCGTTAACAACATTCCACAGCACTGACATCTCCCACTCTTAAACCAGACCCTGCCCTACAGTACTGTGTGTCACAGCGCTTACGCAGCAGATCCTGCTGGCTTTGGCACCTATGGTTATTCCCTTGCAGAGTCCGTGACCAGTGGTGAACAGAGTGACCTAACAGCTGCCTTAGACCAAAGTATTGTTTAATCTTAATAGTAGAAATAAAGCATTTAGAGAAAAGGATTTTACCTGTGGTGGTGGGCCAGGAAAGCTTAGCTTCTTCAGACTCCCTAGTGTGTCCTGTGTGTTACCTGAACAGCTCCACAAAAATTGCCTGACCCATGGACAGAGACAGTCTTTTTTAACTGTTTTATATCCTTTTGATCTGCCGGCTCCCAGCACTGGCAAACAAGTTTTGTAACTTAGCTGCAGCCCAGAGGTAGAATCTTCATAATTAATAGGTCAGGCAATGTCTCTTGACACCCCTGAAGGTGGTGGGTGTGGCTTATCTCCAGCACTTGATTTGCTTCCTGCTTGTTTTTCCAGCAGCCCTATTAGTTTAACCCAATATAGTCATACAATAAATGTCCCAGGATTTAACCCAATATCATCATCACCAAACAAGCATAGTCTACTAAGGACCATTGTGCCAGCCAGTGTGACCACGGTTAATAGCATCACACCAGGCGTCGTACAGTGAAGTTTCCAGATGTGGCTCAGTCCTGCGAATCCACACATCTTGGGCTGGCCCTGGAGGTGGTGCCAGATAGGGTCCGGGCAGGCACTGCCTTACATGTGTAAGGGTGGAGCTCATCCCGACTCTGCTGAGATCTGGTGGTGAGGTGTGGCAAGTTGTGGAAAAGAACTTCAGGGGCTGATCTCATTTGCATAGGCACACCCACCCTGCCTAGAATGAGGCCATAGCTGCCCAAATGATCACTTTGGCTGCTGTGGGATCCCCCAGTGTCTCTGTTATTGGGGCAGGAAGAATAAATTATTACCCTGATTATGGGAATCAAGGACAGTGGAACTGTACTTGGCCTTTTGTATATGGAGGGACTCACCATCAACTAAGTAGCACTCGCTAGGCAAGGGACATGGGTTCCAAAAGTCTGTGAATTGAGAGAGGCTGGAGGCAGAAATTAGTATCTGGTAGTGTGGGTCCCTTTGTGAGGGCCTGAAACATCAATTGCACCTCTGTCTGTCTCCACTGTGGAACATCAGAGCTAATTTTGGGTCTATTAGGACTCTAGCTACAGGTGCTGAGCTGAATTCACTTTGGCCTTACGGTGCACCGGCACTGAGGCTCCCACTACTACAAGCTGAAATCACTAAAGAGCTAAAATTACTAAGAGCTGAAATCACTGAGCACTGTGTTAAGTAGTGGGGAGCCTGAAGATCTATTGTGGAGTGGAGCAGTTTGAGGGATGGCTGGAGTGGCTTGTGGACTGGCTGGTGGAGCAGTTCATGGGATGGCGGGAGCCGCTTGTGGGACACTGAGCAGAGCGGAGTGGCTCGTGGAGCGGATCGGAGTGAAGCCCTATGGAGCTGCGGGGCAGTCGGCTTCAGATCACATAAGGTGGCCCTTGCCTCTTTTTTTCCCCCCCCCCCCCCACACACACTTCACCCAGACTGGGGAGTAACACTCTGCAGACGAACTTTTGAACTCTGGGGCTGGACTTTTGGATTGTTGGACTTTTTGGACTTTAGGTGATCTCTGGATTGCTGGACTCAAGACGTTTAGGTTGTGGGACTCAAGAACCCAAGGGAAAGGACATGGCCCAATTTGCTGGGGTGGGTCTTTGCTCATGGTTTGGTTGATGAACCCTAGTTGTGGTGGTTTCCCAATTTAATGCTGATGTCGTTTACCTCATGTTGTTGAAGATTCTCTGCTACACTGAGACTCTGTGCTTGCGAGAGGGGAAGTATTGCCTCTTTGAGGCGCCCAGGGGTGTGTGTAAGATTTTTCCAGGTCACTGGGTGGGGGCTGGAGCCAGTTTTGCATTTGCTTTGATGAGAGGGAACCCCTGTGTACTGAACCCAGTCCTTGCTGCTATCAACTCGGCCTGGCAGAAGGGTTACACACGTATAAATTGAGAGTTTGAGATCATGGTGTGTATTTTTCCATCCTGGCGGCATAGCCAATGCTGCTTTTGAATATAATGACTGATTGAAGAAAGACCATATCTTTGAGAGACTGTGACATTGTGCACAAAGCTAGACAACTCCATGCTCAGGTTTTGGTGATGACAGTACACATGGAGGGTCTCTAGCCACTCCAAGTCTGCCTGTAAGAGGGCCAGGTTTTTGACCTATAGAGCAATACAGGTAGTACACAAGTTTGATAGATCCTGACTGCATTGTCTCAATGCAAAGGTGTTTTTGTGCCCATAAGCAAGACATGGACTTCGTGCAGAAAGCAGAGAGACCTATTCGTTGAAGAACATCTGGCCTGTGGTGAGGATTTGAACTCAGTTTGAGGCCTAGATGTCATTGCTGTCCATGGTACTTGACCCTCCTACCACCTGCACCAGGGGTCATATGGTCATACGGCATAAGTTGTGTGTGTGTTGTGGTGTGTGTGTGTGTGTATAGTCATAAATGATTACAGAGTAGTTCCACATCTGTACTGTGAGATCATCTAATAAGGAAGCTTAATTTTAGTGTAACTATGCTCTACATAATTTCTGAAAACAACTGTAAAGTGTAAGGTATATTAGACCCAGTAACAGGTGCTGGTTTTGTGCCTTTCAAATCATATTGATATATTGTCAGCACAGCTGGGAATAAAAAATGTGTTGGTTTCCAGAGTGGACCTCCTAATTTAAAAACCCCTTAACCTAAATCTCTGAAACTCTAAAGCAGAATGGACTTTTGATAAGGGGACTGGGGCTGGGATTTTCAAAGGAGCAGAGTCAGGTGCCAGCTCTCTGTGGAATTCAATGGGATTTGGGAATCTAACTCTTCTAGGCTCCTTTTTAAATCTCATCCCAGGTCCCAAGAGGCACCACCCAAAGCAGAACAACAGATCCTGGTAGGAGCTGTGCAAAAGTGAACATTGACCACAAAGCACAAGGGCCATTTTGAGGAGAGCTGTCAATGTTTAAAGATGAACAACTAGTTTACATCTGAGAGAGAGAAATTCTGAGTTAGAACCAGCTGGTGGGAGTGAATTCTCAGAAATCTGAAATGGTCAGAATGGTCCCTTCTGACCTTAGTATCTATGAATTTATGAATTCTCAGAAATCTGAAAGCCTAGCAGTCAGCTCCAGATGGCTGGAAGGGCCAGTAATTTCTAGGAAAAACAAGGAGTGGGCCTGTTTTTCTGGTTAAACTCTTGAAAACTGATGCACCAAGTGTGCCATGTGTGGATTCATGAAGGATCTTTTACGGCAGGACTCCCTCTTGCCCAAGCTACCTGCCCCCATCCTTCACCTCCACTCATCTTCCCTACTTGTTCCCTCACCGCCCCGATGGGCTTTTCAAAGCTGAGTGCCCAGTCAACACACAGAAGAGAACACGTTTGTCAAAGATTCAGATGAGTGAGATGAAATAATTTATTAAATTTGATGCTGCATCCTCTAAGAACATGATTTTCTTTAGCAGAAGATTAAAAACAAGATCTAAAACTAGAAGTACAACCTAAGATTAAAAGCTAAATCAGAATTTCTGCAATTGAACTTTAACAGCTTCTCTTTCTCTACCTGTAAGTTTTCATGCTGTGCTTGTCACCGTGGTACCCAAGTGCTTATCATCATGTCATCACTCTAACGTAGCTAACAGTTACCACTGCTCCAGTTCTCAGAAGATCATTGTGTAAGTTAATGGAGGAAATTGAGGTGGGGAGAGCGGACATGATTCTAGAGTTAGTCTCTCAGATCTACTATTTGGATCTCCAAAGAGTATTTTAAAGGGGCATTTGTCTGATAAAAATCATTTTAAAATGACATTGTTAGAGTTAAGTATGGCCCGGCACAACAGTGTCTTTTGCTCTCTCTGTCTGGTATATGAGACTTCAGAACCCCTAACTCAGGTACTGGGAAACCAGGAAATGCTCAGTTAAAGTCCCTTCCACATCCCTTAAATGAACAACAGCATTTCAACAAAAAATAAGCCACAAACTTAAGGAAACCAGGAAATACAGTGACCTGTCCCGTACAACATGCCCACACCGACTTCACGTTGTACCTGTATGGATGTCACCAGGAGTTCTCACAGTCAGATTCCTTTCCCCTCATAAAAAAATTGCCATTTTGTGTATATGGTGGGGCAGATCCTCGTGGCCAAGCATGACATAGCAGCAGTCTCCCCGTATGGCACCCCCTGCCGACAGTCACTCTGTCAATGTGGGGGTCTCTCTTCCAGCAACATCCAGGTCACACTTCAGTCCATCCCTTCTTGTATATCAGAGTCCACCAGCTATAGTCCAATGACCTTGCAGCCGGTCTTCCCTTTGTCTCTGGGCTCTGTGGTCCTTACATCCCTTACGTCAGGGGGTTTCACCCCTCCTTCCTCAGTGGCTGGTAGGTGAACCCTGGCTCCCTCTGCTTTGGGGTCCAGCCCAGGGAACCTGTAGCTGGGAGCCAAGGTCTGCTCCCTCAGACTAATTGCTGCCTCCTTGGACCACTTCCTGCCTCTTCTATCCCAAAGTGACTGTAGTGTCTTCCTGCAACCCCTTTCTTCATCTTTGGTTCTGTGGCACAGAAAACTCACTTCCTGAGTCTGACAGCAATTTACTGGACCTTGAGGCTAGGTTATCAATTAAAGTTTGTCTCCTTTCCCACTCTTCTTAAAGAATTGCAGGATCACTTTTTAATTGGGCCCCGTTTTCCTCGTATTCTGGGCAGGTCTTGCAAAGGAAATTTTGTTACTCTAAAGCTTTTGCATTTTCCATATAATGGAAAACCTCTCACTGGTATATCTCTACAATTCCATAAGAGATCATCTATTGTTTCCTGGATCTTACACATTTTGCGTAGCCCATCCTTATGTATGTTTTTTAGAAATAGATACACAACGATCTGTTAAAATTCTGAATAGAGCCACTTTGCTCTTTCTCTCAGTGCCTTGGATTATAGCAACATTTTCAGCTGTTGGCCTTACTTCAGGGATTTTTTCCCCCTTTCGTTTCATGTGCCCACAGTTCTTGCTATTCTTTTCTTAACTCAGTTTTGATGAAATGTTTAAATTCCAGTGTGCTTAAGGGGATCTCTAGGTCAACTCATTTGCTTAAGAGCAGTTTTTTCCTCTTTGTGTGCCAGTTCTTTGCCAGCTATTGCTACGTGTGCTGAGATCCAGGCAGTTACTATGGTTGCAGCCAGTTGCACCAATGTGGTTGTTAGCAGTAATATTTAGCCCCGTCTGCTACAAGCTTCCTGGCTTTATACTCACCACCCAGCCCCCTGCCAGCTGCGCTTCTGCATCACTTATGCTTAGTTTTTAGTCTCTCTCTTGCAGGTGCTGTGAGGTGTTAGTTGGCTTCTTGGGCCCATGTTAACCCCCGCAGGGCTTATACAGGTTATACACCCCATCACACCTGGTCGGGAAGGAGTTAAAGAGCTCCTCTGCGCAGAGTCAGCCCCAGCCCAGTGCACCTGTGAGGCCTGTCAAGCCTGGAGATGGATCCCTGCTGGGTGCAGGCAGCGCATTGAAGGAGCAGGATGGCAACTCAACTGGCCCCTAGAAGCAGGGACTGCTCACCACAGAAATGACTTGAAAGCCTTGGACAGCCAGGCCCTCTCAGAAAGAACTGGTAGTTTTCCCTTTTTTCCCCTCTTTGGCTTCCTGAAAGCTCAGGACTCTGCATTTTGCAGGCTGCTGAAGTCTATGGACTATACTATCCATGAGGGGATCAGCTGCCCTGAACAGTGCAGCTGGAGGACTGTGCCCCAGACTCGAAGGTAGGAGCAGTGCCTGCCCTCTCCCCCAGGGGAGCTACAGACTTATACCCTACTACAAGTGGTGGAGAATGTGAGCATTCGCTTCCCAAACCCGACCCAAAGGTCGGATAGAAAACCCACATGTGAGAGGCAAAGCAACCAAGTAGCATGGATCCAGACTAGTGGCGCAAGTGGCCGAGGGAAAGCCAGTGACAACAGGCAACCCAGCAACAGCAGTGCCAGCAACTGTTGCAACAGCAGCTACAGAGGAGTTGATAACCGCAGCTACTGGTCACAATGGCAACCCAGCAGAAGTATCAGGTTTTGTTGCGGGTCCAACAGTTACTGCTGGTGCTGCAGGGTTGGCAGGAGGCCTGGGGATGCAATGGCTGGGGCCGTGAGCTTGGGAGCACTGGTCCCATCAGGGCCTGTGAAGCTGACTAATATAGGGCCTCACAATGACAACCCTGAGCCTTTCTTGATCACCTTTGAATGCATGGTAGTGACCTCCTAATGGCCCCCAGAGTACTGGGCCTGTGCTGGCCCTCTACTGACTTGCCTGGCCCAGGTAGCATACCAAGGGCTTGACCTGGTGGCTGCCCAGGACTACACATTGGTTAAGGTTGCCAGCCTGGACTTTCTTGATATGAGTGAAGAGATGCTACCGCCACTTCTGGTTGGAAATGTATCCCTGGGGAGCATGGCCACTGGTGGTGGCCCAAAGCCTGTTGCTGGTAGTGGCTGAGGGCAGCAGAGCTGACTGGAGCTCAGGGGGATGAGTTAGTACTGGTTGAGCAGTTTATACAATTACTCTTTGTCACAGGGCACCTCAGTTGCTACCCAGTGTACTTCACAACCTGGCTGGTTTGTGTGGTCCCACAGTCATGCCCCCATACCCCACTCCAGCCCAGGCTGTTACCCTTTTACCTTGTGTATTTATTCTTTCCTTACAAAGTATCACCGTGCACTGCACTCTTACAGCCAGATGAGGCTGAGGCTTTCCCAGCTCCTCAGTGCAGGCTCATCCCCTGAGCTTTCCTTAGAGCTCCCCTTTGCTTCCTTTTCCTTCCACTTAGATCCCAGTCACTCCCACTGACCTTAATTCTGGTTTCTTTTGCCCCTGGTTTGTATCCGCTGTAGTAGGAACATAAGCCTGAAACAGAGCTTGAAGCAGAGCTTGAAACATAAGCCCATGTGTCAGAGGCCTGGTATGAGGCCTGAGGCCTGGGCTAAAGTAGTCAAACCTTGCTGATATAAAGCAAAGTTAAGTTGTGAGCAAGAGGCCGACCGTGCTCACAGAATTGGTAAGATTAGGGGTTGTGTTGCAAAAACACATCCTAAAAGGTGCTAGGCATAAAGCACTCACGCAAGCACATTCCAGAAGGGTGGTACCAGAACACCCCAATAAACACATTCCCCAAAGATAACAGGAACGGTCTGAGTATACCATACCTCTTGTCCCAAGTACCAATTGACTACCCCAAAGCCTGTCTCAAAAACCCCCTTGGTCTCAGTCCCCTGATTGAAACTCTCTTTAAGTGAATTGGGATGGATATGGTAGGGCCCCTGGAGAAAAGTTGCAGTGAAACATCAGTATGTTCTAATGATCGTAGACTGTTTCCCAGCATCCAGAGGCCATCCCATGTGCTCCATGAAGGTGACAGCAGTTGTCCCAGAATTCATAGAACTCTTCTCTTCAGTAGGGATCCCTTGAGAAATACTGACAGATCAAGGACCAACTTTACTTCCCAGATAACGCAGGAGCTGTTCTCCCTATCCAAGATCAAGTAGCTAGGAACCTCCATCTGTCATTCAGAGATGGATGGATGGATTAGATGAGAGATTCAACAAAACCCTGAAGGTGATGACATAAAGGTGTGTGGCCTCTGATCCCAAGCATTGGGACCAGATACTTCCTCCCATTTTGTTCATAACAATGGAGGTACCACAAGCTTCCACCAGGGTCTCCCTCTTCTAACTGTTATACTGGTGACAGCCTTGTGGGATATTGCACCTTCTACATGAGGGCTGGGAAGAGCAAGACCTGAGGCAACAATACAGCCCAGTGTGTCCTCCAGCTCAGGAAATGCCTCAAAAAAGATGGGGAATTCTTCCTCATGAAAACCTATTGGGGGCACAGCGAGGTGCAAGAACAAACATATAACTGGGGTTTACACCTATGACCTTCCAGCCTGGGGATGGGGTATTGTTCCCCACGCACAGAAACCAAGCTGCTAGCCAGATGGCAAGGACCTTTTGAAATGGTTCATCAGGTTGGTCTTGTGGGCTATGAATGCGCCTGCCTGCAAGGCGCAAAGAAACTAGGCTGTCCCATGTGAATCTGTTAAAGCTTTGGAAGACCAGAGAAGGGATGTTAATAACTCAACTGTCAGAACTGGATCTGTGGCCTAAAGAGCCCATTCACCAAGAGCCAGCACAAGTGCAGATGGGTGCCTCTCTCCAAGGGGAAGCTAGAGAGGTATGACCTACTGCAGTGTTCAGTGCAAGTCTATAAAGTGATACCCAGAACTCCAAGTGCATTACACAGAGAGCTAGAATGTCTGTGGGTTGGAGTCCCTACAGGGGCAGAGTAAAGTTGTGTGAGTAGGAGCCAGCAGTGGGAAATGGGCAGAATGAGAGACTGAAGCAGACTCCAACACCAAAAAAGTGCAGCTAGGAGTGAGAAATTGCTCCTGTCTGAGGGGAAATCTTATTATGCTTAGAGAGAGAAACTGAAAGTAGAGACTAGCAAGAAAAGATTAAAAGGGGAGGAGGGTGTCAGGGGAAGGAACCAGAGAGAATTAAAGATGGAGATGAACAGGGAACGATGGGCGGGGGGGGGGGGGTCAAAAATGCCAGCATATAAATAAAAAGCAGGAACAGATGCACAAAATTTTTAGAGCTGTGATTTGTTTTACTTATTCATGTTCATTATTTTCACCAGCAGCCATTCGAGAGCACTGCAAGTCTGTTGGGAAAGGAGCACTGGTGGGAAATGTGGTTGTTGTCAGTTTGACTCATACTGCTGGGTACAATCGGTGCTGAAAATATAACTAAAGATAGATGTCACAGTGGCAGGACGTTTTTTTCTCTGAATGATCTGGGCTGAAGGGGGGAGGTTCCAGAATAATTTTAAAAGGGGGGGGGAAAGGGGACTCAGTGGGGTTTGGAACAAATCCTTAAAGAGGGAAACTGAAAGGAAGATGGGCAATAATTTGAGCTCAGGAAGACCAATCTCCACTGGCACCAAGAGGGGAAAGAAAAGCATATGAAAGGATGAACCAAGGAGGGAGAGGACAACTAAGGAGAAAGGATGAAATATTTAGACAAAGAACGCCCAATTTTATTCACATTCTTCTAAGAAATGTTTATTAGATGGACAAAAAGCCATGATTCTACAATCAAGAAAGAGGTCAACTTTGGCTAAAAGCCTAATCGTGGTTCAGTGGTGAAGTCAGCAATTAAAAATAAAAAGCAATATCTAACAAATGCGGGGGGAAATAGATGGCTATCAATATAAATGAGAAGTTATGAAGTGTAGAAACTTGATAAGGGAAGCTAAAAAGATCAGGGGAAAAATTCATAGCTGGTAGAGCTAATTGGAGTTTAAATATTAGGAACAAAAGAAATCCTAGCAGTGGTATAGGCCCATTACTAGATGGAGATGGTAAAATTGTTAATGATGCAGAAAAAGCAGAATGTTCAATAAATATTGTTTCTTTTTTGGAAAGAATGAAGATGGATATGGTCATATTACATGAAGATGATGAAATATTTCCATCCATTAGTAACTAAGGAGGATGTTAAAAAATCTGACAGATAAATGTTTTAAATCAGCAGGCTCAGATAACTTGCACTCAAGAGTCCTAAAAGAGCTGGCTGAGGAGATCTCTGGCCTGACTATGTTGATTTTAATACATTTTGGAATACTGGGAAAATATTCCAGAAGAGTGGCATAATCCTATGCCACTTCCAAAAGCTCAGCACCAATGTGGACACAAGAACAAATGGGTATAAACTGGCCACCAGGAACTTTAGACTTGACATCAGACGAAGGTTTCTAACCATCAGAGGAGTGAAGTTTTGGAATAGCCTTCCAAGGAAGCAGTGGGGGCAAAAGATCTATCTGGCTTTAAGATTCTCCTCAATAAGTTTATGGAGGAGGTGGTATGATGGGATAATGGGATTTTGGTAAGTAATTGATCTTTAAATATTCAGGGTAAATAGGCCAAATCCCCTGAGATGGGATATTAGATGGATGGGATCAGAGTTACCCAGGAAAGAATTTTCTGTAGTATCTGGCTCGTGAATCTTGCCCATGCTCAGGGTTTAGCTGATTGCCATATTTGGGGTCAGGAAGGAATTTTCCTCCAGGACAGATTGGAGAGGCCCTGGAGGTTTTTCGCCTTCCTTTGTAGCATGGGGCATGGTTGATTTTGAGGGAGGCTTCTCTGCTCCTTGAAGTCTTTAAACCACAATTTGAGGACTTCAGTAGCTCAGACATAGGTGAGGTTTTTCGTAGGAGTGGGTGGGTGTGATTCTGTGGCCTGCGTTGTGCAGGAGGTCAGACTAGATGATCAGAATGGTCCCTTCTGACCTTAGCATCTATGAATCTATGGAAAAAGGGCAAGCATGATGACCTGGTAAGTATAGGCCAATTAGCATGATATCAATCCCAGGCAAACATGAAAAAGCTTATACAGGAATCAATTTAATAGAATTAGAGGATAGGAATATAATTAATGACAGTTACATGGTTTTATGGAAAATAGGCCTTGCCATTCTTTGATGTGATTTGCAAACTTGGTTGATGAAGGTAACTGCATAGATAGATTTAGGACTTTTAAGGCATTGACTTAGTATTGCATGGCATGATAAAAAACAAAGCACTAACACTATCATAGACATTTGTTAAATCAAGAACTGGAGACTAAATCTCAAGTAATTGTCATGATACCTGATGGGGACTTTTAAGGGGTTTCTCCAGGAGCTGTGAGGCCGATGCTCACATATTTACATCAATGATCGGGGTCAATATAAAATCACTGCTGATAAATTGTGGCTGACGCAAAGATTGGCGGAATGGTAAATGATGCCAGGCCAATACTACAGAGCATTCCTGGATCTCTTGGTAAGCTGGGCCCATTCAAACAAAATGCATTTTAATACTGCTAAATGCAGAGTTGTACATGCAGGAAGAAGAAGCGCAGGCCATACCTACAGAATGGGGGCTGTAGCCTGGACAGCAGTGACTCCGAAAAGTATTATGTGGTAATAGTGGACATGTAACTCGACGTAAGCTCCCAGTGTGCTGTGTGTGGCAAAAGGGCTGGTGCTTTCCTTGTCTGAACAGGAGATAGCGAGTAAGAGTAAGGACGTGATTTTTACCTCTGTATATGGCACGGAGGAGACTGACACTAGACGACTGCGTCCAGTTCTGGTGTCTACATTTTAAAAAAAGACGTTGAAAAATGGATAGGGTGCAGAAAAGGGCCACAAAAATGATCAGAGGATGAGAGAAAATGTCTTACACTGAGAGAATTAAAGAACTTAACCTGTTTAGTTTATCAAAAGAGGAGTGAGGTGATTTGATTAGTCTATGACACGGGTGGGCAAACTTTTTGGCTTGAGAGCTGCATCGGGTTTCGGAAATGTATGGAGGGCTGGTTAGGGGAGTCTGTGCATCCCCAAACAGCCAGGCGTGGCCCAGCCCCCACCCCCTATCTTCTGCCCCCCTGCCCCTTTTCCCTGATGGGGCCCCCCAAGACCCCTGGAACCCCCACTCCTCACTGCCCCCCCGGGACCCCTGCCTCATCCAACAACCCCTTCTCCCTGACTGCCCTGGAACCCCTGCCCCTGACTGCCCCCTGCCACCCCATCCAACCCTTCCCTCTGTCCTGACTGCCCCCCTGAGACCCCTGCCACATCCAACCCCCCTTCTCCCTATCCCCTGAAACCCCCCCCGATTGCCCCCTGCCACCCCATCCAACCCCTCCTCTCCTTCCTGACTGCGCCCCCAGAATCCCTGACCCCATTTAACCCCCCTTCTCCCTGTCCCCTGACTTCCCCTGGAACCACTGCCCCTCCCCGGGACCTCTGCCCTCATTCAACCCTCCCCCGCTCTCTGACCGCCCTGACCCCTATCCACCCCCCAAACTCCCCTGGCCTCTATCCAACCCCCACCGCTCCATGCCTCATTACCGCACTGTCTGGAGCACCAGTGGCTGGTGGCGCTACAGCCACGCCACCTGGCTGGAGCCGGGCCATGCCTCCACTGTCACCACGCAGCAAAGAGCATCGGGTCAGGCCGGGCTCTGGAGCTGCGCTGTCCCAGGAGCTCACAGCCCCCCCGCCCAGAGCATTGCACCCCCTGAGAGGTGAGGCTGCGGGAGAGGGGCCAGGGAATAGCCTTCCTGGCCAGGAGCTCAGGGGCTGAGCAGGAGGGTCCCGCGGGCCATAGTTTGCCCACCTCTGGTCTATGAGTATCATTGTGGGAAGAAAATACCGGCTGCTCAAAGGGCTCTTTCATCTAAGGGAGAAAGGCAGAACAAGAACTGAGAACTGGAAGCTGAAGCTGGGCAAATTCAAACTGGAAATGCCGAGCGCCGAGGTGGATTCTCTGTCTCTGGATGCCTCTCTGGAAGACAGGCTTTAGCCAAACATAAGATATTACAGGGGTAACTGCATGAAATGCAATGTCCTGTGATGTACAGGAGGTTAGACTAGATCAGGGGTCTCAACCTCATATGACCACGAGGGCCACATGAGGACTAGTACATTGGCCTGAGGGCTGCACCATTGACCACACCCCAGTCCCCCCCTGCCCCCATTCCAACCCCTTCCCTGAAATCCCCACCCCAACTCCGCCCCCTCCCTGCTCCCAGGGGGAGCAGGAGGGGTGCAGGGTGTGGCAGGGGGATCAGGGTTGGGTGTTGGGGTGCATCAGGAGGCTCAGGGCAGGGGGTCAGGGTGTGGGGTGCATCAGGAGGCTCAGGGCAGGGGGGTCGGGGTGCAGGGTGCGGCGGGGCTCAGGGTAGGGGGTTGGGGTGCAGGAGGGGTCAGGGTGAAGGGTGGGGCAGAGCGTCAGGGCGCAGGGTGTGGCAGGGGCTCAGGGTAGGGGTTGGGGTGCAGGAGGGTTGGGGCAGGGTGCTTGGGGCAGGGGGTTCAGCTGCAGGAGGAGTTTGGGGGGCAGGTCTGGCCCGGCGCACACTGGGGGCAGGGCAGGCTCCCTGCCTGCCTGCCTGCCTGCCTGCCTACCCCCGTGCCACTCCTGAAAGCAGCTGGGACCTGGGGCGAGGGGCACAGGGGTCTGTGTGTTGCCCTGGACACGCCTCCCCGTACCTCCCCCGAAGCTCCTTGGGAGCACCGGGCAGGAGCCGCTCTAGGTAAATGCTGGGGGGAGGGGGCGGCAGGGGTGCCGCAGAAAATAACCCCGTGGGCCGCGTGTTCGAGACTCCTGGACTAGATGGTCTGATCTTCTGTGTATCACATGGACTTAAATTCTTAAGAATCTGTAAATCCATAAAGAGATTTCATGGGCAGACATGGCTGGAGGGGCACAAACATATTGTGGGTCCAAATTAAAGGAAGCTGAATGAGGAGGTAGCATGCAAGTAGATGGGGGAGGGGACAAAACCCCCTCTTCACTAATATCACTAGAACTGATGTGTGGGAGGGAGATATTTGTCCGTGGGGCTCTTTCTTTGTTTCTGCCCTATGGGTGAAACTCATTCCAGCATAGTGCATAGGTTTATGCTGGCCTCTGCACAAGGCTGAATTTCACTGTCTATGCACTCTTTCCTTATGCAGTCAAATAAAGAGGAATCTTTGAGGCCATATTTGAAACACCACCCCCACCCCAATAAGTGGTCATGCCCCCCCATCTTACACCATACCCATCACTCTGGGATCCGAGTGCTGGCTAATAGTTAGCCAACTCATGCCCCCCTTATTGCTCCATAGGGGTGCATTGTGGATGTCTCTTGCTACACGTACAGTGCCAGCCTGTCTTGCTGTTTCAGTTGGCCAATGAGATCACAGTTTTAAAATGGCATCTAAATAATCCCGTAATGAAAGTGGAGTTGTCTGTGTGTTCAGTTATATACCTCTCCCCTTCACTTGGCAGCCCTAAATGAAGACATTTAACAATTTTACAGAATAAAGAGGAATGTAGCTTTAAATTGTCAAAAATAATTCCTTCTGCTAAGTAGAAGGAGTCATAGCAACTGCCTTTTTTTTTCCTGATTCCTCCTTCCCTTTGTCTCTCAGGTACTGGTGATTCTGCGTGGGAACTTATAAATATGAAGAGAAACATGCAAAGACTCTCATAGAATAAACATAATTATTTCCTGACAAAACTGCACACTGACAATTATTGAGCAACAGCATGAAGGAATGAAGATATAGAAATACTAAAAATGGAACTGATGTGATCATCTGACTCCTACATAAATCATCAGTGCAAGAGCTGCACAAGTAAGGCTCTTGGTTAAACTCACTGCACCTAGCAACTTCTAGGTTACATTCCGTGGTGAGATGGAACATTTGTGACGCTGGATGGGAATAGCAGTTTTTGGCTTCTTGATATAAGAAGCTTCTTGCTTTTAGTGGTTGAATTTATGACTTAGTCCTTAGTATCTGGATTTTCAAAAGGGCTCAGCCTTCACAACTGGGGGCACTTTGTCAGAAAAACTCAGCTCCCATTAGGCACCTACCAGAAGTGTTAGATTTTCTGAAGTGCTGGGCACGCAGCATCTCCCACTGTTAATTCTTCTGCTTGACATTCTGTCATCCCTGGGCTTTCAGGACTCAGTCCTCTGCTGGTTCCCCTCCTGTTTCTCAGGTTGCTCCTTCATTGCCTATATCTCCTTCTCTATCATCTCAGGATTTCCAGGTTTATGGATCTTGGGTAGCAGATAGAATACTCCTGTTCGGGGCTCTAGGGGTGTGTCCATGCAAATTTGTTCTTGTGCTTTTTCAGGGAGTTTCTTGAGCAGATGGTGTAGTTTCTTTTCGTAACCCTCAGTGGGATCAGATGGTAATGGCTTGTAGAAAGTGGTATTGGAGCTGCCTAGCAGCCTCTTGTTCATATTCCGACCTATTCATGATGACGACAGCACCTCCTTTGTCAGCCTTTTTGATTATGATGTCAGAGCTGTTTCTGAGGCTGTGGATGGCATGTGTTCTGCATGGCTGAGGTTATGGGGCAAGTGATGCTGCTTTTCCACAATTTCAGCCCATGCACGTAGGCGGAATCACTCTTTGTAGAAATCCAGTCTGTTGTTTCGACTTTCAGGAGGAGTCCATCCAGAATCCTTCTTTTTGTAGTCTGGTAGGAAGGTCTCTGTGGGTTAGTATGTTGTTCAGAGGTGTGTTGGAAATATTCCTTGAGTCAGAGACATCGAAAATAGGATTCTAGGTCACCACAGAACTGTATCATGTTCGTGGGGGTGGAAGGGCAAAAGGAGAGGCCCCGAGATAGGACAGATTCTTCTGCTGGGCTAAGAGTATAGTTGTATAAATTAACAATATTGCTGGATGGTTTAAGGGAACCACTGTTGTGGCCCCTTGTGGCATGTAGTAGTTTAGATAGTTTAGTGTCCTTTTTCTTTTGTAGCGAAGCAAAGTATGTAAATGGCTTGTCTAGTTTTTGTAAAGTCCAGCCATAAGGAAGTTTGTGTGGAAGGTTGGTTTTTTATGAGAAACTCCCTGAAAAAGCACAAGAACAAATCCGCACAGACACACCCCTAGAACTCCGACCTGGGGTATTCTATCTGCTACCCAAGATCCATAAACCTGGAAATCCTGGACGCCCCTTCATCTCGGGCATTGGCACCCTGACAGCAGGATTGTCTGGCTATGTAGACTCCCTCCTCAGGCCCTACGCTACCAGCACTCCCAGCTATCTTCGAGACACCACTGACTTCCTGAGGAAAGTACAATCCATTGGTGATCTTCCTGAAAACACCATCCTGGCCACTATGGATGTAGAAGCCCTCTACACCAGCATTCCACACAAAGATGGACTACAAGCCATCAGGAACAGTATCCCCGATAATGTCATGGCTAACCTGGTGGCTGAACTTTGACTTTTTCCTCACCCATAACTATTTCACATTAGGGGACAATCTATATCTTCAAATCAGCAGCACTGCTATGGATACCCGCATGGCCCCACAGTATGCCAACATTTTTATGGCTGATTTAGAACAACGCTTCCTCAGCTCTCATCCCCTAATGTCCCTACTCTACTTGTGCTACACTGATGACATCTTCATCATCTGGACCCATGGAAAAGAAGCCCTTGAGGAATTCCACCATGATTTCAAAAATTTCCATCCCACCATCAACCTCAGCCTACACCAGTCCACACAAGAGATCCACTTCCTGTACACTACGGTGCTAATAAGCGATGGTCACATAAACACCACCCTATACCGGAAACCTACTGACCGCTATTCCTACCTACATGCCTCCAGCTTTCATCCAGATGACACCACACGATCCATTGTCTACAGCCAAGCCTACGATACAACCTGTCAAGGTTCCCCCACTCTGAACTCTAGGTACAGATGTGGGGACCTGCATGAAAACCTCCTAAGCTTATTTTTACCAGCTTAGGTTAAAACTTCCCCAAGGTACAAACTATTTTCCTTTTTCCTTGGACTTTATTGCTGCCATCACCAAGCATCTAACAGATATATAACTGAGAGAGCCCGCTTGGAAACGTCTTCCCCCCCCCCAAAATCCTCCCAAACCCTACACACCCTTTCCTGGGGAAGAGTTGATAAAAATCCTCACCAATTTGCATAGGTAAGCACAGACCCAAATCCTCAGATCTTAAGAACAATGAAAAAGCAATCAGGTTCTTAAAAGAAGAATTTTAATAGAAGAAAAAGTAAAAGAATCATCTCTATAAAATCAGGATGGTAAATACCTTACAGGGTAATTAGATTCAAAACATAGAGAATCCCTCTAGGCAAAACCTTAAGTTACAAAAAGACACAAAACAGGAATATCTATTCCATTCAGCACAGCTATTTTATCAGCCATTTAAACAAAACAGAATCTGACACACATCTAGCTAGATTACGTACTAAGTTCTAAGACTCCATTCCTGTTCCTGGCAAAATCATCACACAGACGGACAGAGCCTTTGTTTCTCCTCCCCCCCCCCCAGCTTTGAAAGTATCTTGTCTCCTCATTGGTCATTTTGGTCAGGTGCTAGCGAGGTTATCCTAGCTTCTTAACCCTTTACAGGTGAAAGGGTTTTTCCTCTGGCCAGGAGGGATTTTAAACGTGTCTACCCTTCCCTTTATATTTGACACAACCACATTTGCTCCAACCCCTCAGTCAGAGACAAACCCTACAAGATCTCTATCAAGCGTTCTTACAACTACAATAAACCCTGCTGAAGTGAAGAAACAGATTGACAGAGCCAGAAGAGTACCCAGAAGTTACTACTACAGGACAGGCCCAACAAAAACAGAACGCCAGTAGCCATCACCTTCAGCCCCCTAAAACCTCTCCAGCGCATCATCAAGGATCTACAACCTATCCTGAAAGACGACCCATCTCACATATCTTGGGAGACAGGCCAATCCTTGCTTACAGAAAGCCCTCCAACCTGCAAATACTCACCAGCAACCACACAACAGAACCACTAACCCAGGAACCTATCCTTGCAACAAAGCCCATTGCCAACTGTGTCCACATATCTATTCAGGGGACACCATCATAGGGCCTAATCACATCAGCCACACTATCAGAGGCTCATTCACCTGCACATCTACCAATGTGATATATGCCATCATCTACCATGTACATTGGCCAAACTGGACAGTCTCTATGTAAAAAATAAAGGGACACAAATCAGATGTCAAGAATTATAACATTCAAAAACCAGTCGGAGAACACTTCAGTCTCTTTGGTCACTTGATTACAGACCTAAAAGTGGCAATTCTTCAAGAAGCAAACTTCAAAAACAGACTCCAACGAGAGACTGCTGAATTGGAATTAATTTGCAAACTGGATACAATTAACTTAAGCTTGAATAAAGACTGGGAGTGGATGTGTCATTACAAAAAGTAAAACTATTTCCCCATGTTTATTTCCCCCCCCACACACACACACACACACACTGTTCCTCACACCAACTGCTGGAAATGGCCCACCTTGATTATCACTACAAAAGGTTCTCCCCTGCCCGGCTCTCCTGCTGGTATTAGCTCACCTTACCTGATCACTCTCTCGTTATAGTGTGTATGGTAACACCCATTGTTTCATGTTCTCTGTGTATATAAAATCTCCCCACTGTATTTTCCACTGAATGCATCCAATGAAGTGAGCTGTAGCTCACGAAAGCTTATGCTCAAATAAATTTTAGTCTCTAAGGTGCCACCAGTACTCCTTTTCTTTTTGCGAATACAGACTAACACGGCTGCTACTCTGAAAACTACTCAGAACCTGTCACCCTCCATCCAATTAAAGTCTTGGCCTGTCTCTCTGATGTCCCCTCCGTCCATCCCTTAACTTAAACTTAACATAGCCAGAAAGGACCTCCTGATATTTCCTCCACCTTGTTACCCAGTCCTCTTCCAAAGTTCTTGGCCTCAATCACCTTGTCCCTATCTCCGTCACAGTGGACAGTGCCACCCCCTGCTCAGATATTTAATCTCAGCTTCATCTTTGACTCTGGCCTTCTCCTTTGTCCTACACATCCAGGCCAGGTAAAAATAGTGTCACCACTTCTTGCCCAGTGTAATGGAGCAGCTGCCCCACTTCTGGAAAACAAGGGTTAAAAGCAGCCCTGGAGAGGTCTGTGGCTGTGAAAGGCAAGACTGATTGGGGATGCAGCCACAGGTGTGGCCAGCTCAATCGGGGCCCAGCTGGCCCTTATAAGAAGGCTGAGGGCCAGGGGCTACAGGAGTCTCACTCTGGCCCTGGAGTGGGAAAGGCTAGCTGGCTATGAGCAAGGTATTGAAGCAGAGCAGTACTGGGGAATAGGGCAAGGGAGCTGGGGAACTCCAGCCTGGTAAAGCCCCAGGCTGCAGGCCTTGTTGAAGGCCCAGAAAGGTACTGGGGCTGCAGAGGGGCAGCCCGAGGATAGGCAAAGGCAGCAGGTCCTACCCCCTTGCCAACAATGAGTGGCCATTACACTGCAGTCTGCCCCAGTGAGCAGGGGCTAGATGATGACTGGCAGTAGCCACTGAGGCAAGGTAGGTTTAGAGGGTTGGGGGTTCCCCAGAGAGGGTAGACCCAGAGTGTGGGGGTACTGCTGGGCAGAACCCTGAGGTAAAGAGGCATCGGCATCCAGGAGGGACATGGGGCCAGCAGCAGGTGAGACACCGGCCTGCAGAGGATGCTCTGGGCTGGACCAGAGCTAATTTCCTAGACAATCAGCAACAGGCACCATGCCAGTGAATCTTTGCCTCGCTACACCCAGCATCTCCAAGATCCAGCCTTTCTTCTCTGCCCACACAGGCAAAATACTTGTCCAGACACTGACCATCTTACACCGTGACCACTGAAATCCCCTCTTCAGTCTCGGTGCCTGCAATCTTCCTCCCCCCCACTGGTTTATACAACATGCTGCTGCTAGATCATTCTCCTGGCTTGCTGTTCTATGTCACCCCTGTCTACACCCTGCCACTGAGTCCCCCTCTTCCACCACATCAGACGCAGGATACCTTCTTATCCTAACCTTCCATAGCCCTACATATCCATCCTACCGTCTTCTCATGAGATTGACTCTTGCCTTCGCTCTGCCAGTGATGCTCACTTTGATTGCCCCCTGACTTCTCCAACGAGCACCTTCACCCTTTCTCTCTTGCTGCCCCTTATGAAAAAATCCTGAGAGCCTCTGCATTATCCTCCTTCAAGCCTCCTGAAACCTCTCCACTTCTGTAATGCACACAGAGAAGTGTCAGTATAACAACCACTGGGCAGTGGATGAGCTGTGAATACTGTGATTACTGCTCCTGACTGGCTAAGAATTGTGAAACTGGTCATCTTTGTTAAAAAGCATATTCTTTTTGTTGCCCTGTTTGTTTTCCCCACTCCTGCCCTGCTGTTTCTCATTCACCTGGTATGTCTTGTCTCTGAGGGCTTGCTTACATCCAATGAAGTGAGCTGTAGCTCACGAAAGCTTATGCTCAAATAAATTTGTTAGTCTCTAAGGCCACAAGTACTCCTTTTCTTTTTGCTTACGTGGGGACACTCATGAAAGCTAATCCAAATTAACTAAATGTGTGAATTCAAAGCCAGCTAGTTAAACCTCATTGAACCCTGCATGGATGCTCTTACTCAGAAGTAAAATGACCTTAATTTGGTTTAGCTTAATTACATTTTGGAAGTGAATTAAACTGGAACAAAGTATGATTACTTTAATTCTGAATAAGAATATCCATATGGGTTTAATGGGGTTTAATTAATCTTCTTTGAATTCACACCTTTAGTTAATATGGATTAATTTTCAGGAGTGTCCACATGTAGACATGCCCTTAGCCCTTGTCTACACTACGGGGTTAGGTCAAATTTAGCCGTGTTAGGTTGATACCGGGAGGAAGCACAGGCAGGAATGTCTGTGAGGGGAGGGCTCCTGCCTCATACTGGGAATGAGGGGCGATCAACAGGTTATCTCAAGTGCTTATATACAAATGCACAAAGCCTTGGAAACAAGCAGGGAGAACTGGAGGTCCTGGTGATGTCAAGGAATTATGACGTGATCGGAATAACAGAGACTTGGTGGGATAACTCACATGACTGGAGTACAGTCATGGATGGTTATAAACTGTTCAGGAAGGACAGGCAGGGCAGAAAAGGTGGGGAGTAGCACTGTATGTAAGGGAGCAGTATGACTGTTCAGAGCTCCGGTACGAAACTGTGGAAAAACCTGAGTGTCTCTGGATTAAGTTTAGAAGTGTGTGCAACAAGAGTGATGTCATGGTGGGAGTCTGCTATAGACCACCGGACCAGGGGATGAGGTGGATGAGGCTTTCTTCCGGCAACTCACGGAAGCTACTAGATCGCATGCCCTGATTCTCATGGGTGACTTTAATTTTCCTGATATCTGCTGGGAGAGCAATACAGCGGTGCATAGACAATCCAGGAAGTTTTTGGAAAGCGTAGGGGACAATTTCCTGGTGCAAGTGCTAGGAGAGCCAACTAGGGGGCGCTTTTCTTGACCTGCTGCTCACAAACCGGGTAGAAGTAGGGGGGGAAGCAAAAGTGGATGGGAATCTGGGAGGCAGTGACCATGAGTTGGTTCAGGATCCTGACGCAGGGCAGAAAGGTAAGCAGCAGGATACGGACCCTGGACTTCAGGAAAGCAGACTTTGACTCCCTCAGGGAACAGATGGCCAGGATCCCCTGGGGACTAACATGAAAGGGAAGGGAGTCCAGGAGAGCTGGCTGTATTTCAAGGAATCCCTGTTGAGGTTACAGGGACAAACCATCCCGATGAGTCGAAAGAATAGTAAATATGGCAGGACCAGATTGCTTAATGGTGAAATCCTAGCGGATCTTAAACATAAAAAAGAAGCTTACAAGAAGTGGAAGCTTGGACATATGACCAGGGAAGAGTATAAAAATATTGCTCGGGCATGTAGGAAAGATATCAGGAGGGCCAAATCGCACCTGGAGCTGCAGCTAGCAAGAGATGTCAAGAGTAACAAGAAGGGTTTCTTCAGGTATGTTGGCAACAAGAAGAAAGCCAAGGAAAGTGTGGGCCCCTTACTGAATGAGGGAGGCAAGCTAGTGACAGAGGATGTGGAAAAAGCTAATGTACTCAATGCTTTTTTGCCTCTGTTTTCACTAACAAGGTCAGCTCCCAGACTGCTGTGCTGGGCAACACAAAATGGGGAAGAGATGGCCAGCCCTCTGTAGAGATAGAGGTGGTTAGGGACTATTTAGAAAAGCTGGACGTGCACAAGTCCATGGGGCCGGACGAATTGCATCCGAGAGTGCTGAGATTGGCGGCTGTGATTGCAGAGCCTTGGCCATTATCTTTGAAAACTCGTGGCGAACGGGGGAAGTCCCGGATGACTGGAAAAAGGCTAATGTAGTGCCCATCTTTAAAAAAGGGAAGAAGGAGGATCCTGGGAACTACAGGCCGGTCAGCCTCACCTCAGTCCCTGGAAAAATCATGGAGCAGGTCCTCAAAGAATCAATCCTGAAGCACTTAGAGGAGAGGAAAGTGATCAGGAACAGTCAGCATGGATTCACCAAGGGAAGGTCATGCCTGACTAATCTAATCGCCTTTTATGATGAGATTACTGGTTCTGTGGATGAAGGGAAAGCAGTGGATGTATTGTTTTCTTGACTTTAGCAAAGCTTTTGACACGGTCTCCCACAGCATTCTTGTCAGCAAGTTAAGGAAGTATGGGCTGGATGAATGCACTATAAGGTGGGTAGAAAGCTGGCTAGATTGTCGGGCTCAACGGGTAGTGATCAATGGCTCCATGTCTAGTTGGCAGCCGGTGTCAAGTGGAGTGCCCCAGGGGTCGGTCCTGGGGCCCGTTTTGTTCAATATCTTCATAAATGATCTGGAGGATGGTGTGGATTGCACTCTCAGCAAATTTGCGGATGATACTAAACTGGGAGGAGTGGTAGATACGCTGGAGGGGAGGGATAGGATACAGAAGGACCTAGACAAATTGGAGGATTGGGCCAAAAGAAATCTAATGAGGTTCAGTAAGTATAAGTGCAGGGTCCTGCACTTAGGATGGAAGAATCCAATGCACCGCTACAGACTAGGGACCGAATGGCTCGGCAGCAGTTCTACGGAAAAGGACCTAGGGGTGACAGTGGACGAGAAGCTGGATATGAGTCAGCAGTGTGCCCTTGTTGCCAAGAAGGCCAATGGCATTTTGGGATGTATAAGTAGGGGCATAGCGAGCAGATCGAGGGACGTGATCGTTCCCCTCTATTCGACACTGGTGAGGCCTCATCTGGAGTACTGTGTCCAGTTTTGGGCCCCACACTACAGGAAGGATGTGGATAAATTGGAAAGAGTACAACGAAGGGCAACGAAAATGATTAGGGGTCTAGAGCACATGACTTATGAGGAGAGGCTGAGGGAGCTGGGATTGTTTAGTCTGCAGAAGAGAAGAATGAGGGGGGATTTGATAGCTGCTTTCAACTACCTGAAAGGGGGTTTCAAAGAGGATGGCTCTAGACTGTTCTCAATGGTAGCAGATGACAGAACGAGGAGTAATGGTCTCAAGTTGCAATGGGGGAGGTTTAGATTGGATATTAGGAAAAACTTTTTCACTAAGAGGGTGGTGAAACACTGGAATGCGTTACCTAGGGAGGTGGTGGAATCTCCTTCCTTAGAGGTTTTTTAAGGTCAGGCTTGACAAAGCCCTGGCTGGGATGATTTAACTGGGACTTGGTCCTGCTTTGAGCAGGGGGTTGGACTAGATGACCTTCTGGGGTCCCTTCCAACCCTGATATTCTATGATTCTATGATTCTATGATTTTAAAATGAATGCGTCTACACAACCAACCCTGTTCCATCAACCTAAAGGGCTCTTAAAATCTACTTCTGTACTCCTCCCTGGAGTGGGGAGTAGCACTAAAATAGACCTTGCTAGGTCGAATTTGGGGTAGTGCAGATGCAATTCGATGGTATTGGCCTCCAGGAGGTATCCCAGAAACTCCAATGTGACCGCTCTGGACAGCACTTTGAACTCCGATGCACTAGCCAGGTACACAGGAAAAGCCCTGGGAAATTTTGAATTTCATTTCCTGTTTGGTCAGCTTGGCAAGCTCAGCAGCACAGGTGACCATGCAGTCCCCCAGAATCACAAACAAGCTCCAGCATGGACCGAAAGGGAGACACTGGATCTGATTGCTGTAAGGGGAGAAGAATCTGGCCAAACTCCGATCAAAAAGACGAAATGCTAATATACTTGCCAAAATCGCACAGGGCATGGTGGAGAGAGGCTACAACAAGGCCACACAGCAGTGCCGCATGAAAGTTAAGGAGCTCAGGCAAGCCTACCAAAAGACAAAGAAGTCAAATGGTTGCTCTGGGTCAGAGCCCCATACGTGCTGTTTATGATCAGCTGCATGGCATTCTAGGGGAAGACCCCACCACTACCCCACCACTGTCTGTGGACACTTGCAAGGGGGAGTCTCACACAACAGGGAGGAGGATTTGTGGATGAGGAGGAGGAGGAAGTGGCGGAAGAGGAGGAGGAGGAGAATTCGCAGCAGGCAAGCGGTGAATCCATTCTTCCCGGCAGCCAGGACCTTTTCATCATCCTGGAGCCAATACCCTCCAAGACAGGATCCCTGACCCTGAAGCCGGAGAAGGCACCTCTGGTGAGTGCATATTTGTACTACAGTACAGGGTTTAAAAGCAATGGAGTTTAATGTTTGATTTGCCTGAAGAATTGAGATGCATTCGTGGCCAGTACAGCTACTGGAAAAGTCTGTTAATGTGTCTGAGGATGGAGCGGGAATCCTCCAGGGACATCTCCATGAAGCTCTCCTGGAGGTACTCTGAAAGCCTTTGCAGAAGGTTTCTGGGGAGGGCTGCTTATTTCGTCCTCCATGGTAGGACACTTTACCATGCCAAGCCAGTAGAAAGTAGTCTGGAATCACTGCAGCACAAACCATGGCAGCGATTGGTCCTGGGTTTTGGTCACATTCAAGCAACATTCTGTCTTTATCTTTCTGTGTTAGCCTCAGGAGAGTGATATCATTCATGGTCACCTGGTTGAAATAGTAAAATTTTTGTAAAGGAACAGTAAAAGGACCCCGTTCATGCTGGGTTGTTGCACTTGGCTAAAAGGGATCATCCCGGAGAATAGTCATGTGGTGGGGGGAGGGTTAAGGGATCATCCCAGAGAATAGCCGTGCAGTGGCGGGACGGGTGAAGGGATTATCCCAGAGAATAGCCATGTGGTGGGGTGGGGGGAGGTGTGTGTTGCACATTCACCTGAAAACTGCAGCCCCTCCTTTTAAATGTAAAACCCAACCAGCATTGCTTGCTATAGGAAAGGATGGCGCTGCAGTTTGAAACCATTCCCACATGTTATGAAGGCGGAAGAAGCCAACCCCCCATACCAAAAGGCTTACCATGGCTGCCTGGAAACCGAATTCTGTTGCCCAGCTATGTGTGATGTGTCACCATACCGGCAGGTGCTCAATATAAAAGGCAAAATGCGATCTTGTACCTAAAGCAAATGTGCTGTGTGCTATGAATTGCTTGATTCACTGTGAAAGTCTCCCTTTTGTTCTCAGAAATGCATCATTTTAAACTTTACTCTCCCTTTTTATCTCCCCCCCAGGTGCAAATGTATCTATGCTCCCCCTATCATCTCCGTCCCTGAGGTTATCGCAGATTAGAAGGCGAAAAAAACACACTCGGGACATGTTTTCAGAGCTCATGCAGTCCTTCCGCACTGATAGGGCACAGCTTTAATGCATGGAGGCATTCAGTCGCATAGGCCAGGAAAGCATTAAGTGAGTGCGAAAAGCAGAGGCAGGAGGCGATGTTGAGGCTAATGGGGGAGCAAACGGACACATGATGAAGCATCTGTTGGAGCTGCAGGAAAGCCAACCAAGAGCACAGACCCCCGCTGCATCCATTGTATAACCGCCTGCCCTCCTCCCCAAGTTCCAGATCCTCCTCACCCAGTCACCCAAGAATGCGGGGCGGGGAGGCTCCGGGCACCCAGCCACTCCACTCTAGAGGATGTGGAGCAACAGAAGACTGTCATTCAAACAGTTTTGATTTTTAGCGTGGCTACAGTAAACAATGTGGCCTTGTCCTTCCCTCCTCCCACAACCCACACCACCCGGGATACTTTGTCAAGTTATCTCACTTTTTTTAATTAATAAAGAAAGTATGCATGGTTTCAAAACAATAGTTACTTTATTTCCTTTGCCAGCTGTGATGAAGGGGGGAGGTGGTTGGCTTACAGGGAATTAAAATCAACAAGGGAGGCGGGCTTGCAGCAAGAAGAAACACACACAGATGTCACACCGTAGCCTGGCCAGTCACGAAACTGGTTTTCAAAGCCTCTCTGATGTGCAGCATGCATAGTTGTGCTCTTCTAATAGCCCTGGTGTCTGGCTGCTCAAAATCGGCCACAAGGCAATTTGCCTCAACCTCCCACCCTGCCATAAATGTCTCTCCCTTACTCTCACAGATATTATGGAGCACACAGCAGCAGCAATAACAATGGGAAAGCTGGTTGCGTTGAGATCTAACCTAGTCAGCAAATAGTACCAGCGAGCTTTTAAACATCCAAAGGCACATTCTACCACCATTCTGCACTTGCTCAGCCTATAGTTGAACTGCTCCTTACTACTGTCCAGGCTGCCTGTGTAGGCTTCATGAGCCATGGGAGCAAGGGATAGGCTGGGTCCCCAAGGATAACTATTGGCATTTCAACATCCCCATGGTAATGTTCTGTTTGGGGAAGCAAGTCCCTTCTTGCAACTGCTCGAACAGCCTTGAGTTCCTAAAGATGCAAGCATCATGCACCTTTCCCGGCCATCCCATGTTGATGTCGGTGAAATGTCCCTTGTGATCTACCAGTGCTTGCAGCACCACTGAGAAGTACCCCTTGCAGTTTACGTACTGGTTGGCAAGGTGGCCTGCTACCAAGATAGGGATATGTGTTCTATTGCCCCACCACAGTTAGGGAACCCCATTGCAGCAAAGCTATCCAGTATGACCTGCACATTTCCCAGAGTCACTAATCTTGATAGCAGAACATCAATGATTGCATTGGATACTTGGATCATAGCAGTCCCCACATTAGACTTGCCCACTCCAAATTGAGTGCTGACTGACTGGTAGCAGTCAGGTGCTGCAAGCTTCCACAGGGCTATCACCACTTGCTTCTCAACTATCAGGGCAGCTCTCATCTTGGTATTCCTGCACTTCAGGGCGGAGGAAAGCAACTCAAAAAGTTCAAGGAAAATGGCCTTATGCATGCAAAAGTTTCACAGCCACTGTGAATCATCCCATACCCGCAACACTATGCGGTCCCACCAGTCTGTGCTTGTTTGCCAGGCCCAGAATCAGCGCTCCACGGTATCAACCAGCCCCGCTGCCGCCATGATGTGCCAATTTCCACAGCCCATGCTTTCAGGAATATCTGTGTCCATGTCCTCATCACAATCATCCTCGTGCTGGTGTCTCTTAGCCCGGTTCTGCACATATTCCAGGATAATGCGTGAGGTGTTTACAATGCTCACAACAGCAGCGGTGAGCTGAGCGGGCTCCATGCGTGCCACGGTATGGCATCTGCACAGGTAACCCAGGAAAAAAAGGCACGAAACGATTATCTGCCATTGCTTTCATGGAGGAAGGGAGGGAGGGGCAACTGACCACATGTACCCAAACCACCATCGACAATGTTTTTGCCCCATCAGGCATTGGGAGCTTAACCTAGAATTCCAATGGGCAGCGGAGACTGCGGGAACTGTGGGATAGCTACCCACAGTGCACTGCTCCGTAAGTTGATGCTAGCCATGGTATTGAGGATGCACTCTGCCAACTTAATGCACTTATTGGGGACATACACAATTGACTGTATAAAATCAA
Source organism: Dermochelys coriacea (assembly GCF_009764565.3). NCBI lineage: Eukaryota > Metazoa > Chordata > Testudines > Dermochelyidae > Dermochelys > Dermochelys coriacea. The sequence continues at coordinate 130,492,348 of NC_050072.1, forward strand.
TTTCTAAAAATCGACTTCTATAAAATTGACTTAATTTCATAGTGTAGACATACCCTTAAACTGTAAAGTCTTTGAGGCTAGGACTGTTGTTTACTATGTGTTTGTACAGCTCCTAACACAATGGCGTCCTGACCTGGTTGAGGTCTCTTGACGTTATCACTATATAAGTATAGTAGAGTTTATGTGTAAATAGTGTTCAGCCTGAGCTCTCCCAACATTGGTCTGTATCTCCAGAAACCTTGACAACTGGCTAAAGAGAAATGGGGCACTTCCTAGACCAGCATTTCCCAAACTGTGTTCCGCGAACACTGGTGTTCCGCACGATGTGAATAGGTGTTCCGTGAAAGAATCTAGAATTTAATTTTGACTCTTGCACTTGATTTTTGTACTACTTTATACAAGCTTTCCAGTTAGAAATTGTTAGTTCAAGTTATTTTAAATTTGTATTTTTGCTTTGTTTTATAAAATAAAATATTTTGAGCATAAATAACACCATTTTTTATTTGAAAACCAAACGACTACAAATAATATTATAAGTGTTCTGTAATAGGCTAAAAAGTGTTCCATGGCCAAAAAGTTTGGGAAACTGTCCTAGACAATGAAAAGGTCAAAGAGGTAGAAATGCTAAAATGAAACAACTTGTTTCCAACCAGGGATAGCTGTTTGAATGGGTGATGGAGTCACAGCACCCCAGCACTGTGGAAATCTAGACTATTTCCATCATCGGTCCCTGCAGGAGCCGCCAAGGCAGACACACTGCAAGCAGGTCAGCCGCACTTTGAATGTGACAGCCCTTTAATCTCCATTGTCACATGAGTAACTGCCCAGAAAAAAATAAATCCGGTGTATAAGTAGTGTCTGCCCTTGGGCACATTGTAATCATGCCTTCTAGGCGATCACATCATTTCATTATGCTGCTGGCATTTATCGTCATGACAGCACTTACAAAGATTCCTCGTGTACTTTGCTATCCTAGGATTGTTCAATATAATGGAAAGAAGGAGTTCTCTGATCACATGGGCCCAAATCAAACCCCTTGATCCAAGCAGTGCCAAATCTGGAGGAAGTTTGGATGCACTTGGCACCTGGCTGACCTACAACTCCTTGATATCAACAGTGTCAAACTTTGCAGCTCAGGCACATCTCTATCCTACACATAGAAAACGTATTTGTGGCCCTGATGCCATTCTAAAGAAGCAGGAGTGGCCTTGACCCCATTCTAACACCCTGGTTTTGGTGCCTTGGAACTCTCTGAAATGTTGACTTTTCTGTTTTTGCGTCTGCCTGTAGGTGATTTTTATTTTGCGTTTGAACAAAAACAGTCCAGTCATGTCTGAGTTCAAGGACAATGATGATATACTTTTAACAATGCAGGAGAACTTCCTGTGAGCTTTTAAATAGTTCAGAGATGAACTGGTGAGGGTAGAGCGCTGAAATTAGGCCACATTGAGGAGACCTGCCTTGGAGACTTTCCAGTGAAATTTTGTTTTTAATTTGACTAGGTTATGATCCTGTGGAAATTGCATGTGACACATGCCCAGTATATTTTGCATGGGCTTTTACCCATCCTTATTAAGGATCTAATTCTGCTATTCATTTGCACACAGATGCAGTACACAGCGTACAGCTAATGATGGTGGCTTTGCATGTGGCTAACTTAGCTACGTATTGAATAGTGTACTGAAGGTGTAAAGGGGGCAGAGAGCCCTGCTGTGAATTTGGGAGATTCTCTAGGGAGTGCCTCACTCTGATGCATTTTATTTATTTTTTGCATTATCCTAATGTCTTAATAGTTACCCAGCTCCTAAGACTCTCAGCACCTCCCGATGTGCACAGAATAAATTATCCTGCAAGTATTGAGTTAAATGGTTCCTGGATATGGAATTTACACACGATTACTGCCAACTTGTTGCGAGCCAGTGGAGCTTTAAAACCCTTTGAGCAAAGCACCTTCTTTTTGTTCCTTTCCTTTTTAAAACTTAGGCTAATCTATAGCTACATTTCTGTGAAGACAAAGTTAAGGTTGCCCAATTAAATGCTCAAAAGTAGAGATACCTCAGCAAAGGCTGCCTACGTAAGCTTAACTCTGCCCTGTGAGTGATTCCCCCCACTTTAATTACCTGATCATGCTGATTTACATGCTGTAAAAGGGTGGCTTGTCCCTTAAGGGCTGGAGGGCAGGGGCTAGCTGAACCTCATTACAAACTGAGCCATACCTGGGAAAGATCAGGATGATTGCCCTATAAAGAACAGCAGGAAGCTGCAGTGAAGGGAAGAAGCTCAGAAACCGGTAGAGAGATAGCTGGGAGTGAATGGGAAGGGCTCCTGCATGGAAGACCCTGTGACTGAGAGGAGCCCAGGAAGCAGGAGGCTCCTTTGCGGAAACCTGGATGGAGTTTGGATCTAGACATTTAAGAGCCTAAGGAGTCTCTGCTAACTAGGAAGAGCTGAGAGGATGGGCTGTTGTGACGAAGTGGGGGATTTTCTTAAGAGTTTTGCGTGAATATTGTGTGGGTCACAGTTTCCCTATGTGCTGTATATATAAGGAGGTGGGGTGAGAGGGTTTGTTGTTACAGAGGACCAGGTGTGACCTCGCCTAGCGGTCAGGACCCTGGACAACTGCCTGGAGATGGGGGATCCTAGCAACCCATGATCTGTTGACCAGGAGGCCCATCCAGCTTGGCAGTCAGCCGTTCTGACCAGAGGGAGGACAAAGAGCTGAGGAGAGAGGACCCCATTGATCTGACCAGCCAGTGGGACTGAAGAGAGAAGGACGGAAGAAAGAAGGCCCAAGAAACTTGTTTACCTGGGTCCAAAGACAAAGGATAGTGGAGGAGCTGTTGGGGGAGATGATATAGGATGATTGGCTGGAAGGAGGGAGCTTCTGGACTGGGGAGAGAGAGAAGCCAGAGCCCACCTGGATGCAGGAGAGACCTAGATGTACTGTGCTGAGGGTTGCTAGGTCTGAAGGCCTGGAGAGTTTCCTGTGTTTGGTTCACATGCTTAACAAACCCTCCTGTTTTACGCTGGCAGAGAGTTGCTCAGGTCTAGAGATGAAGGTTGCATTATTCCCTAGGTTGGAGGCCCCAGGGTCCAGAGCGAGTGGACTCCCTGAGGGGGCCCATGGCAAGGGACAGACATGCTGAAGGCTGAGAGAGGTGCAGTTCCAGGAGGGGGCAGGGCCTATGGCTTAACCCCCGAGAGAGTGGACCCCTGAAAAGGGCTGTTGCACTGAAGGGGCTTCCTCCCAGGGACTGTCCATAGCCAGGAGAGAGAATGAGTCCTGTGAGTCTGTGAGAGCAGACTCCGAGAGAAGAATAGCTCTGGCTGTGCAAGAAGACACCAGCGCTCAGTATGGACTATTGTGTGCTGGCAGACTGTTTTGTGGGACCTTGAGGATTGTTAAGAAATATTTCTTTATTGAACTTGCCCCAGGCAGGGGTGGTGGTAACCCAGAGAGAAGCCTGTGTGCAGTTCTTCAGGGGTCCCAAAGAGGGGGAAACAGAAGCAGGGTGCCGCAGAGACAAGTCTGGCTATGAGAGGCTGCTCAGGTCAGCCAACCCTGTTACACATTGACTCATACATACTCTCATAGAGCCAAGCACCATAGTCACATCACATGGACAGTAAACACAGTGCATGGGAGTTATTGGCAGCAATCTTCCTCCATATTTTGCAATCTTGGAACAGCCTTGAGAAGTGTCCCATTTTGTGTGCCATCCAGTTAGCCACCGCACGGAACCACCCTAGCCGTGTGTGTCCACTGGCACCAATTCTGCAAAGTTTGCTTTGGCAATCTTCCTCCACTCATCCAACCCACGTGTGCCTCAAACTTAAGTTTTCTTTGTCTGTTTGTTTTGCTGATGTCCAGTATCAGGTCAGTTATGAGCATAAACCTCCTTGTTAGTTGTGTGTGAAGCATATCTAATATTGTCAGGGTTCCCTCCCCACTCTGAACTTTAGGGTACAGACATGAGAACCCGCATGAAAGACCCCCTAAGCTTATTTCTACCAGCTTAGGTTAAAAACTCCCCAGGCACAAATTCTCCCTTGTACCTTGGGTTTAAGTAACACTGCCACCACCAAGTGATTGAACAAAGAACCAGGGAAAAGGACCACTTGGAGTTCCTCTTTCCCCGCAAGCCCTTACATCCCCTTTCCTGGGGAGGCTTGAGAATAATATCCTAACCAATTGGTTACAAAATGATCAAAGACCCAAACCCCTGGGTCTTGGAACAATGGAAAAATCAGTCAGGTTCTTAAAAGAAGGATTTTATTTAAAGAAAAGGTAAAAGAATCACTTCTGTAAAATCAGGATGGTAAATACTTTACAGGGTAATCAGATTCAAAACACAGAGGATTCCCCTCGAGACAAAACTTCAAAGTTACAAAAAATGGGATAAACCTCCCTCTAGCAAAGAGAAAATTCATAAGTTGAAAACAAAAGGTAATCTAACGTGCCTTGCCTTATTTACTTACTCTTTTTGCAATATCAGAGGCTTGTACAGGATGGGTTATAGGAGAAGGAGGTTTTTTTGACCTGATGCTTCTCTGCTTTCCAGGAGGAACACACCACAAAGCCTTCCCCTCCCCCAAGATTTGAAAGTATCTTCTTTCCCCATTGGTCAGGTGCAAACCAGGTTATTTGAGCTTCTTAACCCCTTACAGGTAAGGAGGAATTCTAGGTTACCCTTAGTTGTATGGTTATGACAAATGTGCAGCAATCTGAGGTCAGAAAGCCTCTTAGTGTCCTGTTTCCTTAGCATCCAGAGCTCCCATACACATATTTAATTTTACACTTCATGGAAATTCCTTTGCTTTTCCAAATGCCATTGAATATCACTAGAGCAGCAGTCAGAAGTCCACTTCTAAGTATCCCATCTCTAAGTATCACACTGCTTAGGTATCTCAGGGTACTCCAGTGCCGCCTCAGACTTGGGTAGAAATATTTTCACCTTTTCAACAGACATTGTTTCTTTATCTTTTTGTACAATATCTTTAGAACCAATGTCTCTGCTTCTACAATGACTCTTTCTAGCTATTTTTGCACCTCTTGTTGCGATGCCCCAGTCAAGTCAATATCATTGGCAAAGCACAGACGACTAATTTTTCATCCACCAATGGATACGGCCTCCTGTAGGTTTCCATCAGTGACTCTTCTTCAGAATAACAGTTGAAGAGGGTCAGTGATAGCATGCAGCCGTGTCTGACGTGTATCCCTCAATCAAACCAACTACTTTGCTCATGCCCGATAAACACCTCAGCTGTCATGCTCCTCTAGAGGTTTTGTATCAGCCTTAATATATTTTCACCAACTCAGACTAGTCTCAGGCTTCCCCTAAGAGGTTTGTGCCAAATGCTGTCAAACACTTTGGCAAAATCCACAAAGACGTGGGCCACTTTCCCACCATTCTTGTATAACACATGCAGATTGAATATTTGCTGTCTTTTGGCTCTAAATTGGGTTTGTTTTTCAGCTAGAAAGTTCTCTATCTTGAGTGCACTTGTCTTCTGGATGATGCACAGCAGTATTTTGCTAGGGTAAAGAATCATAGAATATCAGGGTTGGAAGGGACCTCAGGAGGTCATCTAGTCCAACAACCTGCTCAAAGCAGGACCAATCCCCAACTAAATCATCCCAGCCAGGGCTTTGTCAAGCCTGACCTTAAAAACTTCTAAGGAAGGATATTAGGAAAAACTTTTTCTCGAGGAGAGTGGTGAAACACTGGAATGTGTTACCACCCTAGGTAACACATTCCAATGTTTCACCACTCTCCTAGAGAAAAAGTTTTTCCTAATATCCAACCTAAACCTCCACCACTGCAAGTTGAGACCATTACTCCTCGTTCTGTCATCTGCTACCATTGAGAACAGTCTAGATCTAGTATGTTAATAATGAGGCCATGCATTAATATCCACAAATAATCGGGCCCTCCTTTTTATGAATAGGAACCATCAGGGGCTGGGTCCAAGTCTTTGGCCATCTTCTAACTCGCAAATCACATCGACAAGCTTGTGGTATGGCCAGATGATTGTCACTCCACTACTTTTAATTCGTTCTGCTTGATCCCATACTCAGAGCTAGTATATCATTCAGCTTTTCTAATATGTACAGTTTTGTGTATACTAGCAGATCAGTGGCCACAAAAGTCATTTTTATGAAAAATACACCATAAACTGCATTTACACCACACTTATAGATATTGAGGCTGGAATGGTCCATTTTGATCATCTAGTCCGACTTCCTGTATAATAAAGCCCAACTCAACCAATTGTTCTCCCATCTGGCTGAATACATGTACCTGTTATATTATACAACAAAGAGCAATACTGAAATGCAATAATGAACCTCTATAGGCCACGTCAAGGTTCCTTCCCCACTCTGAACTCTAGGATACAGATGTGGGGACCTGCATGAAAACCTCCTAAGCTTACTTTTACCAGTTTAGGTTAAAACTTCCCCAAGGTACAAACTATTTTGCCCTTTGCCCTTGAACTTCCACAGCCACCACCAAATGTTTGACTGGGTTTACTGGGAAAACATTGTTTGGAAATGTCTTTTCCCCCCAAAATCCTCACCAAAATCTGCACCCCCCTGCCTGGGGAAGGCTTGATTAAAAATCCTCACCAATTTGCATAGGTGACCACAGACCCAAACCCTTGGATCTTAAGAACAATGAAAAAAGCATTCAGTTTCTTACAAGAAGAATTTTAATATAAGAAAAGGTAAAAAGAATCACCTCTGTAAAATCAGGATGGTAAATACCTTACAGGGTTGTTAGATTCAAAACATAGAGAATCCCTCTAGGCAAAACCTTAAGTTACAAAAAGACACAAAAACAGGAATATCCATTCTATTCAGCACAGTCTAATTTCTCAGCCATTTAAAGAAATCCTAATCTAACGCATATCTAGCTAGATTACTTACTAAGTTCTAAGACTCCATTCCTGTTCTGTCCCCGGCAAAAGCATCACACAGACAGTCACCCCTTTGTTTCTCCCTCCCTCCCTCCAGCTTTGAAAGTATCTTGTCTCCTCGTTGGTCATTGTAGTCAGGTGCCAGCAAGGTTATCCTAGCTTCTTAACCCTTTACAGGTGAAGGGGTTTTTCCTCTGGCCAGGAGGGATTTTAAAGATGTTTACCTTCCCTTTATATTTATGACAGGCCACCTTGGTTCACAGCTGTTAGCTTCACAGTTAGTTACATGTCAGTGGAGGAGATACTTAGCTAATGAAGTCTGCACTGCCCATGATTGGAGATCTGCTGGGTTCAGGGTTGAGTCTTCTGATCTTTATTGGTTGGAAGGGGGAAAAATCTCATGTCTCTTTCCCTTCTGCCAGAAGGATGATGTTGGGGGATTCTCTGCTGTCATTTCCTCCTCTCCTATGGATTTTACTGTGGGAGGGGATGATCCAGTTACTTGATGATAAATGACTCATTTTAAGAGGGAATGCCCAATTTATATCCCAGAATCCAAGTATATAGATGTAAGTAGAGTCAGGATGAGCTCTACCCTGACATCTGGTGGTGAGTTGTGGAAAAGAACTTCAGGGGCTGATCTCATTTGCATAGGCACACTCATCCCGCCTAGATGGTCACTCTGGCTGCTGTAGGAGCCCCAGTTTCTCTGTTATTGGGGCAGGAAGAATAAACTGTTGTTATCCTGATTATGTGAATCAAGGACAGTGGAACTGTAATTGGATTTGTGTTATGATGGAAGGACTCACCATCAACGTCGAAGCACTCACTAGGCCAGGATCATGGGTTCCAAAAACCAGTGAATTGAGAGAAGTTGGGGATAGGTATTAATACTTGGAGGGTATGAGTCCTGGTGAAGACCAATTGCACTGCCTCCTTTTCTCCACTGTGAAATATCAGAGCTAATTTTGAGTCTAGTAGGAGTCTAGTTACAGGCTGCTGAGCTGAATTAATTTTGGGCTTAATAGTGCACCATCACTGAGGCTCCCCTATTACAAGCTAAAATCACTAAGAGCTGAAATCACTGAGTGCTGTGTTAAGTAGTTGGGGGGGGGGCGAAGATATATTGTGGAGTGGCTGGTGAGCAGAGCAGTTTGTGGGATGGCTGGTGGAGCAGAGTGGAGTGGAGCCTCACAGAGAGGCAGGGCAGTTGGCTTTGGACCATGTAAGGTGCCCCTTAACCCCCCCATTTCCACCCAGGCTGGGAGGTAAAACTCTGCAGATAAACGTTCGAACTCTGGGGCTGCACTGACTAGGGACAGACTTTTGGGTTGTTGGACTTTTGGGACTTTGGGGGACTTTTGGGTTGCTGGACTCAAGAACCAAAGGGAAAGAACATGGCCCAATTTGCTTGGCGTGGGTTTTTCTCATGGGTTGTGTTATAAATCCTGTTGGTGGTGTTTCCCCAACATAATGCCACATTGTTTCTCTCTGTTATTAAAAGGCTTTTGCTACACTCAGACACTGTGCTTGCGAGAGGGGAAGTATTGCCTCTTAGAGGCGCCCAGGGGGATGGTATATATTTGTCCCAGGTCACTGGGTGGGGGCTCGAGCCGGTTTTGCATTGTGTTATTGGAATGGAACCCCTAGATACTGAACCTGGCCCTTGTTGCTGCCAACTCTGATGGGCAGAAGGGTGATATAGAAATCATGGACATATTTGCCTAGGCTCTGATATATTTTCATCATGTGTAGTTAAAAAGACACACACAGAGAAACGAGCAGTAGTTTCCTCCGCTACTAAGAGATGCAGGTTAAAGGATTCATTCTCCAAAAGTGCCTTCTGAGAGGTATTGTCTCTGTGTCTGAGGTCTGAGTATGACAAACTATCAGTCATATGTGTGAGGAATGAAAGTGGGTCTGAGAATGATGTTTTGTGTTTTACATGGAATATGAATATGGCCTCCACGTAATTACAAACAAGCCCTTACCTACTACTTATTTGCTTTGTGCTGAGAAAAGCTAGACTTTGCTTCTGTGCCAAGGGGAAAGTTGTTTGGGAAGTGGTTCACTGCCTGCAACTGAGAACATGCACCAGAGGGTCACATTTGCTACTGAGCAAGATGGTGCTGATCAGTGTGTGAAGGCAAACCCAGCCCTCCCTTGCTTCCCCAGTAAGGCTTTCACGATCTGATAGTTTGCGTGTGGGTTTATGAAGGGAGAGCACTGACCTAGGTATGGTATGTTTTTCAGTTGCACATGGCATTTCACTGAGACTTCTGGGCATAGGCAACTGCAGCCCTCTGGGTCAGCGCCTCCCCTTCCCTCCCAGCGCCTCCGGCCTGCCATGATCAGCTGTTCAGGTGCATGCTACCTCTGAGGGTGACAGAACCAAAGTGTGAGTGCCTATCACAATTACCCTAAGATTTTGGGCCTACAGGTTTGAGGGGGGGTCATTAAATTATTCTTCCTCATCCTTGGCTAATATGTCCTGGTTGGTCAGAGTGAGAAGATTAACTCTCAGTCCATTAAGTGTTCCATATTCTCCCGTTTAGTGTATTCTCTACCTGCCTTTCTCTAGGTCTGAGTTATGTTGCTCGTGCAGAATATAGTCCGTTAGGTGGAGGAGACCCTCCAAAAGAGGGAAAGCATCAGTGCTGCCTTTTCGTCAAGTGATAATTGTCTATGTGCTGTCAGCAGAGAGCGATCCATCCCCAATGTCAAAGCTCACCTTCTCCTGGGTGTATATCTTTTAATCACTGGTCAAATGGCCAAGCAGAGCTGGACATGTGACAGGCTCTGGTTGAGCCTTGTGCACACACTTCATTTTATTCCATGTATTTTTTCAGCTTCTGGATGAGTGGGATAATTTTGAGTTGGGGCTAGGCATTGGGGATTACATTTAATTTTAATATTTCTTCCCTGCTGACTTTTGGTGTGTGGCCACCATAGATGACTTCAGGATGAGAAGTGAGGCCTGCATGCTTTCTTCCAACTCATTACTTATGAGGCATACAAAACTTCAGCCTTCTAACCAGGGCTGTATAGCAGGCAGCTTTTAGACACTGAATGAACTATTGCACTGGGATCTTTTTTTTAAACTATGCTGGATTGAGGAAGAGTCTCAAAAGCTTTAGTCACATGGTTAAAGTCGGGGCAAACTCTGCACCCATCATCTTTCCATGCTGGGGTAAAATTTGCATGATCTAATTACGAAAACAGGCAAAGAAGTAGATATGAGTGTGCCCAGAATCCCTGGGTCATGTCTTTTGTATTGCTACCAAAGAATAATCTCTATGTGAGTCCTAGTGAAGGGATTCAGACATTCCAGCTGCTTTTGGGTGCTCTCAGCCCTGTCTGTGGTGGATGCAATGTTCAGTTTGGAGCTCAGCCCTTTCTGTTGTGTCAAAGCCAGTGTCATAGTGGTGCTACTGCCAAGCCCGGGAATTGTGCTAGTAATGAGACCACCTCACTCCCCTCAGGCTCAAAGCTAACTCAGTGTGATAGTAGAAGGAGAAAAGAAGAGACAGGCAAACATTTGACTGCTTGCACACATCTGTGTTAAATTTACAATGTTTCCCTCTGCTTCTCTCTAAGCATCTCTCATTTACTCATTAAGTTATAGATGAGGCCAAGCAATAGGGGGGGAACATTTTCTGCCTCAGTGGAAATAGCATGGCTGAATATGCTTCTTTGAAACCTAATTTCCAGGTTAATGGGCTATAGCTGGAGACCAAGAGGGATCATTTCTGTTACTCTGCAGACAATAGTGCGATTGGATTATTCAGGGAACATGCAACTTTCTTGTAGGAGACAGAAAGGGAAAGAAAACGTTCCTACCTCCAGTTCTTAGCCTCTTGCCAGGTAGTTTACTGTGTGATGGGTGAGGCGTCGTAGCAGCTCTTATGCCTGATGACAGTGATACAGAAGCTACTATTGAGGAATCCACTGAAAAGCAAGAGGAATCCCTCTTCTCCTAGCCTTTTCCTCTTTGTTGCATACTTGTGCTGCTGTTTGCCACCCAGCAGTAGGGGTACCAGAGACAGAGATTTTCCAAAGAAACAGGGCCCAGTAATGACAGCTCCATTGTGTTGCTATCTGATTATACCTTTGGTACCCAGTTTTCCCATTGCTTTCTTTTGATTTCATAGACTCCTAGATTATCAGGGTTGGAAGGGACCTCAGGAGGTCACCGAGTCCAACCCCCTGCTTAAAGCAGGACCAATCCCCAACTAAATCATCCCAGCCAGGGCTTTGTCAAGCCTGACCTTAAAAACTTCAAAGGAAGGAGATTCCACCATCTCCCTAGGTAACCCACTCCAGTGCTTCACCACCCTCCTAGTGAAATAGTTTTTCCTAATATCCAACCTAAACCTCCCCCACTGCAACTTGAGACCATTATTGCTCGTTCTGTCATCTGCTACCACTGAGAACAGTCTAGATCCATCCTCTTTGGAACCCCCTTTCAGCTATTGAAAGCAGCTATCAAATCCCCCCTCATTCTTCTCTTGCGCAGACTAAACAATCCCAGTTCCCTCAGCCTCTCCTCATAAGTCATGTGTTACAGTCCCCTAATCATTTTGTTGCCCATCGCTGGACGCTTTCCAATTTTTTCACATCTTGTAGTGTGGGGCCCAAAACTGGACACAGTACTCCAGATGGGGTCTCACCAATGTTAAATAGAGGGGAATGATCATGTCCCTTGATCTGCTGGCAATGCCCCTACTTATACAGCCCAAAATGCCATTGGCCTTCTTGGCAACAACGGTACACTGTTGACTCATATCCAGCTTCTCATCCACTGTAATCCCCAGGTCCTTTTCGGCAGAACTGCTGCCTAGCCATTCGGTCCCTAGTCTGTAGCGGTGCATGGGATTCTTCTGTCCTAAGTTCAGGACTCTGCACTTGTCCTTGTTGAACCTCATCAGATTTCTTTTGGCCCAATCCTCTAATTTGTCTAGGGCCCTCTGTATCCTATCCCTACTCTCTAGCGTATCTACCTCTCCTCCCAGTTTAGTGTCATCTGCAAACTTGCTGAGGGTGCAATCCACGCCATCCTCCAGATCATTAATGAAGATATTGAACAAAACCAGCCCAAGACTGACCCTTGGTGAACTCCGCTTGATACCGGCTGCCAACTAGACATGGAGACATTGATCACTACCCATTGAGCCCAACAATCTAGCCAGCTTTATATCCACCTTATAGTCCATTCATCCAGCCCTACTTCTTTAACTTGCTGGCAGGAATACTGTGGGAGACCATACCAAAAGCTTTGCTAAAGTCAAGGAATAACACGTCTACTGCTTTCCCCTCATCCACAGAGCCCGTTATCTCGTCATAGAAGGCAATTAGATTAGTCAGGCATGACTTGCCCTTGGTGAATCCATGCTGATTGTTCCTGATCACTTTCCTCTCCTCTAAGTGCTTCAGAATTGATTCCTTGAGGACCTGCTCCATGATTTTTCCAGGGACTGAGGTGAGGCTGACTGGCCTGTAGTTCCCCGGATCCTCCTCCTTCTCTTCTTTAAAGATGGGCACTACATTAGCCTTTTTGCAGTCATCGGGGACCTCTCCCAATCGCCATGAGTTTTGAGAGATACTGATAATGGCCAATGGCTCTGCAATCACATCCGCCAACTCCTTTAGCACTCTTGGATGCAGCGCATCCGGCCCCATGGACTCATGGTTGTCCAGCTTTTCTAAATAGTCCTGAACCGCTTCTTTTTTCACAAAGGGCTGGTCACCTCCTCCCCATGTTGTGCTGCCCAGTGCAGTAGTCTGGGAGCTGACCTTGTTCGTGAAGACAGAGACAAAAAAAGCATTGAGTACATTAGCTTTTTCCACATCCTCTGTCACTAGGTTGCCTCCCTCATTCAGTAAGGGGCCACACTTTCCTTGACTTTCTTCTTGTTGCTAACATACCTGAAGAAACCTTTTTTGTACTCTTAACATCTCTTGCTAGCTGCAACTCCAGGTGTGATTTGGCCTTCCTGATTTCACTCCTGCATGTTTGAGCAATATTTTATACTCCTCCCTGGTCATTTGTCCAATCATCCACTTCTTGTAAGCTTCTTTTTTGTGTTTAAGATCAGCACGGATTTCACTGTTAAGCCAAGCTGGTCGCCTGCCATATTTACTATGCTTTCTACACGTCAGGATGGTTTGTCCCTGTAACCTCAATAAGGATTCTTTAAGATACAGCCAACTCTCCTGGACTCTTTCCCCCTCATGTTATTCTCCCAGGGGATCCTGTCCATCAGTTCCCTGAGGGAGTCAAAATCTGCTTTTCTGAAGTCCAGGGTCCATATTCTGCTGCTCTCCTTTCTTCCATATGTCAGGATCCTGAACTTGACCATCTCATGGTCACTGCTTCCCAGGTTCTCATCCACTTTTGCTTCCCCTACTAATTCTTCACAGTTTGTGAGCAGCAGGTCAAGAAGAGCTCTGCCCCTAGTTGGTTCCTCCCGCACTTGCACCAGGAAATTGTCCCCTATACTTTCCAAAAACTTCCTGGATTGTCTGTGCACCGCTGTATTGCTCTCCCAGCAGATATCAGGGTCATTGAAGTCTCCCATGAGAACCAGGGCCTGTGATCTAGTAACTTCTGTTAGTTGATGGAAAAAAGCCTCGTCCACCTCATTCCCCTGGTCCGGTGGTCTACAGCAGACTCCTATTACAACATCACCCTTGTTGCTCACACTTCTAAACTTAATCCAGAGACTCTCAGGTTTTTCTGCAGTTTCATACCTGAGCTCTGAGCAGTCATACTGCTCCCTTACATACAATGCGAAAGCTTATGCTCTAATAAATTTGTTAGTCTCTAAGGTGCCACAAGTACTCCTTTTCTTTTTGCGAATACAGACTAACACGGCTGCTACTCTGATACAATGCAATGTGTGTTTTTGCAGTGAATGGAAACTCTGGGACGTGGCATGGAGCATCCCAGCACTCATTACATTCCCAGATAACTGTACTTAAGTGCCTTTTGAGCTCATATAACATGGCCCTCAGTTTCAGCAGAATTCACACTGATTCTCCTTTGAGGCCACTTTACCAAACCCTGACTCAACTTCCTGTGTGTTTAACAAGCCCATCTTAATGGCTGTGGTTCAGTCTAAGAGGTTACATGTGCTGATCCCATTAATGACAAAGACGTCCAATTTTTGGTGGGGGAGGGATAGCTCAGTGGTTTGAGCATTGGCCTGCTAAACCCAGGGTTGTGAGTTCAAAGCTTGAGGGAACCATTTAGGGATCTGAGGCAAAAATTGGGGAGTGGTCCTGCTCTGAGCAGGGGCTTGGACTAGATGACCTCCTGAGCTCCCTTCCCACCCTGATATTCTATGATAACTCATGTTCCCTGTCTTTGTAGCTAGTACCCGCTTTGAATTGGCTTCCAACATGTCTTTGGCTTATTGAGCACTCTCTGGGAGCTGCTCCAGTGTAGACCTAGTGCTCACCTTTTTAAGTTGATTTAGAAATCACAGTCATCATGTATGCCCCCACATCAATTTAAATTTAATTGTATTGTAAATCTTGAGACTAATAGTCCATGTCTGTTGATGGGTGCTGTCTTTGGACATCCAAAATATGCTTGAGCATGCAGAGATTTAATCAGGAAGGCCAAAGCACAATTGGAGTTGCAGCTAGCAAGGGATGTGAAGGGTAACAAGAAGGGTTTCTACAGGTATGTTAGCAGCAACAACAAGAAGGTCAGGGAAAATGTGGGAGGCAACCTAGTGACAGATGACATGGAAAAAGCTGAAGTACTCAATGCTTTTTTGCCTTGGTCTTCACAGACGAGGTCAGCTCCCAGACTGCTGCACTGGGCAGCACAGTATGGGGAGGAGGTGAAAAGCCCTCAGTGGTGAAAGAACAGGTAAAGGACTATTTAGAAAAGCTGGACATGCACAAGTCCATGGGGCCGGATGGAATGCATCCCAGGGTGCTGAGGGATTTGGCTGATGTGATTGCAGAGCCGTTGGCTATTATCTTTGAAAACTCGTGGTGAATAGGGGAAGTCCTGGATGATTGGAAAAAGGCAAATATAGCACCCATTTTTTAAAAACCAAAGAAGGAGAATCCGGGAAACTACAGACCAATCAGCCTTACCTCTGTCCCCGGAAAAATCATGGAGCATATCCTCAAGGAGTCCATTTTGAAGCACTTGGAGCAGAGGAAGGTTATCAGGAACAGTCAACATGGCTTCATCAAGGGCAAGTCATGCCTGACTAACCTGATTGCCTTCTATGATGAGATAACTGGCTCTGTGGATACAGGGAAAGCGGTGGACGTGATATACCTTGACCTTAGCAAAGCTTTTGATACGGTCTCCTACAGTATTCTTGCCAGCAAATTAAAAAAGTATAGATTGGATGAATGGACTATAAGGTGGATAGAAAGCTGGCTAGATCATCAGGCTCAATGGGTAGTGATCAACAGCTTGATGTCTAGTTGGCAGCCGGTATCAAGCAGAGTGCCCCAGGGGTCGGTCCTGGAGCCGGTTTTGTTCAACATCTTCATTAATGATCTGGATGATGAGATGGATTGCACCCTCAGCAAGTTTGCAGATGACACTCAGCTGGAGGGATGGGATCATGTTGTTGCACTCAGCTTCCCTCCTATTGTTTTGAAAAAAAATGAGTGAGTTGAATAGTCAGATTGTAAGGAGTGTGTCTTCCCATGTGTTTGAACAGCATCAAGAATTCCTGAACAGGGAGTCCCCAGTCCTGGAAGGGACATTCAAGTGATGCTGCTATACAAATAAGTCAATGCCTTTTCCATACAGGGACCTCCTGAGGACCCTCCTCCCCTTTAGCTACAAGGGATGGCAGGGTGGTTGTGACTCTCAGATTGAAGAATCCCATAACAAGGCCTGAGAGCTCATCACTAAAGATCTTGGGTTTCTTGCAGTCCCTTCACAGCTACTCAGGGCAGGACTACGGATGCCTTGATGTTTGGGAAGAACTCCCTCAAGTCAATTCTCTGCCCTGGGGACACTGTCATCTAGGCTACAACTCGTGGCACTAGGGCCATTGCAAGTTCCCTGTCAATCCCAACCTGCAGCTGAGGCAGCTCCTCTGCTGAGCAGACATTATCATCTCCAACCACAAGGAGGGGCTAGCTAAGTATCTGGAGAAGTAGCATGAGCTATTACATCATCCAAGGACTGACCGCAAGGTTCTGATCCCAGCTTTGAAACACACTTACTCATTCTGTCCCTGTCAAGTCACACCACAATTTTAAAGCTTCGGATGTCTAAAATTAAACACCTAAATGTAGAGAGGATAAGCACCCACTGCTCCTGTTGACTTCTATGGGAGCTGCAGGTGCTCAGCACCTCTGAAAATCTGAGGATATTTTCAAGTAGATATTTAATTCTTGATTTAGGTGCCCAATTTTATGCACCCAAGTTTGAACATTTTCCCCTCAACCTTTCTGTGCCTCACATTGCATTTCTACAAATGGGTATAATCCTGAGCTACCTCACAGGGAAGCTGTGATAGTGCAATAGCTAATGCGCTGTATAAGATCCCAAATTCATCCAACTGCACACAGACCCCCTCCAGTGAGTGGCTAGGTACCTCTCATCCCCCAAGCACTCCTCCAGCATGTGTGGACAATGTACACATAGGGCTGAGTTTTCCAGTTTGTATCTCTGCTGTACAATATTCATGAAACGCTTATGGCAGTTACAGATGCTGTGGTTTGCCAAGCGTCTTGTGAAGTGTTTACAGTTTACTCTGGGATAAAAAGACATGTCCCAGACTGCTCAGCACAGCTTCAGTAGATATAGTTCCAACAAGGACCTGCTGCTTGCTTTTAAATACTGTCTTTTCTTCTCCTAGAGGATACTCTGTTGTATGTTCATTCTCTACTTTGAAAACTGCTAAAATATCGTTAGAGCTTGGGGAAACCTCCCTCTCTGACAGTTTGTTCAACACACACAATTTCATATGCTTACTTTAGGGCAAAAGGAGAGACAGCATCACAATGAAGGACTGAAGAAGAATATAAACCTGTACTAGGTCAGTGCCTATGATGATACAGCTGACAATGAAAGTGTGTTAAAATTGTCAGTAATGTCATTTCTGAATAGTACAGTTGGTCAAAAACTATTTAATGAGAAGGGGGTTTGGGGGTTGAAAAATTGCCATTTTGGGGAAATCGTGAATTTTTTGGGGGGAAAAGGGTTCATTTCTAACCCTTAGAATAGAAAACAATTTTGAAACTTTCCCAATTATCCTTGTCCCCACTTTTCAGTCAGCCCTACTGAACCATTGTTTAATTTCTCCCCTTGTGAAATCAGGCCAATTCCTGCATTACCAGGTGCTAATTGTCACTGTTTTCACATGATCTCATGTTAATATCAACTTTCCTTCCAGTTCTAAGGATGCCTGGCACACATGCAAGTCCTGTATTAACTAGGATGTATTTACGCTAGTTGGGTCTCTTTTGTTCTTAGTCATCTTGTTACCACGATGGTCTCTGATGGAAAGAAAATTAAATCAAAAGCATCAATGACCCTTGGGACCGGACACAAGAGGAGTACTGCAGCACAAGGTCTCTGCAGGCTTAGTCCTGCTGGCAGCACTGATCTATACAAAGTAGGCAGGGAGGAGTGGGAAGGAGGCCAGATCCTAGTCCCTCTCTTCCACTCCACATAGCCCGCAGACCTGAGAGTAGCTGACCCTGTACCCTGGTGGTTCCCTCTGTGCTACATTCATAGAATCATAGAATATCAGGGTTGGAAGGGACCTCAGGAGGTCATCTAGCTCAAAGCAGAACCAATCCCCCAATTTTTGCCCCAGATCCCAGTTGACCATGCTGAGATACTGAGGCGATTTGTGGTGGGTGGCTGCCCCAGACAGGGAGAATAAGGGATTAAAAGCAGCACCAGGGAGGCTGCTCAGAACCCATGAATCAGGAAAGCTTACTGGCTTACTGAACCCACCAAGGGGGGAAGGCTTGCTGGAGCAGCCATCAGGGCTGACGAGGGCCATATATAAAGGGCTGCTCATCAGAGCAGAGGGGAAGTCTCTCCCTGGAAGGCAAGGGGGGAGGACTGACTGAAGAAATGCCATGGATAGATCAGTGCTGGGCAGGGGCAGTAGAGTGCAAGGGTGAGCTGCTGGCTGACCACTGCCAGGCTTGGGCCTTGCTACGTGGGCTCAGAGGATGCTAGGGCTACGGGGGAAGTGGCCCAGGGAAATAGGCAGCAAGTTGGAGGAGGGCAGTAGGTGATGACTGGCTATAGGGTCCCGGGTCAGGACCCAGAGTAGTGCGGGGGCCTGGGTTATCCCCCTTTCATCCCACTTGCCAGTGAGGAGAATGGCTGGTATCCGGACTGCAGTTTGCCCCTGAGGTGAGGGGCTGGACTTTGGACTGCAGTTGGCCACTGACGCAAGTGGGGGGACTAAGGTCTGCCAGTCCCCAGGAAGGGGGAGATACCAGAGTGGAGGCACAGCTGGAAGACTGTGCTCAGAAGAGGACACTGTGGTCTGGGGAGTGATGCAGGTCCAGAGAGTGGAGATAGCAGTGACAGCTGGCATGTTGAAGGCAGACTGGAAGGGCCATGAGCTAATTCCCAGGATGGCCAGCAGAAGGCACCTCAGTGGTGAGTCATGCTTTGTTACACATGGCGGAGAATGCGGGCAGCACAGTTTTCCCCCCTCCCACCCCCGATACAAGGGGAAGAGTGAGGACTGAGAGAACCATGAGACTCAAGGACCAGTGAAAGTGGAGAAAATGGCCATGGTCTATTTGAGAGTCTGTGGGGCCTGGCTAGCCAAGCAGCAGATGTACATGTTTAAGCTACTGTGGGGAGGGCCCATAGAACGTTCATGTCAGGCACCAGGGGCTGGAGGCCGGTGTCTGGGCAGAGACAATGTTTCACCTGTGGGCGGCAGAAACACTTCAAGCAGGAGTGCCCCTAATGGGATGGGGAATGGAGGCCCCACCTGGAGAAGAGGAAACAGGAAGAACCTAAGAGAGCCCTTGCTGTGAACAGAACAGGGAAGTGGCGGACTTGTTGGGCTTGTGGGGAACTGGGACATTTGAAGGCAGAATGCCCACATGGGACTCGCAGGGTCCAGGCTACCCCAGAGAGAGGGGCTAAGCCAGAGACAGACCATGGAAGGGCTATGGCCAAGGGAAGGCACAGAGGTGTTTCCAGTGCCACAAAGAGAGCCAGATAAGATGGCATTGCCCCCAGAGAAGAAGGGGAGGCCAGAGAGCTGGACTCAGTCTGAGATTGCTTAGGGCAAGGAGGTGGTGAAGACCAAGGCCCTAGAAGGGATAATGTCTGGGGCAGAGAGGCCCCAGATAAAAGGGGAACCCACGCGGGAGCGGGATAAGCTACAGCGGGGACACAGATGGATGGGGAATCCATGCAGGAACGGGACAGGCTATGGTGGGGACCCAGACTTTAGAAGAGGGAAGCAGGTTGTTCCTCTTAATAGAAAATTTGTGGCAGGAGAGGGATCTTCTGGGGCCCAGCTGAGAGGGAAGCTGGGGATAGAGACCCCTCACAGTGTGTAGTCTTAAGAGGGAGGGTGTGTGGTGGGGTGGCTGCCCCACACAGGGAGAATAAGGGGTTAAAAGCAGCACCAGGAGGCTGTTCAGAACCCACAAATCAGGAAAGAGCTTATTGAGCCCACCGAGAGGGGAAGGCTTGCTGGAGCAGCCAATCAGGGCTGGCTAGGGCCATACATAGAGGACTGCTCATCAGAGCAGAGGGGAGGCAAAGGAGGAGGACTGATTGAAGAAGCACCATAGATAAAGC
Organism: Dermochelys coriacea; assembly: GCF_009764565.3. NCBI lineage: Eukaryota > Metazoa > Chordata > Testudines > Dermochelyidae > Dermochelys > Dermochelys coriacea. Next base: position 130,512,050 of record NC_050072.1, read on the forward strand.
AGCACTGGGCAGGGACAGCAAAGTGCGAGGGTGAGCTGCTGGCTGACCACTGCCAAGCTGGGGCCTTGCTATAAGGGTCGTTAAGGTCTAGAATAGACTCCTAAGGAAGGCTGTGGAATCCCCACCATTGTACCTTCAAGATCCCTCTAGTCCTACATTTCTATGATTCTATATAAACCCCATTCCCATAGTGTCTGAAAACCTCACAATCTTGGATATATTTATTCTCACAAAACCCTTTTTGTGGGGAAGTGCTGTTATCTCCATTTGTAAACTGAGGCTGGGAAAGACTAAGTGGCTTGCCCAGGTCTCCCAAGTCCCCAGCTAGGATCCAGACCACTAGACCACCTTTCCAAATTGGAAAGGCCAAATCCTGAGAGGTGTTTCCCATTTGGAACACCAAGTAAATAGTGAGAGGCAGGTGCCTCAGGCTTCTTGTTATTTGTAATCTGATTAAAATTAGATACTTGGAGAAATGATGATACCCAATGTTGCAGTTTCTGAGCTTCAGTGACAACTAATGCCAACTGCGCACTTTGGATTTCAAACTTAATACAATAAACCCTAAGCCATCCGAAAGTCCCAGAACGCACAGAGCAGCTGTTGTAACAGAATCCTTTTTCAGCTTTTTAGTTAGACCGTCACAAACATGTTGCCAGAACCCCATGAATATTTCAGCAGAACAACACACGTGAAGAAATTATCTCAAAAACAGTCAGATGGTGCCAACTCATGCTACTAAAGTTATTGCCCAATAGGTTCCCTACAAGGCACAGCACAGTAGGGAACAAAACCACCCTTATTCCATGGAAATGGGGCTATGGGCTGTGCAAAGTGTAAAGGCAACTACAAGGATGTGCTCCTTCCTCCATAGCTACCACACCTCTCTGCAAAATGTCTCTGCAGCAAATGTGTGCTCATAGTGCTCACTGTAATTCACAGTAAAATTTGGACTAACAGTCCATGTGAGGTCAAATTCTTACCTGACATACGCATGCAAAACTCCTGCTGAAATCAATGGGAGTTACATGTACATAATTTTAGGAAGAAAATAGTCCCATGTGTTAATATTATAATTGCCAACATCAAGTTCTGGCACCAGATTCACAGATGTTTCCTGAAATGCAAACACCATTAAATATTTAATTTAATTGAAGATCCAAAGGATTCTGCCATATCTTAAGGAGTGCTAAGCTCCAGGCACACTTGTCTCCATCTTACCTAACAGTGGAGCTCCAAAAGGACAATGATATGGAAGCATTTGAAACATAGTGCTTTTTGATTTTGTAATGCACTTTATTCTGTTTCAGGAGTATGAGTTATCTAGTGCACAGGAATACTGTGTGAGCCCTCTAGTGATGCTCGCTGTGTTCTGTGTTTTAGAAGCAGACAGAATCCAGCCAGACCAGCCATGTGTATATAGTTAGCATGGCTTGTTGTGTGTATTTAGTTAACCTGGTTATTTGGGACCCACCTGTGCCCATGTGGCTTCTTTATATGTTGTTGTTGTTTGACACAATCATAACAACAGAAGTTATTCTTGCCCTTCATTGAAATAACTTTGTGACAGGGTGGACTAGGCCCAGAGTCTCCCTGCTAGAGGCCTCAGAGTCCAGCTACACCTGTCCCAGAAAAAGAGTAGTGGAGCTAAGTCATCCAAGCAGCCTAGAGAGGCTGTGTGGGATGCAGCCAATCAGGAAGGGAGGCTGCAAGTGGATAGCCAATCAGTGGGTTTCAGGCAAGAATAAAAGAAGCCACACCACAGCCCAGAGTTAGTCAGCTCAGTGCTACTGGGAGTGAGAGCAAGTTCCTGGCTGGCTGCTGGGCCTGAATGTAAAACACCCCTGAGGTAAGGGTGAAGCATTGGTGGAGGCTGGCACCATGGAGAAGTGACAGAAGGAACTAAAAGCACTTTAGTTAAAGGGACACATTGGTGTGTGCCTGCTATTCTTACGGTCCCTGGGCTGGGACCTGGAGTAGTGGGCGGGCCCAGGTCCTGTCCCCATAAGCCACTGGGGAAGTGGCCTACAGTTGGACAGAGATAAACTCCAGAAGGGGAGCTGAACTGTAAGAGGCCCAGCTGGAGAGTTGGGGCCAGGACAGACCAGAGTGGGCAAAGTGTCTCCCGGGAGGAAGCCCTGGGGGCATGGCCCCCTACCAGGGCCAGGAGCGCATAAAGACTTTGTTATACTAAGACCCCAGAAGGGGTCTGTTTGAGTTGTGTTCCATACAGACTGTCTGTGACTTGGCCAGAGAGCTGAGTACCTAGAAACCACCAGAAAAACTGCCAGAAGGGGTCACCACAGACTGAAAGAGGTGCAGATGCACCCAGCCGGGGGATGGGTGGGGTGCTCATGAGAGGTTGGTGCCGACCCATTACAAACTCACTCTGAACAAATGAATAGTCACTAGAGAGATCCATTTACAAAGACGACAACATTAGAAATATCTAAACATGAGATTGGCTATAACACATGTTCAGTTAATACACCACAGGAACTTGAACCAGTTGCCAACTTTAAAGAAATGCTAATATTTTTCTAAGGTTTTGATTATGTCCAATATTTTTAATTCTTTATTGAAGATGTTAAGTTGTTTTAACACAATAAATACATCAGGTTTGCAGGGGGGGGGCAAGGTGAAGCTGGGCAAATAATGTGTAGCAAAAAATTATTTAATGAATTGTCTGCAAGCAGCTTAATTTTTTATCTTGAATTTGTTATTAACAATTATCTGCCAAATTTCTGTGAATGATTTTTGGCCTGTAAATCGTTCATTGTGAGTAGTTGATATTAAATTAGAGCTGTGCTGGCTAGATTGTATTGGTTACATAGGTCCTGTTCCCTTTAATTTTCAGAATCATGCCGCAGTGCAAATGCTTGCAATTATGAGTTCAAAATGAACTTTCTCTGTGTATGCTTCAGTATTTGCTTAAAACTAGCTGGTTCCACTAATATTCCTGCCAATAAACTTGTTTGCTAGAATATTCTGAGAAAGTGAACATATAAGAGGCATGAATATAGTCCAAGTGAATTTGTAAAAATGTCTTCACCCGGCTCATACTGCTGATATTGACATTCTAGCAAAGAGATGGGAGAATATTTGACATAACATTGAAAAAAAAATCACTTGTAATTACACTTTGGTTAATACAACAAAAGATCTTTTCAGGCTGTTTTGATACTAGGTAGAAGAAGAGATGTTGCAACAAGAGAATCTGCTTTATGTTAGAATTTCTAAAAGAGGTGGTTTTGAATAAGAGGATACTAGATGCTTAAGTGTTAAGAGTTTAGCAAAAGAAAAAACATGGCTCTCCATAGCAACATCCCTAACGACACTCTGATTTCTGTTTGAGAAGATTTGGGGTCAAATGGAGGTTCTAATAATCCTGCAAGGGAGTTTCTGTTAAAGCATCTGCAGTTGATAAGAGAACTATCTCAAGATGCTGGAATACAGCAGATAAATGGACTATTACTAAATAGTTCAATGAAATGAATGAGCTGGTGAGCCTAGAAAAAAAGGACCAGATTCTCAGCTGGTGTAAATGGGTATGACTCCTCTGAAGTCACTAGAGCTACACTGACTGACAGCAGCTGAGAATCTGGCTCATATTTCTGAAAGGGAAAAGCTGGTGATTTGGGAAGCTTATCGTCCTTGGTTTTAGATTCTTATGACTGAGCCATTGAGACTTGCATCTATTATAAGTACAGGTTTTCACAGTGGATTTCTGTGCCATATTTGGTTTATTTGACCAGTGCTGTTTGTGCTCAGATGTTTGGCCGTATGTGTTCCCTCTGTGTGTTGCCCCAGCTCTGTGCAGACAGCCAGGATGGCAGACCTCAAAGGCACCACCCAATGACCACAAGATCCGTTAAGGTATGAAGACACCAGGCCAGGTTTATTGTCGACATAGCATGGTACTAGTATCCTGCAGGCTCTGCTGGACCACGAATACGTGTATGCCTGTAACAATGGACCAGCTCAGTGAATGGTGGGACTTTCCATTCCTTCCTAGGCTAGACAAAGACAATCCCTCTGAAATGCATCTTTATACCCTCCTACAAACCGGTTATGTACTGCCCTTCTGACATAGTTAGTTACTGCCCCCTGACATGGCTAGTTATTACCCATCACCTTGTACATGTTGGTTCAACCAAAACATTTCTATTACACACTGTCATCCTGACCTTATCTTTTCGGAGGGGTAAGTGTGTTCCTGTTATCCTTGGGGAATGTTTTGTACAATCCCTGATACTGGGATGTTCTGGTACCGCTTGATATCGGGCAGTTGTCTCAAGTGCTTGTGGGAGGCACACGTCAAAGACAAGTGTTGGATCTGTAAGAACTTTCGGCCCCGCACACAGAAAGAGCAGGATATTCGGCTCTGGGATCTCCTTACGGAGCCTGCCCTCCATCCAGTGTCCGAGCCGTCTCAGCACGAGTCACTGAGCATCTTGGCGTCAGTGAGAAGTGCACCACTGGCACCAGGTCCTTGTCGCCGATACCAAAAAAAGGCGAGAAAACATGGCTTCCTGGCACTGGTGAAGAAAAGCCAGGTGGCAGCGGGCAAAGTAACTTCCTCGGGCCATCCGCCTACCCTGGAGCCCCACAGTGGGCCTTCTCCAGTTGGGGCCGTTGGTCCAGTAAAGGGTCCTCCTCTGACTCCAGCGAGCGGTACTGGACTGACCCCCTTGCTGGCACTGACACTGATGCATGCTCCCCAGGAATCGAAGGAGCATAGGCCTCCACTCGTTCAGCCCAGCAGCCAGCTGATATGGCTCCCTAGGGAACACTGGAGCGCCGCTGATCCCCTGAGGTGATGAAGTGCTCTGCACCTCTGCACTGACAGACACTGGAGCCTCTGTCCAGGTTGGCAGATACTCGCCATCAGTTGCCAGTGTCACAGTCACAGTTGTCCTGATGCAATTTGCCAAGAGGGAGGTACAGTCCCTCTACTGCTGGCACTGATCACCATCCTGCAGGTTGTTGTCTCGTCCCCAATCCCAGTTGCTGATGCCATGGCAGAGTTCTCCTTCCTGCCTCTGTTCCCCTTGGCACTGGCCCCAGTCTCCACACCATTGGTATCGGTGTCTCTGTGCAGGGCATTGGTCACCATTATTGGTGGTCTCAAGGCAGACTCAGGCGTTTACAGCCCCTCTGTGGTCTCCGGAAGGGGGTTCCTCCAGAACCGAGGGCTGCTTTAGCCCATTGCCCAGACCCTGGCAGTGAGAGTGGGCTACCAAGCCGGCATCAACAGTGTTCAGGCAGTGGCAGCCGGGCCAGTGGCCTGTGCAGTGGCCTTGTTGGAATGCATGGGGGGTTCCAGTCATGGCTATGCCCCCTTTGCTCCACTTGTCAGCTGCTGCCACAGAATGCCAGCTATCAGCACTGAGCCCGGTACCGGAGACACTCCCAGAAGCTGAGACTCCGGAGGCTGTGCCCACCCCTAAGCCACTCTCCCCGATGGAAGAGGATGACTACAGCCCCGCTCCAGTGGGACAGATGCCATCTTCATCCCTGGATGAGACAGTTGTGGGACCCTCCTGGGCCAGCCCACCTGATGATTTTAAGGACCACTAGGCCTTACTTTGGCAGGTGGCCAAGAACATGGGCCTTGAGGTGGAGGAGATGGCCAAAGAGGTGGACACTTTATCAGTGTCGGCCTCTACCCTGACCTGTGTAATACTATTGGTGTCATACTGTCCCTATGCTGGTGGTTGAACCCCGGGTCAGTGCTTCAAGGGGTCTCCTTTGCAGCTCCATCCCAGTCTCTAACCCTGGTCTCTGATGCTTCAGATCTGGGCTGGGGAGCCCACCTTGGTGAGTGCTGCACGCCCAGGGCTGCTAGCTATGGGACAACCTAGCCTTCTATATCAATGTGAGGGAACTCAGGATGGTCCACCTAGCCTACCAGGCATTCTTGCCCCACCTGAGAGGCAAGATGGTACAGGTCCTGATGGACAATACAGCTGTGATGTATTACATCAACAAGCAGGGCAGTGCCAGATCCTTAACCCTTTCTCAGGAGGCTCTCAGCCTTTGGGACTTTTGTGTGCAGCATGGTATTCATCTGGTTGCAATCCACCAACCCGGCTCCAGGAACATCCTGGCAGATCACCTCAGCAGGACTTTCTCATCTCGCAACGAATGGGCTCTCCATCTGGAGTTGGTCGACATAATCTTCCAAAGGTGGGGAAGTCCCCAGGTGGACCTGTTCATGTCCAAACAGAACAGGAAGTGCCACAAGTTCTGTTTCATCCAGGGTCTGAACAGAGGTTCCCTTTCGGATGCCTTCCTCATTCCATGGTCGCGGGTGCTGATGTATGCCTTTCCACTGGTGCCATTAATCCACAGGGTCCTGGTGAAAGTCGAGCAGGACAGAGCGAGAATTATCCTGGTGGCCTCTTCATGGTCCCATCAGCGCTGGTTCGGCATGCTGCAGGACCTTTCAGCAGCTGCCCCTCTTCCGCTGCCTCTTTGGCCAGACCTGCTGTCACAAACACAGCAACTTGCTGCATCTGAACCTGACAGTGCTGCATCTCACGGCTTAGAATCATAGAATCATAGATATCAGGGTTGGAAGGGACCCCAGAAGGTCATCTAGTCCAACCCCCTGCTCAAAGCAGGACCAAGTCCCAGTTAAATCATCCCAGCCAGGGCTTTGTCAAGGCTTGGCTCCTGGGTGCCTGAGCACAGAAGAACAGGCATGCTTGGCCCACGTTCAATAGGTTTTGATGAGCAGCAGAAAACTCTCAACCCTTGTGTGTTGGGCTTTGGAGCAGCAGCTTCAGACCTCACTGCAGGACATCTTGGATTACTTACTGCATCTCAAGCTTCAAGTGTTCTCTCTCTTCCATCAAGGTCCAACTCAGTGTTGCATCCCCTGCTCCAGGGCAGGTCTCTCGTTGCCCATCCTAGGATGTCAAGATTTTTAAAGGGTCTAGAGCGCCTCTATCTGCACATCCGGGACCCTGTCCCTCCCTGGAACTTGAACCTTGTGCTGTCCAGGCTCCTGGGATCCCCCTTGGAGCCTCTGGCTACCTGCTTCTCTCCTGGAAGATTTATTTCCTGGTCGCTGAGTGTCTGAGATCAGGGTGCTCACCTTCAAGGACAAGGTGCCTGCCTGGCATTTCTGCCCAAGATCATTTCACAGTTTCATACTGGCCAGGACACACTTACTAGTCTTCTGTCCAAAGCCTCATGCATTGGAGGAGGAGCATAGGCTTCACACTCTGGATGTCAGGAGGGCACTGGCATTCTACACAGATAGAATGAAGCCATTCCGTAAGTCGATGCAGTTCGTTGTGATGGCGGACAGGATGAAAGGTCGCCCACTATCTTCTGAGAAAATCTCACCCTGGATCACGGCCTGCTATGAGCTGGAAAAGGTGCTCCTGCCACCATCTGTGATGGCTCATTCAACTAGCGCACAGGCATCAACGGCAGCCTTCCTGGCACAGGTGCCAATCCAGGACATCCGTCAGGCTGCGACCTGGTCATCAGTCCACACGTTTGCATCGCATTATGCACTGACTTAGCAATCTTGAGACGACACTGGATTTTGAGGTTTGGAGCACTGCTCAGCCAGACTGAAGTTCAAACCCACCTTCGAGGATTCTGCTTGAGTCACCTACAATGGAATCGACATGAGCAAGCACTTGAAGGAAAAAAAAATGTTTGCCCACCTTTTTCGTAACTGTTGTTCGAGAGTGTTGCTCATGTCCTTTCCCTTTCCTGCCCCTTTATCAGAGTTGTTGGCAAGAAGGAACAGAGGGCGTAGGACCAGCGGCACCTGATATACCAGCACATGAGCATGGCACTCAAGAGGGTGCCCTGGCTGGTCCTACAGATACTGCTAATGTAAAAATCTCCTATGACCATGCACTTGGGGTGAACGTACATGGAATGGACATCACATCTCAAAGAACAACCATTACAAAAAGGTGGGTAACCATTTTTTTTTTCAAACCTTACTAAAATAAATAATCCGATTGAAGTCAGTGGAACTACTTGCATGGGTAAGGATTACTCGCATAAATAGTGGATTCAGGATCAGGGTTACGTATGTACAGTTTTTTTGCTTGATTATGTTTTACATTTATGTACTTGTCACTTATGTTCTTAGTATTCTCTAGCCTATTTTAGGATTTTCTGTAGGATCTCCCATGATGATATCTAAGTGCATACCAGACACATTGGATCAGTATAGCTAAGTCCTTCCTGGACTCTTTGGAGTATTCTGCTTTTCTCCATTGTCTGGTTTAGCTAAGAGGCTCTGCTGGGCTGAATATATTTTAGGTAATGCTGGTAGCTCCACCTATTAAGGCTGACTGACACTAAGACCCTGTTTTCAGTTGCTTATACCTTTGCCAAACTTTAACCATTTGGGCTGCAATTATCCATGATGAGCACCTGATTGTTAATTTCAGCCCAAAATGGCTCAACCATCACCAAGCATGAGGCTAGGGAAAAACGCACTGGTTTGCCCATGCTAAAAAATTATGGTGACCTTTCTTTGGATAGCTCTTGAGCCCCCAAGATTTGGAGCAGGGACTTGAAATTTGGCAAGGGGTGTTATGTCTTTGCATCAGGGATGTGCCTTTGGGCATCCCAGTGAAAATCTGCCCACATTTGGCCAAGTTATAAGCCTCTGGAAAAATCACAATGATGCCTGTATTAAGATTTCCAGAGCCTCCAAGCAGGGCAGAGGTTAATGACCTACTGAAGGCACAGTCTGCCTAAATTGAGACAACTGGGGCAGAAGGCGGGTTTCCAGGCAGGGGCTTTAAAATAAGAGCCCTGCTCCATGAGAGAGGAGCAGACAGAGAACAGATTTTGGGAGAGAAGTCAGACCAGGGCCAAACTGTTGCTTCGTAAATCTCCCAGAGGTATGGGAGATGTTTATGGTTCATCATACTTGTGGATTTTGAGTTCCTAGAAGGGCTAGAACTGTAAGTGACCTAGCCAAAAGCCTAAGTCTCTGGCTTCATCTACACTAAAATCACTACAGCAGTCCTACATGTCAATGTATTGAGCACTTTCCAGCCTCGTGCAATTCCTATATGCCAGTTGCAGTGCATATGCTCCCTGGTATTTTTCACAGACAAACCCAATAAAGTTTTTTGCACAGGCAATTTTAATTCAGGCACTTCCTAACTTTTGAGTGCTTGACTTTGCAACTTGAATGCTCTTTAACCTGGTATTTTGTGTGTGTAATATAGATAGTTGTCTGTTTTCTGTGCGTGTGCCAACACATGCACATGTGCTAGCTATTTAAAAAAAATAGTTAAGTTTATTTCTAATCCCCAATTGATTAGAATAGATAAATTAGTAGTTTAGATTCTTTATCTTATTCTTGGGTTTTTATGCCAGTTGTTATATATAACCTAAAATATTCCAAACATATACACCCATTGAAATGTATAACCATAATAGAGGTTTTATTGAAAATACTTGATTCAATGGACTAGAAGATCAAGTGACCAAGGGAAATAGTTGCATATTTCAACAGCTCTTCCAAAGTTTTGTCACTTCTCCCTCTAACATCTTCTCCATCTCTCTTGCTAAAACCCTTTTCAGTTCCTTGTTCATCTCTCACCATAACTACAAGCTCCATCTATTCAAAGGTTAGTCCTCTTCCTCCTACCCTGCTCTGGCCATGCCATTCCCTGCGATAATTTCTTCTCATCCTATTTAAGTTACTAATCCTTCTCTTCACGGCTCTGAGTAACTCTGACTCCTCTCTCATTTCTTCCTATGCACCCTCTGTCTGCTCATCCTAACAGATCCCATCTCAGGCCTCTAAATCCAGATAGAATTCCTATATATATATATATATATATATATATATATATATATATATATATATATATATATATAATTTCAGATTTGATCTATTCTGCCTGCTTTAGGTTAGTACAAGAGAACATAGATTTTTAAAACGGTATCTAGAGAAAAACACTATATGCAAATTAAGATCCCCCACCCCCCACCCGCCATTGGTCATACTAGAAATTCCAAGCTACAGTTAATGAAAGTGTAATAATGGCTGGGACTGAATTTGGAGACTTTACAGATGTGAGGGGTTTTTTTTCCCCCAAACAGGGAATCTTTTCTTAACTGATTCATTTTATGGTAACTAAGACAGTCTAGTGCCATGCCCCAGAACAGCATTTCCCATTAAGTCTTGATGCTCAGCTCTTGCTAGTGAGGTGTAGGGATCCATCCATTAGAAAATGTTTTGGCAAAGTTCTTTGGCAATATTCAGTATTGGCTGCATTGCTCACAGAAGAGCCGGTGGAAAATTCATGACACAATCCTTGTGAGACCATCTAGAGGATATTTGTACAGCTAGGGACAGATTTTTTCCAGAGAGCTCTGCACCCAGCAGCTCCCATGGGACTCTGAGCACTTTTGGAAAACTTGGCCACTTCATTTAGATTCCTAAATAAAAGCTGAGCTCTTTGGAAAATCCAGCCCGATGGTGGGCACTGACTAAACTTGAAAGCTGGCCTGTGGCATTTGTACTCGAGGGCAGGTGCAACAGTGAACACAGTGACCTGAAAGTGGCTCATGGCAAGTGAGCAGCCCATCTGGATCCAGGCCTGAGTAGTGGCTCCCTAGTGTGTGGTTGGAGGTGAACTAAAGAGCAAGGCTGCACTTACACTATTAAGGGGAGAAATTAATATTGAGAGAGAAAATGGACCCACCAGAGTACTTCCACCCCTGTGCTAGCAGGTGGCAGCTGCTTGCCATACAGCCAGATGCCTATGGCCATTGGACAGGGGTTCGGTGGGAGCTCTGTGACCAACAAGACAAGAGGTCAACAGGGCAAAGTAAGCGGCAGGTTGTCTTGTTACATCCTTCCCACAGCTACGAAGGGTACATTGCTGAATCATGTACAGTTGTGTTTTCTTCTGGTTGTGTGTGTTTGTGGCAGTGCTGACCTGTCAGAGGCTGGCAAGCAGACCAAAGTGCTGAGCAACAGCTGGCTAGCTGCTGTATTTCCTTTTTCTTCCCCAAAAGGGGGAGGATTCACCTTTGCCTGTCCCAGGTAGATTGCCCCTGGAGATGAGCCCAAAGCCCAGTGCCAGAATCTATTCCCTTCCCCAAAGTGTTCTTTACTATGGCCATTAGCCTGAATGCCAACCCCTGAATAGGTGTGATCCCAAAACGTGTGAATTTTGGAAGGATGTGTGGAGTCTTATTTCACTGCTGGCTGTGGGAGGAAGAGTTACAAAGAGCTTTTTCTTTTTAACCTGAATTAAGTGATATGGGTTGTTCTTGTTTTTTGTTTTTTAGCCATTGCTTTGAGGATAGAAGAGGCAGAAGGAAACATTTTTAATCTTCCTGAGTAATTTAAAGTGACAGAATCTGGTGAGACACAGAAAAGTGGTGTTAGACATAAAACCCTGAAGATACTTCTTGGAGACATAACTCTGAGACAGAGAGAAAGGTGCATGATAGAAGCACCAGGAAAATTGCGGTGCTGAGCATAAATGTTTGTACTGCCTTCTGTGATATGGCTAATATCCGGACATATTATCCTGAGTATAAAAACGGATGCCCTGAATCAGTGAGGGGGAGGGGGAGGTAGCCAATGCAGAATCAGGTTTGATCAGAAACAGAGAGGCTTCCTCAAAAATTTGTCCTAAAACTAAATTCCAATTTCACTCCAATCTGGAGGAAGTATTGTGGGGAGGGGAACTTGCCTCTCTGTTCCCAGCATAATCTACAAATCAGAAGAAATTTCCCAAACAATCTGTGTATTTACGAAAAACAACATCTGAGCCAGATGCTACCCACAGGAAAACAACTAGATTTTTCTACCAGGGTGACCATGAAACGCAGAAGTCTAAAATCCGACAGGTGCTTGAATCTGCTGTAAAATCAAGTACCAGGGAAGTATTGGTAACTATGTAAAATGAGGTCATGCAAGGCAGAGGAAGGGAAGGGAGTCAGTTTGAATGACTCCTGTAATGCCGCTTGCGGTCCTTGCTTGCTTCCTGAGGGTCAGAAGGGCACCAAGCTGCAGTTGCACTAAAACTCAGTAAGGGAGCAACATCTCTTGTAATGGGGCAGGGAAAGACTCCTTGGTAAGTGTGCACTGGCAGATCTCCTTCTGAGATGTCATTAAACTATTTCAATTTGCAGTTTCTGTTGGAGGTAAATGGAGATCGGGGCAGGCTCGTCCTTTAGCCTGCCAGGTATGCCTTAGGGTATGTCTACATTGCAATTAAAAACCTATGGTTGGCCTTTGCCGGCTGGCTCGGGCCAAGTTGCTGTTTAATTGTGGTGTCGGCATTCAGTCTTGGGCTGGAGCCCAGGCTCTAGGACCTTGCAAGGTGGGATGGTCCCAGAACTTAGGTTGCCACCTGACCCCGAACGTGTACACTGCAATTAAACAACTCTTTTGCCCAGGTCCCACGAGCCTCAGTCAGCTGGCACAGGCCAGCCCTGGGTGTCTGACTGCAGTGTAGACATACCCTGAGAGTATGCAGCAGTGAACTGTTGTCCATCGTTAGTACTAAAGGGACAGGTCACTTCACACACACATGGAATTTGCCAAGTACCTGGCAGGTGACTATATATTATAGCACTCTGGGCCCTTTAGATGAATCCTCTGTCATTGCAGTTTACCTTAACAGTTTCAAAGTACTGTGTCTGTATCCATGGGTTTGTTGCATCCTTACCTACATGTTGTTGCTAAGTAACAGAAATAGTGCAATCCTGACTCTATTGCTAAGCTCCATTAATCTTTTCACCATTATGTGACTGTATGTACTACATGCTGTTGGGCTAGTTATATAACTGTATTCTAGTACGTCTTTGCATCCATCCAACTTGTATTCCACCAGCCTGTTTAACATATATATGAGCTTTTTGCAGTATCTCCAGCAGAGTGATGGCTCTGCTAAAAAATGCAGGCCAACATCTGGTATCAGCTGCTTACTTTGCTTGCTTTCCATCCTTTCTTCCTGTTCCCTCCATCCTTCTTTGCTTAAGAAACCAGTACGGGGGGTTTGGTTACTTATTTCTCTCCTGGGGACTTTTTGTGTAGGCTTTTGCAGATGTCTCACTATGAGTTCCAGCTAAGACTTCTGTATAATGATTTACAGTACCTTCTCTCCTCTCCTGCACATTCCCCATTGCACTCTAATGGCCCGATCCATTGAATGACTCTCCAAGACTCTCCCTCAGTGGGAGCTAGATCAGATCCTGAATGCGGAGAGAGTTACCATGATCACAGTGATATTACTGATGCAATCTTGACTATCTGGGGTGGGAATGTGTGTGTAGCTACTTGTACAGACCACACCATCACAATATCTGAGTGTCTTCTGGAGGGGAAGCCAAAGCAAAAAGGTGAGATGTTTTGTTTTGAATGTGGTGAGGAGCACAGTCATTCTTGCCTCTTGCAAGACTGAGTTCCACTGTCTCTGTCCAGCTGGTCTGAAAGTTCTGGTTCCCAGGCTGTGATTTCTAGAACATGTAAATAATGAAATAAATTAGTTGGTGGGGGTTTTTTACTCTCCAAGTAGATGAGTAAATGGCTGTCCCAACTATATAGCAGCTGTCTTGGATCTTACAATATATGATAAGGAAGCTAACATTAGAGGGAGGCTTCTGAGCTTAAAGTACCACCTTTTATGATAGGTTTCAGAGTAGCAGCCGTGTTAGTCTGTATTTGCAAAAAGAAAAGGAGTACTTGTGGCACCTTAGAGACTAACAAATTTATTTGAGCATAAGCTTTCGTGAGCTACAGCTCACTTCATCGGATGCATCCGATGAAGTGAGCTGTAGCTCACGAAAGCTTATGCTCAAATAAATTTGTTAGTCTCTAAGGTGCCACAAGTACTCCTTTTCTTTTTGCACCTTTTATGATGATTGTGTTATCAATGTATCTGAATGATGAGAGCAGACTGATTTGCCAAAACCTATGATATTATGGCATGTGATTTGTAGCTGAATTTATATATGCTTTATAAACCCCATTACTGCAATAGAACTCCTAACTTGTTTTTGATTCCTTGTACCTTAAGCAAAACTTTTCCTCAACCCATAAAGTCACAACCCTGCAAAGCAGACCACTACAAAGTAAGCAGTCATGGGATAATAGGGAAGGTCTTCTCATGGATCAGTAACTGGTTAAAAGATAGGAAACAAAGTTAGTTTTCACAATGGAGAGAGGTAAATAGTGGGATTCCCCAAGGATCTGTACTGGGACCAGTGCTGGTCAACATATTCAGAAATGATCTGGAAAAAGGAAAAAACAGTGAGGTGGCGAAGTTTTCAGACAATACAAAATTATTCAAGATAGTTAAGTCCAAAGCTGACAGTGAAGAGTTACAAAGGAATCTCACTAAACTGAGTGATTGGGTAACAAAATGCCAGATGAAATTCAATGTGTGTGTAAATACACAGTAATGCACATTGGGAAACATAATCCCAACGATACATATAAAATTATGGGATCGAAATTAGCTGTTACCACTCCAGGAAGTGATATTGGAGTCATTGTGGATAATTCTTTGAAAACATCCATTCAATGTGCAACGGCCATCAGAAAAGCTAATAGAATGCTCAGAACCATTAAGAAAAGGATAGATAATATTAAAATGCCACTATATAAATCCATGGTACACCCACACCTTGAATACTGTGTGTAGTTTTGGTTGCCCCATCTCAACAAAGATATATTGGAATTTGGAAAAGGTTCAGAGAAGGGCAACAAAAATGATGGGGATGGAACAGCTGCCCTGTGAGGGGAGATTAAAAAGACTGGGACTGTTCAGCTTGGGAAAGGGACGATTAAGGGGGATATGAGAGAGATCTACAAAATCATGACGGGGTGGAGACCGTGACTAAGTGAGCATTATTTACCCCTTCACATGACGCAAGAACCTGGAGTCACCCAACAATTAATAGGCAGCAGTTTTAAAACAAAATGCACATTCAATCTGTTGAACTCATTGCCAGAGGAAGTTGTGAAGGCGGAAAGTGTAACTGGGTTCAAAAAAGAATTGGCTGGCTGGCTATGGCTAATCTGATGGCTAATACAGTTTTCTGAAATCCTTAACATTTCTGGCTTATTTATAGTCTAAAAAGCAATTGCTTCGACTTGAAAGTTGCTAACCGGCAAGCTTGTATGCAGTGTTGTTGTAACCAGGTTGGTCCCAAGATATTAGAGACAAGGTGGGTAAGGTAATATCTTTTATTGGACAACGTTTGTTGGTGAGAGAGAGAAGCTCTTGAGCTTACACAAAGCTCTCCTTCAGGTCTGGGAAACTAATTCAGAGTGTCACAGCTAAATATAAAGTGGAACAAATTGTTTAGCATAAGTAATTAATTAACACATTCCCAGGGACCATTCAAGGTGAAGTAGCCTGTTACCTCCACTCCAGTCATAAGAGGATGGGGGGGCTGGGTTGTTTGTTGTAATAAGCCATAAATCTCTGTTCAGTCCATGATTTTGAGTGTTTAGCAGAGTTATGAATTTAAGTTCCCAAGTTCATCTTTTGAAAGGATTATGTAGGTTTCCTTTGAGGATGCGAACTGAGAGGTCAGATGCAGAATGCTTGCTTTGTGAACAGAGTTCACCCACAGGTGATAGGGTGTTCTTGTCTTTTATCATTTTCCTGTGTGAGTTCATTTGAGAGCGTAGTGACTGTCTGGTTTCACCTTAATAGCTGTTGGGGCTTTTAGTACACTGGAAGAGGTACACCACATGTTGGGATAGGGATGTCTAGGATCCATAGATCTTGAAAGATTGTTTGTGGGTGGGCGGGGTGGGTGGGTGTTGATCACTGTAGCAGTGGAGATATATCTGCAGGTTTTGCATCTGTTCTGGCAAGGCCTAGTGCCACTTTGCTTTGGTGTGTCTTGGTCTCTGGGGAGCTTACTTCTGATGATGAGTTTGAAGAGGATGGGAATTGTTTGAAAGCCAAAAGGGGATTCAGGAAAGATTTCTTTCAGGGGTCCCCACTGAATGTAGTGTGTAGTTTTTTGATGATACTCCATATGGGTTCCAGTGTGAGGTGGTAGGTGACAATAGAGGTGTGTGGTTGGAGGAGGTTTATTTCTGTACTGAAGCAGGTTCTCTTAGGGTGGCCCTTCCATGATGAGATCTACTTCTGTGGTGGAGTGTTCTTGTTTGGTGAAGGTGGTTCTGAGTGTGTTAAGGTATACCCCAGACTTTCTCCTTGGAACATATTCTGTGGCAGCTCAGTGCCTGGCTGTAAATAACAGATTTCTTGGTGTGTTTGGGGTGGTTACTGGATCTATGAAGGTAGGTGAAGTGATCCATGGGTTTCTTGTGTATAGTTGTCTGAAGGGTTCCATTGTTTAGACAGAGCATAGTATCTGGTAAGTTAATGCTGGCACAGGAGTGTTCCGAGAGATTTCCATCATAATTTCAACAACCATCACCCATCCATGAAATTCTATGTGGGAGTTTGTCATCTGTCCAGAGGATGAAAATGTAATTTATGTATCTCCGGTATATCACTGGTTTCATGGTGCATTTGTCCAGAAATTCTTCTTCAAGGTGGCCCATGAAGTGATTGGCATATTGGGGCCATCCTAGTACCCATGGCTGTTTCCATGGTTTGGCCAAAGTGTTTGTTGAATGTTAAACTGTTACGGATGTCAATGAAATGGATGAGTTTGGCGATATTTGGGGTGGATATCTGAAGCTTGTGCGTTGGCTTGTAAATATATGAGGTAGGCAGCTATGCTATCATTGTATATAGGGAAGTGACATCCATGGTGGCGAGAGAGGTTGTTAATGGTGCAGAGTTGGTGGAGGAGGAAGCTGGCCCTTTGAGTGCTTTGAGGATGATTTCCATGAGTCCCAATATTCCTCCAATAAGAGTGCTGTGGTCATATATGATGGGCTTGCCTGGGTTCCCTTGTTTGTATATCTTGGGATGCATGTAAAAGGTCCCTGGGGTGGGTTTATGGGGGATGAGTTTGTAGAGTTCTCTTGGAGTTGTTTAAGGATATCATCAAATCCTTCCCCAAATTCCTGGGGATAGATTGTGGCATGGAGTTGTCTTTGTGTTCTTTTATAGTAGGTGGTGGTGGAGTGTTGTTTGGCCTCGTTAACATAAGTTGGCAAGTTTGTGTAACCACACGTTCCTTTTTGTTCCATCTCTTCCAATGCTCTGAGACCCTCTTGCTGTGTCTTGTCTTAATTTAGATTTAGTCCTTTTCCCCAAAGAGCTGACAGTGTTTTTTTAAATGTGTTTTCTGTACTGTGCTCAGTTCCATGGGCCTTGATTCTGACTCAGGTCTCCAGGGGAGGCTACTCTATACAAATAAGAATAAAGATCTTCAAAAAGCATAGTTCTGTTGACTCAAATTCAGATTATACCTCCCAATGGTCTGTAAAGGAGGAGACCAATAGTTTGGGCTAAAACTGCGGGAGGCACCAAAGAAAAAGCATCAAGAACACCTTGAAAGAACTAGGAAGCACTTGATGAATCATAACTTTCAAGCTGGCTTCAGGGCATGAGCAGGACTGGATTAATCCATGTGCACTCTGTGCAAATGCACAGGACACCCAATCTTGGGGTAATCATGACCAGGTTTGGGACTAGGGTTGCCACCTGGTCAGTTTTTTTACTAGCCTGGCTGTTTTGTCCACCTGCCTTGCCAGTTCCAAAGTGCCAGGGATTTTTTCATGTGTAACTTAAAGTTATTTGTAAGTTACAAGTGGGGAAAAAACCCTGGGATGTTGCAACTGGTATCTGTTGCTGTGCGCAAGTGCAGGAGGCACCAGTGGCTACTTCTCCTACGGAGTGCAGGTCACATGGGTGCTGAGAGTGCTGCTGGCAAAGCACCAGATTCCCACTCTGCATGCCAGTACCTCAACGTGTAAACAGGGCAGCTGAGGCTCCTCATGGCCCCAGAAAACAGGACAAACCCGAGGCTCGCCAGCAGAGAGGGGTACGGAGTGGGGACCCGGGTGGAGGAGGCAGAAACTCATGGGAGGGGATGGTAGGGGGGCTCCCTGGGCTGAGGCTTCTGGGAGGGGAGTGGCTGTAGGAGCCCATTGGCCAGGGGCTCAGGCTGATTGGAGGCTGCTGATAGGGGAATAGGAGGGTCAGGCGGTGGGGGGGCACTTGCAAGCAGAAGAGGAGGGTCAAGCTGGTGGGGCAGTACCCAGTTTTTCTGCCTCTTGGAATGGTCCCCCTATTTGGGCCACAACCAGGTTTGGTCCAGCCACCCCGTGTCATGACTTATGCTGGGGGGTGGGCCGGACAACTTCAGTGTGTTGCTTTGCAGCCTGGCACATGGGGTCACAACAGTGCTCAGCTTCAGTGCCCTAGGGGATGCATAGGCAGGTTTGTGCCCTAGGCAGCTGGGTCCCCTCTTGGTGCTCCTCCAGATGCCAGGGGGATCAGACCATGCAAGAGTAGGGGGACTCCTGGGAGGGAGCTGAAAACTCAGAGGAGAACACTTAAGGAGGGTGGTGGGGGTGGGGTGGGGGAGCTTTTTTCCATAGAGCCCAGGGCTCAACATTCTTTAATCCGGTATTGACTATGAGGCTACTGGCACTTTCAGTGTTCCCACAATAGCACTCTTAATTTGTCTGCTCTGACTTTACACTGGCATCTCTAGTGAGCCAGGCTTGCTTTTGTGTTTAGTAAAGAAGAAAAATTGACATTGATTTGGGCAGTTAGTAACTGTAATGTAATACATAGAGCCACCCTTACCCAGCTTCCAAATGCACAGCCCAGAATTTCAGCTATAGAATAAGATATATCCTGCCCTGAAAGGTCCGTTGCAGCTATTTAACTTCATTTTGCCCTTTCTCTCCCCAGCCACATGTATGGAACCTGTTACCTTGTGCTCCCCCATGTCTGTCTGCATCTTATGCTTGGACCATCTTTCGTCTGTTTTCATGCAGGGCCTAGCACAATGGGTCCTGAATGGGTTCTCTAAGTGCCTACCTGTAGCGAAGCCTCACTAGTGTGGCGCCTCCTGCTGGTCATCTTGGGAGTTAGCTTTTTTCCAGCATACAGAGTGCCCTCTGCAGGCAAGTGGCTCACCTGCCTCAGTCTGCCCCCCCATCCCCATGTCCCTCTCAGACCCCCGGTGCCCTTTACCTCGGGTTCTGCCCCTGCAGTACCCCCACACTCTGGTCTCCCCTCCCAGGGAACCCCAACCCTCTATCCCACCTCACCTCAGTGAACTACTGCCAGTCATCATCTAGTCCCCGCTCACTGGGGCAAACTGCAGTCTGTCATGGCTATTCATCATTGGCAAGGGGTTAGGACCAGCTGCCTCTGCCTATTCCCAGGATGCACCTCTGAAGCCCCAGTACTTCTTAGGCCTTGCACAAGGCCTGAAGCCTGGAGAGTTACTAGGCTGGAGCTCCCCACCTCCCTCTTGCCTTTCCCCAGCACTACTCCTACTCACATACCCTTCTCTCCCAGGCAGCCAGGTCCTTCTCTCTGTCCAGAGCTAGAGAGAGATTCACTCAGCTCCTGGCTCACAGCCCTTTTGTAATGCCAGTTGTGGCCTGATTGGGGCATGGCCCCAGCTGTGGCTGCTTCCCCAATCAGCCTAGCCTTCACAGGAGCGGAGTAACTGTCTTGCTAATTACCACATTACCACAATAAATCATAGTAGTCAGTCATTTATGGATATAAAATACTTTAAACTCATTGAATTCATGGATGCCCATTAAAAAGGGGGTGGCTGGTGAAGGCTGTCTGATAGCTACCACCGAGTTATAAAACAATATGAAGAAGAGGAGCTCTCATTCTATTAGTCCCCTGGATTCAGAAGCATTTTAGCAGCTAAATCTGTATGACTCAACTAATTCCTGCTGTGCATTTTTGGCTAGGTAATTCTTAGCTATGGGTTTTATTTATCTGGAGTTGCCTCAACAGAATGGCCCTTGCTCACGTGAATCTTTCAATGGAAGTGAAACAGCCACCACAACACTCCCTAGTGTTCTAATTGTGCACCTTTGAATGTTAACCCCTACAGACACTAGCAGTACCCAGCAAAATAATGTCACTAGCATTTTGAGCAGCCCGAAGACTGACTTTAAAAGAGAACAGTGCAGGAGCTAGCGGTGTATCATTTCGGAGATTGTTTAGGATGAAGCAGCTGGACCAGACTTGGCAAATAGCGGAACAAAAAACAACAAGGTACAGACTGCAGGCCAGAGTGCTGCCTGTATTTAAAATGTAAAACACTGGTGTTGTTCCTAATCGTGTTGTAAAGAAGAGATTAAAAAATGAATTAGGTAATTCTTGGGGATAGTCCCAAGAGTGCCACAGTATAGTCTGATTGGGGAAGGAGCTTGATAGACCTGCTGTTTGTATTAATTGGGAAATAAATGGGCTTGAAGCTCTCAGATTGTAATTTGTTGCATTTCTTTCTGTGACAATAAAGATCACAAAGGCACAATTAAGTAGAGGGAAGCTTTCAGAAAGTCATTATTTAAAAATCCTTATCCTTATTTCACCAATGAGACCACTGTTTCCATGGAGACAAGAGCAAACCAAAAACTAAGAGCCAGTGTTCTTCTGTCGGTTCCTGTTTCCACGGAAACGCACACACTGGATTGACAAAAATAAAGTTAGTGTTACACACTTGAACTAACTCGCTGGCACAGTATTTGAACACTAACAGAGCAAAGGTTCCTTCTAATTCAGAGATTTTTTTTTCCTCTAGATCACATGGCAAACACACATAGAAAATATTAAAAGAACACCTTTAATTAAACCAGTGTAACTTTGGAGATAGACAAGATCTATATCCATCTGTAGCTATATAAATCACTTCACCCACCAGTGAAATGCAGCCACCTCTGAGATAGACCCTTGTTACGCTGCTACCTCACTCTAGTAATCCTACGTGAAAGTTGACAACAGGAGATGTAAGATAAAAATTCTGTATTCAGCTGAAACTGCATGCAGAATTAGATTGACAGGATATAATTGCCCTAGCTGGAATTTGGCATAGTCACTGGCATTAGCCCAGTGTACGGATTTTGGAAAACTAAGACAACTTAACCACTGAACTATTTGAGTTTGTTTATGCTGAAAATGTTCACCTCTGCACCTGGAATATGTGGGATGACTACACTTATTGTCTCGTTTGTTTACTATAAATAGACTAGGATTTGGGAAGCAGACAGTCAGCTGGTATGACTTTGAACTGTGTAAATTAGAGATTGTACTGTAGCCGTGTCCCATTTCAGAAATGCAGTTCATTGGAAATGTTGGGGGGAAAAATAAGTTTTGCTGTTACTGTTGTATTGATTCTGGTTTGAGTAGAAATACATACAACAGGTGGGCATGGAATGCCAGTCCCTGAAATCCTTTGTTAGCTCCCATAAACTCCCAGTACCTCTTTAAAATGTTTCTGTACAGTGAAATCTGTTATAGCTATACATATAAATGTTTGTTTACAGTTATTTTGCCACCTATATAAATTCCTGGCAGAGTGTGTCACCAGAGGGATTTAGAAATAATTCCACCCTCACGCAATCCTGCAGTCTCACAGTTTCACAGATTTTACATGAACTCAAATCACATTTATTAAACTGTAGTTTCACTGAATTTTGGGAAGAAATGTGTGACCCATACTCATTAGGCCAATTCATAGTTTTGTTTGTTTGTTTTTTCTTAAACCAGAAGGGATCACCTAGTCTGACCTCCTGAATAACGCAAGCCAGAGAATTTTATCCAGTTACCCCAGTATTGAGCGCAATAGCTTTTGCGTTTGGCTAAAGCATCTTCTAGAAAGGCATCCAGTCTTGGCCTGGAGACTCCAAAAGATGGAGATTCCACCTCTTCCCTTAATCCTTTGTTCCAGTGGTTAACCAGCCTCATTGTTCAGCAAAACTTGTGCCAAGTTCTAATTAGAATTGGTCTGGTTTTAACTTCCAGCCATTGGGTCTTGTCATTGCTTTCTCTGCTACATTAAAGAGTTTTTTGTCCTGTATTTTCTCCAGTGAAGGTACTTGCACACCATAATCAAGTCATCTCTTGATCTTCTTCTTTTCTGACATGCTAAAGAAATTGAATTCCTGAAGTCTCTCTCATTATTAAGCATTTTCTCCAGCCATTGAATCACTTTTGTGGTGGTTCGCCTCACCCTTTCCAATTTTTCAACATCCTTTTAAATATGAGGACAGCAGAACTGAATGCAATATTAGTCTCCCCACTGCCATACACAGAGGCAAAATCCCTCCATATTCTTATTCCCTATGCTCCTGTTTATACATCCAAGGATCTCATTAGCCTTTTTTTTCCCCCCACAGCATTGCACTGGAGCTCATGTTGAGTTTTGTCCACTATGATCCTTAAATCCTTTTCAAAGTCACTGCTTTCCAGGATATAGTCCCCCATTCAGTAGGTGTAGCCTGCACTCTTGGCTCATTTCAGTGGGAGTTAGGTATCCAAATACCTTTGAACATTCTAGATCAGTTATCTTAACCATTACTGCAGCCTACAGCCCTTTGGTTCTCAAAATATGTTCTCGCACCCCTTATCAAAAAATCATTGAAGTAGGTCAGTTCTTTAAACCTAGATATATTTTTGTATATTACAGTAATCATTAAAAATGTATGTTAATAAATACATAGATTTGATTAAACAAAGTAGTTGTACTTACGTGCTGTGCTTAATTTGTGTTTTCGATGATTTACCTTCTAAAAATATCTCGCATGTCTCACTCCCCCAGAAAGGGCATCTCGCACCCCCAAGGGGTGCGTGCACCCCAAGTTAAGAACCACTGTCCTAGATGTATTAGGTGGTTCCTTTACCCAGGCTGAATATTCCCTTCCATCATTTAAGTCAATGGGGTTGCTTGAAGACCCGATTGAATGCATGTTTAACTTTTAAGCATTTGAGCAGTCTCTTTGACTTCTGTGGGACTACTCATGCACTGAAGTACTTTGCTGAATCAGGGCTATTGAGTGGTGCCTGATCAAAATGGTGGGTACCACTGAAAAGTGCATGAATTGATAAGAGAACTCAAATGAGCATATTTCAGAAGAATCACATTCCTGAAGCAGAGAGGGTTGAACATGCTCTTGGCACTGAAATGCTTATCTTCTCCTGACTCAATTACTGAGGTATTAGCGCTCCCTTGTATTACACTGTGCAGGCTTCATTTGCTGCCAAGAGCACTTATTTCTTTAACACATATTCATTTTCAGGAGGTGTAGTCTATTTCTGATGCATCCATTTCATATCATTATAATATCACCCTTAGGAGTCATGGGGTTTTAGGTTTTTTTTTAATTCTTAGTTTCTCATACCCATTTGTGATTTATCACTGTAGCATCTTTCCTCTGTGCAAGAAGGGAGGAGTACTGATCTGTGTCAGTTGGAAGGTGTACTTTAACAGAACAAAAAGAAAAGGAGTACTTGTGGCACCTTAGAGACTAACAATTTATTAGAGCATAAGCTTTCATGAGCTACAGCTCACTTCATCGGATGCATTTCCACTGAATGCATCCGATGAAGTGAGCTGTAGCTCATGAAAGCTTATGCTCAAATAAATTTGTTAGTCTCTAAGGTGCCACAAGTACTCCTTTTCTTTTTGCGAATACAGACTAACACGGCTGCTACTCTGAAACCTTTAACAGAACAGTCACTCCCAAGTGTTCTACATCTTAACTGGCCATCACAAATCTGTATAAACATGACAAAGCTGAATAGAACAGAGAATTAATACCTCCTATTTGCATCTCTTGGCATCTGAGTACCAATCCTAGACCATGTGACCATCCCATCCTAGTCCCTGTATGGGCACCTCAGCATCAGGGCACAAAGTAGCTCTGCCTGACAGAGCAGATGCGCTAGGCCTGAGGCATCTGCAGTAGGGTGCACCAGGGACTAGGTGTGTTCTGTACGTCATGTAAATCAGAATCCAGAGGGAAGCTGCCCTGATACAAAGGGTCTCCTCAAGAGCTTCTTTCATCTGCATTTTGCTATTCCAGGTAATTGAGGGTGTCTCAAGCTTCTGGCAGGGAGGAGGATGGTCCTTCCTACTATGCTAACGAACTCCTTCAGAGATTATTAACTGCTTCCTTCCTGAATTCTCAATAACCAGTTGTAAAAGGCACCACCTCATCCATGGCTATAGGAATTAAGAGGATCAGGAAAATAAACATACAGGGGGAAGGGGCTAAAACTTGGGGACTTAAGACACTACTACATAAACTCCAACTTTTCATAAACAGGTGCCTGAAACAAATCCTTAGTATCAGATGGCCAGAAAAATCACAAATGACGTGCTTTGGAGGAGGATGGAACAGAAACAACAGGAGAGGAAATTATGGAATGAAAATGGAGTTGGCCAGATTACACATGAAGGAAAGATCTGAAGACCATAACAAGACGAGCATTAGACTGAAATCCTCAGGGTTAGAGGGGCCGAGGTTGACCAAGGGCAACATGGAAACACACAACTGAAGCAGAATTAAAGCTAAGAGTGCAGCAGAAGCTCATTGAAGAGGGAAGGCACTAGTGAAGGCCTTGTGCTCTGTATGGAATAAAGAAGGGTAAGTCAAGGGGGAAGACTGCGTGATTGGATAATAATTGAATTATTTGCCTGTTTAGGCTTTCTTGTATCATACAAAGTGTCTGGCCTTGGCCATTGTCAGAGGCAGGATATTGGATTGGACGGACCTCGGGTCTGATTCCATATGGCAAATCCCGTGTTCCTATGGAAACTAAGTGATAAGAAACAGCAGTGGAGTGGAGTGGAGACAGGCTAATAATGGGGATATTGGGTCCAGTGTTTCATATTAGAATTGAGTAACAACTGAACGTTATCCACTAATGTATCTTTTAAAGTATGGTGCAAGTCATAAAATCCCAAATGATTCCCCCAGCTCTGAAAGTCCGGCAAATAACGAAGAAAAGTTGAATAATTTATTACAAATCTAGATTACAGATGTTGTCGGCTCGGTGGTGGCTATGCTTCTCCGGGTGTGCTGCATGGCCCGTGCTGGGATTGGCACAGTAGAGCTTTGGCATTCTGCTGCGTCACCGCCCCGCCTGGGTGCACGACAGGGGCAGGGGCTGTCAGGAGCGCTGTAAGCGCAATAGATGTAAGGAATGTGCAACTCTGCTTCCAAGCCCTCTGCTGGCAGAGTTCTGTGCTGCAGTTAGGGTCATGCTCTCGCCCTCTGCTAACCAGCAGTGTGACCACATTGCAGCTGAGGGAACACACCTGCAATGGACAAACGCATGGACCCTATTTCTGCAGGGCTCAGCAAAGGAGCTGGTTTGTTTACAAGCTGTGCACACCCTAGGGAGATGTCCAAGATCCTGTTTATCTTGCATCAGGAGGTAGCTAGGGGGCATCCAGGATAAGCCCTATGTATCCTCTGCAAGATGCACTGCCTCAGCTTCAGTCTGTCTCAGTGTGGAAACATTGGCACGAGGCCCAGAAAAATGCTAACCTCCCAAGCAGCTACTCAGCTGTCCAGACTCTCTGGTATGCAGTGCCATAGGCTTCATAGCTGTCCGATCCATTGTCCAACACCAAACCAGTTCACACAGTACGTTGCTCAAATCATGCACACATCATGCAATGTGCATAGTACAGGACCTCCTAGATTGCTATGCTGGAACAAAGCTCAGTGAACTCTTTAAGTTGTCCCTGACACAGGCAGTACCACCTCCAGGCCTGCCTGCTGGCCCTGATGTTGGGGGCACAGTTAAGGGAAGAGGGATTGGAGCATATTTTGTGTTGGTGTTGCCTGGCTACCAGAACAGGTCCTTGGTGGCATTGTAGTTTGGCACAATTTAGACCAGCTCTGAGGCTGTTTTGAGTTGCACTACTGGCCAAATCGGTTCCTATAAATCCCCAGGATCAGGAAGCTGTAAAGCCAGAAGTAACTGTGAGGATGTTGCTCTTAGTCTTAGACATTCCGCAGACTAGTTGAAATGCATGTGTAAAATGGTTCGTTGGGGGAATTGCACAGTGACAAGACTTTGGGAATGTTTCATGTCATCCAGCCTATTAAGTTTAAGGAATATATTCTTGTGACAGGAGTCGCCAGGTGGTGCTGTTACTTGTAGACTTGCATTCTTTTTTTTAGCATGGTAGCAATGTACAGTCCTTAAACGCATGCTCTTATTGTTACTGTTTGGTGCAACATCTTCCCTGAAAAGTAACTGCAGGGGGCAGGAGGGTTTTCTCTGCCCTCTAATTAGAGTTGACTCTTGGTGTAGAGGAGTTCCCTGGGAACCCAGCATTAGTGTTGGGAGTGTGGTTTCTGAAAGACAGGATTGGCTGTGTTCCCTCTGTGTCTGTAGGAGGACTGGTGTGTACAATGTGAAGAAAACAAGGTACACGCTCCACATCGGGGACTGATTAAAGTATTTTGCAGTTTTGTGTACTATGGAAATGGGAGGGACCCCCACCTTCCATAAATTAGAGTGTGTGATTATACAATTTATAAGTAAGAGAACATCTTTATTAGATCAGAGAAGTGTTTTAAAAATATAATGAAAAGTATACATCTAGAATATTCAATTTAAATATACATGACAATTTGACTTTTTAAAAAAATCTAATACCCATTCTCTCTCCTTTTGCTCTGGGAGACATTTGCTAAGTAGGCTAATTCCTGGGGTGCACATAGCAATGAACTCAGCTGTGCCCAGCTGGCTCCCCAGTCATAGGGGACAGGTTCCTGATTAAAGCTGGACTTGTCGGAGACCATGGAAAGCAGAAAAGAGCAAGTACCTCGGTGCATTTGATAGCTGAGCCTTCTGAGCCAGAGGTGCTTTCCTGCCTTTTGAAACACTGGGAGGACTAAGAGAAGAGCTTTACCAGCTCCTCAGGGAAAGGAGCACTGAGTCTCAGCTGGCTTGGGACAGAAGTTTAGATTCAAATCGATACAAATAAGGGACTGACTCTGAGACACTGATTGGGCGATCAGACCATGTCAGCAGCCAAGAAAGCAAGAAAACGGACCCTTTTCCTTGGGACAAAGGGTGAATTTGGGTACCATGACGGCCAGCTACCAAGACCCCAAAGAGGCCACCGTGGCTCATGACAGACACCAACACCAGGAAAGAGACAGAATGGGCTGAAGACAAACTGATCCCTGAAAAGGGTTCTGAGAAATGGGACTCCTGGGAGGGGTTTTCCTCTGATATGGTTTGATCGCTCTGGCATCTGGGGGGGCACCCAGAGGTGGTGGCGCAGCTCCCCAGGATGCAAAGATCTACCTATGGCACCAAACCTGAGTGGGGCTGCGACACCATGTGCCAGGTCACAACACCACTCACAGAAGTGTTGACCACTCATGCCGGGGGTGAGTCATGATTGGGCAGTTGCAGCTGGACCAAACCTGGTAGGAAGCTAAGTAGGGTTGTCACATCCAAGAGGCATAAAAACTGAGCACTACCTTCCCCACCAGCCTGATCCTCCTCTTCCCCTCTCAGACACCCTCCCCTACCCAGCCCGGCCCTAAGCCTCTGCACCCACCTTGTCCCAGGAGCCTCAGTGCAGGGAGCTCCCCTACCATCCTCTCCCAGGATCCGCACCCTGCTCTTTATCCCTTCCTGCAGGTGAGCCTTGGGTCCTCCCTGATTTCCAGCACTGGAAGGAGCAGGAGCCTCAGCTGCCACATCTGCACGTTGAGGGCCTGGCAAGTGGAACAGGACCTGGGTGCCATGCCAGCAGCGCTCCTAGGGGCCATGTTACCTCTGCGCCAGAGTGGAAGGAGCTGCTGGCGTTCCCATGCATGTGTGTAACAACGGTTGCCATTTGCAATGTTTTAAGTTTCAAGTGAAAAACCCTGGCACATTGCAGCCAGCAACGCAAGGGAAAGATCAATATGGCCAGTTAAAAACTGGTTAGGTGGTCAGGAGCAAGTGAGTCTAGTGCATATTCATTAAACTAGGCCTGTTCCACAGAGCCAATTTTTCTTTTTTTTCCCTCCAGAACCAACCTGCCAAGCCCTGGGATCTGCTACTGCTCAGTGAAGGAGTAACTGTATTAATTATTAAATTATGTTTAATGGTAATTGCACAAGATGCTTCATATGTGAGCTAGCAAGTCAGTAGTTTCCATAGTAAATATATGTGATTATACAGACAAACTAACAGGAGGGTACTTCAGAGGCTAAAAGCATATGATTTTTTTCCCCCTCAGGACACAAGATATTGATCTGTGTTTTTATGTATCAATAGGTGTCTGATATAAAAATGTAGGTGCTGCACCAGTGGAAAAAGTAGTCTTTCCAGTAAATCAAAGATGTGAGTGCATATTCAGGAATATTCTTAACCCTTTGATGGATCCTTCTGCTTTGAGAGTGTGCTTTAATTTGGTGGTGAAAACGGCCACATGTAGTGTTACTGTGAGCAGCAGTATGGGCAGGAGGGCGGTAAAGAAAACCAATCTGGTGAACAATAAAGGCAAAGAAAAATAGACATGAAACAAAGAGTGACTCTTTCTGAGAGACTCATAAGTCATCAGCAGAGCATGGACAACTAGCAACAAAAACAGAAGCATTTTCTCTCAGTGGACACTCAGACCTATTCAAAGTGTATGTGATATTAAAAAAATGCATAGGTAATTCATTACCAATGATTTCTCCCTTTCTGAAGGTCAATTAACATGTCAATATTCCTGATCCCGGACTGAAGTGCAAATTTCAGTGTAGTTTAACATTCCCTTCTGCTTTCATATCCCATACCTCCAAAAGTGTCTCTCTACTACCTGTTTTAATGTTTGTCTCGCCAGATCATGGCTTCCTTGTACACACTTACATTATTCAGTGTGGTGGATTCTTTATCACCTGGAGTCTTCAAATCAAGATTGGATGCTGCTAATAGAGATGCTGTAGTTCAATCAAAAGTAATGAGCTTGATACAAGACAGGAGGAGGGATAGCTCAGTGGTTTGAACATTGGCCTGCTAAAGCCAGGGTTGTGAGTTCAATCCTTGAGGGGGCTGTTTAGGGATCTGGGGCAAAAATTGGGGTTGGTCCTGCTTTGAGCAGCAGGTTGGACTAGATGACCTCCTGAGGTCCCTTCCAACCCTGATATTCTATGATGTGAAATGCTATGGCCTGTATTATCCAGGAGATCAGACTAAATTATCATAGTATTCAGTCCCTTCTGACATTTAAATCTAGGAATCGGTTTATTGATCTAAAATATGATATCTCAGTGAATGGTGCACATTCTATCACACACAAGCTCTTTTGAAAATATTGTGATAGACAGATATAAAGCACAGTGAGTTTCCTATTTTAAATTTGCTTCTTAATAACAATGTGCAATAGATTTGCCAAACATAACATTCTCAAGGCTAAATTGCATTTGCCTCAGTCTTGTGTGTTAAATAAATACATCTAAATAACACCCATCTGGCAAAGTTCAGTCTGAGCATTATGGATAATTTTGTGTATGGTGCAGATGTGGCAGACAAGCCTAACAAAATTTATCAGGAAGTGTCAGATGTAAATTGGGAGCAATTAGTTAGAAGAAGAGAAATCGTGCCTAAAATAGAAATTAATTTCAGAGAGTAAATATGTGAGAAAAGCAAGTACCCACCGTTTTCTTAGGGAGAAGTTTAGGGTCATTTTAAAATCTGGGAAATTCCAAAAACTAGAGGGTTTTTAAAATTTTTCTGAGATTTTATGTCTTTAAAAATATATCCTGATTCCTGCTGTATAGAAAGGGACCTGCCTGTATGTGATCCAAGTGATAATGCTTTTAGGGCCCCATCCAACTACCACTGATATCTATCTGCCAGTCTATTAGTTTATCTGAGTGCCGGTTGCATCAGGTCCTTAGCCTTTAGTACCCATCTTTCTAAAGACGGGGTTGTAATTAGCCCTAATACAGCAGTGCAGAGGAGTAGGGGGCAACACTGATTGCCCTTTCCCCACTCCACATAGTTTGCCCATCTGCATGAGGGCTATTTGGATCTAAACTCCAGGTGCTGGGTGGGAGAGTAGGCAGAGTCATGGTTCTTGCCAGTCAGGAGAGCCAACTGAGTGTGCAGTGGGGAGGAATATGCTGCGTTGTGAAGGGGTGATACAGGTCATTCCCCCTCAGCAAAACAGGGGAGCCCCAGGAGGAATTGTGCCAACAAGGAGTGTATCTCTGACACAGTGCCTCTTCTGGGCTCTTGAAAGAGCACATCTGGCCCTAACAGAAACCCCCTCCCCACCCACCCGGCCAGTACACCAAGGGGTTTGGTTTGGCTCAAGGGAGGTATTTAGTGCTCTGCTAAAGTCATGCAAATTTTCTTCTTCAAAAAACTGAGAGGCCCCTTTCAGTCAGGCAAATCAATCCACTAGGGAGGCAGGGCAGCTCTTCCTTTGTGCCTGGGGCATTGTCGGAGGGTGGGGGAGTTCCAAGGGTTATTCCCTGTGCATAGGCTCCAGTCACTGGCGCGCAGAAAGGATCACTGGCGAACACCACTGAGGGGTGCAAACAATAGCAAACTTGCATCTGCGATCCCCTCTCCATGGGGAAGGGGCACTGTTGATGCTGGTCCAGTGTCTATATTTATACAGACAGTGGAGGCCTGGCTGCCTGAGTCACAGTGCTTTTGACTCTGCTGTCAGTGGTCTTTCCAAACACTAGAACAAGTGCCTATGGACCTCTGCCTGGATCTGGGTTTGTAAAACATGACTGTTTCCGCTATTCTATCCAATTATGGGTCCCTGAACTGAAATAGTGGAGTTTCACTCCCTGAAGCCTTACAAATGTACTGCGTCTCTGAATGCAAATGGTACGTAGTCCTT
The DNA here is from genome assembly GCF_009764565.3 of Dermochelys coriacea. Classification (NCBI taxonomy): domain Eukaryota; kingdom Metazoa; phylum Chordata; order Testudines; family Dermochelyidae; genus Dermochelys; species Dermochelys coriacea. The sequence continues at coordinate 130,542,809 of NC_050072.1, forward strand.
CACTAGTTCCTTAGTGATGCAGCAGTAAATTTTTCAAAGAGATTTTGGATGCCTCAATTTTTAAATCCCCTACTTGAGACAGCTGAAAGATGACTCATTTCTTGGCACTTTTTGAAAATCAGGTGTCTTTAAGGTGTCTTAATTTGGGTACCCAATCACTAGTTGCCTTCAAATATTTGGCCTGCCATGTCTCAGGAGGGGTATTTCTGCTTTGGCAATTGCTGCATTTGCTGATGTAAGTTCTGAATTCTTGGAAAAGGCTCTTGTTATGAGCAGATAGGAATTCCTCACACAGTTCTCCAGTGCCTCTGTACTAGGATCAGAGGAACGGGAGCCAGAGAGCCCATGTTCCCTGCGGTGTTGTTATTGACAGGACACTAGGGGAACAGGGAACACTGGGAGTTAGGCTGGATTACATAAACAGAGCAGTGCACAGGATTTAATCTGTTTCACTTGTTCAATTTGTTCCAATCCGTTCAATTTCACCTGCAGTCAGCTTTTGTGAATGAAACATGGTGTCTGTGTCTGAGCAACAAGTTCTCTGCCGTGCAGCAGCTGATGGCGTAAGTCACGGAATTCACTCTGGAGACCTAGATTTTTGCAAACACGAACCTAGCCCAGGGATGGATCCAGTGGACGAAGGAGTTGGAGCTGTACGCAGGCCTGGCCTTGCAGGGGGACAACAGCAGCAGGAAAGTAAAACTAAAATGATTATTTGACCTTGTGGGGCACAAGAAAGAGAGCTGCATGCTCTGAAACTCACCATTGCCTCAAGCTTCACAACAGTCCTAAGATCCATGGGGGCCTATTGCTCCCCAAAGCAGAACAAAACTGTGGCGTGACACGGCTTTTTCACTAGACACCAGTTTGAAGAGGAGGAGGTAGACCCCCTATGTTATGCCTTATGCACATTGGCTGCTCCATCCAATGACAGACTTCCTGATTCGGGAGCAGCTTCTCCGGAAAGTGGACCTCACGTTAGACAGATACTTAGACCTGGGTGTGCATCGAAAGCCCCCAAGAAACACTGAAAGCCCTAGGAGGCACAATATCCCCAGAAGTACATGAAGTGAGACAACAGCAAAGAAGAGCAAGTGGCCAAGGTTCCATGCGCATCGTGACGTGCATCTACTGTGGGAGGCAGCGTGAGCATGTAAAGGAGAATTGCCCTGCACTAGGACAGCATTGCAAGGAATATGGCAAGTTGAACCATTTTTATCAGTAAAAAGAAAAGGAGTACTTGTGGCACCTTAGAGACTAACAAATTTATTAGAGCATAAGCTTTCGTGAGCTACAGCTCACTTAAGCTTATGCTCTAATAAATTTGTTAGTCTCTAAGGTGCCACAAGTACTCCTTTTCTTTTTGCGAATACAGACTAACACGGCTGCTACTCTGAAACCTGTCATTTTATCAGTGTGTCCAAGAGCAGAAGAAGGTCTCAGAAAGATGATCAAGAAGGGGATGGCAATGGTGACATCATGACTCTCTCTCCTTGATTCTGAGAGCATATTGGGTACAGGCATTTGGGACAGGAATGCAACAAGGGATAATGCCAACCTCCGTGTCTGCATCAATGTTATTAGGGAAACACCTCATGCAATTTCATCTGAATAATAGGGCCTCCTGCACTGTAATTCCTTGAGGTAAATTGGAATGGAACACACCCATTACAAACAGCAGGTGCAATCTAATATACAATGAGGGCATAATGCAGATTGTAGGAGAATGTGACTTTATAGTAACAAACCTGAAAAATAACCAATGGTACCAGCTGAAGTTTGTGGTGATGGGATGATAAGCACCACAGACCCCTCTGGGAGAGTACAGCCGTAGAAGCTGGGATTTAATCAGGGTACAGTATCAGAATTTTATAGATGCAGTGCAAGAAGCAAAAAAAAAAAAAGGGGGGGGGGAGGAGTCCCATGGACAATTTTAAAAATTGAGAAAAATTTAAAAAGCATATGGGGATGTTTTCAAAGGCAACAGGTGCCTCAAAGAAAAGCTGTTTCCATTTCCCATCTCAATGTGCTTACTACAAAAAAAAAATTCCAGCATGCAAGGAGCTCAAACACTGCAGAGCAAGGGGTAACATAGCATCTGTAGAGGTCAATACAGACCCTAGTTAAGCAGCATGGTGCTACTAAAGAAGCTATCAGGCAAATTACACATTTGCATAGACCTAAAGCTTCTGAACCAGGTAGTGAAAAGATGCCACTGTTCACGGCCTACAATTGGTGACATCTTGCCAGAACTTTTCAAACCAGAATCTTTATGCTCTGTGATGTGAAGAATGGGTTTTGGCACATAAGTGTGGAAGAAGTCTATCATGCTGGCGACCTTTGCAACACCATTTGGTTGCTACAGATGGTCACACATGCCGATAGCATAAGCATAGTACCAGAAGTGTTCCAGAGAAGACTCACCCAAGTGTTGGAAGAGCTGCCAGGGTGAAAATAACTGCAGATATCCTCACTGTAAGTGACGGGAGCAATGATAGGAACCTGAATGAGACCATGGTAGAAAACCAGAAGCTTTTCTACAGCGATGCAGGGACAAGAACATAAAATTCAAGCCAGACAAAGTGTGACTCAAAGGTGAGGTGACATATACTTGACATCTGCTCACAGCAGAAGGTTTGAAAGCAGATCCTAAGAAGATCAAGGTAGTCAGATATGCCAACTCCATTAGATGTGAAAGGGGTACAGCACTTCATAGGAATGATAAATGTTGTGTCAAAGTTCTGTCTACACTTGGCTGCAGTAGTGGAACCCATACATCAGTTAACAAGACAGAATGTTTAGTGGGACTGGGAAGGTTCCCAACAGCAAGCATTTGACGCACAAAGAAATAACAGATGCCCCTGTTCTTGCATACGACCAGCCATGAGAGCCACTGACACTCCAGGCTGGTGGGATTGGGTGTAGCTCTTTTGCAGGAGCAGCCAGTTGCTTATTCCAGCTGAGCCTTGTCTGAGACTGAACGGGGTACTCTCAAATAGAAAAAGAGCTTCAGGCTGTGGTATTTGGAGTGGTACGATTCCATCGGTAAATCTATGGCCACCCACTAGTAGTGCTATCAGACCATAAACCCCTAGAGACAATCATGGCCAAGACCCTTATTCATGCCACAAAGACTCCAGCACTAACAACTAAAGATCAGATATTCTCCACAATGGCTACTGTTGTTCGCTGACACCCTAAGCAGCATGTATACCTAGTTTCAGCAAGCTGGTGTAAGGGGATCAGGACATTGAATCCATTCACATGTTGTACTGCATAGTTGTTGGTGATCAGAGGCTACAGAAAAGGATGTCCAGCTGCAGGCAATCGAGAGAATGATTCAAGCAGAGCCAGATGACAAAAGCCAAGTATTGGTGAGAGCAGAACCATATTCTGAAATTAAAGATGAGCTGAGCGTATAGGGACGGAATCCTATTTCAAGGACACAGAGCTATTGGCCCTGCCTCATTATGCAAGGATGTCATTCAAAAAATACATGACTCACACCTCGATTGTAACAGCTGTCTTAGACAGGCTTGAATGTGTGTTTACTGGCTAGGAATGAATACAGAACTCCGCTTCTTTAATAGGAGAGTGTGACATCTGCCAGTCTTTCTGCTGGCACTTATCACATGAGCTGTCCATCCGACCATAGGAAAAGGTGAGAGCAGACTTATTTACCCTCAAGGAAAAGCAGTACTTGATTACAGTAGACTGCTATTCAAATTTTTGGAAGGTTAATGGCCTGCCTGATATAAGAAGCAAGTCAGTGATTGGCAAACTGAGGGCCCACTTTGCAAGACACAGCATTCTGGATAGCATATTCACGGACGACAGAACCCAATTTGCCTGGGAAGAATTCAAGGAATTTGCATGCAAATGGGAGTTTGACAGGTACACCACCTCTGCAGCATTCCCACGGAGCCATGGTAAGGTGGAATCAGCTGTGAAAACAGCTAAGGCTGTTAGACAAAGCTGTTTCTTCTGGCTCAGAACCCTTGCTAACGCTCTTGGCACACAGAAATACCCCATCACGGGGTACCCAAAGGACCAAAACCTTGCTACCCATAAGGGGAGACCTGTTTCACCCAGAAGGATGGAAATACTGCTGAGAGGAGATAGCCGACAATCAGAGAAAGCAAATACAAGTGTACGACAGGTCAACCAAGGATCTGTTGTTGGCCCTGGAAACAGGCTGTCCTGTGAGGATCCAGTCACTAGAGTTGTATCTAGTGCATACAAGGTGACTACAAAAGAAAAACAAGTGGTAGGCTTACGAACTAGCAGAGACAACAGCCAGAGAGCCCACAGAGACTCAGAGATCCTCACAGAATGGTGAGACAGAGAACCATCCGGAGGCCAACCCCACGGTGAGGGAGGAGACTCCACAGAAAGTTTGCTAGACTTTGGTGAGAGAGAGACAGAGAGGTCACTTCCGGTGTGGTTGCCTGTTGAGCAGACCAAACTATGTCAGAAGCTATGTGACCAGCTAAATTTGTGGTAAAGACAAGACTCCGACTAGGCTATGTGCTAGCAACCTGTGGCCAAAGAGATGGTGGGTGGGGTGGTGTCAATTATTTTTTAATGTTTCCATAAAGTGTTTTTGTAAAATAGGGGAAATATACCACAATCAGTGGAACTGGGGTCAGGGGGCCCATGTTCCCTGGAGGGACTGTTGTTGACGGGATGCTAGTGGATCAGGGAAAGTTGGGGAGTTAGGCTGGAAGCAACCCAGCCGCATAGACAAAGCAGTGCACAAGGTTTAATAAAGTTCCTTGTGTTCAACTCAGCCTATGTTCAGCAGCACTGTTTGTGAAGCTTTCTTGTGCAGAGGTAAGCTAGGAATTGGTGAGGCCTGTTACGTTTCAGTTTATGGCGTTCATTTGCACCCCCATTCAGTCTCACATGGCTAAGCTCTGGTGATGCTACTCCCAGTACTGTTTTGTCTGACGGTTTGTACCAACTTTTCAGTGCTTTTATTATCTCTCTCTAGTGTGGTGTGGCCTCCAGGGCCCTGCAGATGTCTATTGCTTTTTGCAAGCATAAATCAGACTCCCTTAATAACCTTTCTCTCTGGTTTTGTCAATCACACCAGGGACAGTTTTCTCTCTAAGCAGATCATTTTCAGTAATCTCAGACTCTCTCACTCTTTCTGTCTCAATTTGGCTCCAGACTTGTCAATCCCATTTGCTCCCACATGAGGAGACTCAAATTGATGCCACTCAAACACAATGTTCTCTTTAGGGTTAGTCATTCTTAAATATTTTTAAGACTTCCTGCCAAATACATTTGTCTTCCTCAGGCAGTGTCTGTTTATAGTCTTCAAGAGCTTCCTCACCCACTACATGAAATTAAATAGCTACTTCAAAAACCCTTTTCTATTTTATCTGCCCTTAAGCCTTTCATCACACTGTGAAAGCATTGCTCATCAAAGAACTGCGGTGATGGGTTGAACCCATCCAGGTTAAATTGCATTTTTAGCTGTGCCTTCAATCTGTGTTCCTTCCGGACTTCCCACATTTAAAATCCGCTGCTGAGATTTCATCCCATGTGTATGCTCGTTGGGTTCCACTGTCACTGCATGGTCTGTTTGACTTCTTCCTGACCACCCTCTTTTCATGGGTTTCAGAGTAGCAGCCGTGTTAGTCTGTATTCGCAAAAAGAAAAGGAGTACTTGTGGCACCTTAGAGACTAACAAATTTATTAGAGCATAAGCTTTCGTGAGCTACAGCTCACTTCATCGGATGCATTTGGTGGAAAAAACAGGAGAGATTTATATATATACACACACACACACACACAGAGAACATGAAACAATGGGTTTATCATACACACTGTAAGGAGAGTGATCACTTAAGATAAGCCATCACCAACAGCAGGGGGGGGGAAGGAGGAAAACCTTTCATGGTGACAAGCAGGTAGGCTAATTCCAGCAGTTAACAAGAATATCAGAGGAACAGTGGGGGGTGGGGTGGGAGGGAGAAATACCATGGGGAAATAGTTTTACTTTGTGTAATGACTCATCCATTCCCAGTCTCTATTCAAGCCTAAGTTAATTGTATCCAGTTTGCAAATTAATTCCAATTCAGCAGTCTCTCGTTGGAGTCTGTTTTTGAAGCTTTTTTGTTGAAGTATAGCCACTCTTAGGTCTGTGATCGAGTGACCAGAGAGATTGAAGTGTTCTCCAACTGGTTTTTGAATGTTATAATTCTTGACGTCTGATTTGTGTCCATTCATTCTTTTACGTAGAGACTGTCCAGTTTGGCCAATGTACATGGCAGAGGGGCATTGCTGGCACATGATGGCATATATCACATTGGTAGATGCGCAGGTGAACGAGCCTCTGATAGTGTGGCTGATGTGATTAGGCCCTATGATGGTATCCCCTGAATAGATATGTGGACAGAGTTGGCAACGGGCTTTGTTGCAAGGATAGGTTCCTGAGTTAGTGGTTCTGTTGTGTGGTGTGTGGTTGCTGGTGAGTATTTGCTTCAGATTGGGGGGCTGTCTGTAAGCAAGGACTAGCCTGACTCCCAAGATCTGAGAGAGCGATGGCTCGTCCTTCAGGATAGGTTGTAGATCCTTGATGATGCGTTGGAGAGGTTTTAGTTGGGGGCTGAAGGTGATGGCTAGTGGCGTTCTGTTGTTTTCTTTGTTGGGCCTGTCCTGTAGTAGGTGACTTCTGGGTACTCTTTTGGCTCTGTCAATCTGTTTCTTCACTTCAACAGGTGGGTATTGTAGTTGTAGGAATTCATGATAGAGATCTTGTAGGTGTTTGTCTCTGTCTGAGGGGTTGGAGCAAATGCGGTTATATCGTAGCGCTTGGCTGTAGACAATGGATCGAGTGGTATGATCTGGATGAAAGCTAGAGGCATGTAGGTAGGAATAGCGGTCAGTAGGTTTCCGATATAGGGTGGTGTTTATGTGACCATCGCTTATTAGCACCGTAGTGTCCAGGAAGTGGATCTCTTGTGTGGACTGGTCCAGGCTGAGGTTGATGGTGGGATGGAAACTGTTGAAATCATGGTGGAATTCCTCAAGAGCTTCTTTTCCATGGGTCCAGATGATGAAGATGTCATCAATGTAGCGCAAGTAGAGTAGGGGCATTAGGGGACGAGAGCTGAGGAAGCGTTGTTCTAAGTCAGCCATAAAAATGTTGGCATACTGTGGGGCCATGCGGGTACCCATCGCAGTGCCGCTGATTTGAAGGTATACATTGTCACCAAATGTGAAATAGTTATGGGTCAGGACAAAGTCACAAAGTTCTGCCACCAGGTTAGCCGTGACAGTATCGGGGATACTGTTCCTGACGGCTTGTAGTCCATCTTTGTGTGGAATGTTGGTGTAGAGGGCTTCTACATCCATAGTGGCTAGGATGGTGTTTTTAGGAAGATCACCAATGGACTGTAGTTTCCTCAGGAAATCGGTGGTGTCTCGAAGATAGCTGGGAGTGCTGGTAACGAAGGGCCTGAGGAGGGAGTCTACATAGCCAGACAATCCTGCTGTCAGGGTGCCAATGCCTGAGATGATGGGGCGTCCAGGATTTCCAGGTTTATGGATCTTGGGTAGCAGATAGAATACCCCAGGTCGGGGCTCCAGGGGTGTGTCTGTGCGGATTTGTTCTTGTGCTTTTTCAGGGAGTTTCTTGAGCAAATGCTGTAGTTTCTTTTGGTAACTCTCAGTGGGATCAGAGGGTAATGGCTTGTAGAAAGTGGTGTTGGAGAGCTGCCTAGTAGCCTCTTGTTCATACTCCGACCTATTCATGATGACGACAGCACCTCCTTTGTCAGCCTTTTTGATTATGATGTCAGAGTTGTTTCTGAGGCTGTGGATGGCACTGTGTTCTGCATGGCTGAGGTTATGGGGTAAGCGATGCTGCTTTTCCACAATTTCAGCTCGTGCATGTCGGCGGAAGCAGTCTATGTAGAAATCCAGGCTGCTGTTTCTCTCTGGTCACTCGATCACAGACCTAAGAGTGGCTATACTTCAACAAAAAAGCTTCAAAAACAGACTCCAATGAGAGACTGCTGAATTGGAATTAATTTGCAAACTGGATACAATTAACTTAGGCTTGAATAGAGACTGGGAATGGATGAGTCATTACACAAAGTAAAACTATTTCCCCATGGTATTTCTCCCTCCCACCCCACCCCCCACTGTTCCTCTGATATTCTTGTTAACTGCTGGAATTAGCCTACCTGCTTGTCACCATGAAAGGTTTTCCTCCTTCCCCCCCCCCCTGCACCCCCAGCCGGAACCCTCACCCCTGCCCCAGTCCTGATTCCCCTCCTGCCCTCCGAACCCCTCATCCCTACCCCAGAGCCCTCACACCCCCTGGTGTACCCCAACCCCAATTTTGTAAGCATTCATGTGGCCCTCAGGCCACAAAGTTTCCCCAATCCTGGCTTAGAGCCTGTTGCATACTCTTTCTGTGAAGAATTTCCAGGTTTCCAAATGCTAATTTTGTTATTAGTAAGATGATATGTTTTAATTAGTATCTGCAGCCTTACCTGTTATCAATGTTCTCATTCATTTATAAGTTCTTTGGGGACCGGGACAGATGCCCTGTTTTTGTACAGCGCCTAGCACAATGGGACCCTGATCCTCATAATATCAAAAGCCAGTGCTTTGTTTTCAGAACTAAGATGTACAGTATGTCCTCAAGCCACTTTACAGTTTAGACACACGAAAGCCAACATATGGTCCAACTCATGCACTGGCTATGTGCATCAATGATAGCAGCATAGGCTCCACCTTCTCAGTCTGCAGCCAATGGAGCTAGTGCATTGTGGGAAGTCATCTCCATCAGGTTAAGGACTGGCACCCCAGGGAGCCGTGAGGGAGCCAGGAAGAAGATTCAGACTCTGAGTGTGCTCCTAGGACAGCACAACTGCATGTTGTGCCTTACTCAGAACTTGAAGCATTGCTGTCCCTGTCCCTCAAACGATGAAGTGAACTAACCCAGAGCATTGGCATGGAGCGCAAAAAGAGTGGAAGAAACAAATCTCAAGTGGGAAGCTGCAAGTGCTTCTGGCCAAAAGGATAAATGAGTTAAAATCAATCCAAACCCGAAAATCTACATGGAATTTACAACTCTGACAGTGACGATTCACTTCACGATAGTTAAACACAGATCGTGCTCTGCTCAGCTTTCCTCCATCACATTTAAGCAAATTCCAAACTGACTTCCCTACTCAGCTGTGGAGCGCAGACATAATTATGAGGCAAAACAGTCCAGAGCTTTTAATGGCAATAGGATCCATGCTCCATACTGGTTTGAGCGCACTTTGAAGAAGTGGAATTGAATCAACTGAGAAACTAAGAATAAAGACAAAACTGTACATTATGATTTCAGTAAGAACATTTTTATCATGACCAGACTGTGTTCCCCACATAGTAACTTTCATGTCATGTTGCCTCTGTGAGATTAAACTGGGATTTTCAGAGGACCCAAAAAGAATTAGGTGCCAAGATCATGCTGAAATTAGATGGGTTTGGGTGCCCAAATCCCTTGAACTCCTTTTGAACTTCCCAGATTTAATACTTCCAGTGCCTGCTGCTCTATGAAAACATGTCCCCTCTCAGTGAAACTCAGGCTCTGCCTGCCAGAATTTGAATCAATGGTGAGGTTTTTTTATAGAACATTTTTAGAAGTGTTTTTTAAAAAGCAGAGAATCAGAAGAAATGTCAGCACAGTTATTATTAGATGGCTGAAGTGAATGCAAATGCAGTCTGAGGAATCAAGAATGTATGTTTCCTATCCACTCCAAAACCCACCTTCCCTGCAGATATGGGAATGTCATTGTCACTCAGTGGAATCTATCCTATGGATCAGGTAATCTCGGTTAGAAAAGCAGGCAGCATGATCTACTGAATAGGGCCCTGGAGTGGGAGCCAGGAGACCTGTTTTGTTCCCAGCTCTGCCACTTCCCTGCTGGGTGTCCTTGAGCAAGCCACTTCCCCTCTCTGTGCCTCTGTTTCCCTTCCCATCACGTCTGTCTCACCTATTTAGCTTGAACATTCTTTGGATGGTCTGTGTTGTTACAGTGCTTAGCACAATAGGAGTTCCAATGTCATCTGGGGCCTCTAGCCCCTTCTGTAACACAAATCACTCGATCAGCATGACTGCACTGTCTTCACTGCTTTTCAGCAACACCTTGCCTTATGCTCCTGCGTCAGCAACTGGACAATACTCCCTCTGTTAGGGGACACTGAATCTCCTGATTTAGGACCAGATGGTGAACATTTTCCTCCCATGAGGAACTGCTACTCACACAAGTTCTTCACTTGAAATCAAGGGGAGCACTCGTGGCATGACTGCTCGTCAGTGGGGGCAAGGGGTGCACAATCTGGCCTTTGCCTTGTAGAACCCCAGCAGAAGTACATGAAAAGCCAAATTCAACCACCTTTCCTCAGCTGGGTAGGACCTTAATCCTCATTGAGTAAGGTACTTTGCAATCTGCGGGCAGCAGAATCTGTGTAGCAAACGTTGGCAGCATTTGTGTGAATATGCTCTTTTTACGCATGCCCTGAGCTGATACTCTGCTGCTATGGTGGTGTTATTGCAGCTGATAACACTAAGGGTATGTCTACACTTCGAGCAGGGGATGTAATTCCCAGCTTGTGGAGACATACTTGAGCTAATGTACTAAAAACAGAGGGTAGCCCTGGAGGCAGGAGGGGCTAGCCTCTCTCAGTATGTTTCCGCCTAGATGCTGGGCCCATTCTTGGGATGGCAACTCTTTATTTTTAACATGTTAGCTTGATGAGAGCTAGCCTCGGTATATCTCCTAGAGCTGAGAATCGCATCCCCCCCCTCAGAAGTTAGCGTAATGGGGCATCCAGCCCACACTGGCATGAAGGGGTTAAAAAAGGCCTAGAGAGGCTGTGTGAAGAAGCATCCAATAGGAGAGATGCTGTGGGGAGCAGCCAATCCTGGCTCAGCAGGCCCATATAAGAAGAGGTGCAGAGGAGGGTCAGTAGCTTCTGGGTGCTTGAGGAGGGAACACTGTGTCCCTAGTAGGCCGCAACCCTGTAGCACCTTGGACAGAGCAAGGCAGGCAGAGACCCAGGGAGTAGAGAAGGCACTCTGGATGGACTGCTGGGGCTAAGTAGGGATCTGTGGCCACAGGGAAGTGGTCCAGGAAAATGCAGTGGTAGCTGAGGAAAAGTAATGCAGTAGGTGACTGCAGTTCAAAGGGTCCCTGAGCCAGGACCAGGTAGTGGATATGGACATGGAAGATACCCACCAGATAGAAGGGCCTAGAAAGACTGTGATTCCCCGGAAGGGGAGGACTTAAGTGACCTGGCCAGAGGGCCAAGCCATGAGGAGAGAGCTACAGATCTGGCACTGAGCAAAGCAGCAGATTGTGTCATGAAAAGGACGCTGCAGTCCCTGGAGTGACACGGGTCAGAGAGCAGACGTGATGGCAGGCTAGGCACCCTTGGGAGAGGGTGTACCAAGCTGAGGAGCTAATCCTCAAGAGGGCCAGCAGGTGGCACTAGCATGGTGAGGTGAGCTCTGTCACAGGCAGACATCACCTTAGGGTTGGCGTATCACAGCTCCTCTTCAGCCATACAAAGGAGTAAAGGGAAATAAAGCACCCCCTGGATTCTCCTCCTGCCCAGATGGCAGCTCTAGCTGATGGGGACAGATGTAGCCGGAGCTGCTGGCCCAGTACCTCCTCACTGAAACATGTGGGTGGAGAGGAGGCAGACCAGGGTTGGGTGTTGGCAGAGCCCTTGGTCTGCCTATCTCTTCGCCCAATTCGCTGGTTGGAAGGAGTCAGCTGTTGCATGAAAATGGAATCACAGTTCATTCTCTAGTCCGCTCCTGGGGTAGTGTGGCTACCAAGGTTTGTGTTGGATTCTTATCACTGACAGGTTTTATTCCAGCTTGGATGTTTTTCTAAAAAATCTGCTCTAGGGATTAGTTGGGAGATGTTCCATGGCCTGTGTTTATACAGGAGATCAGACTAGATGATCCCAATGGTCCTGTCTGACTTTGAAATCTATGGACCTCTGACCCATCCCTCAGTTGGGAGAGATCTGACATGGCATTCTAGCTCCTGTTGTAATGGCACTTCCAGTCATCTGTGATCAGAATAGAACAAACTGACATGTCCACATAGAACAATCAACAGTGTGTCAGTAATAAAAATTACCATGGTTACAGTGGAATCATTTTAACTGTAATGCCTAATAACAATTAAATGAATGTTTTAAAAAGAGTTAGACAGCTGCTCAATATTTACCCACACTGCTTTGTGTGTACATGCTAGAAATGTGATGTTTTCAGAAATGTTTGGTATTCTGCGTATACAGTAGAACCTCAGAATACGAACACCTCAGGAATAGAGGTGGTTCGTAACTCTGAACTATTCGTATATCTGAACAAAACATTACGGTTGTTCTTTCAAAACTTTATTAGTGAACATTGACTTAATACAGCTTTGAAACTTTACTATGCAGAAGAAAATGCTGCTTTTAACCATCTTAGTTTAAATGAAACAAGCACAGAAACAGTTTCTTTATTTTTTCAAATCTTTTTTTAAAAATTTTCCCTCTTTTTTTTTTTTAAGTAGTTTAACACAGTACAGTTCTGTATTTGCTTTTCTTGTCTCTGCTGCTGCCTGACTTATGGCTCCAAATGTGGTGTGTAGTTGACCACTCAGTTCATAACTCTGTTGTTATACACCGAGGTTCTACTGTAGCATAACTGACTCTGCTGCAGGATGTTGCAGTGAGATGGTCGATGTCTGCTGATGAGCTCTCTGTACTATCAGCTTAGAAGCAGACACTGGCTCTGCAGGCTTCCGTAAATGCTCACACACTTTAGGTAGTGGAGTGTTGCAGTACTAGCACTTCCCATAACAGAGTCCATAACAAGTTCACCAGATACTAACAAGATCAACCCAGGAGTTTCTTATCCAACCCCAGTGGGATGCCCAGGGCATGTCTACACTTACCTCCGGAGCGATCGATCCAGCGGGGGTTGATTTATCACATCTACTCTAGATGCAATAAATCGAGCACTGTCCCATCGACTCCAGTACTCCACCGGAGCGAGAGGTGCAGGCGGAGTCGACGGGGGAGTGTCAGCAGTGAAGACACCGCGGTGAGTAGATCTAAGTACGTCGACTTCAGCTACATTATTCACTTAGATGTGTAATTTAGATCAATTTCCCTCACCTCCACCCCGAGTAGACCAGGCCCCAGTGCAGGATATAAAGGTTACTGCATCCTTTAGGTCTCCATAGACTGTGCCTGGGCTACTGACCAGTGTTGCCAGCTCTTATGCTTTTACTGGGAGTTATGTGATATGTATTTGGTGTTTGGGTTATTTTTTTTTTTCATCAAGTCCCAGCTCCTGAAGTCAAATGATTATGTCAGAATCTCCGCTTACTACTTTTTTCAGATGGAAGCATCTAGCCCGCAGGCTTTCAAAGACAAGCTTGGAAATGTGCCCCGGAAAGGCTTCGAAACCAGAAGTCAAATAAAAAGCGCCCAATATTTATTTATATTTTTAAAATCTCATGGTTCTTTTGCGGCCTGACTTGTGCCTTTTTGAAATCTGGGGCTTGGCAATACTAGTTGCTCCCTCTAGTCCACTTCTGTCCTGGATACATTCATGCACTACAGACCCCATAGGCCAGAGTCCAGATCAACTGGGGTATGACGACACTGCAAAGAAAAACCTGTGGGACTGAGTCTCTGAGCCTGGGTCAATAGACTCATGCTGGGGGGCTAAAAATAACAGTGTAGGAGTTCCCACTCAGGCTGGAGCCAGGGCTCTGAAACCTGGTGAGGGGGGAGAGTCTCTGAACCTGGGGCACATCTGCACTGCTATAGTTAGTCCCGCAGCCCAAGTCAGTTGACCTGGGCTCTGAGACTTACTGCCCCAGGTTTTCTTTGTAGTGTAGACATACCCATGGTCGTGTCAGGGCCCCTCTACACCCTCGTCCTGCTGTCACACGTGCACTTATCTCCATGTCTCCTGCTAGCAGGCTCCTGCCCTGCACCCTCCTGCTGTGGCTCTTGCGGGTGCCCTGCCGCTGGCAACAGACAGCTTCCCTGCTTAGATCTCAATGGTAAAACCCAGCTCTCAGGCTGCCACCCCCGAGCCTGCTGTCTGCCCAGCCCTGACCCCTTCTGACCTCAGCATTTTACTGGCTTTGCCTGTGCTCTAGATAAGGGGCTCTCAACCTTTCCAGACTCCTGTACCCCTTTCAGGAGTCTGGTTTGTCTTGGATACCCCACATTTCACCTCACTTAAAAATGACTTGCTTATAAAATCAGACATAAAAATACAAAAGTGTCACAGCATGCTATCACTGAAAAATTGCTCTCTTATTGTATCATATCATTATAAAGTAAATCAATGGGAATATAAATATTATACTTACCATTCAGTGTGTAGTATGTAGAGCAGTATAAACAAGTCACTATGAAATTTTAGTTGGTACTGACTTTGCTAGTGCTTTTTATGTAGCCTGTTGTAAAACTAGGCAAATATCTAGATGAGTTGATGTGCCCCCTGGAAGATCTGTGCATATCCCCAGGGGTACATGTACCCCTGGTTGAGAACCACTGCTCTAAGGATTATGGAGCCCTCTACTGGCTAGATGTTGGACTGAGTAACACCCTGCCAGCTACTAGCTAGCTCCCTTGTCTGTAATTCAGTCAGGTGGTAGGAAATGTACCTTGTAAATAGACTGCAGATTAATTACACTCCCTCCATCAAATAGAGAATATTCTTTTAAAGTGAAAAAAGGTGCAGCTTTTCCAATTTCACCACTGGATGCATCCGCCTCAAGCCCCTGAAGCCTATTACTGTCCACTGAAAGAGCATGATCTACTTTATTTCGTGTAAAGGTGTAGAGATGAATATAAAGAAAACCTGGGTTGTTAAAAAATGCTGTCATCTCCAGGAATTATTAGCTCCCCAGCTAATGTCTGGAAAGCACAAATCACGACTTGGTGGTTCGACAACATGTAGCCAATACAAAGGGCTAGACTGTAACCTTGCAATGTGCCTAGAGTAAGAGGTAGCACGTATCACCCTTGGAACAGAACAACAAATGAGTAATAATTCCTCCTCTGCTCCTCACTCTGCTTTATGTGAAGGGTAAATTACCTCACACCTTGTCATGGAGCAGTTTATTCCAGCCAGCTACCTGGTCAGTAAGTAGAGAAGGGTTCCTCCCTCACTCCTCCAAAGGAGGGCGCATCTGGCAAGCCATCCTTATGCTCATCCCTATGGCTGGAGTTGCAATCTGAGCCACTTTACTTCACTGTGGAGTAAAGAGTTGTGAGACACTAGCCCCAAGGAGAGGCCAGAGGGTTGTTGGAGGGAAGGTCTTTTGCAGGACCTGTTGAGGGAAGGGGACTTGTGTGGGTGGACAGGATGTAAACATTCTGAGGTTTCCACCTTCCTAGTTCTCTGTGTTTTGCTGCTGCTGAGGTTAGTTACCTGAGGCTTGCTGCAGGAAGGCTGGTTTGCTGTATGCTTTATACCCTCATCCCTTGTAAACACCTGCAGTTCCTTCTTTTGCCCTTTTAGTTCTACAAGCAGGCCAAGAAACAATGAAATGAGAAAAGAATGAGGCAACAACCTATAAACTGAAACAGCTGATCACATTGAAGAGGTCAGTCAGTACATAGACACCCAATATAAACCCACCATGGGTTCCAATTCTGCCTTCTCACCCCCCTGCCAGCCCATTAGCTTCAGCCGACTGACAAGAGATGGCACTTGAGGCAAAATTTAGCTCTAGCCACCAGGTTCAACTGCAGCTTGTGTCTTAATGGAACATTTCTTCCTCTGAGTGTGGTATTGAGATAATGGAGAGCTGGATCTTCGGCAGGGGGTGAGATGCTAAAAGTCTGTTTACAGTTCTGTAGTGTAGGGCGTTGTGCCTGGTGATCAAGATATCCACTCATGTTGGTCAACACAGCTATTTGAGAAGGTGGACACATTGTTATTTAAATCCCTCTGATTTTTCTTCAGCTCTCTCCTTTCTGCAAGTATGTTATCTAGAAACAATGCATTTTCCTTTACTCCACGTAAAATCAGCTGCAGTTCTAAATACTCAAACTTCTCAGTACCTCCAGCCGGAGCTCACAGAAGTATTATGCTGCCTCTCCTCCCTCCCTATTAAACAGTCATTAAGCAACTTTACTGGAATTACCTGCACCACTTCTTCTCTCTTGGGCTTCAGTTGCAGAGCTGTCATTCTCTGAATGCGTTGAAGCAATTCCCAGGTTTCTAAGAGGAGATGCATCCTGGACTGAAGAGCCCTCTGATTCTCGTTTCACCAAACTATGAGATGCTGTTTGTTTGACTGCCTGGAGGATGCTCCAGAGGTTTCTCAGAGGGAAAGAGTGAAATGGCTACTGTTTGCAATGGCAGTTGTACATGCCTCTCTGAAGGTAGAGTTTAACCTTGTGAGTTGAAATTTCTGTGCATGAATTAGGGTCTAGGATTTATTTGCATAAAACAGACCCTATCTGACCAGTAATGCTTTGGAACCAAATAATGTTTTGTTTGCTTGCCTGCTTATAACCTGAGGGCAACTGCACCTAGGAATTATTCTAGTCAGAGAGATTGAAGCAGAACAGATTCCACTGGTGACAATGAAGTGCTTACAGCTGGCAAGAGGCATTTCTCCAAGATCTGTACAGATCTAGAAAGATCATCTTCAATACATCTGATGACTTACCAGTAATGTAACATGTTTTGGTTCTCCAGAGATTTTATTCTTGTTTCTAAGATCATATTTACTTTAATTAGTTTAAATTCAAGTAGTGGTTTCAGATGCAGTGGTTGCAAGATCTATCAGTGGAGTTTCCATTGCCTCTGCAAGGTGCTTGGCTCCCTCCGTTTGTCGATCCAGATCAGTAACTCTGGCTGAAATTTTATTTTAACCTTGTTTCTAGCAAAGTCGTCATGGACAGTAATATATTGGTTCTGACCTGGATGAAATATTTCTCTGAAAGCCTCATATATAAGTACTACATTTGCTCATTAAAAATAATAGTCTTGTTCCAGCTATTGTGAGGGTTGATTTCTTGGTAATTTTTCTTCACGGATAAACTGCTATGGATGGCAAACATATTTTCATCTTTTTTTTTTCTTCTGTTTTGAATAAGCATCCTGAAATGAATCCGTCCTTTTCCCTTTGAAAATGATTGGGCTTCTATTTAATCGAGATTGGTGCAGAAGATATCAGATTTGCTAGAGTTCCCAATTTGCATACTAAGTTGTTGAGCTTTTTCCTCTTTAATTTAAAAAGTTATTTTTCTTCTGGCAAGAATTTTTTATAACAGCAAGGAACGTTGTACGTTTTATAAGGCTTGGCATTTTGATTCTGTTATCCAATATAGCCTGACAGCTGAACTATAAAAGAGTCAGCATCAATGCAAGACATTTGTCTTGAATTATGGAAAAATAGTCAATGGGAAGTCAGTCAAGATTGCTGCTGAGAGTTAATGCTCACCAGCATGAGTAAGGGTTTCACAGTCTAGCCAGAACTTCCATCTCTTCCTAAGTCACTATTGAGTCTTGCTTGTCTAAGCTGGGAAAGTCTGTGGGGAAATGGGCAGTGGAGAATGGGTCACATGCTTTCCAGGGGTGTTTGTATCTAGTCAGTGCAATGCTAGAGGCATTAGGAACTGTCTAGTCTATTGCTTTGGGCTCCATCATGACTCTCCCTCCTGTTGCTTGTTGTGGGGGGCAGAGGGCTGCACGCTCTCTCTCTCTCTCTCTCTCTCTCTGTGGTATACTGGTGCCTGGGTGGTTCACAGGGACAGTTCCAAGTGGTGGATTTGTTAAAGTTCTAAATGATTTCTTGTCGTGTATTCCATACACCAAGAGCAAAGCGTGTCCTGTACTTTCCACACCCCGTGACTTTGCTTTAGATTGAGGCAAAGAAAGAACACGAGAAAGTAGAGTGTGTCTTAGGCTAGAGCTGAGTTCCCACTGCATTACTAGCTTGAGCTTCAGGGGCACTTGAGCTTCCGCTCACCCTTACTACCAGGTCAGCCAGCTCAAGCATAAGGGCCAGAAATCTGTGTGTTGGGAGTCTGGTAACACTTGAGTTGTACCAGTAGTGTTCGCTCCAGATACAGTGAAGACTAACTCCTAGAGTCTCCAGCTTGAATTGCCCTGTCCCCTCCCAGATAGGCCAACTTCTTGCAGCTAAAGTTGCAGTACCCAGAAAACAGTCATAGCTATGTGCACCACAGATTTGGGTCTGGGCTACCTTAGATCTTGGGTAAAATTTTCCAAAGTGCCTATGTCCCATTTTCAAAAGTGACTTAGGCACTTCAGTTCAACTCCTCAAAGGTATTCAGGCTCCTAACTTCCATTGCTTTTTGAAGATTTGGGGCTTAGGGTCCTTCTATGACCCTTAAACACTTTGGAAAATAGTCTCCCTTGTCTAGAGTAGGAAAGAGATGTTTTTAGCGGATATTTGAATTGTGTTTAAAAAGGTGTTAGCATCTAGTGCAGACAGGTTTTAACATCTATAATGTGTTCGTGAACCTCAACATAACCTTGGCCACTTTTCCTAGTCTAGACATTCCCTTAATTTAAAATGTGTGTGCTAACACATTTTAAAATATAACTTTTTTTCCGCTAGTTTAGACATGGCAACTGAGCCCAAACTAACAGCTCCCAGGTTTAAATTGGTGGGGTTGGGCGGCAGGGCATTTTCAGTGTAGGTTCTCTGTTGCTGGAACTTATAATATTCTCACCCATTGAACTGACAGATGTCAAATTTGTTTACCGTAAAGTTAGGCTGCAGACCCCAAGATATCTGGTGATGGTGTTCCCCACGCTTTCTAGTAGATGGGAGCGTGATTGGGTAGTTATCAGAGAATGGCATGGGTGTGTTGGAGGATGGAATTGTCGTCATTGGTCAGGAGGATTATATGGACATTGGTCCATTGTGGCATCTCTATGCACTTTTGTATTTAAGTACATGTGCAATTTACTTAGAGCATTAGGTAGGTATGTTTTATAAAAGTTAAAATAAATATAAAAATAGCCTGAGTGCTGCAATCAACACATTCTGTAAATAGCTTGACTCCTTGGAAGTTCCCGGAGACTATATCAGGAGCTGTAAAATGTTCCTAATTTCACCTTTTAAAATAAAAGTTCAAACTGCAGCAACTCAGCCTTCCATAAATCACTCACAAATGTGGTGGCCAGCTGGTAAACATCAAAGGAAACACTGCATTTTAAACTGCCCTCTTCCTCTGACAGTGAAGTTGGAAGGCTGCTCTGCTCCTTTATGAAGACTGAATTGCCCATCTTTTTTTTTCTTTTTCTTTTTCTTTCTTTTTCTTTTGAGTGGTTCAAAAGTGGCAGCTGTCTGACTATGCAGCAACACTACACACAGAAAAGAGAGTAAAGAAAACTACAGCCTACGTGAGTCCTGGGATGGAATTACAATTGGAATTGTATTGGTGTTTAGGTGCCCTCTATGCTTCAGACCCCCTAATAAAGTAGATCACGTTTTACTCCGATCTGGCCTTAGAGTGTAGATCAGCTCCTGTTCTCATCGAAGGCAAAGGCGATTTTTGCCATTGAAATTAATAGGAGCCATGTCTGGCCTGTGTTTTGTTTAGTATGACTCCAAAATCTGTAAAAATGATGGATTTTGGGGCTCAGCTCAGTAGCTCGTGGACCCTAGACAGAAGTGGAAACACTCAGAGCTTGCTTTCTGGATGGGATTTGAAACAGGAGAGGTGTACATTCTGCACTCTCCGTGATCAGATCATTACCTTCTTTGACTTTAAGTCAGGCCTCAACCTTGCTCTGGGCAAAGGATCTGTTTAAATGGTCTTGCCTCAGACTGAATGAGGTGGTTAGTTTCAGACTTGAATGCTGGATTATTTTTTGTCTTGGACTATTGATACAGTGACTGCTTGGGGGTGCAGGAGGCCTAGAGAAGAGCTGTTGCCAGGATCCCCTGTGACGCATTAACAAGCAAATGACATTGTCATTGAAGGAGCAGAGCTGAGGGAGCAGGGGTTGCTGTGCTCCAGAGGGAGCTGTCCCATGGAACAGATCAGCACAGCAGCTCTCCTCTTATAGTCACCAGGGCAGAGCCACATGAGGTAGCAAATCAGCCCTGCGAGCCACGAAAGACTTGGCAAGCAGGGAAAAGCCCTCAACTGCACCAGTGATGTATGTTCCCCTAAGGACACTTTTCCTTCCTGTCCCTTCCCTTTCCCCAGTACACCCCTCCAGTGGTGACTGCAGTGAGAGGGGAATAGGAGCCAGCTCTGTTGGCCCTTTGCCTGCTGGGGACTCCCTTGTGCTGTGGATATCCCCATCAGGGAACTTGATGGCAGTTTCCCCTCTCTTTGAGTGGCCTGAGCTGTGCAGAGAGTGTGGGAGAGGTCAAGAATCTGGTGGTCTTGGTTTATAGAGTAATATCTATAGAACCCTATTTGGTTCATCCTCAATGCGCTTTCCAGTAAGTGTGAGAAACTGTTGTACTATGAAATAATTCAATATTATTTACATAGCAATTTCATGGTTGGCAGAAGAACTGATTGCTGCTGAGAAATGGATAATTCATCATTTTCATCTCTCATAAGGTATTAAAGAGAATTCAGGTGTAGCTTGCATGGTAACCTTAACTCTACCCCCTCATGTAGATGCATTATGATTGTCTATAATTACATAATTCTTAAATAATACAATATACCATCATACAATTTATCCTACAAATGTAGATACACATAATGGACTAATACATTTTTATTAATTTAGATGTTGTGGGTAAAACACACTTACTTATAGTAACTTTTGTTCTTCAAGATGTGATGCAGATGTGTATTCCATGTAGGTGTGCACACCCAGCACTCAGGAGCTGGAGAAACTTTGCCTAGCGGTGCTTGTAGGGTCAGTACTCGCATCCTGTGGCATTACCCCTTCCCCAGGCCATATAAGGGAGGTAGTGCCCTGACCCCCATCTGCTCCTTCGCACTGAACATCAGAAGCAGAGACTCCAATGCAGAGGGGACAGGGTGGATTTTGAAATACACATGGGCATCACATCTCGAAGAATAACCCTTACAGTAATTAACTGTGTTTTCTTCTTTGTGTAGATGCAGCCATGTGTTCCATGTAGGTGATTCACAAGCAAGACCCACAGGAGGTGGGGCTCCGAGTCTATTTAAACAAGGATTGCCTTCCCAACATTTGCATCTCAGTGGGATGCCGTAGCAAAGGCATTGTTCATAAACATGTACAGAAGACCAAGTGGCTGCCTTGCAAATGTTCAAAATGGGAACCAACTTCTGCTGGTGCGAGAGACAAGCCGTGAAACTTGCACTGACTGGGATGGAGCAGGGCCACCTTTATATGGCCAGGGGAGGGGCTAAGACCACAAGTGCTGCCCTTACGGGGTACTGCTAAACAAAAGTTCTCTGGCTCCAGCATGCTGGGCACCTACACCTACACGCACACCTACCGGGAATCTGCATCTACTCAAAGAAGAAATTGTCTCCTCTAAGGTTGAGATTTTAATTGTGTGGGTCTAGATTGTGGCTTTTATGACATAGCCCTGTGAAAGAAGCAGTGCACAGCCCCACCATGCCCAGAGGAGCACTAGGGGATTGTGCATTAGAGGTGCAAAAATCTCTCCCAGGGCTGTTCCCTGTCCCGAGAGAATGAGTAATCTGTTCCATCCATTAAAATGGAGTTCATTGCCTCCCTGGGGTGCCAGCCCCATTACAACCTTAATCAGTGCCTCTCCATAATTAAATCTTTCATTTTTGTGCTTTAACCCATCTGATTACATCAAGATGATTTTTACAAAGTTCCTGAAAAGCAGTGATCATTAATATAAATAAACTGTCTACTACTGTGAATGAGTGTCCATCGTTATGGTTGACGATAATCCCGGTGGTTGCACATTCTTCCATGCACCTACCATTAGGGTAGCACTAAACACTGATGTCACGGAGGTGAGGTGCTGCATACCCACATGTGCTTCATGTGTGTGCATCTGCCGCTCTGGTATCATCACTAGTGACATTACACTGATCCAGCTGCCCCTCCATGTGATGTCCACTGGAAGGTAGAGAGGAGCCAGTGGGAGGAGATCTCGTCTTTCCCTCATCCTTCCCTGTGGAGCAGCAGAGCCCACTACCAGGATTTCATCTTAGCCTCACTCCTTGCTGAGATCAAGGGTGTCCCTTGGGCCAGCACATTCTTTTACGCACCTCTGGGAGGGATCCTGCCTGTGAGGGCCTTTTTGGGCTGTATTAATGCTGCTCTTCATTGACATGCATTTCTGCCTTTCCTGTTATGGACCCTCTCTTTCCTCAAGGCAGTTAAGATAGCTGATCTATGGAGTAGGAGGCAGTGCCAGGAAGGCCACCTTCTTCCAACAAGTTGCCAGCATTGCAGCTAGAAGGAATCAGTTTGCCTACATGGTGCTCCTGGCAGATGGGGTGTACCATGTGTAACCATATAGGTCACTTCTCTAGGGCTGTCTGCCTCTCGTTTAAGATGTTTTATAACATAGGATATGTTGCAAAACTATGAGTCGGAGTTACGTTACTTTATCAGCTCTAGAAATAACAAACTTCTGCAGATTCTCTCCCTTCTTCCCTTGGCAATTGTACTAATGGTACATGAAAATTCATTCATTATATTTTGCTTATTCAGTTGACATCTCAAAGGATGACAGCTAGGAAATGTAATATTCTAAATAATATCTCCATAAATTTTGCATCCACCACCATGATCAGAAAACAACAACCACCACCATCGGGATATTTTTTTTTAATAAAGTTAGGAATTTCTGATGGCTAAAGAGCAAAACTTGTACCCGGTGGCCAGATTTTTTTTTTTGCTTACCACAATGAAATCCCATTGATAAGATTGGGTGTCCACGGGTGTACATGTAGTTACTCAGATTGACAGCTGTTTAGGGAAGGAACTGGCTTTTTGTTGTGAGTTTGTATAGTGCCTAGCACAATGGGGTCCTGATCCATGACTAAGCTCTTAAGCACTACGCAATGATGCTGCTAATAATAAAGATGATGATGGCAGAATTTGCCCTAGTATACACTAATATGGCATGTTTGCTCTGCTGCCTAGTCTTTATGACTTCTATTATACAAAAATAGCTGCTACCTCACCACCAATCCCAGCTTTGTAAAGCTGATTCACCAAAGCATCTTTTTGACATGAAATAAAGCATTTCATTGCTGGAAAATTATTGTGTTTTAATTAAAAAGAAAAGGAGTACTTGTGGCACCTTAGAGACTAACAATTAATTTGTTAGTCTCTAAGGTGCCACAAGTACTCCTTTTCTTTTTGCGAATACAGACTAACACGGCTGCTACTCTGAAACCTGTGTTTTAATTATTAGCTATTCATTTCAATATCCCTGGAGAAATGATGATTCCCTTCCCTTCTTTTCCCTTTGTTTCCCTCATCACCATAGCATCTGAATGTCTTGCAGTAGTGTTTTCAGCAATGCCACTAAGATCAGTCCTGTGTGTGCTTCAATTCATTCTCTCATCCTTTCCATGGGGGTGGGAGGATGACTTGTGTATGACATTTTGTGGTAAGTTTATTTTATTTAAATAAACATTTCAATGTCCACACTGACTAGAGAAGCCCAGACAGAGGTGCACTTTGTGCTTGGAACAGAAGTTGGAGGGGTTTGTGATGGTTTTTAATTGCTGGGGGAGTTCATTCCACAGTGTAGGACCAGCCCTGAGAAAGCTGTGTCTCCTGCACAGATGAACTTTACTCTTAGAGTAGAAAGTTCCATTGTGCCAGAGGAGTGGAGCTATAGACCAGACTCCTCATCTTGGAGCTGCAAGTGATCTTTTAGAAATCCTGGGCCACGTTCCAGGTAAATCTTACACCTCTGAAGGTGTTAAGCTTCAGGAAGATTCATAGCTCCTGATTCTTATTTACAAAGCAGAGTAAACAGTCCTTGGTGTAAATGAGAAACTGGCCCATAAGGTTTAATAACAATTCAGAAGGAAGCAGGAGGTCACTGATAACACCCTAGGAATAGTACCAGAATAG
Source organism: Dermochelys coriacea (assembly GCF_009764565.3). Lineage (NCBI taxonomy): Eukaryota > Metazoa > Chordata > Testudines > Dermochelyidae > Dermochelys > Dermochelys coriacea. Next base: position 130,566,879 of record NC_050072.1, read on the forward strand.
TGGATGTAATGGTCTAGGGGTCTGTAATTACCAGATGCACATAGCCATTGTTCCAGCATACAAAAGAGTGCATTCCATTGCTGGTTGCCACATCATCTGCTGTGAAATGTGAGTGTAGCTTCTTCATTTATTCACACTGCGATGGTGTAGAAAATAGCACCATTTCTTGGGGAGTTGGCGATGCTATGAGCCAATAAAGATATGTAGCTTAAGAAAAGCCATTACTGTAGCCGTGCATTCACCCCGTTCCTCATGGCATCATTATTCTAAAGTTGGCATTTGTGCGCTCAGTTTTAGCAACTGCTAGCTCAGGATCACTCAAGTGTTGTAATGGGGAGGGGCGGGTGAGCTCATCTGTAAACAAATTGCACTGTTAATTGTTTTGTCAGACTAGTCACTGAAAAGAGTGGTTTTACATTTTTATCAAAGCTTTGCTGAAGCTGAGAATTCCTCTGTGCCAGTGTGACTTTAATTCCATAAAGAGCACGTCCTGCAAATCTCATCACCTTCACCCATAGGTATTAAACTGCAAATGATTTATCAAGACAGGTTTGTCTTTCCACTGGTGAATGGCTAATCAGCTATATCTGATAAACCAGCCTATGATCAATATGTTTTAGAATCTAAAACAAGTGGTGATATCACAGGATACAGCCAGATATCTCTGACAGCAACACCTGTTTGCCAAGTTCATTCTGATTCTTGATTTTTCAATTTTGCTTATACCATTAAAAACAAAACAAGCCAGACTTTCTCCAGGTATAGCTTTGTACGCAATGTGCTAGCTCCTTCTGTGTACTTGAGCGCATGGGCCTGGTTCTCTATTGCGCTGCACTTGTGCAGTCATTTTGCTCTAGTGCAAAGTGCATTTTATACTGTTTCCACTGCTGTAAATAACTGCACAAGTGGCAGAGTCACAAGAAGTCCGGTCCACAGGATGCTGTCCAGTCCCTATTGAACTCAATGGGAGATTTGCCATTGACTGCAGTGGAGCTGAACTGTGAAGGCTTGAATCTACACCATCCAAGTCAATGGGAAGTTTTCCATAATTGACCCACTTGCAGATATTCTTTCTTGGAGCATGCTTTACCTCATTGCTCACTGGGAAAGTGTGAACCCTGATACATTCCGATATGATTTACTATGCACTAGGACAGTCTGACAATGGAAAAGCTCAGAGGTCTAAAAAGTAATTACAGAAATTATTCTGCTCTTTGGTTTCCTAAAAGAACTTAGAGGAGGATTCAATGGCAGCCCATTCCTGCTATCCCTACAGTCATTTGTTTTCCATATGCACCAAAACTTATTATGCACTATGATGTACACAATGGAGTTTATTAGCATATTCTCCAAACTATAACACAACATTTGGGCCTGGTGCCGCTTTATGCACTTTTTCTTGATCTGTCTATAGTGCTTGGTTTTTCTGTAGGTGGGAGGATAGATGTCTAAAATATAGAACATCTTATAAGTTTTCTCTGCTTTCCTAATACCTGTGACAATATTTCAGTATTTTTGACAAGCCCAGACTCAGAAACTGAAATATCAGTTGTAGCTATTAAGCCTGAGTCTCCATCAAGACTCCTTCACTCACGTGTGATATCAGAATGATCCTAAGTGTACATCTAATGGACTATTCCCCCAAGAAAGAGGGAACTAGTCTTACTCAGGGTGTATGTCTGGACAGAAGTGATTTATAAAATACAGGTCAGGGTCAATCAGGAATGTATGACATTACATAATATTGTGTTTATTGTAAGGCTTGACATGCAGTAAAGATTTCAGTCTTATAAAAGATTTCAGGGCACATTCCCTTTATGCTCAGGCAGCATAAAGGAAGCTGAAGCCCTACTACAGGGGAAACTCTGAGTGTGAGCGGGGTTGGTTCTAAGAGAGAGGGAGTGCTGGGGAGAGAACCAACTCCTATACCCACCTCACATCCCCCAGCACAAGGAGTTGGCAAGGGCTGGTGGGGCTTTTGATAAAGCATGCTGCATTTCTGCTATTACCAGTTGGCACTTGGTCCCTAGGGAACCATTATCAGGAGGCATAAGTTAGAACAGCCTTAAGGCTGCTCTAACATTTCGGGTCTGGGGCAGAGAAACAAGGAACCATAACCAGCTGCTAGACAGGCCTGTCAGTTTCCCAGCTTGATAGCACAAAGGAATGTTGAGACTCAAATATAAAGGGTTCAAGTCCAGTTTTTGGAGGGGAGTGTGCTCCACAGATAATAAATATACTTTGTCATGACAAAAACTGTAGGGCCATATTGTGGCCTCTAGTGTTGTGTGCAGAAGATAAAGAGATCCCGTGACTCCCAGCCCGAGAGACATAGAAAGGCAGAGTATTGTCTCCACTCCTCCTTTCCCCTGAAACCCTGGCAGCCCTTTTATGGGGAGTCCAAAGTGTTCAGCATCCACACCTGTAGCTGTTCTGGGTTGGGGTGAGGCCAGAAGTGGGAGGTAGAGGCAGTATCATGGCAGTGTAGAAACAGCAATGTAAGTGTGGCAACCTTCATTCCCAGATTGTTGTTTGGGAAGGATTTGGTGTAGATGAACATCCACACTGTCTGAAACTCTGAGTCTGTAAAACATCGCAGGAAATTTCATGCAAATTTCATAAAACAGGCTTTCTCGTGCTCCTCCCAGTTTCCATCAGGGCTTGGTACACAGCATGAACAGTGCAGATGGTAGGGAGAGAGGGTTAATCACAAGCCTTTTCAAGTGTTTAAAAAAAAAAAAAAAAAAACACTTGAGGAGAGGCCGAAGATTTGCATTTTGACCAGACTGGTTTGTCGTCCCTGCCCAGCAGTGATGCTAAAAAATGACAATAACCCCCTAAGTTTGCATCGAGACTCATGACAATAAGAGTGATCTCAGTTATGAATGTGACCCTCGTGATGGTGGCGATGTATATAATGGGAGCAGTCATAGTTATGATTTATTACTCCAGTAACCTAACCTTCTTCCAAACCTGCAGGCTAAATACCAACCTCAAGCCCTCCTACGGAAAGGTCGAGAAAGGATCAGCATTTTCTAAATCCAAGTCAAAACAACAACAACCGCTCTGCTTCCTCTGGAAATAGCAGTTTCCATTATCTCCACTCAAAAAGCAGCATGTTTTTTCTCGGGCTAGTCTTCATCTCCCCAAAGGAGGCACAGAAGCTGTTTGTGATGAGTCACACCATGTAGTTAGTGTTCAGTGCAAAATGCATGTAAGTGAAGGGTGTGCGGGGGGAGGGGAGGATGGAGGAGATATTGCCAACTTAATCTTGCATCTAAATCAAATACTTGGCTCTGTTTCTTCAGATGATAGATCTCCTACTCCCACTGATGAATGGCAGCAGAGTGGTGCCTGTACTGAAAGAGAAGAGCAAAAAGCAAAGGGAAATTTCTCCATATTTGCATCAGTGGAATTCAACAGCATCTATTTGTCCTCTGTTATTACTGTCCAGACTGGCTAAGCAACAGTTCTGCAGAAAAAGACCTGAGGATTACAGTGGACGAGAAGCTGGATATGAATCAATAGTGTGCGCTTGTTGCCAAGAAGGCTAACGGCATATTGGGCTGCATTAGTAGGAACATTGTCAGCAGATCAAGGGAAGTGATTATTCCCCTCTCCTGGTGAGGCCACATCTAGAGTATTGTGTCCAGTTTTGGGCCCCCCACTACAGAAAGGATGTGGACAAATTGGAGAGAGTCCAGCAGAGGGCAACGGAAATGATTAGCGGGGTGGGGCACATGATTTATGAGGAGAGGCTGAGGGAACTGGGGTTATTTAGTCTGCAGAAGAGAAGAGTGAGGGAGGATTTTATAGCAGCCTTCAACAACCTGAAGGGGGGTTCCAAAGAGGATGGATCTAGACTGTTCTCAGTGGTGGCAGATGACAGAACAAGGAGCAATGGTCTCAAGTTGCAGTGGGGGAGGTCTATGTTGGCTATTAGAAAAAACTATTTCACTAGGAGGGTGGTGAAGCACTGGAATGGGTTCCCTAGAGAGGTGGTGGAATCTCAATCCTTAGAGGTTTTAAGGCCCATCTTGACAAAGCCCTGGCTGGGATGATTTAGTTAGGGTTGGTCCTGCTTTGAGCAGAGGGTTGGACTAGGTAACCTTCTGAAGTCCCTTCCAACCCTGATATTCTATGAGAACTATACCATCCACTGACTGCCCCCGCTACCCCAGGAAGAGCTTACAGAGATGGGAAAAGGGAGCGTGGGGTCTGAGCCACAGTGAGGTCAGCAGAAAGACTCCAGTTGACTCTGGATCAGGCTTTTCGATGGATCACGCTCTTAAGGAAAAGGGATAGGCTCTGATATTCCAAAGTGCTGAGCACCCACAAGTCCAGCTTCAAGTCATTGGCAGCTGCAGGTGCACAGTGCCTCAGAGAATGGGGCCCCAAAACCTGAAATGGAAATTAGCTACTGTGGATGCTGGTGATGTGCCACCACACTTGTGTGCAGACAACACTGCTTCCATCTAGCTGGGGAGTATAATTCTGAGTTCAGCTGTTCCTTCCCCAGAGCACAATTCCTGTACCCCGCTGCACTGCTCAGAGTGTATGACAGGTTAGCAGTGCAAGTAGGGGATGCGCTCAGCAACAGTTCTGCATATGCTACTATTTGGGTTAGCAGCCTAATGACCATGCTTTCCTCACAGTGCAATGGAGAAGTGTTCAGCTTTTGGCATGGCTGTTAGGCTTATGGTGTGTGTATATGGCCCTCCCTCTCAGCTCTGCATTCAGCAGGGCATCTTTCTGGTGTCTCTGTGCCCTGGCCTGTGGGGGTTCCCCCATTACCACATCTCAACTGGGGCGTCTGTCTCAAGTGTCTCTCTTCTTTTCATGGGCTTTTCCTACAGGGTCTCTTATCTTCTTCTCCCTGGTCTTTAACCACCAGGGTTCCTCTAGCCCCATCCTCAGATTCCCCCTTTCTCTGGTGCCTCCCTCTTCCCCTTTTTTGACCTCTATCCCCTCCCCCAGTCTGTAAAGTATTAAAACTTGGGGTCAGGGGGTGTCTCACTCTGCCTCATAAGACTGTAAGCAGCAGACTCTCGGCTCTGGTTGCCCTCTGCCAGCCCCTCCTCCACCATGAAATACCTGCAAGAGGGAGTAATGCGGGAAACCACAGAGGAAGCTGGAGGCAGCCAGTGGACTTTAGGCTGCTTTACCCAGCTGGAGACTGGACTGGGCAGATCTGGCCCCAAGATTTGGGAATGCACAAGGGCTCCTTTATGTCTCATCCCACCCTCAGCTGTGCTCAGTGTTGTCTGGACACAGCTGCACATTGGCTCATGATGTCAGCTCTTCAGGTGGGGATGATACCTTAACGAGCTCCTTCCCCTCCCCTCCTGCACACAGCTGTTGGCTTCCTAATGCCAAGGGTCTAGTTTCTCTTGCTGTCTTCCCCCTAAAAAGCACTCACAAGCAACCAAAAAATGAAGTGTGCTTCTAGACACACCCTGGATCCTCACCCACATTTATTTTCTGGGGGCACAGGCGGTAGGTAGACTTTGGTAAGATCCATCTTTCTGGTGGATGATACTACTGCCAGTTTCTCCCCCAGTTATTTATAAAGGGAATGAGTAGGCTCTAGCATGTCTAAAAACACAAAGGTGACTGGAGCTGAGGAATTTATTTTTCTGAGTATATTGCCACCCACTCCAAACGACAAGATTTTTGTTGCTGTCTTTTGAAATTTCATTAGTATCACAGCATCTCTCTGTAGTGGAAGTTGCAACAAACATCAATTTAATTTATATATATAATATACAGTAATGTACAGTAATGTAACTGAATGGCAGCCGACACTTAGCTATCTCCATTAATGTGTCTGTCCTTTTTTGCATGATTTTACAATGTGTTTCTACTTCTGTGGAGCCTGGCTTCCCAACTCTCTATCCTCAAGCCTCAATCTCAAGAATACCAGAATAATAAAGATCAGCAGTTATCATGGAAACATCAAAAACCAGGGAACAGGTCCCAGGAAGTATAAGGCCCATCTCATTCCCAGTCAGCAAGCTGTGGAGAAAAGATACTTCCACAAGAAGCTCTTCTGGGCAAGGGATTGCCTATTTCATAGAATCATAAAATTGTAGGACTTGAAGGGACCTTGAGAGGTCATCTAGTTCAGTATTCTGCTCTCATGGCAGGACTAGTATTATCTAGTCTGGTGGTTTTCAACCAGGGGTATGTGTACCCAAAGATCTGTCGGGTACCTTAACTCATCTAGATATTTGCCTTGTTTTACAACAGGCTATATAAAAAGCACTAGCAAAGTCAGTACAAACTAAAATTTCATACAGACAGTGACTTGTTTATACTGCTCTATATACTATACACTGAAATGTAAGTACAATATTTATATTTCAAGTGATTTATTTTAGAAGTATATAGTAAAAATGAGAAAGTCAGCAATTTTTCAATGATAGCATGCTGTGACACTTTTTTGTATTCTTATGTCTGATTTTGTAAACAAGTAGTTTTTAAGTCAGGAGAAACTTGGGTGTATGCAAGACAAATCGGACTCCTGAAAGGTGTACAGTAGTCTGGAAAGGTTGAGAGCCACTGATCTAGACCATCCCTGACAGATGTTTGTATAACTAACCTGCTCTCAAAAATCTCCAATGAAGGAGATTCTACAACTTCCGTAGGCAATTTATTCCAGTGCTTAACTATCATGACAGTTAGGAAATTTTTCCTAATATCCAACCTAAACTGTCCTTGCTGCAGTTTAAGCCCATTGCTTCTTGTCCTATTCTCAGAGATTGAGAACAATTTTTCTCCCTCTTCCTTGTAATAACCTTTTATGTTCTTGAAAACTTTTATGACCTCCCTCAGTCTTCTCTTCTCCAGACTACACAAACCCATTTTTTTTCAATTTTCCTTCGTATTTTCAATTTTCAAGGTTTTCTAGACCTTGAATCATTTTTGTTGCTCTTCTCTGTACTTTCTCCAATTTCTCCACATCTTTCCTGAAATGTGGCTCCCAGTACTGGGCACAATACTCTAGTTGAGGCCTAATCAGCACAGAGTAGAGCAGAAGAATTACTTCTTGCATCTTGCTTACAACACTCCTGCTAATACATCCCAGAATAATGTTTGCTTTTTCTGCAACAGTGTTACACTGTTGACTCATACTTAGCTTGTGATCCACTATGACCCCCAGATCTCTTTCCACAGTACTCCTTCCTAGGCAGTCATTTCCCATTTTGTATGTGTGCAACTGGTTGTTCCTTTCTAAGTGAAGTACTTTGCATTTGTCCTTATTGAATTTCATCCTATTTACTTCAGACCATTTCTCCAGTTTGTCCAGATCATTTTGAATTTTAATCCTATCCTCCAAAGCACTTGCAACCTCTCCCAGATTGGTATCATCCGCAAACTTTATAAAAGTACTCTCTATGCCATTATCTAAATCAGGGGTCGGCAACCTTTCAGAAGTGGTGTGCCGAGTCATCATCTATTCACTCTAATTTAAGGTTTTGCCTGCCAGTAATACATTTTAACATTTTTAGAAGGTTTCTTTCTATAAGTCTATAATATATAACTAAATTATTGTTGTATGTAAAGTGAATAAGGTTTTTAAAATGTTTAAGAAGCTTCATTTAAAATTAAATTAAAATGCAGAGCCCCCCGGACTGGTGGCCAGGACCCGGGCAGTGTGAGTGCCACTGAAAATCAGCTCGTGTGCCGCCTTTGGCACACGTGCCATAGGTTGCCTACCCCTGATCTAAATCATTGATGAAGATATTGAACAGAACCAGAACTGATCCCTGTGGGACCCGACTCAATATGTCCTTCCAGCTTCACTGTGAACCACTGATAACTACTCTCTGGGAATGGTTTTCCAACCAGTTGTGCACCCACCTTATAGTAGCTCCTTCTGGGTTGTATTTCCCTAGTTTGTTTATGGGAAAGTCATGCGAGACAGTATCAAAAGCCTTACTAAAGTCAAGATATATCACATCTACCACTTGCCCCCCCCCATCCACAAGGCTTGTTATCCTGTCAAGGAAAGCTACTAGATTGGTTTGACATGATTTGTTCTTGACAAATCCATATTCACTCTTACTTATCACCTTATTATCTTCTAGGTGTTTGCAAATTGATTGCTTAATTATCTGCTCCATTACCTTTCTGGGTACTGAAGTTAAGCTGACTGGTCTGTAATTCCCCGGGTTGTCCTTATTTCCCTTTTTATACATTGGCACTATATTTGCCCTTTTCCATTCATCCAGAATCTCTCCTGTCTTTCATGACTTTTCGAAGATAATCATTAATGGCTCAGATATCGCTTCAGTCAGCTCCTTGAGTACTCTAGGGTATATTTCATCAGGCCCTGGTGACTTGAAGATATCTAACTTGTATAAGTAATTTTTAACTTGGTCTTTCCCTATTTTAGCCTCTGATCCTACCTTATTTTCACTGGCATTCACTGTGTTAGATGTCCAATTGCTGCTAACCTTTTTGGTGAAAACTGAAACGAAAATGTCATTTCGCACTTCCGCCATTTCCACATTTTCTGTTATTCCCCCCCCCCCCATTGAGTAACAGGCCTACCCTATCCTTGGTCTTCCTCTTGCTTCTAACATAGTTGTAGAATTTTTTTTTGTTATGTGTTTGGTGTAAAGACATGAATTGACCGACCCTGAGCAAGGCCCCTAGGCCCTACTGCAGTATGAATAAATAACAGTGATGATTTAGGGTCCCAGCCAACCAGGCCTGAAAGCCCTCAGCTCCCACTGAACTCAGTACCTTGCAGAATCAGGCCCTTAGAGGATGAGAGCCGTGGTTCTGGGTAAAACACCACCTGTGAGAGGCTGCACAGCTGCTACTCCCACTGAAGTCAGTGCCCCATATCCTGGGTCCCAACTCCCTTTCAGTCCTTACTCAGCCAACTCCCAATGGTTTCATCCACAGCGTAAGAAGTGACCAAAGCCCTCGGGCTCTAACATGACAGCAGGCCATGTCCTGACCCTGGTGTGGCACTGTCCCTGAGTGTATGTACAGCTCCATTGTCTGGTTGTTCTCACACCCACAATCTGCTACTCCATTTGTGAGGGGGAACCCTCAGCAGCAGCTGCAGACAGTCTTTGTAGGCACACAGCCCTGTCCCTTCCCCAAAGAGGCAGGTTCTGGGACTCAGTGCCCTCTGTGGCAGGGAATGATCCCGGGGAGGGAGTGCCTCTCTGATGGCTGTGTATGGGAAGTAGTGTCTGCCCCTGTCACAGCTGCCAAGTAGACAGGAGAGCTAAGCAAATGCCCCTTCTTGGCCTGAGGCATGGGAACTGTCAGAGATTTGGTGTCAAGGATGGAGCCCCTCGCTACCCTGTTTCAATGGGGAATGGGCCTGGCTGCGGAACAGTGTAGCTTCTCTTGCCAAGCACCTCCATCCTCTCAATTCTCCTCTTAGCGTGTTGCAGAGGTGTCACTCTGCAGGGTTTCTGCAGCCGCAGGGCAGCAGTGGTCTCTGTGGGGCTTGGGCAGGGGGCAGAGAAAAAGCATAAGAACTGTAGAGGCTAGCGGAGGGGATTTTGTGGGAGCTGAGAGCACTAAGGACCTCAGAGTAGATGCCCAAAGTCTTGTGAGACTGGGCCTTAAATCTGCTCTTTACTGCTGATCAGTACATTTTTATTTCCTCATGAGTTCCCCCTGTCCCCTCTGCCCCTTGTTATTATGCCCGTGGGTGTTGAAAACCCATATTGCCAACCCCCAGTATTCAAAAATTGAGTCAGGCACTAAAAACTCATGAGAGCAGTTTTAAAATAATGAGATTTGTTTTAAAAAAACCCTATACCTCTTGTGTTCTTTTGACTTGCTTTTGGGTTTTTCATCCTTTTGTAGCCTCACATTTTCAACCACAAGGATACAAACTTCCCCTTTTATTTATTTTTAATGAAAGCCAAGTTTCTCTCAAGAATCCAGGTGCTTTAAGAAGAAGGGAAAAAAACCCACAACCAAACACTGAGACACTCGCGTTCAATTTGTGAGAGCTGGCAACACTGGAATATTGATGAGCCAATTGTTTACAAACACAGGTGATAATATTAAGTCACACTCCTAATGTAAATCAAACACAAGAGATGCTTTTGGGGCATCAGAGTTGGGTTGGTGCTCTGATTAATGGGCAAGTTTTAATGTGCTCTCAAAAGCTGAGCAAAAAAGCTTTGTCTAATTCTGTCCTGATATGTGACGTGCCCTCCCTGCCAAAAAAAATCAGGTTTTAGCTATGTGCAGAGACATTACGTCATAATTTGGGGAGGTATCAGCCTGTACATCAGTGATGCGCTTGCTGCTGTAGTATGCCTGCAGGGCTGAGCACCTCCAGACCAGAAAAATTATTGGCAAAGTGGAAGGAGTTGAGAGAGCAGCAACAGAAATTACTCAAAGCAGCAAAGAGTCCTTGTAGACTTACAGACGTATTGGAGCATGACCTTTCGTGGGTGAATACCCACTTTGTCGGATGCATGATGCAGCTGATGAAGTGGGTAGTCACCCACAAAAGCTCATGCTCCAATACATCTGTTAGTCTATAAGGTGCCACAGGACTAACATGGCTACCCCTCTGAGAAATGATTAAGAAAGTGATGAGGGATATGGATATGTTAAACAGCTGAAGGATGAACACACTGAAGCTGATTGCCTAAAATTGTACTTAAAGTTAGGTTCCTAAATCTTTATTTAGGTGCCCAAATAAAGGGCCCCACTATGAAAAATGCTGAGCACTTCCACACCCAGATGAAGCTCATCGGAGCTGCTGGGTGCTCTGCACTTTTGAAATCTGGCACCTTATTTAGGTGTCTTCCTGTGAATTTCTGAGCCTAACTTTAGGCTCCTATTTTTGAAATCTTGACCTTAAGGCTATGTGGTGTGATTTGCATACAACCTTTTGCCCTCCTGGTGCAACACTAAGCTTTGAGGTTGTAAGTTCTTTAGGGCAGAGGCTGTCTATTACTTTATGTCTGTACCGTATCTAGCACAGCGGGGTTGCTACCTGGTTGTGGCTTCCGGGTTCTCCTGTAGAACAACGAAAGGATAGAGTAGCTCAGGCAGCAGTGTCTTTCAGGGCTTCTCAGCATGCACAGGGACCCATTAGTATAGCACAGATTGTTCCTTCTGTTGTACCAAGCCCATTCTATGGGCCAAAATGCTGGTCCTGCCTCCTCTACACCCTTTCCCCTACTTCTTGTCAAGGAACTGCTCTTATGTATTGCCCTTTTGTGGCCATGCAAAGAGACTCAATCCTCCGGCACACCCAGGTAAGGACAGTTCACAATCTATTTCTAAGTGGGGGGACAGGAATTGTTTAGGGTGTTTGGGGCCAAATGTGATTTCATGCACCCTTTTTAAAATTGTAATATTTGAGAAATATATTGCACTGTTGCCAACTCTGATTATTTTTATCATGAGTCTTGTGATAGTTGGTATCGTTCTTGAAGACTTAGTTGCTGGAATTATGTGAATACATAAAAATCTCAGCTTTCATTTTAAAAAAAGAAGTATGTTTTCTAGCCCTCAGAGTTGCAGAAAAGATCTCCAAAATAGACTCAAAAAACAGAAGGCAAATAAAAAGCAGAAAAAAGGAATAGTCCTTTCATGACAAATTGTGACATTTCAAAATTACTATCTATTCCAAAAATCAGAACAAAAAGTCAAAATAGTGAAAATTTAAATGAAACAAAAACCTCAGAAAAGTTTTGCTTCAGAAATGTTGATGTAGAAAACTCACCTTTTTTGACTGAAACCAAATGATCTGACCTTTTGAAACCCATTTTTTGGTGTTGAATCACCTGATAGGAAAATTTGGTTTCAGTGAAATTTTTCACATTTTCCTGTTGGAAATATTGAGTTTGATTAAACCACATTTTCCAGTGAGAAGATATTTCCATTTTAAAAAATGTGCACTGGCCCTGGCAAAAGGAACCCAAGTCTCATGATTTTAAAGCTGTCTCATGATTTTGGGGAGGGCCCGCCTTTTGATTGGTGAATGCTTGGGGTTGGCACACTGTTTGCATTTCTGAAATAAGTTTTGATTAGGCAATTGAGAACTGAATGCTCACGCTGCACAAGAGGGCCGAGATCAAGTTTCATGGACATCATTAACTGCTAGTTCCTGACTTTTGGATGCTTAATCACGCAACCTAAATGTTCTGTTCATGTAGTTTTTCCCATAGAATATACTAAATATATCATTATTCATTACAGTAGCATCCATCTACATCAGAGTCACACTGCACATACACATAGTGAGGGACAGCCCCTGCCCTGAAGAATTGACAGGTCAAATAAACTGGCAAAGGGTGAAAGGGCATAACAGAGGCAGAGTGGTGAAGTGATATTTTTAAGAGGGGGGGAAAAAGGGAAAATCATAAAAGGGAACTTCACTTTCCATGACTGTGAAGCTTTGCTGGCTCACAACATTTTGCAAATACAATAATAGGTTTACATTCAGTACTCCTGAATTACTTCACTAGTGTCCTACTCCTGTGCAATGGGAGTATACATGTGAACAAAGTTACTCCTGGGCAGTTTGCTTGGCTAAGTCTCAGAGGAGCTCAGCAGCTGGGGAAATCCCCAGGAGCTCATAAATTGCCTTAGAACTGGCATCCCTCCAACGCACCTTACAAAGCAAGCATGCAGGAGGCTTTCCTCAAACCCTGTCACATCTTTTACATCTTTACACTACAGCTGTTGTGGTTTACGGATTTTTCAATCTGGAGTTAAGACACGCCCTGCCGGCACATGGAGCAAACCCGTAACAAGTTTAGTGACCATAAACCTACTGCACATGCTCAGTGTCTGACTATCAAAGGCTTGCAATGTTACCAAAACCAATTCCCTCCAGAACAATGAAAGGCCCTATTTCTCAAAGCAGGCTTCTTCCAGGCCAAATTTCACCTTCCAAGTGCCAACTATTTTGGCTGGAGGCTGTTCAAAGAAGGCTCTGTTCATTTTTGGTAACAGGAAGTGCATTTTATTCACTCTTCTCACAGGCAAAAGTGACTGAACTGCTTTAGTTCAGACTTCCATAAAAAAAAATTACCCGAGGACAGAATCAAGCATGAGAAATGTTAGCCAACACAAAGCTTTTCCATCAATGTGCTTGGTAGAATTGACTAAATAAAGCTTGAAGCTGAAGTGGTTATAAAACAGGAACTCCCATACCTACATGCATAGAGTTTATCAACCCAGGACATGATTATTACCAAGTAACTGTAGAGACAGATTGCAAATCGGACCCATTCAGCCACACAGAATACAAGACATTTGCATAAGTGGGGAACAAAGAGGGTAGTTCTGGGCCTGTAAGTGTATCACATTCCTGCTCTCTCACTGGATTGAAGGATACTTGAATGTTTTCTTAGCATTCTTGAATTGATAAGTATTTTCAAAATTATTCTGTTTGTGATTATTTCTGCTGTTTGTTTGTTTGTTTGTAGGCCCAGTATGTCGCTACTTTTCATGCTTTAATACATCATTTTTGGGTGGAGGAGGCAGATTAAATTACATATTATAATGGGTAGTCTCTTGGATAGCAATCAGCTTTAAGATATTAATATGGGGAGAAGCTTAACGTTAGTACTTTGGCCACAGAGTCCCTCTACTTGTAGTTAATAAATGAGTCATGCAGGTATGCTTTTTTTTTAAGTGTTATTTTTGAAACTAGGCATTTTTCCTATCACATGCACTGAACTTCCCAGAAGCCACATGTCTAGTCTGGGTGCATGAGGTTTGTGGTATTCAGTATCAGTTAAAAACCTGACTTCCAGAAGCAGAAATCTGGATGAAGGATATGGTTTATTATCAGTATTTCCACAAGGGATGTGTGAATCAAATTTGCCAACTAGCATAATGGTATAGCCAAATACTAGTTCTATGTTTTGAGGTGTCTATAGCTCTGGTATCCATCAACTCATTTTATATGGGCTGCAAAATGATTTTTTGTTATGTGGACTGGATTTGACCTGCTGACATGAGGCACTGCTCCCCATGGCCAAGCCCATGAGCCATCTACTCCCCTTCCTCCAGCCATGTTAAGTCTTATCCCACAGTTTACTTTGTTTCTATGTATTCTGAATTTGACATTAGCTTTGACCATTTGCTTTTCTGACTTCTAGAATGATTCTTCATAACTGCTAATAACCACCACGGGTCAGACCCTCAGCTGGTGTAAATCAACTGAGCTCCATTGATTTCAATGGAGCTAGGCCGATTTACTCTGGCTAAGTAGATCCCAAGATTCTCTACATGGCAGTCTGCACCACTTGTCACCACCATGATAAGTATCAAGAGTAGTATGCTTTTGTTCTTCTGTGAAAAGTTTGGATATTATAATGAAATACTGATACACTCATTTCCTGACCTTGGTCTGTAGTGTCTGAAAGTTTAGTTGACAGTTATTTGACACAGTCCATTTGACAATAGAGATATTTATTTTAGATACAAAAACAACAAGGAGTCCGGTGGCACCATAAAGACTAACAGGTTTATTTGGGCATAAGCTTTCGTGGGTAAACAACCCACTTCTTTAGATGCATGGAGTGAAAATTACAGATGCAGGTATTATTATACTGACACATGAGGAGAAGGGTGTTACCTCACAAGTGGAGAGCCAGTGTTGACAGGGCAGATTCAGTCAGGGTGGATGTGGTCCACTCCCAATAATTGATGAGGAGGCCTTGATACCAAGAGAGGGAAAGTTGCTTTTGCAGTGAGCCAGCCACTCCCAGTCCCTATTCAAGCCCAAATTAATGGTGTTAAATTTGCAGATGAATTGTAGCTCTGCAGTTTCTCTTTTAAGTCTGTTTTTGAAGGTTTTTTTGTTGAAGGATTGCTACTTTTAAATCTGTTATAGAATGTCCAGGAAGATTGAAGTGTTCTCCTATTGGCTTTTGTATGTTACCATTCCTGATGTCTGATTTGTGTCCATTTATTCTTTTATGTAGAGACTGTCCAGTTTGGCCAATGTACATGGCAGAGCGGCATTGCTCGCACATGATGGCATATATCACATTAGTAGATGTGCAGGTGAACAAGCCCCTGATGGTGTGGCTAATATGGTTGGGTCCTCTGATGGTGTTACTAGAGTAGATATGGGGACAGAGTAGGCAACGGGGTTTGTTACAGGGATTAGTTCCTGGGTTAGTGTTTCTGTGGTATGGTATGTAGTTGCTGGCGAGGACTGGCCTGTCTCCCACTCTGTGAGAGTGAGGGATCATTTTTCAGGATAGTTTGTATATTGTTGTAGATTTTATATAGTCCCTGAGCAAACAAAACATTAAATTTTGTGCCTTCTGATGCTCTAACTGCCACTTGCTGCTCATAGAGGGATGGTAGGTGAACCTCAAAACTCTGTTTCAGAGTAGCAGCCGTGTTAGTCTGTATTCGCAAAAAGAAAAGGAGTACTTGTGGCACCTTAGAGACTAACAAATTTATTTGAGCATAAGCTTTCGTGAGCTACAGCTGCATCCGATGAAGTGAGCTGTAGCTCACGAAAGCTTATGCTCAAATAAATTTGCTCGTCTCTAAGGTGCCACAAGTACTCCTTTTCTTTTTTCAAAACTCCGTGTTGTTCAATTTAGATAAGTAACCAAAAGCAAACCAAAAGCACAGATGTGGAAATATATTCCCCTAGTAATTTAGGTCCTGAACTGGAATTTTCCATTTCTCTCAATAGGAAGTGCTGGATGCTGAAAGCTTTTGAAAATCTGGGCACTTATTTAGATGGCTAAATAGGAACTGCTAGGTGCTTAGGAAACACTTAAGGAAGTCATCAGGGATGTCAATCCAACAGCAACAGGATTCACACTTGATTTAATCTGACACCAGATGACCTGACCTTTTTTGTATTCACCCCAAACTTTCTACAGCTCTATTACACTAGCCCATGTGTGAACCTGATGGACAAAATGTTTAATTCAAGTCTTAGGGACATACACTTGTACTTAACATGTTGAGAAAGTTGCTTTTGTTGCCAAGTGTACAACATTTTTGCTGTATAAACTGCCACTGAATAGCGTAAGAACATTTATAACTAATTGTAACCTCCCTGAAGAGCAGGAACAGGTGTGCTCAGACACAGACTTGCAACGAGCAGGTATAAATTCTCTGTCCCATAGCTAGTATAAACAGGCCTTTGCAAAAGGACTGCTGTCTGCCTTTATCACTAAAATGGTGAACAAACTTAGAAGTTAATTCATTGGTCGTGCTAAGTCTCAGCTTGGGTGAATCTGTGTTGCGCTGCTGAAGTCAATAGAACCATGCTGGTTTAGGATGCTGGAGCACTTGCCCTCCATCTTCTACTTTGGAATGATTGTTTTTTAAGCTTGTTCAGCTTGGCCAAGATAAGCAGGCAGAAAGAAACGATCCTGTGCACATGTGGTCATCGTATTCCATGGCTCAGTTTTACACAATTTATTTCAGCAGAGTTACTGCTGATTTGCATTAGCCTAATCAGGTATTTTCCTCTACATTTATGCTTCTTTTCTTTGCAGCACATTTGTATAATGAAAAAAATCCCTTAAAAAAAGCTGGAAATAAAGATAGCCAGGTAAATTTAATTGCAATACAATGTCATAAAGGAATTTGTACTACACATACTGTTTTGAGGAATACATGTACTGTACTTTTCCATTTGATAGTAACCTAATGTCTTACAGATTCCAAGGCCAAAAGGGACCATTGTGATAATCTAATTTGGCTTCCTGTATAACGCAGGCCATAGAACTTCCCCAAAGTAATTTCTAGAGCAGAACTTTTAGAAAAAACAGCCCATCTCTTTAAAAATTGACAGTGATTGAGAATCCACCACTACCTATGGTAAGTTGTTCCAGACCAGAATGAAAAGGTGTAACGAGCATGGATTTTGGAAAGGAAAATCGTGTCTCACTAATCTATTAGAGTTCTTTGAAAATATCAAAAAAGTAATGGATGAAGTAGAACCAGTTGACATAATTTATTTAGACTTTCTCTTGAACAGATCCTTCTGATTCTAGGAAATGCAATAATATGTATCAAACCTGCTCATCATATATTGATGAAGTGGTTAAAGCCACTTTGTATTTCCTGAGCAGAAAAGAGAGTTCAGAATTTACATGTGGCTTCTAGTAGTGTCCTCATTAAACATTCATGTCATTTTCTTTTCTTTTCCATACTTGTCTAATACCTATACCATTAAAGTCATTAAGCTGTAAGACTTGAGTTGTTTAAGTGCTATAAGATATGCCCAGCAAATTGTTGGCTCCTGAGATATTGGTTTTCTGTCTAGATTTCTGGTATTTTCACCGTCCCTTGAAACTCCAAATCGAATAATCTCTGCAGCAGAAGAAAAGGTAATTGAGACATAAGGCATAGCTCTGTCCTGCAGGGAATAAACAAACAAAAGATAGATATGCTTACAATAGCATTCTATAAAGATAGCAGCACTCAGTTTTACAAAAAGCTGTTCTTCTTGATAGAATCAGAAAACCATCTCAGCTAGAATGACAGGCAGACAGGGGAGAACAGATCTTGTTGCTTTCCATATAAGTGACATAAAGGACATTGCTCTGGTTTAACGGAAAGGCATAAGCAGCTAGCCTAGTAGACAGAATTGACCCCTGGGATCCGTGAAACCCATGGTCATTGATCCTTCCTGAGTTTGGGGATTCGAGAAATGTCAAGGCTAATCTCAATATTTATGCTGTGTGGAAAGTCTGTTTCTAGCCCTGTTAGTTGCACAGCTTTAAAGATTGTGATTGTTGTTTATATTTATTTACAGTAATGCCTGCTGTATGTGAAGCACTTCCCAGACATTCAGGAAGGAATGAGCCCTGCTCCAAGGGGTTCACAATTTAAGGACTGACTGGTTGCCACAGTTTAGGGGAAGGGGACAATCAGTGCTTAAATTGAGCCGGAAAATAAGCTGCCTCTTGTCCAGGGTTTCCCAGAGTCATCCCTGGGGAATCTGTATGGGTGCTCAGCACACACTGCCAGCTGGCCAGTTTTGGGGGCTCAGGATCACCCTGGATGTCTCAGAAGTCAGCCCTACTGGGAAGTAAAATTTCAAAATAGCGAAGTGGGTCCCTGAGGGATGCATGTTTTTTGTACTGCGTTGAGGAAAAAAAACCCTACGATTGGCTGCTGCCCTCACTTGCATGCCTCCTGGGGAAGAAAAACCAGTCAGACTGCTGCAGGAAGTTCAAGGCATCTCTGCTTGCTCCTGTCCATTTCCTCCACCCCAAACTTCGTGAGCAACAGGATGGCTCCTTGGCTCCTCCCTTTCCCTCCCTGAAACATGTGACCTGGGAAGGGGTGGGAGAGGGGACTCCACTGCAGCCACCTCCAGGCCTGGGATAGTGGGACAAAGAACCCCAGGTGCTGCAGAAGGAGCAGAGGGGAGGCAGAACAGGTGGGGGATAGAATTGATATGGGACTTGGGAGGATTGATTTGAGGGTTAAGGGCTGAATTAATTGTTGGGTGGGGGATGAGGGAGTGGTGAGATACCCCGCTCATTTTTCAGATCCCTTTAAGAACCAGAGACAATAAGCAATGTATGTATAAGTCAACTCAGCACACTGTAAGCAGTCTGGCAGAAGTGGGGCTTTGAGAGAGAGTTCAATGTGAACAGAGTAGGAGCCTTGCAGGTGAGCTAAGGAGGGGCCGTACCATGCTTCGGGGACTTGTGGGGACAATTGGGAGCCAGTGGATGGATTCAAAGAGAAGAGTGGTGTGACCAATTCAGCTGGCAAGGAGGATGACATGAGTAACCGCATCTTGTGACGGGAGAAAGTGTCTGCTTTTGGGAGGCCAGAAAAGAGGATACTGCAGTAGTTGAAGCAGAGCTTAATGCCTGAACAAGAGGTGTCTATCTAAACAAACCGCTAGCTAGGGCTGAAAGTTTGCAACCATGACATATCATAAATACACTGGGGTATTGGTTGTCTCCTTGAGTAGCCTAGGGCTGGCCACTGAGACCTTTGAAGTCCAAGGCCCTGAATCTCCCAGTTAACTCATAGCTGTGATGGGGTGCCACTCAGGCAGTTGGCTGTCTGCCTGCCACTGTGCCGGCACTTCTGCCAGGCAGCCAATGCGGCCATGAAAGAAGGCCATTCAGCAGTGTGAGAGGCAGAGGAATCAGTGGATGTAGCGTGATAGAAGGAACTCCTGCATTCTCCCACCTCTGCCACTGACTCCTCCCTCAACTCAGTCGATTTGACAGATAAGGTCATATAAGAGTCCTTGCCACTTATAGGTTAACATGGATCTAAAAGAGCTACTCTAGCTTATCCAAAAGCTGTGGATTTGATGTAGGAAACACTGGGTGAAATCCTCTGGTCTGCGCTAGGCAGGGGTCCAGACTAGATGGTCCCTGCTGGTCTTAAAATCTATCCATATGTGAATCCCAGGCCTCTTATTGTTTGTATTCTCTGGAGTCTTCACGATTGGATGAGAAAACGGTCAGTTCTTCTCAGTGGTGTCCATCCTGGTCATAATCTTGAGCCTCTTTCTGTGTGTTCTTTATGTGAAGTGAATTGCATAGTTCCTAGTCGCTGCTTGTGTATGGTGTGCAACTGTGCAGAGTTAGGTGACTCAATGCCCACATGTGGATTATGACTTGTTATTCTTGTCACCTAACAGGTATTGTGGAGAGAACACAGATGATGGAAGGCGTGACATTCTATATGTTGTGGGAGCATCCTGGAACCCATATTCCTCATTTTTATATAATCCCAATCTTATTTTACAAGGCATGCTTTATATGTATCAGGGGAAAGCTTATGATCTGCTGAAAGTCATTTCTCTACCCATATATGTGTATCATTCATGCATATGAAGTTATGAGAATTGTGTTGTATGGTGGTCACTAAAACATGCTGTAAATTGGGGAATCAGCCAGATATTAGCTCTCCAGAGGCAACAGCAATGAAAGTAACCAACGCCTGGGTGGGGTGTCAAACAACCTATCACCAGCCATTGTCTAGCAAGGGAGCTACAATGTAATGACTCGCCTACATGAGGCCACACCAGGGGAATTGCTCAACCTTTCTGGGAGACTCAGCATTGCCCCAGACATGCCTGGACTTGTGTTTTCCAAGTACATGGACTAAGGGTATAAAACAGATAGAGTGGCCATATGCTTAGCCCCTTCTCCTACGCTGCAAGCAACTAAGAAACTGAGAAGAAGACCAGTCTCAAATAAAGGAGATTGGCCCATATTTCAAGGGTGAAATCTGTATACTAAGAACTTCAATATCCAGTGGGGTGAGAAAAACTGCTTAATCTTGTTGTTGCCCAGTCTAGTAGGGTTGACAGTTTAGACTGGGCTTATATTTTATTTTTTTTGGTAATTAACTCTCACTTTTTGCCTAGCACTTGATATCACTTAAAATCTACCTTTTGTAATCAATACATTTGTTTTACTGTTATCTTTACCAGTGAGTTGGTATGAAGTGTGTGGCAAACCTGCTCGGGTTTGCCACAGGCTGGTGTATGTGCACTTTCCATTGATGAAGTGGTGAACCAATTAATAAATCTGCATTGCTCATCTTGAGCAGTGCAAGACGGTATATACTGAGGTACAGTGCTGGCAGCTGGGGGGTTTGGGCTGGTGCCTTTCTCTGTGTGATTCATGAGTGTCTCTGGGAGCATTCATGCAATCTAGCTGGGTGTGGGGCTAGTGATCACAGCACCTGGAGGGATTGCTGATGGTCCCTAGCAAAGCATTGTGAGAGACAGCCCAGGCGGGAGAGAGTTCAAGGCGCACAACAGTCCCACAGTCCCAGGCTGCACCCCGGGGGATCCCATCACAGAAGGAACCCAGTTTGTTCCTGCATTGCTCTTACTACAGAGACTATAGGCTTGCTGCCTTTTTTCAGTCTGTTACGTCTCTAGGTACCTATAGGTAGTAAGCCTAGGAGATAGCTCAGCAGTTTACAAGCAGGGTTTTGTTCCAAACCCCTTTCCTCCAAGGCTGTGCCTGTGCAGTGTGGTTTGTGAAGCATTCCCATTTCTATGAGCCCATGCTTTTGTGTCCTGGTATCCATTCTTAGGGGTGGCTCCCTGGAAAGCAGTGTATCGCTCAAGAGCGCCTTATAAAACCACCACTTATACAATTCCTTCATTAATGTATCTTATACAGGAAGGGCTACTCTCCTTAGGCTTTAGGAAGGCATGCTCTTTTCTTGCATCCCCAGGATGCTATAAGTTTCTCAACTGCTCTGCTGCCCGCTGACCAACTGGATCCCTCTCTGGTATAATAATCCTCTTGCTTCAAAGCAAAAGGAGCTGTCTTCCCCAGTCAGATAGGATCAGGCTCTTGGAAAGACCTCAGACTGATTAGCTGTCATTAAACATATGCTAAGAAGGAGCAGCTGCAATCTTTAACAGCTTTTAACAGATGTCAGCTACCCATCCCTGCAGACTTCTGGCTTGGATGCACAAACCAGAACACTGAACAAGAACTGAAAGCTGCTTCATGGGTGAAATTTGGCTCAGTGCAGAAAACCTGTGCAAGGCTCCTTGCATCATGCTGGTGCTTTCACTCTCTACAGCAATGAGATTAACACTTATCCTGAAGGGGTAGGGAGCTGGGCAATAAATTTTTATCTTTTCTTCCTCCAGGAAGAAAAAAAGTGCCTGTGGTGGCAGGTGGGGATGGTTTTTCTCCTTCTCTGGTGTCTCTCCACTAGGATAAGTGTGCAGGCTGGGGGCAGGACAGCTGCAGAGACTGGTCAGCATTCAGCAGGTGTGAGGACGTTGGGTTTATAGAAGTGATTTTTTCCCCCTTTCAGTGCAAAATCCCATGGGACTTACTCAGTTTTTACTCCATCACAAATCCTATTGACTTAAATGAGGGGTTTGCCTGGGTAAACTCTCGAGGCCCAATTCAATGCTCAATGGGAGCATTTCCATTGACAGCAGTGGGTGCTGGAGCAGGCCCTCGGTGAGGGTGTTGATTAGACAGTAGTAAGAGCAGGAACTGTGCTCTCAGGGTTCTGGAAAAGCATACCCACCTTTACGAGGTACTTCCCTTTTACCACTACTTCAGACACCTGGTGTGAGGAGTGCATGGCTTGTGTAATTGCTATCTTCAGCCAAATGCTGAATCAGTATCAAATGTATTCTGCCAAAGCTGAATTACAAACCAGCATGGATAGAACAAAAAATGATACAGACACATGTATTATACTCAATCATTTATTGCAACAAAATGTTTGTAATAAATATTAAGAACTCTGTAATCTCCTAAAATCAAAAATCAGAACATATCAGATGTGACTTTACTTGCTGTATTTCTTTAGTAACTACGATTGACACCAGACCCTTGATGAAGAAGCACTACAGAGAAAACCTCTGTGTTTGGTTAAAGAGATGTATAAAAATCCCTAGATATCGTTAAAGGTTGTAATTTCCATTTTCTATCACAATACTTTGGCAATTACTGATATTCAGCAAAGAATTACTTTTTTCTTCATTTTTTAGAACATAAAATAAGAACAGTCACACTGAGCCAGACCAAAGGTCCATCTAGCCCAGTACCCTGTCTTCCAACAGTGGCCAATGCCAGGTGCCCCAGAGGGAATGAACAGAACAGGCAATCATCCAGTGATCCATCCCCCATTGCCCATTCCCAGCTTCTGGCAAATAGAGGCTAGGAACACCATCCCCGCCCAGCCTGTCAAATAGCCATTGATGGACCTATCCTCCATGAATTTATCTAATTTTTTTGAAATTGAATTAATGCAACCTGCAACATTTAAAGACCTTGTGCTGAAAGCTTTCACATGCTGGTTACCTAGAGGGATAAGATAATAAGTGTACTTGAGGACATTCATTTCAGTCTTGTTCAAGCAAAATTTGTTGCTAGTGACAAAATCTTCATCTGAAAATAGAGATTGAAAATAATAATGGGATTTTCAGAGGCACTCGGGATTGGTCTCACTCTCTTCTCCTTAATGAATCTGTAAACTCAGGGGTTGTACTGTATGACTGAAGAATTGCTAACATAGTTCCTATTTTTAAGAAAGGAAAAAAAAGTGATCCAGGTAACTACAGGCCTGTTGGTTTGACATCTGTAGTATGCAAGGTCTTGGAAAAAATTTTGAAGGAGAAAGTGGTTAAGGACATTGAAGTCAATGGTAAATGGGACAAAATACAACATGGTTTTACAAAAGGTAGATCGTGCCAAACCAACCTGATCTCCTTCTTTGAGAAAGTAACAGATTTTTTAGACAAAGGAAATGCAGTGGATCTAATTTACCTAGATTTCAGTAAGGCATTTGATACCGTGCCACATGGGGAATTATTAGTTAAGTTGGAAAAGATAGGGATCCATATGAAAATTGAAAGGTGGATAAGGAATTGGTTAAAAGGGAGACTACAGCGGGTCATACTGAAAAGTGAACTGTCAGGCTGGAGGGAGGTTATCAGTGGAGTTCCTCAGGGATCGGTTTTGGGACCAATCTTATTTAATATTTTTATTACTGACCTCGGCACAAAAAGTGTGAGTGTGCTAATAAAGTTTGCGGATGATACAAAGCTGGGAGGTATTGCCAATTTAGAGAAGGACTGGGATATCATACAGAAGGATCTGGATGACCTTGTAAACTGGAGTAATAGTTACAGGATGAAATTTAATATTGAGAAGTGTAAGGTTATGCATTTAGGGATTCATAACAAGAATTTTAGTTATAAGCTGGGGACGCATCAATTAGAAGTAATGGAGGAGTTGAAGGACCTTGGAGTGTTGGTTGACTACAGGATGACTATGAGCTGCCAATGTGATATGGCTGTGAAAAAAGCTAATGCGGTCTTCGCATGCATCAGGCAAGGTATTTCCAGTAGAGATAAGGAGGTGTTAGTACCGTTATACAAGGCACTGGTGAGACCTCATCTGGAATATTGTGTGCATTTCTGTTCTCCCATGTTTAAGAAGGATGAATTCACACTGGAAGAGGTACAGAGAAGGGCTACTAGGATGATCCAAGGAATGGAAAACCTGTCTTATGAAAGGAGACTCAAGGAGCTTGGCTTGTTTAGCCTAACCAAAAGAAGGTTGAGGGGAGATATGATTGCTCTCTATAAATATATCAGAGGGATAAATCCAGAGAGGGAGAGGAATTATTTAAGATCAGTACCAATGTGGACACAAGAACAAATGGATATAAACTGGCCATCGGGAAGTTTAGACTTGAAATTAGACAAAGGTGTCTAACCATCAGAAGAATGAATAGCCTTCCAATGGAAACAGTGGGGGCAAAAGACCTATCTGGCTTCAAGATTAAACTCGATAAATTTATGGAGGAGAAGGTATGATGGAATAACATGATTTTGGCAATTAATTGATCTTTAACTATTCATGGTAAATAGGCCCAATGGCCTGTGATGGGATGTTAGATGGGGTGGGACTGAGTTACTACAGAGAATTCTTTCCTGGGTGTCTGGCTGGTGAGTCTTGCCTACATGCTCAGGATTCTGCTGATCGCCATATTTGGTGTTGGGAAGGAATTTTCCTCCAGGGCAGATTGGCAGAGGCCCTGGAGGTTTTTCGCCTTCGTCAGTGGCATGGGGCACAGGTCACTTTCTGGAGGATTCTCTGCACCTTGAAGTCTTTAAACCTGATTTGAGGACTTCAATAGCTCAGACATTGGTAAGAGGTTTATTGCAGGAGTTGGTGGGTGAGATTCTGTGGCCTGCATGGTGCAGCAGGTCAGACTAGATGATCATAATGGTCCCTTCTGACCTTAATATCTATGAATCGATGCTCCCATTGACGTCTAGAGTTTTAACATCAATGGGAGCCAGGGGTG
Source organism: Dermochelys coriacea (assembly GCF_009764565.3). Taxonomy (NCBI): domain Eukaryota; kingdom Metazoa; phylum Chordata; order Testudines; family Dermochelyidae; genus Dermochelys; species Dermochelys coriacea. The sequence goes on from NC_050072.1 coordinate 130,591,665, forward strand.
AATGTAAGGGGATATGGGCCGGTACGGAGTACCGGTAAAAGGTAGTTGCCAATACCGGCCTGTACCGCTGACTTTAAAGTGCTGCTGCAGCAGCGCTTTAACATCGCTGCCCCTTTTGTGCCCCTGAATGGCGGCCCTGCCGGGTCCCTTCCAGCAGGGCCGCCAATTGTGGGGGCACAAAAGGGGCAGCGATGACCCGGCAGGGCTGCCAATGTGGGGCGCAAAAAGGGCAGATGGGCTGGCTGGGGGATGCTGACCCCAGCCCCACCTCTTCCCCCCAAGGCCACGCCCTTCTGGGGGAGCCAGAGCGGCCCCGTACCGATAAGAGCTGCATTTTACTTTCACCCCTGATGGGAGCAGACTTAGGCCAACACTGAACACTTTTGAAAATCTTGCCCTGTGGGCACATTTCCACTCGGAGGCTGCTGCAGTTTCTGGGCCGCTCCTGAGCGGAATGTGATATCAGGGAGAGGGTGCACAAGGAAGGCTCAGTTGAAAGTTCTGGCACAAATGGCAACGGGGGAGAAGGAGAGGGTGCTGCTGAGAGGACTGGACTTGTGCTATCAAAAATGGCAATAAGGAAGAGCAAAGAGAGAGCAGCTCAGCCAGCCATGTCTTGGGGAGTGGAGTGGTGCCTCCTCCTAATGGTGTTGCTTCTATGAGACAACTGTGAAAAACTATTTGCCTGAAACCGAGGTTCATAATTTTGGCCAGAATTCAACCAAATACCTATTTCTTACACATGCAACTTCAGTACAGCCCTGCCACTTAAATAGCTCTTCAGGGCATTAGGCAACATTGAAGCCTAGGGCTTTCATTACATTGAGGTATAATATTTGCAGATAGTTGTAGTCCTGTCAGTCCCAGGATATTAGAGAGACAAGGTGGGTGAGGTGATATCTTTTATTGGACCAACTTCTGTTGGTGAGAGAGACAAGCTTTCAAGACACCCAGAGCTCTTCTTCTGGGCTGGGAAAGGTTTCTCAGGCTATGTCTACACTTAAAGTGCTACAGCCCCATAGCCTTAGTGCTGCAGCTTTTCTGCAGTAGCACTTCTGTGTAGACACTCACTTAGGTATACTTAACTCTGCTGCTCAGGGGTGCAGATTTTTCACACACCTGACTTACGTAGTTAAACTGACCTAAGTGTAGACCAGGCCTCAGAGAGGTGGATTAACTGTGTTGATGGAAGAAAACCCTTGCATTAATTGTAGAAAGCATCTATGCTATGGTGCTGCAGTGGCACAGCGCCAGCGCTGTAATGTAGACATACCCAGATGGCCAAAGGAAAGGCTCGTGACCTCTTCCTCGCCAACAGATGAGTTTTGCTTTATCCTATCTCCAACATTATCTCAATTTAGCACCACTAGAGTGCTCAGGCTATTTTGATTGGTAGAACTTGGCAGGGGGAGACACCTGTGAATTAGTATGATTTTTAACATGACTTTCAGTGTGTGTAATGCTGAAATCCACATAGCAGGTGCTCCCAGAGCAGTCAGCCCCAGGTGTGCATAGCTTCTGGAATTAGGGATTTTGCCTCCTCCCTGCAACAAGCCTAGGATATTTTTCTCAGCATGCCACCTTAAAGTGCAAAAGGGGTGAGAAGCACTTTCTTTCCACTTACAAACTGCACAATATATTTGACATGAATGTTTCTATTTAAAATCAGCTTCTGGCAGCCCCCATGCAGCTGAAAAGTGTTATCATTTGTGGCACTGGGCAGCCAAGGTCAAGACCAGTATAGCAGCTTCTGCCCTGCTCTCCAGAAGAGCAATATTCTGTACCACAAGAGGAAACAGCAGCATTTGGGTGAGCCGGAGAAGAGCCAGCTCACCTCTTAGCACCCCAAAAACTGTGGAAGCCTCCTTGAAACTCACTGCAGTGAGCAGTGTAGTTATATTGCAAAGGAAAACCCACCTCTGTGACAAAGTACTAAGAGGGATGGCTACTCAATGAAATGACAATATTGTTTTTCTACAGATCTTATTTTTCAATAGTACCAAAACTGAATTTCGTGGCAGCCAACCACTGACATCTGAAAAATTGTTGATGAAGGTGAGTTACATCCATCCATCCACTTACATGGTGCTCCTCAGTGTGGTAGCTGAGTTTGGGGTGCTCAGAGCACTTTGGATGTAGCTATGGGTTTGGCTCAAAGAGTCTAAAAATAAATCCAAATAAATTATCTGCCTGGTTTTTGTTAGACTGCCAGTAAATTCGGTAGCTTTTAAGCAATAGGCTACACATTCCTAACAGTTCTCTTTCAGGTTGCTTTTATAAACAAAAAGCAAAACTATCATAATTCTCCCCTTCACTTCTATGAAATCACTGCAGTGTGCAAACACAGTTGTCTGCATGAAATTAGGAAGATTATATCTAACTAGAGTAAAACAGGAATTCACACATTTTGCCCTGTGCCCAGATCATATCCAGTGCACTTCCAGTGTAATTGTGTACCGGTAATTAAACTCTGAAAAGTTTCCTCTCTAGGTGTAGTAATTTTATGTGAAGTCAACTGAAGCACTGGAAGGAAAGTGGGCTTCTCAGAGATCAACTTTATTCGTCTTAAGAAGTAGTTGACTTTGTAAGGCCCCAGTTCAGCAAGGAGCTTCAGCATATGCCCCATTTGGAGCATGTGACTCATCCCATTGAAATCAGTGGGAGTGCTCATGTGCTTCAAGTTAAGCATGTGTTTAAATAACCGGGGCCTCAATGATCACCATTTGCAAACTCTGAAAATATTGAATAATACCAGACCCAGGAGTGACTACTGCGGGTCCCCACTAGACACGCTCTCCCAGCTTAGCAGCAACCTGTTGATAACTACATATCTGTTAAAAATACACCAGTAGAGAGCCAGGGAATTATACAAGGGGGTGTTGTATTTTGGTACAAGGAAAAAGAGGTGAGAAAATCATTAAAGACAGAATTATAAAGCATCCAGATAAGCATATTACAACTGGGTTAGTTATGCCTTTGTGACCTGTTAGAATTCTTTGAAAAAATTAAACTAGTGGATACAGGGAAAGTGATGCTGATAATTTACTTAGAATTTCAAAAGGCTTTTCAGCAAGAAATGCTGGTAACAATGGGGTGAGAGATTAAGGCTTGTCAGGGATTAAAAACTGCTTAAGAGATAGAAAGCAAAAAGTAGCAATGAATGGCCAATTTTCAGCATGGAAAGAGGTTAATAGTGAGTTGCCCCAGGTGTTTCTCAACATATTTAATAATGACCTAAAAGATGGGATGAATAGTTGGGTGGCAAAATTTGCTGATGCTACAAAATGATTTAAATTAGTCAAGCCATGAGGAAACCCAGAAGGACCTAACAAAACTGATTATTGGGCAACAGAATGGCAGCTGAAATTCAATTTAGACAAGTGCATGGTAAATTGGTAATGCACAGTGAAAGGAACAATATAAAGTACTTGAACACATTGATGGGTTCTGAATTAGTTATAAATCCTGAAGGGGAAAAGGTCTAGGCATCATTGTGGACAACCCAATATGCAGAGGTAGAGAAAAATGAATAAGATGTCAGAGTATGTTCTCAATACAATGGAGAATAATCTGAAAATATAATTCAATAACATAAATTGCAGGCATGTCCTCACCTTGAATCTTTCATTCAGGTTTGAACTCCTCCTTTCATCAAAAACATAGAAAAGAGAGAAAAGGTTGGCAGACAAAGGCAATGAAAATTATTCAAGACAAGGGACAAAAGGAGGGATCCCCCAGAAGGAGAGATTTAAAGGCTGATGACTAGTTAAAGTTCGGAAAGTGGAGCAACAGAATGTGATAGAGGTACAGTAAATAAAATAACGTATACTGCATATGTCTGCTCTTATTCCACTTGGATGAAATCCTGACTCCACTGAATTCAATGGCAAGACTCCATTTCACCCTTCAAGGATTTCACCCTTTGTCTCTGTACAAGAACAAGGTTGTATCGACGAAACTAAAAGTCTCTTTAAATTCAAACTCCCATCTTCTTCCTATGCTTAGCATGTTATAGCGAATGAATTAATTAAAGTGAATTCATGTATCCAAAATATAGCTGAAATAGGAACACCTAGAAAAAGCAAATATTTATAAATATCTTAGCAAAAATACTTAACCATAATTATTTATTTTTCCTCTTCTCCCCTTCTCTGCTTTGATGTAAAATCTAGCGCAGATCCCTATTCCGACCAAGAGGAGGCAAAAACACTTTTACCCTTGATTTTTCAAGACTCATTCATAATCATCCTTTCATTTCTCCCAGCTAGTGATACTAACAATATTTTATGTATTATTTATTATCAGTGTTTGCATTTAGGGTTGCTACTAGGGAAAAGTGCATTCATTTGGATTAAATAAAATGAGTCCATCTTGAACTGAACCTGGGTTTTTATGAAATTCAGAAAGGGTAAGCTAACATTTTTTAAATACTCCTCCGCAGTTCCTGGTTTTAGCCATGAGCAGAGGTCAAACAGATACACTCTAATTTTCTGCAGGCTTTGAGGAACATCCAAAATTTCTATAAAATTGGAAAAATACCATAGTTTACTGTCAGACTGGGGGCCATAGGCACTGGGATTAAAGAGGGTTTAATAGAATCTGAGTTCATGAAGTGGGGATTGCTTCTCTTACTATTGATCAGAAACAAAAATACCCAAATGCTTTGGGAAAGGGTGCTTTTGCACTATTTAAGTAGCTTATCAGAAAACAAGAGGTACTAAAAGTCTTTCAAGAAAGTCTTATTCCATGAGATTTCTGTCTATAGGATCATCAGGATATGTCCTATTGCAGGACATATTAGTAAAGCATCTGAATGTTTGGGTTTTTCTCTGACACCCCTTCCCCAAGCTGTGTGAGCTTTATCGATCACGGTTTACACTCAGGGCCTGATGTTCAGAGGTGGTGAGCACATGCAGCTGCATCCGTTGGAGTTGTCGGTGCTCAGCACTATATGGATATGCTTCAAGTGAAATCTTCCTTTAAATAAGCAAAAGAACTTTGAACAAGAGAAAGGTTCTTTTCTTTGTTCTGAGTCACACCAGGCAACCTCACGTAATCTTGCACATTTAATACATTCCCTTTTCCTGTTCTTGTACAACTGGGTAGTAACCACCATAGGTACTAAATGCTTCTATCATTGAAGACAAAGAATTACTAGTGGGTAGCATGATTCATCTCTGTCATCACTGGTAAATATATGAGAGAGAAAAATACAAACCCACAAAATCAAATGTCCTAACCCACAAAAAAAATCAATATTAAAATAGATGCAGTCTGGGCAAAGTTCTCTAAAAGGATAGGACAGCACTTCCTATTTTTAAAGTGGATAGTCTGGTTTTTATTGTTTACTGTAATGGCAGGAAACAGCTGTGCTTTGCTTTTTTAAAAAAATAAGTAAAACATGCAAGATAAAAGCAGCTCATCTTTGGATTAAGCCTGGCTCAATGACTTCCTCTGTGGCCAACTCATTTGGAACTTTTCCTTTTTGCTGCTGTCGCTGGAGTCCGAGTCATGAATATATCCGGATTTAGCCTGTGTGTCCAAAAGGAACAACTAGGCAACCAGACTGCAGATCAGCAACCACTGAAAACTGTAGTGGTAGTTGGAGTTGGCAGGGATCCAATGATCAGACAGCATGGGCAGGAAAAGGCAGGTGAATAATGCACGAGGCTAGGAAATGAAGGTTCTGTTCACAGCTAAGTTTCAGAGTAGCAGCCGTGTTAGTCTGTATTTTCAAAAAAGAAAAGGAGTACTTGTGACACCTTAGAGACTAACAAATTTATTTGAGCATAAGCTTTCGTGAGCTACAGCTCATGAAATGCATCTGATGAAGTGAGTTGTAGCTCACGAAAGCTTATGCTCAAATAAATTTGTTAGTCTCTAAGGTGCCACAAGTCCTCCTTTTCTTTTTGTTCACAGCTAAGTCACTGACCTATGGTGGGAAAACACTCTTTGTTCCCCCTCCTGTCTTGTCTATTTAGACTGTCAGCTATATGGGTCAGGGACAGCCTCTTATGCTGTGTGTATACAGTGCCACCACAGTGGGACCTCTAGGCACTCCTTTAATAGAAATGATTGAGCCAGGAGGTCGAAAAGGTCAAATATACAATGAAAACTGTCTTAATGCCACCTGAGGTAGTGGCAAGAATCAGTCACCTCAGGGACATCATGATGCTCTGGAGTGGGCATTGGACTGTCAATCAGGAGGAGTTGTGTTCTACCTCTGTCTCTGCCATGAACTTCCTGTGAGACCTTTTGCCACTCTGTGTGTTTGCTTCGCCACGTGTGTAGTGGGGATAATAATACTTTCTCCACCTGGATAAAGTACTTTGGGATCTATGGACCGAAAGTATTATGTAGTACCAGAATAAAGATAAAATCAAAGGTAACGTATATGGGAAATGTTGACCATCCTATAAAAATGGTGCCCTAAGACAGGGGTTACCTGATGGAGATTGTACTTCATGCAGGGTTCACTGTCCAGTTAAACCATAAAGGTGCCCAGAGACGTAATGTTTTTCCTGAACTATGTTGCTGACAGAATTAATTTTGAGGCGATATCCGAAATAAACCCAAACCTATAACTACCCCTACCTTCCATTGTTATGAATCTGCTGCTTTCTGATTGGTTGCAGTATCCCAGGGGATTACTCATAGAATCATCATAGAATATCAGGGTTGGAAGGGATGTCAGGAGGTCATCTAATCCAACCCGGATTCTTCCGTCCTAAGTGCAGGACTCTGCACTTGTCCTTGTTGAACCTCATCAGATTTCTTTTGGCCCAATCCTCTAATTTGTCTAGGGCCCTCTGTATCCTATCCCTACCCTCCAGCGTATCTACCTCTCCTCCCAGTGGAGTGTCATCTGCAAACTTGCTGAAGGTGCAATCCATGCCATCCTCCAGATCATTAATGAAGATATTGAACAAAACCAGCCCCAGGACTGACCCTGAGGGCACTCTGCTTGATACCAGCTGCCAACTAGACATGGAACCATTGATCACTACTCGTTGAGCCCGACAATCTAGCCAACTTTCTATCCACCTTATAGTCCATTCATCCAGCCCATACTTCTTTAACTTGCTGGCAAGAATACTGTGGGAGACCGTCTCAAAAGCTTTGCTAAAGTCAAGGAACAACACATCCACTGCTTTCCCCTCATCCACAGAGCCAGTTATCTCATTATAGAAGGCAATTAGATTAGTCAGGCATGACTTGCCCTTGGTGAATCCATGCTGACTGTTCCTGATCACTTTCCTCTCCTCTAAGTGCTTCAGAATTGATTCCTTGAGGACCTGCTCCATGATTTTTCCAGGGACTGAGGTGAGGCTGACGGCCTGTAGTTCCCAGGATCCTCCTCCTTCCCTTTTTTAAAGATGGGAACGACATTAGCCTTTTTCCAGTCGTCCGGGACTTCCCCCCGATTGCCATGAGTTTTCAAAGATAATGGCCAATGGTTCTGCAATCACATCCGCCAACTCCTTTAGCACTCTCGGATGCAGTGCATCCAGCCCCATGGACTTGTGCTCATCCAGCTTTTCTAAATAGTCCCGAACCACTTCTTTCTCCACAGAGGGCTGGTCACCTCCTCCCCATGCTATGCTGCCCAGTGCAGGAGTCTGGGAGCTGACCTTGTTCGTGAAAACAGAGGCAGAAAAAGCATTGAGTACATTAGCTTTTTCCACATCCTCTGTCACTAGGTTGCCTCACTCATTCAGTAAGAGCCCACACTTCTGTTGACTTTCTTCTTGTTGCTAACATACCTGAAGAAAGCCTTCTTGCTAGCTGCAACTTCAGGTGTGATTTGGCCTTCCTGATTTCACTCCTGCATGCCCAAGAAATATCTTTATACTCCTCCCTGGTCATTTGTCCAATCATCCACTTCTTGTAAGCTTCTTTTTTGTGTTTAAGATCAGCATGGATTTCACTGTTAAGCCAAGCTGGTCGCCTGCCATATTTACTATTCTTTCTACACATCGGGATGGTTTGTCCCTGTAACCTCAATAAGGATTCTTTAAAATACAGCCAGCTCTCCTGGACTCCTTTCCCTCTCATGTTATTCTCCCAGGGGATCCTGCCCATCAGTTCCCTGAGGGAGTCAAAGTCTGCTTTCCTGAAGTCCAGGGTCTGTATTCTGCTGCTCTCCTTTCTTTCGTGTGTCAGGATCCTGAACTCTACCATCTCATGGTCACTGCCTCCTAGGTTCTCATCCACTTTTGCTTCCCCTACTAATTCTTCCCAGTTTGTGAGCAGCAGGTCAAGAAGAGCTCTGCCCCTAGTTGGTTCCTCCAGCACTTGCACCAGGAAATTGTCCCCTACACTTTCCAAAAACTACCTACTACCTCACCATGGCTGGTATGAGGCAGCTGTCTCATCTTTAGTGTCCTCACATCCAGAAGGAATTTTTGTTCTTAGTTTTGGCCGTGTCTTTTCCATGGAAATCTGTGTATTTAATGTGTCATGAAAGTATTCTTTCAGGAACACAGTTTTCTCAGTATCCCACAATGCATAGTGCACAGTATCCCACAGTGACCTTGCAACATCCTATTGAATGTATCGTTAGTGACCGGTCCACCAACTTTATCTATCCAGCCTGTCTTTCTGCCTTTCTCTGGTTTAGGCATGTAGTATATACCCTCACTGTAGCATTGAGGTACTAGCAACAAAATTAATGATGCATTGAAATTGTCTACGATGAACTCTATTCTTCTCCATTCCTTGCTTCTGCCACTGTTTAGAATCCTCTGCTTCCCCCTTTACTTCTTTTCCTTCCTCTTCCTCCTCATTATCCTCAGTCCATAGGAAATACTGCAGGTCATTCTTCAGCCTTTGTTATTGAGAAAAGGTTTGGAGATGAGCTCTGAAAATGATCCACCTACAGCTCATTCCGATTTGATTCCATTAATGGGCTGTGATGTGGTGTCCCCCGCACACTAGCATGCAAGGGGGTTAATAGAACCCTAAGGTACCTGTGCGGAAGCAGCCAATAGGAGAGAGGCTGCAAGAAGCAGCCAATCAGGACCCAGAGGTAGTGAGTTGCTGCCTGGAGCTCTAGGAGGGAGGCCTGGGTTCCTAACAGGTGGATGGAAGCTAGCCCCAGGGACAGAGCAGTTGCTGACAGGGAGCGAGAGGGAGCTCCTGGCTGGCTGCTTGGATTGACGTGTGAGGCCCTGAGGTAAGGGCGAAGAAACTGCTGAGGGAAGTGGTCCAGTGAAATGTACTGAGAAGCTGGAGAGGATGCAGCATGTGGCTGCCACCTACAGGGTCCCTGGGTCGGGACCCGGAGTAATGTGTGGGCCCAAGTTTCTTCCCCCTCCTTCCCCACCACAGTTGCCATTGGGGAAATGGCAGGACATTTGGACAGCTGTATTAAACCCTGGAAGGGGGGAGCACAGATGGTAACACAGCTGGAGGACCATGTCATGAAGAGGATACCATGGTCCCCGGAGTGATGTGGGTCAGAGAGCAGGTGTATTGGTGGGTGAGGCACCATCAGGAGAGGGCATACTGACCTGTGCAACTAATTCCCAAGATGGCCAGCAGGAGGTGCCAGCGTGGTGAGTGGAGTCCCATCACATAGGGATAATCCATCAAAATTGCTCTAGCCCCTGCTCGTAAGAGTTTTACCCCGCCTCTGTCAGCCATAGCATCCCCACTGAGTAAAGCTATGGGTCGTGGATGGGGAGATGGTCTTTGAGAGAGCCTTAGAAATCAGAACTAGGATCTTCATGGAGCAGCAGATGTCCTCCCCATCATGAAGCTTGATTATTATAATTCCATCCCAGAAAGGCTTCTCCACTACTGCTATTTAGGGCCTGATCTAAAGCCCATTAAAATTAATGGGAGTCTTTCTACTGATCAGGCTCCTAGTTCAGAACCCAGCTGCACAGAGGTTCATAGGACTGATCAGCTGTGATGGTATCAAAGCTGTCCCGTATTCTTTATACTAGCTGTCCATGGAGCAGCAGACTGATTTTTAAGACCATCCTGCTGGTTTTTTAAAGCTTAGAATAACACTGGTCCTGGCTGTGTTTGAGACCCCTTTCTTGAATTGTGGTGGTTGTCTGCACTCTGATATGACCTGACACCCAGGAATTCTCTACTGCACCTTATGTTGACAGGAGATGGCAGTTTTGCTGTGGCAATTCTCTATGTGTGGAACTCTCTGTCCCTGCATAGCTGGATAACTTCTTAGAGGTGTCTTTAATTTTAGGTCCCCCTCCTGGAAGTGCTTCTTCGTGGGTAGACCTCTGTGCTCATGTGGAGCCTAACTGACACCAACAGGCCCTGTGCATTTGCTGGTCTCTGTGCAGGATCAGAACCATCATCTGTCATAGAATCATAGAATATCAGGGTTGGAAGGGACCCTAGAAGGTCATCTAGTCCAACCCCCTGCTCAAAGCAGGACCAAGTCCCAGTTAAATCATCCTAGCCAGGGCTTTGTCAAGCCTGACCTTAAAAACCTCTAAGGAAGGAGATTCTACCACCTCCCTAGGTAACGCATTCCAGTGTTTCACCACCCTCTTAGTGAAAAAGTTTTTCCTAATATCCAATCTAAACCTCCCCCATTGCAACTTGAGACCATTACTCCTCGTTCTGTCATCTGCTACCATTGAGAACAGTCTAGAGCCATCCTCTTTGAAACCCCCTTTCAGGTAGTTGAAAGCAGCTATCAAATCCCCCCTCATTCTTCTCTTCTGCAGACTAAACAATCCCAGCTCCCTCAGCCTCTCCTCATAAGTCATGTGCTCTAGACCCCTAATCATTTTTGTTGCCCTTCGCTGTACTCTTTCCAATTTATCCACATCCTTCTTGTAGTGTGGGGCCCAAAACTGGACACAGTACTCCAGATGAGGCCTCACCAGTGTCGAATAGAGGGGAACGATCACGTCCCTCGATCTGCTCGCTATGCCCCTACTTATACATCCCAAAATGCCATTGGCCTTCTTGGAAACAAGGGCACACTGCTGACTCATATCCAGCTTCTCGTCCACTGTCACCCCTAGGTCCTTTTCCGCAGAACTGCTGCCGAGCCATTCGGTCCCTAGTCTGTAGCGGTGCATTGGATTCTTCCATCCTAAGTGCAGGACCCTGCACTTATCCTTATTGAACCTCATTAGATTTCTTTTGGCCCAATCTTCCAATTTGTCTAGGTCCTTCTGTATCCTATCCCTCCCCTCCAGCGTATCTACCACTCCTCCCAGTTTAGTATCATCCGCAAATTTGCTGAGAGTGCAATCCACACCATCCTCCAGATCATTTATGAAGATATTGAACAAAACGGGCCCCAGGACCGACCCCTGGGGCACTCCACTTGACACCGGCTGCCAACTAGACATGGAGCCATTGATCACTACCCGTTGAGCCCGACAATCTAGCCAGCTTTCTACCCACCTTATAGTGCATTCATCCAGCCCATACTTCCTTAACTTGCTGACAAGAATGCTGTGGGAGACCGTGTCAAAAGCTTTGCTAAAGTCAAGAAACAATACATCCACTGCTTTCCCTTCATCCACAGAACCAGTAATCTCATCATAAAAGGCGATTAGATTAGTCAGGCATGACCTTCCCTTGGTGAATCCATGCTGACTGTTCCTGATCACTTTCCTCTCCTCTAAGTGCTTCAGGATTGATTCTTTGAGGACCTGCTCCATGATTTTTCCAGGGACTGAGGTGAGGCTGACCGGCCTGTAGTTCCCAGGATCCTCCTTCTTCCCTTTTTTAAAGATGGGCACTACATTAGCCTTTTTCCAGTCATCCGGGACTACCCCCGTTCGCCACGAGTTTTCAAAGATAATGGCCAAGGGCTCTGCAATCACAGCCGCCAATTCCCTCAGCACTCTCGGATGCAATTCGTCCGGCCCCATGGACTTGTGCACGTCCAGCTTTTCTAAATAGTCCCTAACCACCTCTATCTCTACAGAGGACTGGCCATCTCTTCCCCATTTTGTGATGCCCAGCACAGCAGTCTGGGAGCTGACCTTGTTAGTGAAAACAGAGGCAAAAAAAGCATTGAGTACATTAGCTTTTTCCACATCCTCTGTCACTAGCTTGCCTCCCTCATTCAGTAAGGGGCCCACACTTTCCTTGGCTTTCTTCTTGTTGCCAACATACCTGAAGAAACCCTTCTTGTTACTCTTGACATCTCTTGCTAGCTGCAGCTCCAGGTGCGATTTGGCCCTCCTGATATCTTTCCTACATGCCCGAGCAATATTTTTATACTCTTCCCTGGTCATATGTCCAACCTTCCACTTCTTGTAAGCTTCTTTTTTATGTTTAAGATCCGCTAGGATTTCACCATTAAGCCAAGCTGGTCGCCTGCCATATTTACTATTCTTTCGACTCATTGGGATGGTTTGTCCCTGTAACCTCAACAGGGATTCCTTGAAATACAGCCAGCTCTCCTGGACTCCCTTCCCTTTCATGTTAGTCCCCCAGGGGATCCTGGCCATCTGTTCCCTGAGGGAGTCAAAGTCTGCTTTCCTGAAGTCCAGGGTCCGTATCCTGCTGCTTACCTTTCTTCCCTGCGTCAGGATCCTGAACTCAACCAACTCATGGTCACTGCCTCCCAGATTCCCATCCACTTTTGCTTCCCCCACTAATTCTACCCGGTTTGTGAGCAGCAGGTCAAGAAAAGCGCTCCCCCTAGTTGGCTCCCCTAGCATTTGCACCAAGAAATTGTCCCCTACGCTTTCCAAAAACTTCCTGGATTGTCTATGCACCACTGTATTGCTCTCCCAGCAGATATCAGGAAAATTAAAGTCACCCATGAGAATCAGGGCATGCGATCAGTAGCTTCCGTGAGTTGCCGGAAGAAAGCCTCATCCACCTCATCCCCCTGGTCCGGTGGTCTATAGCAGACTCCCACCATGACATCACTCTTGTTGCACACACTTCTAAACTTAATCCAGAGACACTCAGGTTTTTCCACAGTTTCGTACCGGAGCTCTGAGCAGTCAGACTGCTCCCTTACATACAGTGCTACTCCCCCACCTTTTCTGCCCTGCCTGTCCTTCCTGAACAGTTTATAACCATCCATGACTGTACTCCAGTCATGTGAGTTATCCCACCAAGTCTCTGTTATTCCAATCACGTCATAATTCCTTGACATCACCAGGACCTCCAGTTCTCCCTGCTTGTTTCCAAGGCTTTGTGCATTTGTATATAAGCACTTGAGATAACCTGTTGATCGCCCCTCATTCCCAGTATGAGGCAGGAGCCCTCCCCTCACAGACATTCCTGCCTGTGCTTCCTCCCGGTATCCCGCTTTCCCACTTACCTCAGGGCTTTGGTCTCCTTCCCCCGGTGAACCTAGTTTAAAGCCCTCCTCACTAGGTTAGCCAGCCTGCTGGCAAAGATGTTCTTCCCTCTCTTCGTAAGATGGAGCCCGTCTCTGCCCAGCACTCCTCCTTCATGGAACACCATCCCATGGTCAAAGAATCCAAAGCCTTCTCTCCGACACCACCTGCGTAGCCATTCGTTGACCTCCACGATTCGACGGTCCCTACCCAGGCCTTTTCCTTCCACGGGGAGGATGGACGAGAACACCACTTGCGCCTCCAACTCCTTTATCCTTCTTCCCAGAGCCACGTAGTCCGCAGTGATCCGCTCAAGGTCATTCTTGGCAGTATCATTGGTGCCCACGTGGAGAAGCAGGAAGGGGTAGCGATCCGAGGGCTTGATGAGTCTCGGCAGTCTCTCCGTCACATCACGAATCTTAGCCCCTGGCAAGCAGCAGACTTCTCGGTTTTCCCGGTCAGGGCGGCAGATAGATGACTCAGTCCCCCGGAGGAGAGAGTCCCCGACCACCACCACCCGCCTTCTCCTCTTGGGAGTGGTGGTCGTGGAACCCCCAACCTCAGGACATCGCATCTCATGCCTCCCAACCAGCGGAGTCTCCTTCTGCTTTCTCCCCCCAGACATATCATCTGGTCCACTCTCCGCATTGGTACCTGTGGAGAGAACATGAAAGCGGTTAGTTACCTGTGTCTGTGTTACTGGAACCCGGACATTCCGCTTACCTCTTCTGGAGGTCACATGTTGCCAAGCTTCTTCACTGGCCTCTTGGCCCCTCTGTGCAACCTGCTCTATATCTTTAGAGCTTTGTGCCCCTAGAAGGCTATCCTGAGTTTGGTCCAGAAAATCCTCAGTCTCTCGTATACAACGCAGGGTCGTTACCTGTTGCTCCAGACCTTCAATCTTCTCTTCCAATATGGAGACCAGCTTGCACTTTGTACAGACAAAGTCGCTTCTGTCCTGTGGAAGAAAGACAAACATGGCACATCCAGTGCAGGTCACAACAGCTGAATTCCCCCCTTCCATATCACCTACCTACTATGAGCTTCCTCAGAGACGTTGGCAAGATGTAAGCCTCACTGGGCTCACTCCAGGCGAACTCCCAGGCAAACTCCTGCTGTGAGCTGCTCTGCTGTCCCCGCTGCTCAGCTGGTTCGCGAGGCTCTGGCTATTTTTAAACAGCCAGGCTTCCCTGACGCAAACACACAGACACCCTAATGCCCGCCCCCTGCAGGCTAGCAGCCAATCAGACACTCACTCAGGCTCTCTCCCTGCCCTCCCAGCAAACACACGCTCGGATACTTCCTCAGCAAGCAAACACACACACTCGGATACTTACCAGTCCCAGGCAAACTCCTGCTGTGAGCTGCTCTGCTGTCCCCGCTGCTCCGCTGGTTCGCTGCCGCTCAGCTGGTTCGCGAGGCTCTGGCTATTTTTAAACAGCCAGGCTTCCCTGACGCAAACACACAGACCCTATATAAGACTCTTCCCCTCCTAAATGATGATGGTTATTTGTATTACAGTAGTACCTAGAGGCACTGTACGCACACACTGAGAGGTTTCAGAGACAGAGACAGTCCCTTTCCTGAAGAGCTTACAATCTTAGTAGACCAGGCATGTGAAGGATGGGAGCAAGGAAGAATCACAGCACCTTCGTGTACAGGTGGGAAACTGATACACAAGGGGATTGAGGCCCAGATCCTCAAAGGTATTTAGGCTCCTAGCTGGAATTGAAATGGAATTTAGGACCCTAGATACTTTTGATTGACTAGACCCAAGTGACTCGCCCCAAGTTGCACACAGGGAGTCCGTGACAGAGCCAGGGCAGAACCTAGACCTCGTGGGTTCCAGTCTCATGCCTTACCCTCCTGCTCCTCAGCCTTTCACAATGACTTCTGAAAGGGTTGGGCTTTTTTTTTTTTCCTTAATTTTTTGTTTTTTAAACTGTATTTTACACTGTTGTGCATAACTCTGCACATGCCAGTAGGGTTGTGGCACTAGATAATTATAAATTATGATTATTAATAGATTTGCTCCACATGGTCATTAAGGATTAGTTTAAACACTTTTTAAAAGTGTCTTTTCACTTTGGTTTCCTAGGACCTTTTAAAGAATGCTAACAAAGTGACTCAGGTGCTGGGATGTGTTCTATCAGGATTCAGGCCAAAGGTTCTTTGTTACTTGTGTCGGGAAAACTTAAAATAGGTTAGATGTTCCATCCAGTTCAGACAGGAACATTTCAGATGCTCATTCAGAGTTTATCTGAACGGCCTCTGTGGGGACAGACTCCAAACAGCTGCTAGAAAAAACTTTGAAAGCCTCATTTTGGTTTTCAATTTGTTATAATGGTAATAAATAAGTGCAAGGTGGAAGGGGTTTTACTTTGACAATGGTCAGTAATTGCTTCACAAATAGAGGCTTCAGCCTTGCCCCAACTTTCCTCTTTGATGGTCAAGGCCAGTTTTGGAACACTAGCTTGCAATCTGTGGCCCATGTGCTGGAAATAAGCAAATCAGCTGAGCACAATTAGAGAAATGTGCAGAAAAGGGAATACTCAGCCACACTATGTGGTAGTTACTGTGCCATCAGCCATGAAGGGCATTAGAGGGATAACTGGCCTATGCCCACAACACTTCCTCTGCACGGGGGCTTTAGTCTTTTAGAGCCATGCATCTGTCCTAACCCCCAACATTTCCACTCCACCCTTCTGTGTCCCAGTGCAGGAATCTATTCTTTGGCATTCGGGGGGTGATCTTCAAAGAACAGTGATCACTCAAAAGATGTAAAACTGGCAGAGCCTTCCACAAGGTTTGATCTTCGTTCCCTATCTAACACTGCACATTTAAGTTCTGTAACTCAGTGCCTTCTCCTCTCTTCTCAGCTGCTTGCCACTCTTTCTGAACTAATTAAATGCAAACAGTCCTTTCAATGGTGCTACAGAAGGCTCATTTTGTATGCACTATCTCCCTGAAGGAGCAAACCATTACCAGAACTAGTTACTGCAAACCAAAACAACTTGAAGTTTAATGAAGACAAAATTTTAATTAACAGCTATCATTATACTTACAAGCAATTATTATACAGACCCCTGCTCCTCCTTGTGACAATGAATACCTCCAGACTACAATATGGTCATTGACCTCGTTGAATAGATCACAGGAAGATAGTGAAAGCTCTGTACTGCCCCCGGCAAATGACTAGCTCTACAAGGAACGCTGTGCTAAATGCATAGCAGTCATCATAGGCACTTCCCTTCGGTGCTGAGAAACTGTATCTTTATCATATTAAATAACCTTTATCAAAACACAAGACTGATGCTCTAGAAATACTTTATCAATTTGGACATAGGCTACTAACGGGGAGAAAGTAATTTAAAAGGACTTACCGGTACGCCGGAGTCCTGAGCAAGGGGACATGGCCTTAGCTGGAAGAGGTGGGGTCTTTAATACCCAGGCCCTTTAGATCAAGATTTAAAGGCCCCGGGGCTGCGCAGCTGGAAGCCCCGGGCCCTTTAAATCACCCCTGGAGCTACCAGCTGCAGAGGCGGCTGGGAGCCCCAGGGCTCAGGGGAGATTTAAAGGGCTCGGGACTCCAGCTGCCGCTACCGCAGCAGAGCTCTGGGCCCTTTAAATCGCCGACGGACTTCCAGGGGTTCCCGGCTGCTGCCGCTATCCCAGGGCTTGAGTGGAGATTTAAAGGGCCTGGTGCTCCAACTGCAGTAGCAGCGGCTGGAAGCCCCTGGCCCTTTAAATTACCCCCAGAGCCATGCCACTACTACCCCAGGGCTCCAGCAGCGGGGCTTGGGCGGGGCTTTAAAAGGCCCAGGCCACTGTGGGGAGCCCTTTAAATCACCGCCAGAGCCCTGCTTCCACTACCCCGCGGTGCCGGCAGCGGGGCTTGGGAGGCTATTTAAAGGGCCTTGGGCTCCGGCCGCTGCAGGGAGCCCTGGGCCCTTTAAATCGCCCGCCTGGGGAAGCCAGTCCGGTCCGGTCCGGCATGGTGCACCAACTCTTGCTGGTTCGATATACCGGCCCGTACCGGCTTACTTTCACCTACTAATAAAGTGAACGTACCATTTTTGTTGTTTAATCTTTAAGGCCGAGAACCTTGTAAGTGAATCTTTGTTCTCTGTGAAAAAGAAATAGGCTGTTGGGAAAATGATGAATTCAGTGTAGAATGCCTGCTTCTGCGTTGATTGAGGGTTATTTGTGCTTCTTTTTGCCTGCCTGCCTGCCTACAGCGCTAGATTGAGTTGCAAAGTTCAAGTGCAGATAAACACTGTTTTGGAAGCTTGAAATGAGGAATCTCTTGTGCACTTGTAAGGATCCCAGCTCCTTCTGGGTCAGATGGTTCATGCATGTTTTCTGAGGTTCCAAATAAATTATGCTACAAAATACTGGTAGTGTATTTTCTTAGCAGTTATTTAATTCCAATGTCTGGGTGACTTGATCTAGTACAGCTGTGCTGTTCTTTCAGGTATCCAGCTCAGACTGCAGATTGCCTGCTCGTGTCAGCTAACAGAGCTTCAGAGTTCAACTCCCAGAAGTGCCCCTAAAGTGAATTATATGACAGGTACAACATTAATCTACGTAGTAAGTAGCATCGTGCTACTTTGCAAGCGAGAAAGGCATGGAGGAAGGAACCCAAGAGCTTTCAACTGATTCCTATAACTCAGACCACTTTTGGAATTTACACTTGGCCCTGAGGTGCTATGCCCTGGCTTTCTAGAAATGTCCATAGCGTCAATGCTGCAGAATGACCAGCAGTTGGGCGACTTCTGATTTTGCTAAACCTAGCCTAGAAGTCTTGACATAATGTGCCATCTCTGTTCATCTCTTCTCTTCCTATAGTCCTTGCATGACTGTCAGCAATGAAGAAGAGGGAAGTAGAGATAGACAGAAGACACAGTGTTGGCAATGGAAGACCAATTTCTAATGCTTTGATGAGTGAAAAGTGGGGGAAAAATATCTGGAGCAGGAGCTGGATAGGAGGCTATTTCCAACTGTATTTAAGAGGAACAACAGGAAAGCATTACATAGGAGCCAAGAGACAAGAAAATGTATTTCATTATGGAACATACATGTGGAGTCTTAGACAAGTTGAAAGTTTCTCTTTAAAGGGTGGTTATGATAAAAAAAGATAGTCCTCTTTGGTTTCCATATTTATTCTACATCAGTAACTTCTGCGTCAATATTTCAAGTTAAAACTAGATTATTCTAACTGCCAATACTGCATAGCTCAGCCCAATGTGTGAAAAATCAAATTGTCTTATGTACGTAATCAACAACAATAGCTATATTGGTCTCAGAGTTTAAGTAGCAGCTATCCTGATGAGCAATAAGGCATAACAGGATATCATTTTGTGCATCCACAGCTATATTGGCTCTGCTTTGCTGACGGTAAAGATTCATGGAGTTTTGACTGTTTTATTAATCAGAAAACACACAGGGAGCCGATTTGTGCAGTAATCCTGCCGGCTGGCAGACACTGGTGGAGAGTTTCAAAGCCAATAAGGGGACTTAGTCACACAACTCCTATTGAAATGAATGGGAGTTATGTGGCTAAATCCCCCTGGGAGTATGTTTACACTGCAACAGAAGTCCGGGGTCTGTGGGACTCGAGCCTGCAGGCTTGATGTTTGTAAGCCAGGCTTGAGTATCCACACCGAATATTAACCCTCAGGTTAGAATTTTTGGTCCCAGATCTTACACCCATACTCAGGCATCTCTGCACTATGCAGACCTGAGTCAAACCAGCCTATCCCAGGCTTCCCAGTGCCCAGCTGTCATTGCTCTAGCCCTTTGTTAGTGGGGCACCATGTCATCCTGCAGCACTTTGCAGGAAGTTGTTGCAGCCCACCAATACATCCAGCATGCTCCCAGAAATATGGAGGAGTCACCCTTTGAAGAAAGTGTCTTGCTTGGGCTTTCGTTCCCATTTCAGGAAATGGGCAGAGCATCCATGAGACCCTGGCAAACATTTTGGCAGCATTTTCTGAATTACCGAAGGCACCTGTCGGGGGGGAGGGGGAGGACGATACAGACATGGCAGATTTTAATGGGCTGATGCTGCTCATGACTCTCAGTACAGCTGCTGCTCTTTCCTATGCAGACCAGTGCTTCTAGAGCAGGGCTACAGACACAGACTGGTGAGATCATATCATCCTCTGGAGCTGGGAAAATGACCAGGTGGCCAGGAAACAGCCCTCCTCTTTAAAGCCCCGTTAATTTTTGAAATTCCATTTCCTGGTTGCGCGGCTTGGAGAGTTCACCTAGCAACTCTAGAGCATGCCCAGCAACTGATCATGCCAACTCCACACTGCAGATGTGCTCCTGCCTGGAGAGCACAGGGGGTGTTGGATCTCCTGGGTCTGTGGTGAGAAGAGACTGTGCTGTGAACACACCATTCTGATCCAGCCGTAGAAACGTTGTCATCTACAAGCAGATTGCTTAGGGCATGGAGGACAAGGACTACAAGAGGCACCAGCCACAGTGCTGCTTGAAAGCCAAGGAGATGCAGCAGAGGTACCAAAAGGCACCACTCTGAGGCAGAGCCACAGACCTGCCACTTTTACAAAGAACTGTATGCCATTCTCCGCAGAGATTCCACCACCTTCCCCAGGGCCCCATGGATACTTCAGAGGAACTCAAGTCAGAGGCCTCTGCTGTGAACGGCGAGGAGGTGTTGGAGGAGAAAGAGGAGGAGGAGTATGGGGGACCGGTGACCCAGGGATCCAGCAGCCCAGTGAGCCAGGACCTCTTTTTGACTCCAGTGCAGTCCAGCCAGTCCAGAAAGTCAAGCTTGAGTGAGCCTGAAGGAGGGGAAGGAACCTCTATAAGTTATGCTGTTTGCTTCGAAAGGACAGGGATGGAGGCCCCAAAGCAGCAGGACACATCTGATGATTTACTCTTTTTTTTGTACTGATGCTAGAAGAGGTAGTGAAATAACCAATAGAGGCAGAGTTGCTGTCTGCCTCTCATCCCCCTCTACATGCCCAGGGATGTCCTGTGAATCCTCCGTAGAGATCTCAAGGAAACTTCCCTGCAGGTTTTCTGCAATCCTCTGCTGAAGGTTTCTGGGGAGGGCTGCCTTATTTCTTCTGTCACATTGGGACACTTTCTCATGTTGCCCAGTGATTACTTCAGTGGAAACCATTGCAGCACACAGGCTAGAAGCATACAGTCCTGTTCTGCGGGAGCTGTTCCCATTCGGCCTCTGTTACCCTCAGGAGATAGATATCTGCTAAAATCACCACCGCCTGTGGGAAATGGTGCCAGATTCAGTTCAGTTGCCCTATCTGCATATACTCATGCCTCTGAGCTATTCCTCTCTCATTTCCCCAATTCACCCTCCCACCTGGGCCATACTCACTGTGCCTGGTGCTGTGACTGCTGCCATGCTGTATAAATCCCAAGACATGAGAATGTAGTGTTTACAACTTCTGTGGATGAAGGGAAGTGAGTTCAGTAGCCTAAGTTTTGGTTTATCTCGTGAATACACTGACAATGGTACCTCTGTGCATTGTGTCTTCAGCAGCTGGAAATGTGGCCTTGAGGGTCTCTCCATCTGCATCAATGGAGCGGCTCAACCAGATAAGAAGGAGAAGGAAGAGGATGCAGGATGATATGTTCCAAGCGATCCTGCAAGCCTCTGCTGCTTTGGATACTGAGCAGAGGGCTTGGAGGATCACCCTCACAGACAGCCTGGCCAGGAATAGAGCAGAGAGGAGAAAGGCACAGGAAAAGGATAGGGACATGCAGCAGGAGATGCTAGTGCTTCTCAGGCAGCAAATAGACATGCTGGAGACTCTTGTTGTTCAATAATCCCATGCTCACCTCCCTCTGCAGGCCATAGGGAATTGTATATCGGGCTCTCCATGCACTCCCCCATAACATTTTGCATGGCATCAGGGGCCTCTGCAGTATCCCTACTACTCCACCCCGGGACATTAAAGACATTCACAGCCATGCATACACTGACTTGTGAAAGACATGGTTGGTGTATGTGTATCTGAAAGGGAAATGACTGTTCTTTCCCCTTTGTAACTTATTTTCTCTTAATTTATTATATTTTATAAAGTTATAAATAGTTTTTCTATTTGAATTGTTATGGAATAATAGTATTTTTGGAAACATAATTCATCTTTATTAGATCACACTATATGCTGGGTGTTGCTGACATGATTCACAGACAGCATTAATAGGGGTATTGGCAATGTCACATTACTACACACACAAAGCACTCACCAAAGGGTTCATACCGGGCTGCAAAAGAGCATGGCTATGTAGCACACACTACAGCAATACACACTACTCTGTCTTACTATTAAAATGGCCTTTCAATGCCTTCCTGAGCCCTATAGTTCTGCATTAAGCTCTTTTTGTAGCTCGGGTATCTGACTGTTCAAAATCAGCAGACAGAAGCACCATCTCAACAGAAACTTTTCCCACTTTGCTTCACAGATATTATGTAGAACACAGAAGCCAGCCGTAACCATTGGAGTATTTTTTTTCACAGAGGGCCAATCTCGTAGGTAGACCACATCAGCGACCCTTCAAATGACTAAAGGCACATTCAGCTCTCATTCTGCACCTGCGCAGCCTGTAGGTGAAGCACTCCTTGGTGCTTTCAAGGTGGCCAGTGTACAGCTTCATCAGACATAGGAGCAAGGGGTAGCCTGGGTCTCCCAGGATCACTGTTGTTGTTTCAACATTGCCAATTCTAATCCACCAGCCAGGAAAAAAAGTCCTTGCTTGCATCTTTCTCAACAGGCCTGTGTTCTTAAAGATGCAAGTGTCATGCACCTTCCTGACTAGCCTACTTTGATGTCAGTAAAGTGTCCCCTGTGATCCACTAGTGCTTGCATAACTATAGAAAAGTAGCTCTTTCTGTTGATGTACTCAGTGGCAAGTTGGTCTGGTGCCAAAATGGGGATATGCATGCCGTCTATCATTCCACTGCAGTTTCGGGCAAGTTCCACACACAGATCCAAGAATGTGGCCTTGAACAGCTGAAAATTCTGCAGCCACTGCTTATCATCCCAAACCTGAAAGACCATGCGATACCCCCAGTCAGTGCTTGTTTCTCAGGCCCAGAACCAGTGCTCCACCATCTGAAGCTGCTCTGGGAACACTGCCGACAACCTCAAATTGTTTCTTTCTATGTCCCACAGCAATCTAGCCTCCAAGGAATCATCCTGTTCCCCACAGCTCCTCTTGCAGCTCTGCAAATACTGCAGGATCAGGCAGCCCATGGCTTGCAATGTTCATCACAATAGTACAGTGCTGCACAGGATCCATGCTTCTGTCTGGGATGGCAAACAGAGGGAGGGACACATGGGTTTGTGCAGGTGATTTTGAAAAGAGGCATAAAACATTATGGGATGCACAACACTGTATTATGGGACTTTGAACCTATGCTCCCAATCACCCTGCATGACTTGTTTTGGTCCCATGAAGCATTGCAAAACCTTCCCAAAACACCCTGCACTACATGGCGGCGAGTTGCACAGTGGGATTGCTACCCATGGTGCACTGCTCTCTGCATCGACACAAGTGCTCCTGGAAAGGACGCACACTCTTGATACAAGGAGTGTAGTATGGACACGCACAAGAGATGTAATAACTCTGGCAGCTGGATGCCAACGTAACTTAGGTCGACATAATTCTATAATATAGACATGGCCTCACCTGTAGCTTGTAGATGCTGCATCCTCACTGCATTAGTAGCTTCAACCCACCTTTCAATGGGACAGCTACCTCAAGGGTAAAGCATCACTTAACTCTAGACCTAGAGATTTTTGCTGTGGATGGGAGTCAGGTTTAGGGCCAACACTCAAGTTATTCCTCAAGCTAGTCCTGCAGTGAAGACAAGCCCTCAGAGTATAGGTTATAAAAAGGAAGGTCTGGCATTGATGTAAAAAAAAAAAATTGCATGTCTGTGAACTACCACTAGTACCTCTCTGAAAAGAAAACTGTTTGCACAATATAAACACAATATAAACTTTTACATAAACACAATTTAGGCCTGGAAATCTGAAAAATCATGAAGCTGAATACAGGTTTAAATGAACAAGTGAAACTTTATTAAACCCTGTTCAGCGCTCTGTCTTTATGGCTGAGTTGCTTCTAGCCTAACACACCATGTTTCCTTTTCCACTCGTGTCCTGTTAACAACAGTCCCTCCAGGGAACCTAGACCCTCTGACACCAGTTCCAGCACTGATCACGATACAGGAGCAACGTGGCCCATTCTGGATGGACACCAATCTGGTGTGAGTGGACCCAACTGCTGGATCGTCCATGCTCCTAAACCAGTCAGGTCAATCTTCCTAGCTCTTTGCCTCTAAGGTGCACTCTCTGTGCAGGCCCCATGTCTGTCACTCTTCTTGAGGCTGTGGGGCTCTATAGCCTAGCAACCTAAGACCCCAACACAGGTGCTCCAGCCCTCCTGAGCCCCTAGTTGCTTATAAATGTTCCCACAGAGCTCCACCTCACTGTGAGCGCTCTGAGCTTCTTCATTAACCACTTCAGGGACAGTGTGGCAGGCAAGAAAGCAACACTGGTTTAGCAAATGAATTTCTTAACCATAGTTGCTTTTACTCTTAAATCGGGAGGCTACTCGTTTGGTTTTGAACCAGACAGTCCTCTCATTGTGTGGTTTTGTTCCCCTTGGTCACGCTGACTGTTTGGAAACTGGGCAGCTTCAGGATGCTCTATCATTTGAACAGCAGAACATATCATCAAATGTGAATGATTTCCTTCTCATGGATAACTGTGGCAGTTGTTGGGTAATTCAGCTCAGGACCATTAAGCGTACTGGTGGGGTTTTCAAAGCTGTCTGGAGGATTTGGATGCCCAATTTCCATTCATTTTAAATGGAAACTGGGTATCCAGGTGCCTTACAATGACTGCAAATCTCCAGCTGTGCTTGTAAGCTTTTGGCACCTGTGCTGTTGCAAGGAATGCTGCTGTCACAGGGGCCAACTCCTGCATTGCTTTCGCCCACAAGTCATCTTTTCTCACGCAGTCTTCTTGAAGACATTGGGACAATTTGCATGAGTCAAGGTTACTCATGTGAATAATGATCTCAAATAAGGTCCCAGAATTATGTATAAATGGCTCTGCATTACAATTGTGTTGCAGCATCATCAGCTCAGTAGCTGTTTCAAAAGCGTTGGATTACTCAGAATATTAGCAACCTAGGTTTCAGCCAAGTGCCTCAGAAACTCAGCTAGCTGTTTTCTCCCTTCCCAGATTGCATCTGATGTTTTCCAACGTCCAAGTCTTCTCTGTAGTTCTCCCAGAAAAGAAGCCTCCCTTTCTCAGCAGCCATTTATCCATCTGAAAGTTTTTTAAAGCCCATTTCTGGTTCCATCTTGTGAATATGTGTGAGTGCAGAGGGAAAGACTAGCTTTGTAAAAGTTGAGCCTGGGCTACATTTTGTATTTCATAGTCATACTTTCAGATGAGTTAACTCCATTATTAAAAATGGATCCATACTGTAACATAGCATACTGCAAAAGGTCATAGCATAGGCAACATACATAGCAAATGCATCCCCTTAACCTTTTTAAAAATTGTTCAAGCAAAAAAGAAATAACTATATATTTTTAAATGTGTACAGTAAATAGTTCCAGGTGTTTTTCTGCACTCTGCTCAAAAATAGCTTCATTTTAAAAAGATTTAATGCAGACAATGATTAGTTTAATTTTTAACAAGTGTAAATTGGTCTCACACTTTTGGATTACTGTAAACAATTTAGCCATCCCCATTTCCCTCTGCTTTTCTGTAGTTTGTAATTGGTTTGGTAAGAGTACAACCACAACTATCCAAATATAAAAAGGAGATTAAAATATTCAGTCAGATACTGGTGACTCAGGTAAACTGGAACTGTAGCCTATGATCTCTATAGGAGAGAGTTTATATAGTCTTGTAAACTCTGCAGGAGCAAGTTCTTTTACTGAAGCTTTTATAAATTCTGAAGGCTAACCAAGAGTTATGGCTAATCAGAGTTTGGCTAATTAAGGTTTAAGTGAACATTTATTGTAGAATCATAGAATATTAGGGTTGGAAGGGACCTCAGGAGGTCATCTAGTCCAATCCCCTGCTCAAAGCAGGACCAACACCAACTAAATTGGGGACTATTTTTATCTTACCCTCTACAGTTTGCTTTCATGTAGCAGTTACATAGGCATCTTCCATAACATTTTAGAATGCATCTGTATTTCTCTTTTTATTTGATTAATTTAAAAATGAGTATTTGAGCCTCCCACTTAAATCAGTCTTATAACTGAAAAGTGAGATCATTTTTGACCCTTGCAGACTGATATTCCAGAATGTTAAACTGGTTTCCATTCTGCGTATGGTATAACGAGCGGATGAAAAGGGTTACTGTTTTAACTGTTTGCATAGGTATATATGTTGTTCTTACACTAGTTGGATTCCTTAGTAGTTTCCAGCACCCACACTATTTGCCAGTTTTTGAAAAGTATTCAATACCCAACAGCTGTTGTTTTAGTGAGCGCTGTTGGGTCCTGGGCGCTTTTGAAAATCTGGCTCGTATTAGCTGTTGGCATCTGCAAGGTTGTTCTCGCTTCCTTTTTACTGAATTCCTCTTCTGTCCCATTCCCCACACCCTCCATCTCCCTTCACAGGACCTGACTGCCAGGCCAGAATGTTGATCATTGCTTCTCCATCTCTTCCCTGTCCCCTCCTCTGCCTACTTCTCCAGGTGCACTGCAACTGTGGCACTCATAAAAGGACTTGATTTTCTCCCGTGAGACATGTGCCTTGCTGCTGTGCTAACCAGTGTTTTATGGGTTACTGTCAAGTTTGCATTTCAAGGTGAAATCAGGAGATGATTAATGCTCCCAATTTAGGTTTTTAAATATAAATTTAACTTGAAAGCAGCTCAGCTACCCCTAAGCTATTGTTGAGCACGGTGCCTGCCAAACTGAAAACCAATATTGGCATTTCCCCATGATGCTCATCTGCCATGGACAGCTGAGTGGGAGCAGGCAAACCTCAAAAGAAACTGCTGCATTCCCTCCTTAGATACAGTTGCTGCTCTCAGCAGCTCTTGGTGGGCAGCTACCAAAGTTTGCTTTCCCTTAAAAAGCATATTGGAAGCATTTATACAGCGCTTGATTTAGCTCCATGTGCAATTAAAGCATACCCCAGCAGAGGTATTCCTTTGTACTGGATGGCAATAATGTGTTCTGAGAGTCAGTGTAATGGATCAAGCACAGGAATGGGTGGCAGGAGACCTGGGTTCTAGTTCCAGCTCTGCCACTGATCCCCTGTGGGACCATGGGCAAGTCACTTCACCTCTCTGTGCCTCCGTTTTCCCCTCTCATCTTTTGTCTATGTAGACTGTAAGCTCAGCAAGGCAAGGATTGTCTCTCACTATGTGTTTGTACACACAGAGGCCCTGATCATGTGTGGCACCTCCTGTGCTACCATATGACTAATAATTTGTTCCTTTGCCATACTAAGGGCCACAGACACATCACAATGGCTACTTGGCCCACTTGCAGCCCTGGGACGGAACCAGTCTCGTCAGTCAGGGCAGCAGGGGAAGGCCCTCCCTCATGACGTTCCCTGAAGGTTTTGCTGCCTCCCCAGCGGCTGAGCCAGACCTTGCAGAAGCAGAGCTTTTCTGAGGGAAATGCCAAACTTGATTTCAAATTTCTACCCAAGGTTCTGGCTCAGGAACGTCTCTCTAATTCCCAGCTGGGTCCCTGGGCTTCATTGGCCTTCTGGGGAGCCTGTTCCTCAGCTCCACTTCCCTTTCTGAGTCATCTGCAGCGGCTGCAGACAGAGTGCAGTGTCCCTTACACCCCAGTCTGGGTGGGGTCGCTTCTGCCTCCCCACTCCCTGCGCAGGGAAGGAGCCAGGTAGGACTGAAAAAGGACTGGCTCTGGGTCAAGCGGCCTCACGTCTCCTCCGGGTAGTAAAGCTGGATGGAAGATCATGCCTGCGTCCCTATGGTCCACACGGGCAGCCATGCCTTTGACTGTGGAGCTCAGCTGTCTCCGCATCCTCTGCTTCTCTCCCTGCAGACTGTGGATGGCGGCCACCGGACAAAGCATGGATGCTGCCAAGGCCAGAGAGTGCAGTAAGGGGCCTTCAAACCCAGCTTCCTCCCTCTGTCTTCGCTGCTCTGACAGCCCCCGAGCGCAAGGGATCCTGACTCATACCCCAGCTGAGACCTTCAGGGGAAACTCAGTCCCATCTAGTTGTGGATTCCTGCAATAGAGGAGGGTAGAGCTCCTGAGCAGCCCACCCTTAAGCCTCAGGCCAGTACCTTTCTTGAGAGACCAGAAGGGGTCCATATGGAGGAGGGGTGACAAATAAGCCCAGCCTGTTTGAGGACAGAGATGTCGCTAGCCACCTGAAATATTTTCAGTGCAATCTCTGAGCCCAGTTTCATTTCTCCCCCGCAAAACAGGCTTATGGCAGTAAACTCCCCAAATGAAAATGAAAATGAAGTCATTCAGCATCGTCCAGAGGGGGTACCCTATGGATCTGTGCAAGAATCACAGGCACAACTTTGCCCCATTACCAGTCTGAGCAGCCCATGAAAATGCCACAGCATGAGTGCAACCATCCATTCCGATGGCAGCAATACAACCCATTCGCTATCCTATTTCTAGTCTCAGACAGTGGGGACGAAAGACAGCAGAGCTCTGTCTGAAACATTTGAACGAGTTTCTAAAGGAGACCTTTCTTCACATTCCCATTTACCATCCCTTATTCCAATCCTACAAAGCCACAGAGCACCACCTTGGAAACCCATTGTGCTCCTTTCAGCACTAGCCAGAATGTATCCCTGCTGCAGGAAGGGTCATTCTACTTTCTGCCCATTAAAGCAAACCCCGAGATAACTCCTATCGCCAATCTGATGCATTCTGAAGTTGGGAGGTTTCCCAGATGAGACCCTGTATGGCACTTTTAGTTCAGAGAGGAGTCGTCCCCACTGTCATAGCATTCATTCCCTAAGGAAATGCAAGAAATATTCCTCCTTCTGTTTAGCATCAAAACCAGTCTTTAGAAGCATGGACAGTCTCAGGACAGAGTAGCCATATTTCTTGTGGCCACAGAACCATCAATACATACAGTCACCAAAATTCTACCTCTTGGTCATGCATTCTTTAGCTAATGCCATTTTTTTATTCAAATCTTTGCCGTACCTTAGTACCCAAAGGAAGATGGAAGATCTGTGTATGTTCTTTTGGATGTCCCAATTTAAAGGTAAGAAATCCATTACAATCTACATACCACACAGACGATGCTGACAGCTTGTGCCACACACTCTCAAAGAAACTGCGGAACCACCTGATCAACATCCTCTACAGCAAACAGGGAAAGATTAAGAATGAGCTCTCAAAACTGGATACTCTCATAAAGAACCAACCTTCCACACAAACTTCCTCGTGGCTGGACTTTACAAAAACTAGACAAGCCATTTACAAAACACACTTTGCTTCTCTACAAAAGAAAAAGGACACTAAACTATCTAAACTACTACATGCCACAAGGGACCACAACAGTGGTTCCCTTAACCCACCTAGCAATATTATTAATCTATCCAACTATACTCTTAGCCCAGCAGAAGAATCTGTCCTATCTCGGGGCCTCTCCTTCTGCCACTCCACCCCCATGAACATGATACAGTTCTGTGGTGACCTAGAATCCTATTTTCGATGTCTCTGACTCAAGGAATATTTCCAACACACCTCTGAACAACATACTAATCCACAGAGACCTTCCTACCAAGACTACAAAAAGAAGGATTCTGGGTGGACTCCTCCTGCAGGTCGAAACAACAGACTGGACTTCTACACAGAGTGCTTCCGCCAATGTGCACGGGCTGAAATTGTGGGAAAGGAGAATCACTTGCCCCATAACCTCAGCCATGCAGAACACAATGCCATCCACAGCCTCAGAAACAACTCTGACATCATAATCAAAAAGGCTGACAAAGGAGGTGCTGTCGTCATCATGAATAGGTCAGAATATGAACAAGAGGCTGCTAGGCAGCTCTGCAACACCACTTTCTACAAGCCATTTAACCCTCAGTGGAATCAGAGGGTTACCAAAAGAAACTACACCATCCGCTCAAGAAACTCCCTGAAAAAGCACAAGAATAAATTTGCACAGACACACCCCCTAGAGCCCTGAACAGGAGCATTCTATCTGCTACCCAAAATCCATAAACCTGGAAATCCTGGACACCTCATCATCTTAGGCCTTGGCACCCTGACAGCAGGATTGTCTGGCTATGTAGACTCCCTCCTCAAGCCCTACGCTACTAGCACTCCCAGTTATCTTCGAGACACCACTGACTTCCTGAGGAAACTACAGTCCATCGGTGATCTTCCTGAAAACACCATCCTGGCCACTATGGATGTAGAAGCCCTCTACACCAACATTGCACACAAAGATGGACTACAAGCCATCAGGAACAGTATCCCCAATAATGTCATGGCAAACCTGGTAGCTGAACTTTGTGACTTTGTCCTCACCCATAACTATTTCACATTTGGGGACAATGTACATCTTCAAATCAGTGGCACTGCTATGGGTACCCGTATGGCCCCACAGTATGCCAACATTTTTATGGCTGACTTAGAACAATGCTTCCTCAGCTTTCGTCCCCTAATGCCCCTGCTCTACTTGCACTACATTGATGACATCTTCATCATCTGGACCCATGGAAAAGAAGCCCTTAAGGAATTCTACCATGATTTCAACAATTTCCAGTAACCTCAGCCTGGACCAGTCCACACAAAAGATCCACTTCCTGGACACTACGGTGCTAATAAGTGCTGGTCACATAACCACCCTATACTGGAAACCTGCCAACCACTATGCCTACCTACATGCCTCCAGCTTTTATCCAGACCACACCACACGATCCATTGTCTACAGCCAAGCTATACGATACAATTGCATTTGCTCCAACCCCTCAGACAGAGACAAACACCTACAAGATCTCTACCAAGCGTTCTTACAACTACAATACCCACCTCCTGAAGTGAAGAAACAGATTGACAGAGCCAGAAGAGTACCCAGAAGTTACCTACTACAGGACAGGCCCAACAAAGAAAATAACAGAATGCTAGTAGCCATCGCCTTCAGCCCCCAACTAAAACCTCTCCAACACATCATCAAAGATCTACAACCTATCCTGAAGGACGACCCATCGCTCTCACAGATCTTGGGAGACAGGCCAGTCCTGCTTACAGACAGCCCCCCAACCTGAAGCAAATACTCACCACACAACAGAACCACTAACCCAGGAACCTATCCTTGCAACAAAGCCCATTGCCAACTGTGTCCACATATCTATTCAGGGGACACCATCATAGGGCCTAATCACATCAGCCACACTATCAAAGGCTCATTCACCATATCTACCAATGTGATATATGCCATCATGTGCCAGCAATGCCCCTCTGCCATGTACATTGGCCAAACTGGACAGTTTCTACGTAAAAGAATAAACGGACACAAATCAGACGTCAAGAATTATAACATTCAAAAACCAGTCGGAGAAGACTTCAATCTTTTTGGTCACTCGATTACAGACCTAAAAATTGCAATTCTTCAACAAGCAAACTTCAAAAACAGACTCCAATGAGAGACTGCTGAATTGGAATTAATTTGCAAACTGGACACCATTACATTAGGCTTGAATAAAGACTGGGAGCGGATGGGTCATTACACAAAATAAAACTATTTCCCCGTGTTTATACCCCCCCCCCCCCGACTGTTCCTCAGATGTTCTTGTCAACTGCTGGAAATGGCCCACCTTGATTATCGCTACAAAAGGTTCCCTCCCCCCCCGGGCCCTGCTGTTAATAGCTCACCTTACCTGATCACTCTCGTTACACTGTATTTTCCACTGAATGCATCCGATGAAGTGAGCTGTAGCTCACGAAAGCTTATGCTCAATAAATTTGTTAGTCTCTAAGGTGCCACAGGTACTCCTTTTCTTTTTATGGCGTTTAGTGTTTCAGTTTTGTAAATGGTGTGATATATTAGTATACTGTTGTCACTTAGCAATCTGAATTAATTTAGAGTGGTAGCTGTGTTAGTCTGTATCAGCAAAAACAACGAGGAGTCCTTGTGGCACCTTAGAGACTAACAAATTTATTTGGGCATAAGCTTTCGTGGGCTAAAACCCACTTAGCACACAAAAGCTTATTCCCGAATAAATTTGTTAGTCTCTAAGGTGCCACAAGGACTCCTCGTTCTCTTGCTGAATTAATTTAGAGATCAAGTATTTTGATTTCAGACTTTCCCAGGTTGTTCTGTTTTAACATCCTTCTTTTTTTTTTCTTTTGTGTGGGTAAATGAATAAATTACAATTTGTATTACAGTTAGACTCAGAGGCCCCAAATGAGGTCAGGGCCCCCATTGTGATCAGCACTGTACATATACATAGCAAGACATTGGCCAGGTCTACTCTAGAAAATTAGATCTGTTTAACTACTTTGGTCAGCAGTATGAAAAATCCATACCCTTAAGTGGCGTAGTTAAGCCAACCTAAGTCTCTGTGTAGACCTAGCTACTGCCTCTCGAGTAGGTGAGTCTTCCATCAGGTTAGGCTGTGCTGCTATAACAAGTTTATTTAAGTGTAGATGGGACAGACAAAAGGTAGAAGTAAGGAAGGACTATTTCCCCACCCATAAAATAGGGGTACAGAGGCAGAGAGGGCCTCATCTAAAGGCTGTTGAAGTTAATAGAAAAACTCCCATTAACCTCAGTAAGATTTGAATCAGATTATGAACAAATTATGCTTTTAAAAATGTATACATGTCACTTAGAGATTGACATATTAGCAATAAATCAGTAGACTGATAGATATCCACAGGAAGCCATGCTCAGCTATAAGTCAGGTATAGATGCATATATTCTAAGGGCAGAAGGGACTATTATGATCACTTAGTCTGACTTCCTGCATAGCACAGGCCGGAGAATTTCAGCAAATAGTTCCTATGTGAAGCCCATGACTTCTGGTTGTGCTCGAGCACGTTTTACAAAGATGTCTTATCTTGATTTAAAGAAACACAAGATTAAATATAAGGTTTTAAAAGGAACAGTATGTTTGTCTAACTTAGGTTCATGTATAGCGTTTCCCTCTGGAATCTAAGGCCCTGATCCTGCACCATGAAAGTCAATGGGATCTTTCCCATTGATGTCTGTGATGTAGGATCATCCCTAACTGCCACAGTTTAATCTAATGAACAACTCTTGCAAGTCTCTTTCTCTAAACAGATAGTTTGCAAAATTGGCTGCTATTTTAACCCTGGACTCCTGCAGTTTAGAACTGTCACACTGGAATTTAGCTATGCCACTTGGGAATTCTGCAGCTTAAACCCCAATAACGGCTTTGAAAATTCAAGACATATTGTCTTTTCCTTTTTCTACCAGCATCTCCCAGTCTCCTCTTTGGGTTTTGAAAATTCTCTCAAACCCCTAAGGCCCCACAAGGCAAGTGGAGATGGAAAGGAGCACAGCTTCTGTCCCTGTAGTAGAGGAGCATCCCTCTCAGAGGCGGATGCACTCTTCTTATCTCGCAGAAGCATTTGGCTGGATGGAAGCATAAACAAATAACCATTTCAGACTTTGCATATATTGTTCTTCAATTCCTAAGTGCCAGCATTAGTGGCTAGTCTTCCATTTTTAATGAAGAAAAGTCTCAGTAATTGCTTCCAAGTGTAAGATCTGTGTTCATCTGAGACACTGTATTGATTAAATCACACTAGAGTGCAGTACAATCAGAAATAGATAGGTTAAGCATCCTGCATCTGATAAGATATCCATTAATGTTAAGGTATTGTCTTTAAATTTCTTGTACTGTATTAAACTACTGTTCATCTTCTGTTCCTAAGCCCCTTATTAAACCTTGCAGAAAAATGAACAACCGTATAATCCTGGGAATGTGAATATCCTTTAACCTTCTTTATGGTAATGGCTGTATTTATGTCATGCACCAATATTACTGAATACCTAACAAGTTACAGTATTATAATTGTGCATTGTAAGCCCCATATAGCTTTCTGACAATATCAATAACATCTTGTCGGTAGTCCTTAAGAGAAGGTAATGACACACGTTTTATCAAGTGTATTATTAGGTTGTAGAGTTGTTGTATTTGGTGAGTTACGAAATAAATTCCACCAAATACTATGTGCCAATTTAGCACAGTTCAGGAAAGCATGCATATTAGCATGTTCAATCCTCCACAAGAAATAGAAATGTTTTGAAGCTGAGAAGGTAAACATCAAACTACTTCACTCACAGTCATAGGGTATGAAAAGGTAGCTATTTACTGTACTTCCCTTGAGTGATGGCTTTAAGCACATACTGTTATCTTCTTACTGTGCACGGAATTACACCTGTGACTTCCAATAATGCTAATAGAAGCTAAACACATCTTTTGCTGTACGAGATGATGGTATTATACCCCTAAGTCTGTATTTCTCCAGTTGAGTGGAACCACTGCGAGCACTCAAAATATCCTCCTCTATTTCATGCACCTAGTCACAGCTTAACCGCATCATCCCAGAGAGTTGTGCTGGAATTCATCGGCCAGGGTTTCAGAAATGGGGCCTACAGTCAGACTCCCAGGGGTGTAAAGTCCAGAAGCAGACAGCAGCCGGCAGTCCCAGTTCAGCTGGTGTGCTCGGCACTTTTGAAAATCACCTACCTAGGGGCCTAGCTACAGACTTTGGAACGTAACCTTAGTCCCCCTTTTTCTAACAGCTCAGCGACTGCTCCTAATGCTACTTGCTGTGCACTCCTTGTCCATCAGGCAGAGGAAAAACAGGACAAGAAATCAAAAGCCCTAGTTAAAGCAGCACGCTGCCTCTGTGGTTTCAGATATTTGTGCACTCTTCCCTGTGCTGCTTTAACTAGGGCTTTTGATTTCCTTCTACTCTTTCCTCACCTGTCAACTCATAGGAGCTCCCTTTGTTCTATTCTGCTGATGGTGGATCATCATCCAGAAATCAGGTCCGCAGGCCTAGGCTTTAAATTGTCATCGTCTTCTGCTACTGCTGAGTCCAGGTCTCTTTCTTTGTATCCATAATTAACAATGTCCCATCTCCTGCCTTTGATGGCTTCTTAATGGCAACCTGTCTGGCTTTCCCCACCGAACCAGGAGAGCTCATCATTCTTGGAAGGCAGATCCTATCGTAAGATTCTACTAGGACACAGTCTGTCTCTCTGGTAGCACTCCAGCTGCAACAGGACTTCAAAGGGAAACCACTGCCTCTCTCTGCAGCTGTGGTGCTAAAAAATGCTGGAGAAGCAGCTGGGCTACAGTTTACAGTGAAAAGTGGGGAGGGAGGACAAGGAAGGGGGAAGAAGAAAGCCAAAGTGGGAGGGGTCAGATAGAGAAAGGAAAGGGAGGGAAGAAAAAGTAGACGTCCCTCGTCATTGTCCCATCTGCATGCTTGATCTCAGTCTAATCAATCATACTCATACAGTCCCAATCACTATAGTGTCTAGGTTATGTAATGCCGTACGGTGAGAGAGGCATAAGACTTAAGACTCGGCTCTGGTTTTCTTCACCTGGGTTTGGTCACTTGTTTGTTCGTCTGTGTCCTTTTGCTGTTGCGAGTAGGCCTTGGAGTGGGCGCTGGGCTCTGAAGAGAGTCAGATGAGAGCACAATTTGATCTTTAGCACTTTCTGGCTTGTCTGCCTGTTGCAAAGGCTGAAGGGATCTCTGGGTTTCATTTTTATAATGGAACATGAGAACTGAAAATGGTGGTGAGGCTGCAAAACTACAGCTGAAAGGGCAAGCAAGGCTCTGAGGGTAAGAGATCATAGAATCATAGAATATCAGGGTTGGAAGGGACCCCAGAATGTCATCTAGTCCAACCCCCTGCTCAAAGCAGGACCAAGTCCCAGTTAAATCATCCTAGCCAGGGCTTTGTCAAGCCTGACCTTAAAAACCTCTAAGGAAGGAGATTCTACCACCTCCCTAGGTAACGCATTCCAGTGTTTCACCACCCTCTTAGTGAAAAAGTTTTTCCTAATATCCAATCTAAACCTCCCCCATTGCAACTTGAGACCATTACTCCTCGTTCTGTCATCTGCTACCATTGAGAACAGTCTAGAGCCATCCTCTTTGAAACCCCCTTTCAGGTAGTTGAAAGCAGCTATCAAATCCCCCCTCATTCTTCTCTTCTGCAGACTAAACAATCCCAGCTCCCTCAGCCTCTCCTCATAAGTCATGTGCTCTAGACCCCTAATCATTTTTGTTGCCCTTCGCTGTACTCTTTCCAATTTATCCACATCCTTCTTGTAGTGTGGGGCCCAAAACTGGACACAGTACTCCAGATGAGGCCTCACCAGTGTCGAATAGAGGGGAACGATCACGTCCCTCGATCTGCTCGCTATGCCCCTACTTATACATCCCAAAATGCCATTGGCCTTCTTGGCAACAAGGGCACACTGCTGACTCATATCCAGCTTCTCGTCCACTGTCACCCCTAGGTCCTTTTCCGCAGAACTGCTGCCGAGCCATTCGGTCCCTAGTCTGTAGCGGTGCATTGGATTCTTCCATCCTAAGTGCAGGACCCTGCACTTATCCTTATTGAACCTCATTAGATTTCTTTTGGCCCAATCTTCCAATTTGTCTAGGTCCTTCTGTATCCTATCCCTCCCCTCCAGCGTATCTACCACTCCTCCCAGTTTAGTATCATCCGCAAATTTGCTGAGAGTGCAATCCACACCATCCTCCAGATCATTTATGAAGATATTGAACAAAACGGGCCCCAGGACCGACCCCTGGGGCACTCCACTTGACACCGGCTGCCAACTAGACATGGAGCCATTGATCACTACCCGTTGAGCCCGACAATCTAGCCAGCTTTCTACCCACCTTATAGTGCATTCATCCAGCCCATACTTCCTTAACTTGCTGACAAGAATGCTGTGGGAGACCGTGTCAAAAGCTTTGCTAAAGTCAAGAAACAATACATCCACTGCTTTCCCTTCATCCACAGAACCAGTAATCTCATCATAAAAGGCGATTAGATTAGTCAGGCATGACCTTCCCTTGGTGAATCCATGCTGACTGTTCCTGATCACTTTCCTCTCCTCTAAGTGCTTCAGGATTGATTCTTTGAGGACCTGCTCCATGATTTTTCCAGGGACTGAGGTGAGGCTGACCGGCCTGTAGTTCCCAGGATCCTCCTTCTTCCCTTTTTTAAAGATGGGCACTACATTAGCCTTTTTCCAGTCATCCGGGACTTCCCCCGTTCGCCACGAGTTTTCAAAGATGGATTCAGCTGCTCCAGAAAATCTTAAAATCAGAAGGTAAAAATTTTAATTTACAATAGCATAGAAAGGGGGTTCTTCTAAACCACTTTTCCTTTGCTTCTGTTCTTCCTGCTGGGAAATGCTCTGCGCAGTGGGAGGTTTCCACTTTGTCCACTCAGCGCCACTTCTGTCAGAGCGAATATGCCAGCACCGTTGGCTTGGCTATTCTTTCCATAACCACGGCTCTGATGACTAGACTGTTCTCAGAGCCAGGAACAGATCCAGGAATCCTGATGCTCGGTACTTCCACTGCTCTTCCAAACACTTGTGTAGCATCATATCCCCCTCCAGACTGAGGGTAACAGCGTGCTTCTGCTACCACATCCTTTAGCTCACATGGAAGAGCCCTCTACTCCAGCTCTGAAGAACCCTGCTGTCCACCCATGTGGGGAAGAAATAATGTGCACAATAACATACTGTTGCAGCATTCTGATAGGGCTATGCATGGGGAAAGCCTTCCTTGCTGATAAAGAGTGCACTTCATTCAGTAGGGCTGTCAGAGCAACGCCTTTCAATAGCACTAAACCTGCAAAACTAACATGCAAATTGTTTTGAATATGCAAATTAGTGCAATGAATAATTTGCACAAAGTGTCACACCTGGTGTCAGGGTTCCTTCCCCACTCTGAACTCTAGGGTACAGATGTGGGGACCCGCATGAAAGACCCCCTAAGCTTATTCTTACCAGCTTAGGTTAAAAACTTCCCCAAGGTACAAACTTTGCCTTGTCCTTGAACAGTATGCTGCCACCACCAAGCGTTTTAAACAAAGAACAGGGAAAGAGACCACTTGGAGACAACTTCCCCCCAAAATATCCCGCCAAGCCCTACACACCCCCTTTCCTGAGGAGGCAGTTGGTTACAAAATCATCAAAGATCCAAACCCCTGCATCTTGGAACAATGGAAAAATCAGTCAGGTTCTTAAAAGAAGGGTTTTAGTAAAAAAAAAGAAAGGCAAAAATCATCCCTGTAAAATCAGGATGGAAAATACTTTACAGGGTATTCAGATTCAAAACACAGAGAATTCCCCTCTGGGCAAAACCTTAAAGTTACAGAAAACAGGAATAAACCTCCCTCTTAACACAAGAAAAATACACATAAAACAAAAGATAAACTAATCCGCCTTGCCTGGCTTACCTATACTGGTTGCAATATTGGAGATTTGGATAAGGATGGGTTGGAGAAGATGGATTTCTGTCTGGCCTCTCTCAGTCCCAAGAGAGAGCAACCGCATAAACAAAAAGCACAAAACAAAAGCCTTCCCCCATCCCCAAGATTTGAAAGTATCTTGTCCCCTTATTGGTCATAGAATCATAGAATATCAGGGTTGGAAGGGACCTCAGGAGGTCATCTAGTTCAACCCCCTGCTCAAAGCAGGACCAATCCCCAACTAAATCATCCCAGCCAGGGCTTTGTCAAGCCTGACCTTAAAAACTTCTAAGGAAGGAGATTCCACCACCTCCCTAGGTAACGCATTCCAGGTTTCACCACCCTCCTAGTGAAAAAGTTTTTCCTAATATCCAACCTAAACCTCCATCACTGCAACTTGAGACCATTACTCCTTGTTCTGTCATCTGCTACCACTGAGAACAGTCTAGATCCATCCTCTTTGGAACCCCCTTTCAGGTAGTTGAAAGCAGTTATCAAATCCCCCCTCATTCTTCTCTTCCGCAGACTAAACAATCCCAGTTCCCTCAGCCTCTTCTCATAAGTCATGTGTTACAGTCTCCTAATCATTTTTGTTGCCCTCTGCTGGACACTTTCCAATTTTTCCACATCCTTCTTGTAGTGTGGGGCCCAAAACCGGATACAGTACTCCAGATGAGGCCTCACCAATATCAAATAGAGGGGAACAATCATGTCCCTCCATCTGCTGGCAATGCCCCTACTTATACAGCCCAAAATGCCATTGGCCTTCTTGGCAACAACGGCAAACTATTGACTCATATCCAGCTTCTCATCCACTGTAACCCCCCGGTCCTTTTCTGCTGAACTGCTGCCTAGCCATTCGGTCCCTAGTCTGTAGCGGTGCATGGGATTCTTCCATCCTAAGTGCAGGACTCTGCACTTGTCCTTGTTGAACCTCATCAGATTTCTTTTGGCCCAATCCTCTAATTTGTCTAGGGCCCTCTGTATCCTATCCCTACCCTCCGGCATATCTACCTCTCCTCCCAGTTTAGTGTCATCTGCAATCTTGCTGAGGGTGCAATCCACGCCGTCCTCCAGATCATTTATGAAGATATAGAACAAAACCGGCCCCAGGACCGACCCGTGGGGCACTCCACTTGATACCAGCTGCCAACTAGGCATGGAGCCATTGATCACTACCCGTTGAGCCCAACTATCTAGCCAACTTTCTATCCACTTTATAGTCCGTTCATCCAGCCCATACTTCTTTAACTTGCTGGCAAGAATACTGTGGGAGACTGTGTCAAAAGCTTTGCTAAAGTCAAGGAACAACACGTCCACTGCTTTAACCTCATCCACAGAGCAAGTTATCTCATCATAGAAGGTAATTAGATTAGTCAGGCATGATTTGCCCTTGGTGAATCCATGCTGACTGTTCCTGATCACTTTCCTCTCCTCTAAGTGCTTCAGAATTGATTCCTTGAGGACCTGCTCCATGATTTTTCCAGGGACTGAGGTGAGGCTGACGGCCTGTAGTTCCCCGGATCCTCCTCCTTCCCTTTTTTAAAGATGGGCACTACATTAGCCTTTTTCCAGTGGTCCGGGACTTCTCCAATCACCATGAGTTTTCAAAGATAATGGCCAATTGGTCCTTTGGGTCAGGTGCCAGCCAGCTTAGCTGAGCTTCCTAACCCTTTACAGGTAACAGGATATTGCCTCTGGCCAGGAGGGATTTTATAGCACTGTATACAGAAAGGTGGTTACCCTTCCCTTTATATCTATGACACCTGGAGTTGCACCAAACTTGGCAAGGAAAGTGAAGGAAGCCTAAAAATATGTAGGTCTAAATAATTACAAAAAGAAAAGGAGTACTTGTGGCACCTTAGAGACTAACAAATTTATTAGAGCATAAGCTTTCGTGAGCTACAGCTCACTTCATCCGATGAAGTGAGCTGTAGCTCACGAAAGCTTATGCTCTAATAAATTTGTTAGTCTCTAAGGTGCCACAAGTACTCCTTTTCTTTTTGCGAATACAGACTAACACGGCTGCTACTCTGAAACCTGTAAATAATTACAGCATTCTAAGTTTTCATTGCTGACCCTAATCAGAGGGCCAAACCATTTGTGCTTTCCCCATATTTATTGCAGATAATTGCCATCTATTAATACCTTCTCTCCCCATAAAGGTCTTTTCCTCTAGGAGGAACAGCAAAAGTTCTGCTTGGTTAATAGGGTTTTCCAGCTAGCTGTGTTTCATGGAACCAACTGATTTGCCTGGAGATGGAACCTGCTTTACATGACAGAACCAATGAAGCTGGAAATGTACCCCCAAGTGTGTGTTATTTATGGAACTAGAGGAACAGTTTTGTTACAGGTTTCAGGGTAGCAGCCGTGTTAGTCTGTATCTGCAAAAAGAAAAGGAATACTTGTGGCACCTTAGAGACTAACAAATTTATTTGAGCATAAGCTTTCGTGAGCTACAGCTCACTTCATCGGATGAAGTGAGCTGTAGCTCACGAAACTTGTGCTCAAATAGTTTTGTTACAGTCTCTAATTAGGAAAAAGCTCAGATCTTCTCTACTGCAGGAATTTCTAATCAACAACAAAGACCATACTCTCAACAGCCTCAGTAGAGCAAAGGAGTTATCCAATTTTTCCATTCTGCTGACCAGTTTCTAAAAGGAGAGGGCTCTTATTTTGATGTCCAT
Organism: Dermochelys coriacea; assembly: GCF_009764565.3. Lineage (NCBI taxonomy): Eukaryota > Metazoa > Chordata > Testudines > Dermochelyidae > Dermochelys > Dermochelys coriacea. The sequence goes on from NC_050072.1 coordinate 130,632,138, forward strand.
GGCATCTCATGGACCAATCTCCTTTCCCATCACTCCAATCTGCACCTCTTGTTTCTCAAGTTTCATTTTGCTCTTCATCTGGAAAGACTATGGGCCGAGATCACAATCTGAGAACCACTGCCATTTAACAGCACAAAATTATGATCTAGCGCCACCTAGCCAACTTCCTATACAATTCACCTCACCATATTTTTCCCCTATGAAATACTGCATGTACTTCTCTTAGCAGAACCTTCATGCAGATGGCAAAGGCATAAATATAGTTAATAAGAATAAGTTTCTAATATTAAAGCACTACAGAGAAACAAACAGCCCCTGAATAGAGCGGAGCAGCCATAGAGTTTAGGCACATTTATAGTCTCGTCACAACAATCTCTGGATAATAAAAGTGCACTTCTTATTCTAATTCTACAGTAATTTGTCACAACTTTATTTCATTGGAGAATACCTGCAGATGATAAGGACACTTCATAGTGCAGTTCGTCAAGAGGTTCGTGAGTCTTGATCGTCGGCTCCTAACGTACAGATGCAAAGTGCATAGCATTTCATATGTTCCTGTAGGAAAAAGTGCAGGTCTTTTCAGTTCCATTGTGTGAACTGGAGTTGCTAAACATTGATTAGCCATTGTTTACAAGTCCATATTTATGACCTCATACACAAGACTACACTGGAGTTCTGGTAACTTAGCCCAGATAAAACCTGTACATTGTTTTGTTATGCTTTGCTTTTGTTGGACACATACTGCTTCTCAGAATTGTATTCCACCTTTTAAAATCAGACTTATGATTTTGGAGGATGTCACCATTTAGCCTGGCCTGCACACTCCTCCAATGCAGCAATTTTGTGGGAGGCATTTGCATTGTTTCCTGTCAGGTTGTTCAACACTTCTACAAGAAGGGCCAAGCATAGCTAAGGCTTTCCCATCTAAGGCAGGATTCTGCACACAGTTCTTCAAAACTCAGTTCAAATATTCTATTTCTCTGTTGTTCTGAAAACACTAAAGAGAAAAACGTCTGTGCTTAATACTTTTCTCCCACAGAAATTCTGATTTTGTGGCTATGAACTGAGGTCCATGATAAGAGATTGTCTATTGGTTTTCTATCATGACTGAAAATTGTTACCAAGAACTTGGTTACTATTGTACAAGCAACCTAGGAACTAAAGGCTACTTCTAGCCATTTGCTGAAGTGATCAATTATAGTAACAGCATAACAGTGGTGCAACTTCAATAGCATAACAATGATGGTGCTACTTCAGAAGTTCTTGCCATGGGCTAGATTGTGACACCAGGGTGAGTGGCACCTTATTCATTGAGTAGTCTCATTGATTTCAGTTAGAATACTGGAGGAGTAAGGTGCTACTCTGTGTCACAAGGGTATAACAATGAGATTCTATATCAGAAAAAAAAATTCTCCTGCAGAGCAAGGTAAGAAAACTGGAGGCAACAATGTTATTTATATAATAGGTATTGTTATGTATCTGGCACGTAACACAAGATTTTGTATTATTTTTAATTTGTGAATCCATTCCTGGCCGTCACTGGGAAGATAAGCCTTTGCTTGCTTCAGACAGGTCCCAGATAAGTTTCATAAGTAGTGTGTGTCAGGGAGATCTGGTCTGGAGTTCAGTCATATCTGTGCCCCTGACTGAGGGTGTGATCTTCATTTGTGACATAGTTGAAAGAGGGGTGTAATGATGCAGGTTCTGGTGGGACCCAACTGAGAGTGCCAATTCAGGACAAATTGCTTAAAGCAGGGCAGTTACAGCGCAAAGCTGGGGTTTCTATGCACACCAAGGCAAACCAAAGCAGACAAAAGAGAAAACTTTGGTTTTACCCCACTGGCTAACCACAAGTCATGCAAGCAATTTCCTTAGACACTCCAGTTTCCCAGTATCACTACCAGTGCCACTCGTAATGGGGACAAATGGTTATGAAAACCAATACCCCAGTAAAAGAAAAAAGGTTCTCCTGATCCCAAAGGACCAAGCCCCAGACCCAGGTTAATATACAAATCAGATCTTACCCACAAATCACGCTATTGCCAATCCTTTAGAATCTAAAATCTAAAGGTTTATTCACAAAAGGAAAAAGATATAGATGAGAGTTAGAATTGGTTAAATGGAATCAATTATATACAATAATGGCAAAGTTCTTGGTTCAGGCTTGTAGCAGTGATGGAATAAACTGAAGGTTCAAATTAAGTCTCTGGAGTACATCCACAGTTGGGATGGGTCATCAGTCCTTTGTGTAGAGCTTTCGCTGTAGCAAAGTCCCTCTAGAGGTATGAAGCAGGATTGAAGACCGGCTGGAGGAGCTGCAGCAGCTTTTTATATCTTTATCTCTTGCCATGTGATCTCAGCTTTCTTTGTCCCAAAGACAAGCTGTCCATCACATGGCATGGAAAAACCTCAGAGTTCTGTCCATAGTCATGTCCCTGCATACCTTGCTGAGTCACAAGGTGTGTCTGCCTTCTCTCAATGGGTCAGTTGTATAGCTGATTGTCCTTAATGGACCATCAAGCAGACTAGGCAGAGCTGATGCCAAACTGTCTGCGGTGTCACCCAGAAGCATAGCATAAGTTTGAAATATAGACAGTATAGAGCCAATACTTTATAACTTTAATATTCAAAAATGATACATGCATACAGATAGCATAATCATAATCAGCAAGCTATAACCTTGTCTTAGACACTTTATTTGACCCCCTTTATACAAGATTTGGTGCCACTGCAGGACTTTGGTTACAACAATGATCTATATGATCCCAGTTTATGTCAGTAACGTCACAGGGGGTTAGTCCGGTGGCTGCTACTAACTCTTGAGGAAGCAACCGCACTCAAGAATATATTCCTCCTACAGAGTGTGGTGAGGAGACTGGAACTATTCCTTTGAGATGTGTGCTATTCTTCCCTAATCCCACTCACCCCTTGTCACCTGAAAAGTAGACGACTACAATGTGTTCTAGATGGGGGTTCATCTCAAGGCCACCCAGAAACAAAAGTTAATGCAGAATATAAGACAGCCGTCCATTTTGCCCTAGTGCTTCATGAGCTACTCCACTTATCCGTGAGCTTCCAGACAGGGTTCAAGTTGAGTCCCACCATGATCGAGCTCTAGCTACGTCTTTAAGACAGCCTGGCTGGTGTTCAGTCTATGTCTATCATTCGTGATCTTACTGGGCCACTGCAGCTGTTGGCGACCACGCGATCGTAGCAGCATTCCTTTGCAAATGCACTTTGCAATTTGTTGGTCTTCCACCCTATGTCCGAACCAAGAAAGCTACCAAAACCAGACCTGTGCTGATGGAGGTGGCTGGAGGGTTCAGCTATGAATATCTTCAATTGCTGATCTTGTCCTGCCTCTGAATATGGAGCAGCTGATGAAGACAACGAAAATCAACTGCCCCCGTGGTGCCTGACAATGCTGATGAGCTGTGAGCATGTGGTGGGATGGAGGTCATCTTGGTGCACCCCCTTTCAGTCCGGCATGGCACTAGGGGTGAACCCTGCCTCACTTCCCTTCACAAGTCCAGACAGACCTTTGGTTTAAAAAGAGCACCTTCTTTTCCCAGGGTCTTATTTGTTAACAAGAGCCATAAACCCAAGTAGGAGACTCATCTTTCCCGTGGCCTAAAACATCTCTGTTCCTGGAAACCCTTCCCAGTTCCTTCTCTGGGTTAATCCTTTCCATTCTTCCTTAAGCAGCGCCCCCAGCTCTCCTGTCTAGAGTGGAATTGTGTTTCAGAGTACGGCTACACAACAATAAAACCCTGCAGCATCGCGTCCCGGAGCCCAGAACAGCTGTCTTGGGCTTGTAGAGCTAGTAGTGCAGCCATTCAGGCTTGGGCTGGAGCCCAGGCTCAGAGACCCACACCCTTCATGGGTCCTCCGAGCCTGGGCTACAGCCTGAGTCCAATCATCTGCATGGCTGTTTTTAGCCCTGCAGTCCAGCCCTACAAGCCTGAGTCAGCTGAGAATTGGTGCCGCAGGTCTTTTATTGCAGTGTAGACACGTCCTTAGCGAGCTGAGAGGCCTTGGCCAGCTTGTCCCTCAGCTGGCCCCTTTTCCTTATCAGAGGACTCAGCAGGCAGCCTTTCCTTGCTGGTCTCTTCCGGCACCCGTGACAGAGGAGGCAGCATTTATGCTGGTCCCCTTCTCCCACCTCATCCCCATTTGGCTGGGGGAGAGGGAAGCCATATCCTGGCCTGTCTGCAAGGCTCCTGGACCCAGGCCCTTAAAGAAACAGTACCGGAATTTCTTCCTGAACACTTGTTACTCACAGGACTGCTTCCTCTCTCCCAGTATCTCCCTAGTCCTGGTACATTTAGTGGGACCTTTCAAATTCTTATAGGGCCATGCCATGTGGTGGACTGACTACTGAGCCCCACTACCCTTAAGTGTCAGACTACTCAGTCACACTAAGCATTGGGTGAACACCCTGGGGACTGCTCTCAGCCAAAATGACAGCACCCCTTACTGATCAGGCTAGTTGTCCACTTTGAACCTGAGGTTTTTCCAGGGTCTTTGCCATCTCAAGACATAAAAGTGTTTCAGAAGTTGAGAGCCTGAGGGTTGAGAGAGTCTATGTTCACCTTGGAAACCAGGTAGGATTTGGTTTCCCTGGGTATTTTTGCCATTAGGTGAAGTCCAGAATAGACCACAAGCAATGCTGGGGAATTGGAGAATACCAAGAAAAAAAAATCTATTCTAAAGAAAAGCCATGGCACAATGTCTGTGGCTCCCATTTTCAACAGGCCAAGACCTCTTTGTGACGGGTTGGATCACAGAGACTCCCCTGGGAGCTGCTACTGGATGTGCCAAAACTACTTCGGTTTCTGCTTTCCTGCCCAGTCAACTTAGGACTCCATCCACCTGCCTGGTTTAAGCGAGATCCGCTAGCCTGCTGCAAACCCAGACCCAGGTCTGAACCACATCCCCTAACAGCTGTAGGCTTAACTGAAAGCAGCTTACAGAAGTGTTCCTGCCTTTAACATTCAGATGCCCAACTCCCAATGGGGTCCAAACCCTAAATAAATCCGTTTTACCCTGTATAAAGCTTATACAGGGTAAACTCATCAATTGTTCACCCTCTATAATACTGATAGAGAGATATGAACGACTGTTTGCCCCCCCCAAGTATCAATACATACTCTGGGTTAATTAATAGATTCATAGATACTAAGATCAGAAGGGACCATTCTGATCATGTAGTCCGACCTCCTGCACAACGCAGGCCACAGAATCTCACCCACTCACTCCTACGAAAAACCTCACCTATGTCTGAGCTATTGAAGTCCTCAAATCGTGGTTTAAAGACTTCAAGGAGCAGAAAATCCTCCCTCAAATGACCCGTGCCCCATCCTACAGAGGAAGGTGAAAAACCTCCAGGGCCTCTTCCAATCTGCCCTGGAGGAAAATTCCTTCCCGACCCCAAATATGGCGATCAGCTAAACCCTGAGCATATGGGCAAGATTCACCAGCCAGATACTACAGAAAATTCTTTCCTGGGTAACTCTGATCCCATCCATCTAATATCCCATCTCAGGGGATTAAGCCTATTTACCCTGAATATTTAAAGATCTATTAATTACCAAAATCACATTATCCCAACATACCATCTCCTCCATAAACTTATCGAGGAGAATCTTAAAGCCAGATAGATCTTTTGCCCCCACTGCTTCCCTTGGAAGGCTATTCCAAAACTTCACTCCTCTGATGGTTAGAAACCTTCGCCTAATTTCAAGTCTAAACTTCCTAGTGGCCAGTTTATACCCATTTGTTCTTGTGTCCACATTGGTGCTGAGCTGAAATAATTCCTCTCCCTCTCCTGTATTTATCCCTCTGATATATTTATAGATAGCAATCCTATCTCCCCTCAACCTTCTTTTAGTTAGGCTAAACGAGCCAAGCTCCTTGAGTCTCCTTTCATAAAACAGGTTTTCCATTCCTTGGATCATCCTAGTAGCCCTTCTCTGTACCTGTTCCAGTGTGAATTCATCCTTCTTAAACATGGGACACCAGAAATGCACACAATATTCCAGATGAGGTCTCACCAGTGCCTTGTATAACGGTACTAACACCTCCTTATCTCTACTGGAAATACCTTGACTGATGCATGCGAAGACCGCATTAGCTTTTTTCACAGCCATATCACATTGGCAGCTCGTAGTCATCCTATGATCAACCAATACTCCAAGGTCCTTCTCCTCTTCCATTACTTCTAATTGATGCGTCCCCAGCTTATAACTAAACTTCTTGTTATTAATCCCTAAATACATAACCTTACACTTCTCACTATTAAATTTCATCCTATTACTATTAGTCCAGTTTACAAGGTCATCCAGATCCTCCTGTATAATATGCCAATCCTTCTCTGAATTGGCAATACCTCCTAGCTTTGTATCATCTGCAAACTTTATTAGCACACTCACACTTTTTGTGCCAAGGTCAGTAATAAAAAGATTCAATAAGATTGGTCCCAAAACTGATCCCTGAGGATCTCCACTGGTAACCTCCCTCCAGCTTGACAGTTCACCTTTCAGTAGGACCATTGTAGTCTCCCCTTTAACCAATTCCTTATCCACCTTTTGATGTTCATATGGATCCCCATCTTTTCCAATTTAACTAATAATTCCCCATGTGGCACGGTATCAAATGCCTTACTGAAATCTAGGTAAATTAGATCCATTGCATTTCCTTTGTCTAAAAAATCTGTTACTTTCTCAAAGGAGATCAGGTTGGTTTGGCACGACATACCTTTTGTAAAACCATGTTGTATTTTGTCCCATTTACCATTGACTTCAATGTCCTTAAATAATTTCTCCTTCAAAATTTTTTCCAGGACCTTGCATACCACAGATGTTAAACTGATCCGGTTAACTACAAGCCAATTACTTTTTTTTCCTTTCTTAAAAATAGGAACTATATTAGCAATTCTCCAAACATTCGATACCAACTCCTGAGTTTACAGATTCATTAAAAATTCTTGCTAATGGGCTTGCAATTTCATGTGCCAATTCCTTTAATATTCTTGGATGAAGATTATCTGGGCCCCCCATTTAGTCCCATTAAGCTGTTTGAGTTTCGCTTCTACCTCAGATATGGTAATATCTACCTTCATATCCTCATTCCCATTGGTCATGCTACCATTAGCCCTAAGATCCTCTTTAGCCTTATTAAAGACTGAGGCAAAGTATTTGTTTAGATATTGGGCCATGCCTAGATTATCTTTAACCTCCACTCCATCCTCAGTGTTTAGCGGCCCCACTTCTTCTTTCTTAGTTTTCTTCTTATTTATATGGCTATAGAACCTTTTACTGTTGGTTTTAATTCCCTTTGCAAGGTCCAACTCTACTTGACTTTTAGCCTGTCTCACTTTATCCCTACATGTTCTGACCTCAATAAGGTAGCTTTCCTTGCTGATCCGTCCCATCTTCCACTCCCTTTATGCTTTCTGCTTCTTCTTAATCACCTCTCTGAGATGCTTGCTCATCCAGCTTGGTCTACAACTCCTGCCTATGAATTTTTTCCCCTTTCTTGGGATACAGGCTTCCGATAGCTTCTGCAGCTTTGATTTAAAGTAATCCCAGGCCTCCTCTACCTTTAGATCCATAAATTCTTCAGTCCAATCCACTTCCCTAACTAATTTCCTTAATTTTTGAAAGTCAGCCCTTTTGAAATCAAAAACCCTAGTTGCAGATTTATTTTTGTTAATCCTTCCATTCAGTTTGAACTAAATTAGCTCATGATCACTTAAACCAAGATTATCTAAAATGGCATCCCCTCTAGTCGGTTCAGCAGCTACTTGATGAAGGAATCCATCAGCTATCGCATCTAGGAAAATCTGAGCCCTATTATTATTACTAGCACTGGTCCTCCAGTCTATATCTGGGAAGTTAAAGTCTCCCATGATCACACAGTTTCCATTATTATTTACTTTATTAAAAACATTAAAAAGGGCTCTATCCATATCCAAATTTGATCCCGGCGGTCTATAGCATACCCCAAGCACTATCACAGGGGAGGCTCTACTAGTTATTTTCCCCAGTGTAATTTTTGCTCAGACGGACTCTGTCTTATCCATTGCATCGCTTCTTTTTTCTTTACATTCTACCTCATCATTGACATACAGTGCTACTCCACCACCTTTACCTTTATTTCTGTCTTTCCTAAACAGCACATACCCTTCAATACCTGTAGTCCAGTCATGACTACTATTCCACCATGTTTCTGTTATCCCTATAATATCTGGTTTCTCTTCCTGCACCAGTAGCTCTAGTTCCTCCATTTTGTTACCTAGGCTCCTCGCATTGATGTACAAACATCTTAATTTTTGCTGTTTGGCCTCGCTCACATTTTGTACCCTATTAGGCACAGTCATTCTACAGCAGTATAACGTATTAGACTGGTATCCACACTGCCCTCGCTCCTTATATACATTCTCCTATCCACGGCTGTATCCTTTCTTACTTCATCTTCTTCCCTCTCAATGCTACTTTTTAATAAGTAAAAAGTGATTTTATTAAATACAGAAAGTAGGATTTAAGTGGTTCCAAGTAGTAACAGACAGAACAAAGTGAATTACCAAGCAAAATAAAATAAAACCCACAAATCTATGTCTAATAAAACTGAATACAGAAAAAACCTCACCAGTTCCAGTAAGCTTCCTTTTACAGACAGATCGCCTTCTCCTTCAGGTCCAGCAATCACTCACCTCCCCCTCTCCCGGGTTATTGTCCTTTGTTTCGGTTTCTTTCTTGCGGGTGGAGAGGCTCTCTCTTTAGCCAGGTGAAGTCAAAATGGAGGGGTCTCCCTCGGGCTTAAATAGACTTTCTCTTGTGGGTGGAGACCCCCTCCTCTCGCCTATGCAAAGTCCAGCTCCACGATGGAGTTCTGGGGTCACCTGGGCAAGTCACAAGTCCATGCATGACACACAGTTTATACAGGTAGAAGTCATTGCCCACCTGGCATCTTGAATGCCTCCAGGAAGACTTCTTATGTGGATTTGAGCCTTCCAAGATGCACTGTTCCTTAAGTGCTTCTTGATTGGGCACTTAACTGTGTGAATTCCATTCTCCAGGAACTGACCAAATTCTCTACTAAGGTTATTTAGAAATCAAGCCAGTACACAGCCAACATTCATAACAAAAATGATACATGCATACGAATAGGATTAATATATTCAGTAGATCATAACCTTTACAGAGATATGTTACATGGCATATGTAGCATAGAACATATTCCAGTTATGTCATATATATTCATAAGCATATTTCCATAAAGCCTTATGGGGGGCACCGCCACACTCTTCTCACAGTCATTTCTCATGAGAAGGATCCCCGTGAAAAAGGGAAGGTGTGGTTGGATTTTGGCAAAGAGGGGCCCCTCCCTATGTACCTGAGATCTGTAAACCCCACAGCTTCCCAGCCTGCTCCCACCTGATTCTTTATGGGAAACTCCTGCTGTAAAATGTGGGTCCATCCTGCTGGGGTTCTCTGCAGGAGCAGGCCATCCACCTCTCTTTATCTCCTCCCAGAACAAGCACACAAAGACAAGGGCATTGTTTTTCTGACAGAAAAACAAGATTGAATTTTATGGGAATTTTCACCTGCCTTTTAAAAATGAAAGCAATGATTTGATCATGTTCCTTGTGACCAACCTTCCTCTTCTACCTCACCTTCTGTGTGCTACCTAGCTACTGCATCTGGCAGAGCCTGTCCTGAATTCACTGGGCCACCAACACTTCAATGCCCGTGGAATTCAGGAGAGAGTCCTGTACAGAGAGGATGTATTTTGAGGACAGACCATGAAGAAAGGGGATCCCACTCTTTCCTTCTCACAGCGGTGTTTAGTTATCCTCTTCAGCAACTGACCAGTCTCTTTTGGCCTTTTGATGCAACAGCTGCATGAATTAAGGACATCCAGCAGATGGCACTTTAAACTCTGTGATTAATCTTACACTGATGCTGACCACAAGCTCCACTGACTTTCTCAGGGTAGGTTTCCACTGTAAGCAGAGACAACTGGAGCATGTGGAGACACACCCAGGCTAGCTTTGATCTAGCTAGCTGGAATAAGAATCGCAGTAAAGCTGTGGGAGCATGGGATGTTAAACCCTCCCTGGATACTCATGCCACTGCATGTTGCATATTATGCAACTTCATTGTTGCTGTTAATTGAGGTAGCTAGATCAAAGCTAGCTCACCTGCCCACACATGCTGCAGCGGAAGGGTAGATATACCCTCAGTGTAGCTTTCACTGAGGATTGGTCTGAAAGCAATTCACACAGTTCTTCTGACTACTTGCTCCCTACCTACAACTGCCATGGCAACTTCCAAGCCAAATGAACTTTCCCTTGCTGTTCATGAAGACTTCCACTTCAAAGCCGTCCCCAGGACTGACTCAAAGGGTTGATCAGCAGAGCAAATTAACAGAGAATAAACACATGTAAGGCCTGGTTCTGTTCTCATTTACACCGGCATAAATGATAGGGCCAGCCCCAAATGTTGAAAAGTCATGAGTCGGGCTCACCAAAAATCATGAGATTATGTAAAAATAATAGATTTGGTATTTGTTTTATTGGCCTTCTGTTTTTTGAGCCTTTCAGGTGCATTGGGGTCCCATTTTGAAGCTTTCGCAACAACACCGGGGGCTAGACACTTACTTTTTCTTTAAGAAGGAAGGCCGAAATCATCACCTATCCAGGAGCTGGGGATTTAAGGAAAACAGTAATTATCATGAGACTCATGACAAAATCATGCAAGTTGGAAACACTGAGTAAATCAGGAGTAACTCCACTAAAGTCAATGGCATTATCCCAGTGTAAAGCCTGTGTAGCATACAGAAGAATCAGACCCATTATATCCTACTTGTTTGGCAAGAGAGACGTAGCCTTTTGAAAGGTTTTTGTGGCTTTAGTTCCTTGTGGGCCTTTAACAAAAACATGGAATTGCAAATAAAATGGATCAAAAACACCATGAAACCCACAGCAACCATGTGATGGGGTGAGATCCCCATACTAACCCTGCAAGAGCAGAATTGGGCCAGGTGGACCCAATCAGCTAATTTGGCTGCAAATAAGGAAGCTTTTGGTGGGTGGCAGCTAATTAGAGAGAAGTTCTTCTATGCAGGAAGAGGCAGGTCTATAAAGCCAGGTAGCAAGCTACAGGCAGAAGCTGCTTCTGAGAAAGAGTAGTTGCTTTTTAGGAAGTGGGAAGAGGATAAGCTAGGAAAAGGCTCTAGGAAGGCAAGCAGCAGTCCCTTCTTGGGAGGAGGATTTGGAGCTGGTACACCCAGAAAGAGAAGGGGAACCAGGAGTGGTAGGAAGCGGTCCACAGAAGGAGCAGTGAGAGCTAACAGAGGAAGGTCCACAACTGCTGAGCTGAGGGTCCCTGGATGAGAACCTGGAGTAGAGGACAGGCTTGGGTTCCCCTACTAGCTACTGAGGGAGTGGCACCATGGGGTAGTGAGAGGGAAGACTACCTAGGACTGTTAGGGTGAAGGGGCTTTGCTATCCCAGAAGAGGGTATGCTGAGTTACTTGGCCAGGAACTGAGTCATGAAGAGGATGACAGGTTTCAGAGTAGCAGCTGTGTTAATCTGTAGCCGCAAAAAGAAAAGGAGTACTTGTGGCACCTTAGAGACTAACAAATTTATTTGAGCATAAGCTTTCGTGAGCTAGAGTTCACTTCATCAGATGCATCCAGTGGAAAATACAGTGGGGAGATTTATATACACGGAGAACATGAAACAATGGGTGTTACCATACACACTGTAACAAGAGTGATCAGGTAAGGTGAGCTATTACCAGCAGGAGAGTGGGGAGGAAAAAACCTTTTGTAGTGATGATCAAGCCACACTATCAGAGGCTCATTCATGTGCACATCTACCAATGTGATATGTGCCAGCAATGCCCCTCTGCCAATGTACATTGGCCAAACTGGACAGTCTCTATGTAAAAGGATAAATGGACACAAATCAGACGTCAAGAATTATAACATTCAAAAACCAGTCGGAGAAGACTTCAGTTTCTTTGGTCACTCGATTACAGACCAAAAAGTGGCAATTCTTCAACAAAAAAACTTCAAAAACATACTCCAACGAGAGACTGCTGAATTGGAATTAATTTGCAAACTGGATACAATTAACTTAGGCTTGAATAAAAACTGGGAGTGGATGAGTCCTTACATAAAGTAAAACTATTTCCCCTTGTTTATTCCCCCTCCCCCCCTGTTCCTCAAACGTTCTTGTCAACTGCTGGAAATGGCTCACCTTGATTATTGCTACAAAAGGTTCCCCCCCCCCCCGCTGGTAATAGCTCACCTTACTTGATCACTCTCATTACAGTGTGTATGGTAACACCCATTGTTTCATGTTCTCTGTGTATATAAATCTCCCCACGGTATTTTCCACTGTATGCATCTGATGAAGTGAGCTGTAGCTCATGAAAGCTTATGCTCAAATAAATTTGTTAGTCTCTAAGGTACCACTAGTCCTCCTTTTCTTTTTATGAAGAGGATGCTGGGTCTGAGAGATGGGCTGCAGACCAGAAGGAGGGTGATGGCGTGTAAAACCGTGGATGGGAGCATCAGCCTCAAGAGTTCCTCCCCAGAGTGACCAGGAGGAGGCGCCAGACCAGTGGCGAGTGGGGCACCTGTGAGAAATGCTCAGAATGAAAGCCCAATATGCAGCAACTCTCATTTTCAAGTGATTGGCAACAAGCCCCGACCCCTCTTGGGATTTAAAATAAGAAAACTTGGCAGCTGTACACATTTTTCTTAAAGCATCATGATTGTTTCTATTGTATTTAGCACACGATGACTGGTCTTTCAAAGAAGTATGCTGGGAGTGGGTGGTGAGTGGTTGGTGGAGAACATCTTCCATCCTATTTGTCCAAATGGCTGGTTTTCATCTCATGAAGTGTCAGGAAAAGAAGTGTGGAGCAATAATGAATGGAGTCTACCTTTGTTGTTCCCTTTTCTGTTTGTGCCCTGTTGCAAATGTGCATTTTAAGCTTTTTTTGTGCAGAGACCCTGAACATTTTCTTCTATAAACAAAGAAAGACAAGTCTAAGATTTCCATTCAGCAAGTTACTTAAGCACATGCTTAACTTAAGCCACATGAGTAGCCAGGGGGACTAAAATCAAACTAAGTAATTTGCTGTATCATAATCTAACTCCATTGACATCAGAAGAGTGGCACATTTATTTGCTCTAAGAGTGATACAATAGAAACCTCCTGGCAATTATTTCAGGGACATTTTGTTTCCCCTTGTAAGTGCCTCAGGTGAAATTCAGGTTTGATATCAGAGGATATATCCAACTGCTCTCCAAAGACCAAGGCAGGCCTGGGTGCTGCAGGAGGCAGAAAGGTAGTGGGTGTGTCTACATTGCATAAAAAGACCTGTAACAGCAAAGCCTGAGTGTCCAGGTCAGCAGGCTTGTGGGGCTCATACTGCAGGTCTAAAAATATCTGTGTAGACCAGTGGTTCTCAAACTGTGGGTCGGGACCCCAAAGTGGGTCGGAATCCTGTTTTAATGGAGTTGCCATGGCTGGTGTTAGACTTGCTGGGGCCTGGGACCGAGGGCTTCGGCCCAGGGTGGCAGGACACAGGCTTTGGGCACCCCCTCGTGGGGTCATGTCATAATTTTTGTTAGAAAGGGGTCACAGTGCTATGAAGTTTGAGAACCCTTGGTGTAGACTTTCAGGCTTGAGCCCAGGCTCTGAGACCCAGCCCCCTCATGGGGTTTCAGAGCCTGGGCTCCAGGCTCAGTGGGAACGTCTACACTGCTCTTTTAGCCCATAGTGTAAGCCCCACAAGTCTGAGTCAGTTGACCTGCACTCTGAGAGTTGCTCCCATGGGTCCTTTTATACAATGTAGATATACCCAGAGTCACCAGGTGACTGGCCTCTTTAAAAAGGGAACGGGTCCAGCTCACCTGTGATTAGTTTGTTGTTTCCTGATGGGACCTAACAGTGGGCAGCTGGCCTCCATTAACACCAGGTAACAGTGGAGAAAGGGGAGCAGATGAGAGTGCTGGGGGAGACCTGAGTGAGCAGAAATCAGGAGCTGCTGTTTCAGGGACCTAGCCTCGAGAGAACCATTGGGAGAGTGCTGCTGCTGAGAGGGGTCTGGCAGAACTGGCCAGAGTGGGGAAACCCTGCTGAGTGGAAGCCCTGTGCACAGGCCTCAGGTGAAAGGGGAGGAACGAGCACAGTGCAGGCCGCTCCCAGGAACACGAGGTTTGTTCCTGTGACCAGGGGTAGGACTTGCCGGGATGTGGGATGCTGAGCCCTCACCCAAAAGCCCTGAGTGGTGGGCTATCCTAGAGCTGCGAGAAGGACAGTGAATGGCCAGTGATATGAAGGCCCTGGAATTGGGGTAGGGAAGCTGGAGAAGTGAGGTTAACTCTTCAGTGGGCAGCGGGGCTGGAGAAATGCTGCGTTTTAACCTGGTTCTCACAGGGGATTTTGAAAATGGCCTGACTCCAAGATGTGCTGGAGGTGGAAATTGTATTTGTAAACTGCCCAGAAGCAGAATTTGAATTGGGTGCTGAGGTACATCTACACAGCCTGTGGAAGTGAGCCTCAAAGCCCAGACCAACTGAGGCTCAGGCTTGTGCTAAACTGCTAAAAATAGCTATGTAGACCTTTGGCTCGGGGGGGCAGTGGGCATCAGCCAATGCTCCAGCCTGAGCCACAACTTCAAAGTGCTGTCTAAACCACTATGGTTGGAGTACTAGCACAAGCCCCTGAAAAGAACAACTTCTTTTCCTGTGCTGGGAGAGGTGACCATCAGCCTGATCCTGATTGGAAATCCACCAATAACCTTGTTGTGTTCGCCAGTGGCTTAATGTGAGTGTCACTAGGGGCAAAAAAGAAAAGGAGTACTTGTGGCACCTTAGAGACTAACAAATTTATTTGAGCATAAGCTTTCGTGAACTACAGCTCACTCAAATAAATTTGTCTCTAAGGTGCCACAAGTACTCCTTTTCTTTTTTGCAAATACAGACTAACACTGTTGCCAGTAGGGGCAAGTATCCCATCAAAGCAAAAAAGGGAGGGGAAAAAATTAAGAGCCACTATCCATTTGGTGTGGGCTTGGACAGACGGTTCCTTGGAGTCCGGTGACTGGAAGAGCGAGCTTAGGGTGCCCTTTCCTTTAGGGGAAGGGAGGGAGAATGGTCTAGTGTAGTGTGGCGCAACTGGTGGTTGTGACAGGCATCAGGAGGGTCATGAGACATTGAAAAAATTGCTGTTAGTCTAAGGTAAAGAAAATCAATAGGTCGGGATCACTTTGGGTGGCCCAAACCTTTAAAGTCTGTGAGGTCAAATGTAGTAGTTGTAGTTTACCATTTTCCTGTTCTAGTAAATGTAGGGGTGGGGGCTGTGAAAATGTTTGACTTTGAAAAGTGGAGAGCCATTGAAATACTGGATAAGGCATGGACTGCTCAGGAGAGCTGGATTCACCTCTGAGCTCAGTCATGGCCTACTGGCACAAGTGTGAGCAAGTGACGTCATCTTGTTCCTCCATTCCCCATTTGTAAAAATGGAGACAGTGCTTCCCCACCCTCCTGGGGTGTTGGGAGGGCAAAATGTGTTGGTATCACAATGGGGAGGTCACATAAGGACCTAGATAAACTTCCCCCTCTCACTGATTTCTGTTCTCCATGTTCTGTAATCCTCGTCAGACTTTTCTTTGTCACTTCATCCTTTTCTCTCTCCCTCTCCTTCCTTGCCTCTTCTTCCTTGTGTTCAGAGGGGAGAGCATGAGGGTGTTAGAGAATTTCCCCAAAGCCTGTCCTCTTTCCCTGTGTCCTCTGACTTGGGTGGATGCCCAAGGGGGTTGCGAACAACTGGGAGTGTGCACAGGCTTCATCCCATTCCAAGTCAAACTTTGGCCTCTGTTTTTTTTATTTACAACTTTTAATAAAACGTTCCTGTGGCGAGGACAGTGTGGGACAGCCCGAGTCTGACTAGATTCCACTTAGCCACAGTTTCTTTGTGTGAATCACTTTGCACTGGCAGCTCACGTGTGTCCTTTGTGCTTACGTTGCCAAAAATGGTTTAATTTTGTTCATTCTGGTTCCATTTTGTTTCCTCAAGTGATGAGCCTAATTATATTTAATTGAGCCCCCAACAGAGGGCAATAGTACATTGGCTTTTATTGAGAGAGGTTATAGTTGAAAAGAAACAGCATTCTTCCCTCCTTACTTCCCAAGAGCTTACTCTTAAATCGTCCCACAGCCCTCAGGATCCCTTCTTACATTCTGCTCTTGTTATAGAGTTAAAGACTTTCCAATAAAATAAAAACCAACATCCCCTACCCCACACCAAGGCCAAGAGAAACAAAAGCTTGAGGCAAGGCTATGGGGCTCACAATGGCCACTGACAATAAGTAGCTTGGGCTCTCTCCAGCCATCAGAAGTGAATTACAGAGCAGAGGGCCTTGCGCCCCTGCCCTGGACTTTCCAGGCAATGTTAGTATGAATGTCTCAGCTGACCTGCACTGTTGTGGCAGAGCACAGACAGGTGATCTCCCCAAGAGCTTGGACCCAAGACATTTAAGGCTTTGGGCCCTGATCTGGTGCCCACTGAATTCAGTGGGTGTTTCATGTATGGTGTGCTGGGTAACGACACAAGTGCTCCATGCCTATGAAATTAAACTGGCTCTTTATTAAAAAAAATCTATTTACAGAAGTGCTGCAACTGCAGCTAGCATTCAAGCCATGTGCACACAGACTGACTTCCTGGTGCTGCCTCCAAACTTCCCTGCTGCAACCTGTGCTCCTCCCTCCAAGTTCCACACAAGTTGCTGTAGTGGGACTTATTCCATTGACTTCAGTGGCCATTGGAGGGAGCAGTGTCAGCACTTTAAAAGGTGCCCAGAGGAAGTAGTGTTGGCCAAGCAAGCACCTGCTGAAACATCTGATGGTCTTCAAGGCCAGCCCCCTGCAGAGAGCATTACAACAATTCTACCTAGGAGTTACAAAGACAGGAATAACTGCAGCAAGGTTCAGACTGGAAAGAAATGGCTTCCATTGTCTTACCAGATCTAGATTCAAAAATGTGACATATTTTGGCCACCAAGAAAATCTGGAAGCTGAGGAGCAAGCCAAGGTCCACAATTACCCTTATTCTTGTGTGGGTCCATCCCTTCAGTAGCAAAAAGCAATGCTCCATGCCTACCATGTTCTCAAGGTGCTTTCCTAAGTGTGTGTCCCTTCTGTTTCATGCAGGCAGAGATTGAGCCAGTTCACTCCATTCAACTCTCTCAAACAGGCATAGAAGATCAGAGGCACTGCACAGTCTTAGTGTTTCCATAGCACCTTCCAGGTACAGAGCTACCTTGCTTCACAATGTTTATTCATTAAATAAGTGTCATTTCCCAACATCCCTGTGAGACAGAGAGATCAAGAGACTTAGTTGAGGTCACGGAGTGAATCTGTGGCAGAGCTGGAAATACAAATCTCCCATCCCTTTCACCTCTATAGTCCTTGACAGTTGTGTGATGTGAACGCTGGAGGGGACTGAACACTGACCTTCTGATCCGGTAGCATTTTACACCCAATTTGGGCAGATTTAAATGACAACACAAGGTAGGAGGCAGTGAGGAATCGGGCCCTAGGGCTCCTGACTCTCCTGCACCTTAAGCTTAAGACTGTCCACAGGAGATACAAGGATTTTTCATAAGCCCTCAGCAGGGGCCTAATTTGGCTCCCCTTGAAATGAATGAGAGAGGCCAGCACTGGAATCCTTCCCCTACTGGTGAACGTCATCGGCATACTGATCGCATCGCTAGCCAAAACATCTCACTCAGCTGTCTGATGCTCCCTCTGTGGAGACCAGGAGATGTCAGACTAGACCAGCGATTCTCAAACTCTGGGGCAAGCCTCCCAAGGGGGGCCTGGAAATGTGGCAAGGGAGGTGCAAGCTGTTTGTTTGGGGGGTTTTTTCTTTTTTTTTTTTCTTCCCCTTCTTTTTGAAGAGCTCTGGCTGTCTGCCACAGACTGCAGAAGGGCCACGCACATGCAAGAGGTGGGGATAAAGGGGACAGCTGCAGCCCACCACTCAGGCTCTCCTTTCCCCTGCCATCCCTCCTCTGCAGATGGCGGAGCTTCGGCTGTCAACCCCGGGTGTCAGCAGCAGTGCAGAAGTAAAGGTGACAATGGGGCGCTAAGTCTGCTGTGAAAAGTGATCTTGATGACGAATATCACTTTTCACATTGCCACCCTTACTTCTGTGCTGGAGCGATGCTGCCTTCAGAGCTGGGTGCCCAGCCAGCAGCTGCTGCTCTCCACTCTGCCTTCAGGGCTGATTGGCGGTCTATGTACTTGTGGGGGGGGGAGGGTAGGGCGTCAATGACTACAGACACAAAGAAGGGGCCACTGATCAAATAAGTTTGAGAATCTCTGGTCTAGACCTTTTGGAACTTGCCATGATTTCCTTCAGGGCACACAGCGCCAACAGGAGCTGTACAAAACTATACAGCTTTACTTTGCAAATGTCCCTATACAAAAACCCAAGATTTTTCACAAGATTGAACTAGAATCCATTAATCTGACTGGGAGCACAATTAGCAGATATTTGTGTTGAAAAAATCAACTTGTAACATGGAAAAATAAATGTTCATAAATACACCCAAGATGAAATGTTGCAGTTTTAACCAATGTTCACACAGGTCTTTTAACATTTTCATTGCAATAACGTATTTTCATGGTGATAGTAAGTGGTTTGCCTATTAAAAAACTGACTTCATTTAAAAAAAAATAGGGAAGTCAGAACTATAGGGATACAATGCTATGTCTGAACTAGAAAAAAGGTCTGCTGCTTTCTTATAAACTGGAGACCTTCTGATTTGAAGCTAAATCCAGTTCATTACAGCAGTTAAATATTTATTTTCAGCACCTTGTCTAATTCTCATGACTTTCTTTAAGAAAAATTCCTAGAACTGCCTTGAACAGATTGGACCTGGCTGGGACTAATTGCCTGCAGACTAACCATGAAAAGCTCTGACATAAAAATAACAACTTTGCAGTCAAAATGCTTATAATAGCAGACGTATGTATTAAGCAAACATGTTTCCAACTAGGTGTTGGTTCTTGAAAGTAAAAATAAAACTCTTTTCACAGATTTCTTCAAGGAAATTTCTAACATTTTAAGCAAGATGTCCATTAAGACAACTGGAAGATCTAGAACTGGAGTGATTTACTCCTGCTTATCTGTTCAAACTGCAAAACCACAAGTGTGAAAAGCAATTTGTAAAGGGGGAAGGCTTACTGCAAGAACAGGTATTGTGGTCCAGTGACTGGAGCAACAGTCATGATTTCTATTCCTGGCTCTGCTGCTGATCTGCTGTGTGACCTCAAGTAAATCAGAACACCTTTCTATGCCTCAATTTCCCCTCAAACTTTTAAAATTTAGGTTGCAAGCTCTTTAAGGCAGGATGTGTCTCATAATGGGTTTGTACCTCTATATGGTACTGGTGTATAAGTGATATTAGTTAAACCAGTTCAACTAAAAATGAATTGGGCTGAACTTTTCAGAGGCTCAAACTTTTTCTACCTCATGGTCTCCATAGCTATCTTGAGGAAAAATTTGCCTTTGTAAAGTGTTTTGAAGTCCTAGGGCAAGACAAAGTGCTATTTTTATCACAGAATGAAATACCATGTGGACAAAGAAAAACTTTTTGGATCTGGGCCATTAAAGAAGGTATGGAGAATTAAGATTCCACATGGGATCCAGGGGACTTGGAACCCTTATTGGAGATAAAATTTTACCCAGCTTTTTGAGGATGAAAGAGATTTTCGGAATCCTTTAGGAAGACAACATACTTTAGAAATTGCAGATGGAATCATTCAGTTGTAGAGACCCATAAACTCCTTTTTTGGTACTGAGGTCTCTCTCCAGGGTTTTGAACATATTCCCAATGCTTCTACTAAACAAATCTGTAGTCCCAGTGTTCCTATTTGTCCCAAGGAATGGGTCCTAAACCTTGCTCCCTCTATGCACCAGGAAACTTCAGCAACTAGGGAACCTCATATTTATTTGCTCCTCTTTGGATTTATAGACCCACAGTGTCTCAGGGAGCATCTATATAATTTAATAGAGGACACAAGCATATCTTCCTCTTATCAAAGGCAAAAAGAAATGAGACAAACATCGTCCCGTCCATCCCCATGAGCAAACACCTGCAAAGAGAGAGGCTTTCTATTTTGTCCTTAACACCAAGAAACTGAGGCACTGGGGAAGCAACTTCCAGACTTGGAGGCCCACCACTGGGAATGCCCTACCACCAATCTACCCCTTCTCCCAATTTTCCTACACGTACGTTTCAGCTGAGAGACTGTTGGCTTCAGTGTCTCCTCTGACCTCAGCAGGATGCTCTGCTCCCTCCACAATACAAACAGGTGGTTGAGTTAAGACGTTGCGGGGGAGACATTTTCCATGGGGTCAGGGAAATGAGTCTTTTCTATAACATCCCCCTCCACCGAAGACATCTGCCTTTGGATTGCTATATTGCAGCCTTGGTCTTTTTAGACTGATCATTGCTAGTGCAGGCTTAAATAGTCATGGTGGCAAAACCTACCCATTTCCATCTGTGACTAGTCAGAAAATTGTGCTTTATCCTAACACCATGGGCACATCATCCCAAACAAACAGCAAAAATATCCAAAACACAAGACCTGGTAAATAATGGGGGACTTAAACTACCCAGGCAGTTATTGGAAAAGAAATATAGCAAAACACTCAATTTCCAATAAGTTCTTGAAATGTATTGGTGACAACTTCTTGTTTCAGAAGGTGGAAGAAGTAACCAGTAGGACAATCATTTTAGGCTTGATTCTGACTAACAGAAAGGAATCAGTTGTGAAGCTGAAGGTGGAAGGCAGTTTGTGTGAAAGATCATGAAGTGACAGATTTCGTGATGCTAAAAAAAAGGAAGGAGCAAGAGCAGCAGAATAAGTACAGTACACTTCAAAAAAGCTGACTTTAACGAACTCAGAGAAGTGGTAGGTAAGGTCCCATGGGAAGACAATTTAAGGGGAAAAGGAGTTCCTGAGAGCTGGTATTATCTCCCTGAGAAACTATTAAAGGCACTACTGCAAGCTATCTCAATCGAAGGAAAGATAGGAATAATAGTAAGAAGCCAATAGGGTTCCAATAGAAGCTTTTTAATAACCTGAAAATCGGAAAGGAATCCTACAAAAAGTGGAAACATGGACAAATTGCTAAGGATTAGTATAAAAGTAGCATGTGCATGTAGGAACAAAATCAAAAGGTTAAGGCACAAAATGAGTTACACTTAGTAAGGGACATAAGACAATAAGAGGGTCTTTAAATACATTAGAAGCAAGAGAAAGACAAAGGAAAGTGTGCGTCCACTACTTAGTGGGGAAGGAGAGCTAGTAATGTGTGAGTACAAGAAGGCTGGGGTGTTTAATGCCTGTTTTGCATCAATTGTCACTAAAGTTAATTGTGACCACATACTTTACTCAATTAATATTAATAACAAGGGGGAAAGAAACACAAGTCAGACTTGGGAAAGAACAGATTAAAGAATATTTAAGTTAAGATAAATTTCATGACTTGAATACATCTATGATACTTAAGGAATTAGCTGAAGCAATCTCAGAACTGTCAGTGATGATCTTTGAGAACTCATGGAGGATGGTTGAGATCTCAAAGGAATAGAGAATGGTAAACACAGTACCTATCTTTAAAAAGGGGAACAAAGATGACCCAGGGAATTATAAACCAGTCAGCCTAACTTCAATACTTGGAAAGATACTGGAAGCCATTATTAAACAATATGTACATACCTAGAGGATAATAGGGTAATCAGGAATAGCCAACATGGATTTGTCAAGAACAAATTATTCCAAACTTATCTAATTTTCTTCTTTGACAGGGTACTAGCTCA
The DNA here is from genome assembly GCF_009764565.3 of Dermochelys coriacea. Classification (NCBI taxonomy): domain Eukaryota; kingdom Metazoa; phylum Chordata; order Testudines; family Dermochelyidae; genus Dermochelys; species Dermochelys coriacea. Next base: position 130,654,059 of record NC_050072.1, read on the forward strand.
GTGGGTAGGGGCAAAGCTGTACATGTGTTAAAACCCTATTAAAATCAAGATATAACACAGTCCCACATGACATTCTCATAGGAAAACTAGGGATTTGTGGTCTAGATGAAATTATTTTAAGGTGGGTGCATAATTGATAGACTGTAATCAAAGAGTAATGATCAGTGGTTCGCTGTCAAGCTGAGAGGATGTATCTAGTGGGGCCCCATAGGGGTCTGTTGTGGGTTTGTCAGTGTCAATATTTTCATTAGAGACTTGGATAATGGAAGGGAGAGTGTGCTTCTAAAACTTGCTGACAGCAAACTGAGAGGGGTGGCAAGCACTTTGAAAGACATGATTAGAATTCAAATTGAACTTAACGATTTAGAGAATGGGTCTAAAATCAACAAGATCTTTATCAATAAAGATAAGTGCAAAGTACTATTCTTAAGAAGGAAAAAAATATCAAATGCCCAACTACACAATGGGGAATAACTGGATAGGCAGTAGCACTGCCAAAAAGACCTAGAGGTTGTAGTGGATCACAAAGGAATATGAGCCAACAATGTGATGTAGTTGTGAAAAAAACTAACGTTATTTTGGGGTGTATAAACAGGAATGTTGTATATAAGTCACGGGAGATAACTGTCCCAATCTACTCTGCACTAGTGAGGCCTCAGCTGGAGTGCTGGGTATCACACGTTGACAAATTTGGAGCGAGTCCAGAGGAAAACGATAAACAATCTAGAAAACCTGATCTATGAGGAAAGTTTACAAAAACTGGGTATGCTTGGTCCTGAGAAAAGCAGACTGAAGGGTAACCTGATGATAGTCTTCAAATATGTTAGAAAGAGGACTGATCAATTGTTTGCCACATTCATTGGAGATATGACCAGACTGCTTTTGTTTCATAGTCATGGGGAAAGAGTGGATTTATTTATCTTCAAGGAAAAACAGTCTCCTGACAAAAGATTACTATTCCAACTTTTGGAAGTGGATACTATCACATTCTAGTAGAGTTGCCAATTTTGGTTGGACTTATTCCTGGAGATTTAATCACATGACATAATCTTTACTTAAACAGTGGTATAATTTCTGGAGACTCCAGGCCAATCCTTGGCAAACCCATTCTAGGGTGCAGTCCAGACAAGTGAGGGGCTCTGTCACTGCCTGCCCTGCAACCTTGAGTGCCTCGCAATGCACTGCTGATGTAGCTCCCAACCTGGGCTCCTCAAACAGCCTGTAGGTGACATCCTGCATGCCCATGTATAGCCATGGCCCTCACCCAGCAGCTCTGACCCCACTAGATTGCGTGCTAGTAAAGTCTGGCCTATGGGTGTGTAGTGAGATTGGAAAGTAGTTGATGATTGATGTGTGTTTATGAAATGGGAAAGACATAGTCCGATGACTGGAACTGGAGGAAGAGGGTCAGGTTTCAGGAGGGCCCTGATTTAGTGTGACACTGCACTATACACTGGGGCAGGTCTCCTATCTCTGAAACGGTAGAGCCTCACCATATGTACCATTGCCCATGGACAACATTTCACAGAGATCTTTCTTCCAACTCGCCGCATCGCTTGCTGCCAATGAAACGTGGTAGCAGCAAGCTGGCCTGGGAGACTTTGCTTCAGGGTGGGGTTATAACTAGCCGAACAAACCACGGCATGTGGCTTGAAGCTGCAGCGGCACAGGAGCTAGCATACAGAGCTGTAAACAGGGGAGTTTGAGTGGGAGTTTGAAAGGGGAGTTTGTATTGCGGTGCTTGTTTGGGGTTTGTTTTTGCTGTGGGGGGTGGTCTTTTTGGTGTGGCTTGTGTTTCCCAGATTAATAGGACTTAGGTGGGAAGGCGATGACAGATACGGAGGCAGCTGTGGGAGTGACTCCTGTAGTGGAAGACACATTGAGGATGACTGGATGTGGAAGCTGTGGTATGTACATGATCCTGGAGGGGGGACCTGGTAAGAGTTTTGTTTGCATGAAATGCCGTCTGATAGAGCTGATGGAGGAAAAGATCCGAGGTTTGGAGATGCAAGTGGAAAGTCTGGTTGAGTTTAGGAAGGGGTTTGAGCAGATGATGGAGCAAAGATATGAGGTATCTGAAGGGAAAAGCTCAGACGCACAGATGGAAGCAGGGCTGGGGAATTTTGAGGGGAGACTGGGTGAGGAAAGTGGTCAGTGGAAGCATCTGACTAAAAGAACCAGACAGAGGAAAAGACGGGCTAGTGAAGGAGAAATAGAGCTTAGCAACAGCTCTGCAGAGTTGGAAAATGAAGAAGGGGCTCAGCAGGTAATTGCTGAAGGTGGAAGGGTAAGGAAGAAGAGAAGAGATGCTAGTCCTATAGGAAAAGGGGAAGAGTCAAGGGAGACTACACCAAATATGAGCCCCAGGAGGATACAGGATGGGTTGAAAAGGATTATAAGGGAAAATAGGAATGGAAAGAACTTGCAGCCAGAGGGAACAGGGGAGTGACTGGAGAATAGCACTGTCACCAGGAAAAGGCAGTCCTATGTGATAGGGGACTCTTTATTGAGAAGAATAGACAGGCCTGTAACTAGAGCTGATCCAGAGAATAGAAGGTTGTGCTGTCTTCCAGGTGCTAAGATACGGGACGTAGACCTGAGGCTGAAAAGGATCCTAAAGAGAGCGGGAAAGAATCCCCTAGTTATCCTTCATGTGGGAACAAATGATACGGCTAGATTCTCGCTGGAAAGTATTAAGGGAGACTATGTTAGGCTGGGGAAGACGGTTAAGGAAATTGAGGCTCAGATGATCTTTAGTGGGATCCTGCCTGTTCCTAGAGAAGGGAAACAAAGGTGTGACAAGATTATGACAGTCAACAGATGGCTTAGGCAGTGGTGCTATAAGGAGGGCTTTGGGATGTATGGCCACTGGGAGGCATTCACGGACAGAGGACAGTTCTCTTGGGATGGACTTCATCTGAGTAGGGAAGGAAATAGACTTCTAGGATCAAGGCTGGCACAACTGATGAAGAGAGCTTTAAACTAGGAATCTGGGGGAGATGGTTGGGAGATGTCCAGGTAATCTCCACGCCAGATTTTAGCGTTGAGAGGGAAGAAGATGAAGTAAGAAAGGATACAGCCGTGGGTAGGAGAATGTATATAAGGAGTGAGGGTGGTGTGGATACCAGTCTAATAGGTTATACTGCTGTAGAATGACTGTGCCTAATAGGGTACAAAATGTGAGCGAGGCCAAACAGCAAAAATTAAGATGTTTGTATACCAATGCGAGGAGCCTAGGTAACAAAATGGAGGAACTAGAGCTATTGGTGCAGGAAGTGAAACCAGATATTATAGGGATAACAGAAACATGGTGGAATAGTAGTTATGACTGGACTACAGGTATTGAAGGGTATGTGCTGTTTAGGAAAGACAGAAATAAAGGTAAAGGTGGTGGAGTAGCATTGTATGTCAATGATGAGGTAGAATGTAAAGAAAAAAGAAGTGATGCAATGGATAAGACAGAGTCCGTCTGGGCAAAAATTACATTGGGGAAGATAACTAGTAAAGCCTCTCCTATGATGGTGCTTGCGGTGCGCTTTAGACCTCCAGGATCTAATTTGGATATGGATAGAGCCCTTTTTAATGTTTTTAATAAAGTAAATACTAATAGAAACTGCGTGATCATGGGAGACTTTAACTTTCCAGATATAGACTGGAGGACCAGTGCTAGTAATAATAATAGGACTCAGATTTTCCTAGATGTGATAGCTGATGGATTCCTTCATCAAGTAGTTGCTGAACCGACTAGAGGGGATGCCATTTTAGATTGAATTTTGGTGAGTAGCGAGGACCTCATAGAAGAAATGGTTGTAGGGGATAATCTTGGTTTAAGTGATCATGAGCTAATTCAGTTCAAACTGAACGGAAGGATTAACAAAAATAAATCAGCAACTAAAGTTTTTGATTTCAAAAGGACTGACTTTCAAAAATTAAGGAAATTAGTTAGGGAAGTGGATTGGACTGAAGAACTTATGGATCTAAAGGTAGAGGAGGCCTGGGATTACTTTAAATCAAAGCTGCGGAAGCTATCGGAAGCCTGTATCCCAAGAAAGGGGAAAAAATTCATAGGCAGGAGTTGTAGACCAAGCTGGATGAGCAAGCATCTCAGAGAGGTGATTAAGAAGAAGCAGAAAGCATACAGGGAGTGGAAGATGGGAGGGATCAGCAAGGAAAGCTACCTTATTGAGGTCAGAACATGTAGGGATAAAGTGAGACAGGCTAAAAGTCGAGTAGAGTTGGACCTTGCAAAGGGAATTAAAACCAATAGTAAAAGGTTCTATAGCCATATAAATAAGAAGAAAACTAAGAAAGAAGAAGTGGGACCACTAAACACTGAGGATGGAGTGGAGGTTAAAGATAATCTAGGCATGGCCCAATATCTAAACAAATACTTTGCCTCAGTCTTTAATAAGGCTAAAGAGGATCTTAGGGCTAATGGTAGCATGACAAATGGGAATGAGGATATGGAGGTAGATATTACCATATCTGAGGTAGAAGCGAAACTCAAACAGCTTAATGGGACTAAATGGGGGGCCCAGATAATCTTCATCCAAGAATATTAAAGGAATTGGCACATGAAATTGCAAGCCCATTATCAAGAATTTTTAATGAATCTGTAAACTCAGAAGTAGTACCGAATGATTGGAGAATTGCTAATATAGTTCCTATTTTTAAGAAAGGAAAAAAGTGATCCGGGTAACTACAGGCCAGTTAGTTTGACATCTGTAGTATGCAAGGTCCTGGAAAAAATGTTGAAGGAGAAATTAGTTAAGGACATTGAAGTCCATGGTAAATGGGACAAAATACAACATGCTTTTACAAAAGGTAGATCGTGCCAAACCAACCTAATCTCCTTTTTTGAAAAAGTAACAGATTTTTTAGACAAAGGAAATGCAGTGAATCTAATTTACCTAGATTTCAGTAAGGCATTTGATACCGTGCCACATGGGGAATTATTAGTTAAATTGGAGAAGATGGGGATCTATATGAACATCAAAAGGTGGATAAGGAATTGGTTAAAGGGGAGACTACAATGGTCCTACTGAAAGGCGAACTGTCAAGCTGGAGGGAGGTTACCAGTGGAGATCCTCAGGGATCAGTTTTGGGACCAATCTTATTGAATCCTTTTATTACTGACCTCGGCACAAAAAGTGGGAGTGTGCTAATAAAGTTTGCAGATGATACAATGCTGGGAGGTATTGCCAATTCAGAGAAGGATCGGGATAGACCTCACCTAGAATACTGTGTGCAGTTCTGGTCTCCCATGTTTAAAAAGGATGAATTCAAACTGGAGCAGGTACAGAGAAGGGCTACTAGGATGATCAGAGGAATGGAAAACTTGTCTTATGAAAGGAGACGTAAGGAGCTTGGCTTGTTTAGCCTAACTAAAAGAAGGTTGAGGGGAGATATGATTGCTCTCTATAAATATATCAGAGGGATAAATGCAGGAGAGGGAAAGGAATTATTTCAGCTCAGCACCAATGTGGACACAAGAACAAATGGGTATAAACTGGCCACCAGGAAGTTTAGACTTGAAATTAGACAAAGGTTTCTAACCATCAGAGGAGTGAAGTTTTGGAATAGCCTTCCAAGGGAAGCAGTGGGGGCAAAAGATCTATCTGGTTTTAAGATTCTACTCGATAAGTTTATGGAGGAGATGGTATGGTGGGATAATGTGATTTTGGTAAGTAATTGATCTTTAAATATTCAGGTAAATAGGAAGAATCCCCTGAGACTGGATATTAGATGGATGGGATCTGAGTTATCTAGGAAAGAATTTTCTGTAGTATCTGGCTGACCTTAATATCTATGAATCTATGAAGTCTTAGGTGAAAGCCTGTGGGACTTGTGCTTCTAAGTCACTAGGCCCAGCTTTTTAAAGGTATTCAGGCCTTGCTGGGTTTAGCATCACAAGACAATTGTTTAAGATCCTAATTCTCATTGACAGCCACTGGGATTTAGCCTTCTGAGTGCCTAAATCCCATTTGAAAATGAGATTTAGGTGTTGCAAAGCTAAGTGCAGCAATGCCTAAATGCCTTTAAAACTCTGGGCCTAATGACTTTGAAGCACAAGTCCCACAGGCTTTCAATAGGCATGTACTTCTAAGTCCCTAAGGGTACGTCTACACAGCAAGCAGAATCGTGTGGTGTGAGTCTCAGAGCCTGGACCTACAGACTTGGGCTCACACTATGGTGCTAAAAAATAACTGCCTAGATATTTGGGTTCAGGCTGGAGGTCAGACTCTGAAGCCCAACTTAGGGAGGCTTCAGAACCTGAGCATCCACATGGCTCTTTTTAGCACTGAGTGAGCCCAAGTCTGTCGCTACAGGCTGAGACTCACTGCTACTGTAGACACACCTGCAGATGCTGTGGAAAAACCTTCCAACCATTATCTTCACAGGTGCTATGTCAGCTAGTACAAAAAGGTTCCCCATTCACAGAATCAGGGCTGGCTCCAGGCACCAGCGAACCAAGCAGGTGCCTGGGGCGGCAAATGTAAAGGGGCGGCAGGATGTCGGGCTCTGGGGTGGCAATCCACCCTTGGAGGCGGTGGGAATTCAGTGACGGGGACTCGACTCTTCTTCGGTTGCCGGCGGCAATTCAGCGGCCGCACCATCACTCCGCCTCTGTGTTCAGCGGCAAGGTTTTTTTTTGTTTTTGGCTAGAATTAAGTTTGCATCACCGTTCGACACAAACGCCGATTTTTAGAGATTTATACCTCAGGCATTAGTGCAGAGGGCTGAAAATGGTCATCTGCATTTTCAGCAATAGCATTTGTTTCTGCAAAATGTTAAAAGTAGGTTGTTACATGAGATAAGTGCTATAGTAATTTAAAAAAATCCAGCCATCTCTGGGTGTCCCCCCTTCCTCTAAATCAGAAGTTGTTTATGCAGAATGAGGAGACAGCATGTACTGGTCCAAATCCCCAGTGGTCTAAATTGACAATTCTCTTGGCTTCAGTGGAGCTATATTGATTTACACCAGCTGAAAATATGGCCCATAAAGAACAAACACACACAAAGGATGCATTTATTTCAAGCACTGAAACTAATTGGCAGAGAGCAGTGTGAGAAAGCTTACTGTAATACTGTCCATGCTGTACCTGTGCGGCGGCTATATATAGGACTGCAATTTCCAGGGCTGTCAGCTAGGAAGCTTTCAGAACCAAAGCATTCATTAAAAAAAGTATGCTAATTATAGGGAGAGAGAGCTGGCGTGATTCTATTCTCAAACTGGTGTGAAGCTGGAGTAATTCCATTGACGTGTATGGCATTACACAGAGATGGAAAATCTGATGTGAGATCAGGCCCAGCATGTCTGCTATTTGGGGGTCAATGGCATTATTTGTTTTTGCCTAGAGAATAGAGAAAGCTGTTTCCCAGGCAAAAGAAAGTAGGGAGATATTTACCATCACACAAAAATACACTAAGACTGTACCGTATACAGATTTATTCCTGCAACCCTAACACATGTGAGTAGTTCTCAATTATGCATCGTACTCTACTGCCTTCAATACATTTAAATAAATCTAAATACACACAGTGGCTACATGAGGATGGTTTTCTCCTTGCAGGACAGAATCTTATATTTGACAGCTGGAGTAATGGCATTGCTAGGGATTCTAACCAAACATACAGCAGAGATTTGACTGGGAAAACTTTCTTCCAAACAGAGGGGCCACACTGGGATAGGTCTTGCACATCCTTCCCAGTAAGGGTCATTCAGCCCTTCCCACTCCTTATGCAGCCGTGAAAGAGCCTCTCACAACAGCAGACCCAGCACTAGGGGAGCAATTGCCTGAAGGGGCAGGGAAAGGTAGGAGCAGATGAGGCCATGACCCAACTCCTCTGCACTTGCCTGTAGAGTGGAATTCACACACCACGGGGATTAATCTGATCAGTGCTGCTCCAGGAGGGACCCTGGCTGCTGAAAAGTTGGGGAAAGATTCTGAGAATTATTATGTGGAGGGGGAAGAACCGCTCATTGAGTGGGTTCCCAAGTGCCAAGCGAGTTGGAAAACTCCACTTTCCTCCCAGCTGCTCTCGAGAGTTTCAGGCACAGGTGAGATATTGATGGTGAGACAGCCGTAAGTTCCACAGTGACATATACTTCTCTGCCCTGCTTCTGAATGAGATCAAATACAACTTTGCCTTCCTACTCTCCTCCTCCGGCATGGAAATCTGTGCACACCTAGGACTCTGCATCCACAGTGGGCCACCCTGGGTTAGATTCCTGTGTGCAAAATCCTGGGGGCTTCATAGATACTAAGGTCAGAAGGGACCATTCTGATCATCTAGTCTGACCTCCTGCACAGCGCAGGCCACCGAATCTCACCCACCCACTCCTACAAAAAACCTCACCTATGTCTGAGCTATTGAAGTCCTCAAATTGTGGTTTAAAGACTTCAAGGAGCAGAGAAGCCTCCCTCAAGTGACCCGTGCCCCAGGCTACAGAGGAAGGCGAAAAACCTCTAGGGCCTCTGCCAATCTGCCCTTCCGGACCCCAAATATGGCGATCAGCTAAACCCTGAGCATATGGGCAAGATTCACCAGCCAGATACCCAGGAAAGAATTCTCTGTAGTAAGACTTGTGCTTTTGAAAATCCCACCTGATAACTGTTGTTGATTATGTGGATTGCAGTAGCACCCAGAGGTCCCAGGCAGGGATCAAAGTCCTTGTTCTGTAAGTGCTATACACACCTGTAAGACAAAGAGGGTCCCTGCCCCAAAAAAGCTTACAACCTATGTTTATGGTGAGAGAGAATGGGTGGATGCTACAAAGTGATGGGAGGAACACAAGGAAACAGTAAGATAATTGAGATGATGAAATATCTTAACAAATCACCCTATGCCAGGCCAGGACATACCATGAGCCAGCAGTGTTTACCCTGGAAATGTGAACGGATACAGGGGATTTGACAGTGGTTTCAAAATTAAGGATATAATGAAAACTGAGTCATCCCTGCTTTACAGGCTGTTGTTAATGGACCCAATCCTGCTGCCATAGAGGCCGGGTCAATGCTGCAAAGTTTTGACAGCAGAGCGATGTAAATCAGGGTGTGAAAAAGCAACACGCTCCAGCTAGCTGTGCTGGGAAAACCCCCAGTGTAGACGCAGCTACTCTGCTGACAGAAGAAGGCTTTGCCTTTATAACTACTAACTACACATGCAGTCCATGCAAGCTAAGATAGTAACCTGATCCTGCAGCATGTAATTGATCATTTCTGGAATCAGGAAGGAAAAATTTCCCCATACACATCATAGGGTACTGGCATAATAGATTGAGGGCTCTGTCCTCTCTCTGAAGAAATAGATATTGACCACGTCCTGAGACAGGCTATTGGAGGGATTGGACAAATGGTCTGCTATAGATGGCAGATTCAAGTTTCCCAATACTGCGGACAGTGGTATAATCCTGTTGGTATCCAGGTGGACAGTGGTATAGTGATAGGCATTCCTTCATTGGAAAGGCTCATTGGAAAGATGCCTTGGGCTCCCCCTGTTCAAGCTGCAGACCCAGACTATTGCAATTGTAGGAAATGGCTCTTTTTCGCTCTTCACCCCTTTTCTCTGTTCACATTTCCCTCTTGGTATTTTCCCCAGTTCAGCCATGCTTTGTCACACTGTTCCCATCCTTACCTCTTTACCGCTCTAGAGTTCATTAAAAATCTGTGGGGAAATTTGCAAAAGATGTCATTGACATTTTTTTCCCTGAAATGTTGAAAAATTCCAACCCTTTCTAAGCATTCCCCTCTCTCTGCCCCAGTGACAGCAGGACAGTCAGTCACAACACTGGGAATCAAAGCTTGGGTCACGGCCCAGCTGCTTCAGTTTATACCAGCTGAGGATATGGCTAAATAAAACCAGGAGCTGGGAAGCTTGCTCGTGCTACAGAAATGCTTTCTTTCCACTCCAGATCGCTAGCTGCACGCTGGGCTGCAGTTCGAATGATGCTGAATGATGATTATTCATAAGAACAGTACAGTGTCGCTACAAAACAATGATGTGTCAGGGCCTGTATGTTACCCAGCAGGCAGACAGGAATCTTGTATTCTAGCGATCCACCAGGCTGTCTCACGATGCTGCTGACTCACTATTTTTCTGGTAACAAAAATGAGAGGATAAACTTTTGTTTCCCCTACCTTTGCCTTCCTTGACCCTTGCTAAATGGTTTCATTAGTCGTGCTCTGCAATTATGTCTTCATACACAAACACTTGTAATAGTGTGTTCACCCTCTTGCTCTGGCATGCTTCTTGCTCAGGCTATTTGCATTCCAGTATATGAGGGGGGTTTTTCTCTGCCAATGTGCTTTTCCAGGGCTTATCTCTGGATGAATTGAGCTATTGGGAGATGAATAATTTATTTTTTGAAAGCCTAAAGGAGTTCAGTTAATCTTCTTGTAGGCTTTAAATGGCCTTTTTAAATCAACCTCCTGATTTAATTCTACAGCTAAGCACCATGTAATTCTGTATCACTTTTGAAATATTTCAAGTTTCTTTATTTAATAAGAAAATAAAGCTCTGTTGCTAATAGAGGGTAAAATGGGTCTGAATCCAAAAATATGACAGAGTGGGCCCAATCCCCAGCTGGTGTAAACTGGATTACAAGGGAGCTTTTCTCATTTACACCTGCTAAAGTACTGGCTCCAGATCCTTGGAATCCGCCATGGAATACTCTTTTATCTCTGTGCCAGAAGGCTGGTGTCAGATTCAGAAGGAGCAACAATGAGGAGCTGACTTAGGAGGAAAAGTTTAAAGAACAATACTTCTATTCTGTATAATAATAACCAATGGGGGTACAGGAATAATCAAGAAGTATCTAAAGTGAGTATAAACAAGAAAAGTAGGGGAGTGTTTGGAGTGGCCCAGGGGTGATGCCACTGCTGGACTTCATTAACAGTCCTTGTGCTTCTCCTTCATCTACTATAGAGGGCCTCAACCTTCTGCAGTGTGGTGGGATACTAGACAGTAGAACCCCTATTTTATTAACTAATTGAAGATTCAGGAGTTCACAAAATTCAAAAGTTCATACAATTAAATGTCTCAAGATTGCAGTAGGCACAGTACATAAATTGCATATGGTGCTCTGCATTGCTTTCTTCTCATGCTTCAAACTACAAGCAAAGTGGTTGTCAATGCATTGAAGGCATCAGAATTTGAAGGGATGTTGATTTGTTCTTCATCAACATACTTTTGTTACGTGATTTCTTCCCCCTCTCTCCCCCCCATCAGAAAAGTAGTTCATATAACTGGTTGTTTGTAAGACTCTCCAGCCTTTTGCTGTTGGGAACTTTGGCATCATCCTTATCACTGAACTCTTTCTTCTCCTGCAAATCTGCCTCTGTTCACACGCATCTGCTTCATTGCCTCAGCTTTACTCTGCTGAAATGCTTGTTCGCCCTTTCATTTCCTCTGGAGTCTATTACAATTCATATATACAACAGTGAGGGGCATGAAGGACTCCCATGTGAGTAGAATTTGAAACTATTAAGATTGTTTAGAGAGGAGAGCATTAAGAAAGGAGATAATATAGATATATCAAATAACAAACCATGATTAAACAACTTCACCCAGGAAATGCTGTTTGCCCTCTCCCTGGATACTAGAAAAGGGGGCCATCCAATGAAAGTGCAAAGCAACAAATTGAAAACTGATATGAAGAACTATTTGGAGGCAACACTTAATTACCCTGTGGAGCTCATTGGCACAAGCCAGCATTGAAATAAGTTGCTTAGCAGGATTCCAAATAAAATAGATAGTAGTTTACTAGAATTTTCAAAGACCTCTAGGGGGTCTAGACACATCCTGCATTCATTTTTAATGGGAGATGTGTCTGAATTCCCCTAGACTATGTAGAAAATCACTACCCTTTATACGTTACAGCATCCACAGTTACATAGATCAGATAAAGATTTAGGGGCATATCCTCAGCTGGTGTACATTGTCCTAGCACCATTAAAGTCAATGGAACTCTGACAGCTTAGAGCTGCTGAGGCTCTATCCATGAGGATATAAACCATCATTCCCCAGACATCAGGCAACCAGGAAGTGCCTAGGGCTAGGTAGAAACTTTGCCAGCAGGCAGATGGTTCCATCATTCCCCACTACCGAGCTTCTTGAACCTTTCTGTGAAGCATCTGGCCACTGCTGGAGAGATGGACCCTTGGTCTGACCGAGTACAGTCGTTCCTATGTTCCTTTCATCCTGTCTTTGAAGCCTCCCTAAAGCCCAGTTTTCCAGAGTGCAGCATGTGCAGAAGACACTTAACCAGCTTCTTCCTTGCCTGAAGTGTGACTGCATCTCAAACCATTCCCCCAGTGCCCCCCCGATGGCAGGATCCAGCTCCATGCTGCCTTCTTCTCAGAACTGCTCCCTCTCTCTGTCCTCCCATGCCCAGTGCTCCAGCACTTCACGTCTCCTGTCCTCTCCCATCCCATCACCACTGCTGGAATGGGAACCTCCTTTTCCCCACATCCTGGGTCAGAGACCGTCTGTGTTTTGCTGCCTTGTTGTTCTCTTTTTTTAAAAGCTGAAAATATCCCTTCCTTCCCTGACCTATTCAGTACCTCTCAGTTCCCAACCCCATTCCCTCAGGGATCTGCCTAAGTGCTTTAATTTATTCATTGGACAGCATCTCTACACTATAGATTGATGTAACTTGCACCATGTGCAGACATGTACCCCTCAGCTACAGAGTGTTTTGGGACACACTTTGCATGAGGGACACGAGACACTACATTGCTAGAAACAGTGGGGTGAAATTAACCCTGTCTTACCTGATGATTTTTTTTTCTCCATGTTCAGAACTTGAGGCGAGGGTGGGTGGGCAAGCAACCAAGCAGGAGCTGGAAGGCTGGGGGTGGGGGTGAGTAGTGACAGGGAAGAGGGAAAATGGGGAGAGACAGGTTGCTGGGGAAAGCCACAAGGGCTGCTTGGGCAGCTGGTCTGGAAAGAGGAGCTAATCTGCTTGTCCTCTGAGTGTGGGAGAAGGAGCCTGTGTTGGATCTGTCCCTCTAGCATGTCAGCTGGCACAGCATTCAGGTGAGTAGTGAGAAGTGGGGAAGGCTTGTGGTCTGAGCAGCAGTTACAGCCCAATGGGAATGCCACCGCGGGAATTCAACCATCAACATGGCATGTTGCTACAATGGCACATTGGGGCAAAGGGCAGCCCAGAGGGATCTTTCAGAAGGGTCTTGGGAACGTTTCCAGTGAAACAACTTACCAAGGGTTGTGGTGGGTTCTCGGTCACTGACCATTTTTAAATTGAGATGGGATGTTGATTTTCTAGAGCTGCTCTCGGTGCAAACAGGAATCGATTCAGGGAATTTCTGGGGCCTGCCTTATACAGGAGGTCAGACTAGCTGATCACAATGGTGACCTTAGATTATATTTTCCAACAGTGAGGTCTGAGGAATAATGTAGCCCCATTACATGAGTCGTTAAAGCTAAAATGAACAAAGCATTAGAGGAACAATCCTGCATTGGCAGGGCCCTGGCCTAAGTGGTCTCCTTGTTCTCACACTTCTGAGAGGGCTCTAGAAGAGCAGAGAGAATGAAGTATTCTTTCCAAAGATGCTGTTGCTAACAGTTTCCTTTTTAGTTTCTATTGGCATGGGATTTTCAAAAGCATCTGCATGACACAGGAGCACAAATTCCTTTGAAAGTCAATGGGAGTTAGGTGCTTCACTTGCTTAGGCCCTTTTGAAAGCCCGCCCCCACAAGTCCCATTGATTTTCTTTGGAGACGTGCTCCTGTATCACTTATGGGCTTTGAAAATGCCACCCATAGTTAACATGGTGCTTCCTTAGAAGTTTGAAGAGAGGGGGTAAGATTACGTCCAACCGTGGATAGGTGGGTGAGGCAGCAGAGGCCCAATTCACAGATAGGACCCTTGTACACTCATTCACAGCAACACAAAGTGAGTGGCTACTCCAGGCCCAGCTTGAGGCACATTGTTGAGGGAGTAGAGTGAAGACTCGTGCACTGTTGCTGTCTACAGTGTACTTTCTCAGGGAATAAGCAGAGAATTGCATTGTTCAGGGTTGTCAGCTCATCACCTTAGAGAGCACAAGCAACTGCACACTTGCCTAAATCTGCTGCCATCGAAATAGATTTTATTTTACCCACGAGATCAGTCAAAGAGTTAGGTCAACACTGAATTATTTTGAAAATTCCACCTTCTATTTATAGACTAATGTAATGTTCATGCTACTTTTCTAAAAGCCCTTCGGAGAAGATGGAATTTTAAATGGACTGAAAGGAACAAACATTAGTTCATGGTTGCTAAGCTGTCCCTAGATCTCACCCAACAATGCTGATGTGCCTTTTCCCCCTGAGAATAATATTGTACTGCCTGTTAGACACTGTGCCTGTCTAGTAAGTGATACGGGATGAATTACGGACAATAAAAAAGTAGGTAATCTACACTGACTGAATTTGTCTGTTGTGAAATTGTCTTGCTGTTGCAATGTGATAACATAAAATTATTCCATTTCTCTATTAAAACAGACAATAATTGGCCTTGTATTTGTTAGCCTGAAGATAAAGGTTTGCTGAGCTGTTGTTCCTTTCATAATACAGACAAAATAATTTTCAAAGTACAAATGTTGAGTATCTCTTAAATGGTCACACATACATTACACATTTATTTAGTTACTGGACTGGGTGCAAGAATCAGTGAGAGGAATAGGGGTGTAGTCTGGAACGTGCAAGTATCAGTACTACCAGAGCACCCTGCCAATGAAACCTGGCATGCACTGTATGCTGTGTGGAGGATGCCACTTTGCTCTACAATCTCTGGCTTGTGCGATGCAGGAATTCAGATCATAACAGTTTCTCCTGGTTGTAAAATCTAATGAAACATCGATGAAACCAATGATAGACATGGAATGACTGATGCTCATAACCCTGCAGCAGTACATTCACTAAAATGACTCTTTCTCCGGTCATTGCTTAGTGATGCTTCAAACATGCTGAATTGTTCTTGACTGGCCTAATTCTGTTTTGCACAGTTGTGAATTTCATCCATTGCATGTATCTCCATCCCTAGCCATGCCTAGACATATGAAGCCCCATTTCCCACAGTTCTCCACTTTTTGTGCCTCAGAACCATCTCCCCGTCACACAGATTATTTGTTTATTTTCTGGCCATGATGACTTGGCATTAACAGAAGCAGTTGCTTTAGGTTTGGTGGGTCTGTAAAGCCACTTCTCTTTTTGGCACTATTGTCTGTTCTCACCTCTCCTCGTTGCTTTTATGATGAGGGCTGATCCAAAGGAATCTGATTTCAAAAGGTGCATCCCTGGCACTTTTACAGTGTCTGTTACAGACCAGCAAGGCATTTGGCTTGTTTCAGTGAAGGTCACTGCTCTAACAACTGCATTGCCTGTCTTGCATTTGCTGGCTAGGATCAGAAGAGAGATGAAAATCCTTTCTCTTTGAGGAAGCTCCGAGTGTTCCTTTGAATTCCCAGAAGTCCATCTCCTTTGTTTCACTGGCTTGATCTGTTTCTAAAACTAAGTCAGTCTTACTCACCGATCCCCATACAGACAGTCCCCAGTACCTCTGTAATCAGTACTGAAGAAGGGCTCAGTGATGTTGGTGACCTTGTGACAGGATCTCAGGACACTTTGCCTTGAAGACTCAACTCACAGAATCACCTTGTCCCTTTTACAAGAACCAGGAGAGGGCCTCATTCTTAGTTACACAAAGGCCCCTTTGCATGGCTCTGGCAGCATAAAGGGGCCTTTAAAGAAGGGGGTAAATAAGATCTCTTCACACTGCTATAGCATATAAAGATGCCTTTGTGCAAATGAAAGTCAGACCCAGGGTGTGAATTTCTTCATTGCCGTTGGAGATTTGATGCGTGCTGAAGAAGATGAAGTATCTAATCCTAGCACAATCTGCCTCACCAGTTCCATGTTTTCTGAATGCTATCCTGTCCTTTCCACTGTGGTCTCTGACTCCCTACAAGGCAAGGAGATTTCATATAACCCCTGCATTTGTATGGTCAATCTGGTACTTTAAGAGATCCTGGCAATGTGGTAAGAACTTCCCTTTTTCAAACAACACCTGATTTTCTCTCCCAAGCAGTCATCTGGATCTGAAATCCTGATATCTGGCAGCCTTTATTTATTAGGAGGGAGAAAAATTTTAAATGGCTCATGTGGTAGAGCTTCCATCTCCTTTCCTTGGGGATAGTTCCCCAACCCTACAGACCATTGTAGGGAATGTTCTCTGAAATCTTGCCAGAATGTCTCCTTATGTAAAACTCTTCCATTGTCAGTAACCTCAGGTGTTACTAATAACACAGGTAGGGAAATAATGAATGTGTGCAATCTAATCTATTTAAATGATTCCCTACTTGCAAAGCACGGCATGCAAATACAAGGGTTGGGAGGGGAGGCTGTGTAGGGCCAGCCGGGACCTGATATTGCATCTGTCCAAGTTTGAGTGCAGCTTCTGTAGACTTTAATGGATAAGGTCCTAGATTCATAGGAAGCCCATTTCCTCATGTCTGAATGATTCATATTAATGTGCACCAATGATTTTGATTTGGGGGCTGTGAATGTCAAGGTCTGCAACAAAACTTTAATTCCTAATTAAAACGCATGTCCATGAAAAATAGTGATGTGTGCTTGGCCGTACCCCCTACACTGACAGCATTTCTGACGGTGAAGATCGTTCACCTTTTAAAAAAAAAATTCATTCCCCTTCTCCCCCCAGCAGCCTCAGTTCACTCCATCTGTGATGATCCAATTGCTCCTCTCAAAGGGCAGCATCTCTTGAAGGTGGATTATTTAGCCAGTTGACTCTCCAACAGCAGTGGCCAACTCTGGCTGTTGTACTGTTAAAAATCTCATGCCATACCAGGGCCGCTCTCAAGCATTTCGGAGGCAAAGGATCTTTCAACTTGCTGGGTACTGATGAGCTGCCCAAGTGCTTGTTTGACTGATTTATCTGCTCAGAACTGACTCTGGTAGTAGGTTTGGGTCTGGGGTGATGGGAGAAGATATTTATCATGTGCCAGGCCTTAGGTAAAGCAGCTCTCTTTTAGCTCAAGTGGAAGAGGGCTGTATTTTTGATGCTGAAGATTCTAGGTTGGGTCCCTGCCACTGACTGTAGTGTGTTACAGAAGGCTTGAGTGATCTGGTTGGGATGTGTGTGGAATTCCTGGATTTCATCGTGGGAAGTATTTTACCCTTGGAACCTCACAGATCTCGCTAACTCAGGAAGAAATCTTTTGAGGAAGCCGCCTTGTGAAAATTGTAGCAGAAGAAGCCCCAGCTAAGCACTGTCATTGACACTGCAGTCCTTTTATTGTTGTGTGTGTGTTGGGCAGTGGGGAACAGAGAGCCATGATAGGAGGAGGGAAATTAGTTGGTGCTCAACAGGGTTAAATGCCGTGTGTGTGGTAGGTACTGGAGGGCTCCTGAGTGAGCTATGTGATCCTACAACCCTCTCTTCTCATTCTTTCGTTCCTTTTGTGGCACTGGCATAATCCAGTCTAAATGGGGCAGGGGGTGGGGAAGAGTACTAAGAGGGAAAATTTTATCTTTACCTGAGACGTATACGTTTTTTTCTCTTCACCACCAGAGGGCACTATTGGTTTACATTTACACTATAGACTGTCCCCTGTCCGCATGTCACAATTCTGGAAATATCCAGGGCACTGATTTATCTATTGAGGAGTTCTCTCCTTCCCCATAAGGAATGGATTCTGGTTTTATTGCACTGGCAGCCCCGATTATACTCCTTCAGAGCCGCCAGCTGCCTTCCTGGGAGCCACTGGATGCTCGCTCTTTTGAAAATCAGGCCACTTAATTAGGTGCCTAAATATGGACTTAGGAGCCTAACTTTAGGACCATCATTTTTGAAAATCCATGCCCTTCTTTCTTAATGTTCCACTGCTGCGGCTGCTGTCGTATTCGTTGTGGGCTTGTTCCACGTGTCAGCAAACAGGCCTGCATCCTATCAGGCAGGATGGTCCAGTGTCTTGTCATTTGCTGGTTTCAGAGTAGCAGCCGTGTTAGTCTGTATTCGCAAAAAGAAAAGGAGTACTTGTGGCACCTTAGAGACTAACAAATTTATTAGAGCAAGTGCATCCGATGAAGTGAGCTGTGGCTCACGAAGGCTTATGCTCTAATAAATTTGTTAGTCTCTAAGGTGCCACAAGTACTCCTTTTCTTTTTGTCATTTGCTGCTACCCATACCATCCAACTTGTTTTACCTTGTGAACGTAAGACTGGCTTCTCTATCCCATGTGGAGCCAGAGGACCTTCACTGCATGGTGTGGGGCAGCTTCAAAGATTTTTTTCACTTTTGTGCTGGAAACAGATTTACAAATACCAAAGGCTCTTGCTGGCGACAGCCTGTGTGACAATACTAGGGGGATTGAAACGGTTGGGTTTGCGCTAGCTCGGAGTAAATACTAATGACTGATTTTTATTTTTTTCCCCATGCATGAATAACTTAAAGCGATCAAATCGGATTGCACCTGAGCACCCAGACTCCCTCACCCTCAGGCTGAGATGGCCCTGGAGAAATTACAGACCAAAGGGGGGTTTTCCTGAAATGTCATCAGCCCCCAAGAACTGGCTGAGGGCCTGCCGCCAAACATGTTTGGAAGTTCTGAATAAGTGTTTAGCTTCTAAGCCATGCCCCCAGGCTGTCCTCTTTGAAAATGTTAACCAATCATGGTCAACTCCGTGAGGAGCCTAGCGTTGTCCATGGCCAGCTATCACAATCGTAAAGGTGATGGACCCAGAAATGGCAGTATGATCATGAGGTTATTAGTGTGCAGCATGGTGGAGTTGTGAGCGGAGAGCTTAACTGGCTAACTTCTTGTAGGTTCATGGAGAAGGTGGTCATGAGCAGGGACTTGAACAGGGAGAGGATGTTGAGCTTGCAGCCTAGCTTGGGAAGATAGTTCCAGTCATAAAGGCAACTTAGAAGGGAACCTGGAGAAAGCTGTGTGAAAAAGAGAATTGAGTGTGATGTCATCAGTGGAGCAGAATAGGTGGACAATGCAAAAAGAGATGATGGTCGGGGAAGAGCTGTACAGAGCCTTTACCTTGATGCAATAGAGAATGGGAGGCCAGCCAAGGGAGTCAAACTGAGGATTGAAAGGGTCAGCATGACAGGAATTTTGCAGCTGGGTTTATGGGTGAAGCCCCTGCAGAGGCGGAAGTTCCAATACCTGAAACAAGCGACCAGTGTACGATTGAGAGCTTTTGGTGTCGGGGGTGGGGGCGGGGGTTGGATCCTAACGAGGTGGTGGAGAAAGAAGGTTCAGGCCTTGGAGAAGGCCTACACATAAAGACAGGGAGGATGGTGGTGTGTTTGGCAGTGTTTTAGAGCACTAACTTCTCAATGTCTGAGCCCTGTCTACATATCTGCTTACATCATTGGTACCTCTGATGTAGCTGCACCACGCCTGAAAAACAGGTACTAATTTTCCTGTTGTAGGAAAAGCCCACACATGTTTCATTACACAATGGAATAGTGGGGGCTCACCTGGGTATGAATTCTCTTATTTTGTTAACTTGGTTAAATGAAGAAAACTGGTGCATTTTCTCCTTGGTTCTGGTCTATACTGGACCATCATTCTAAAAGCCAGAAAATGAGACAGAATCGTGAACTTGCACAGAGTATCGTTAACCGTCAGGGTTTGCTGGTGTAACATAGTGCCATCTTGTCGACACTGTGAGTATCTAACAGGAAGTAGAAGTAGACTAGAGGGAGACAGAGTTGAAGTTCTCTGCAGAAGAGAAAAGGAGTACTTGTGGCACCTTAGAGACTAACAATATTTGAGCATAAGCTTTCGTGAGCTACAGTTCACTTCATTGGATGCATTCAATGGAAATGCATGCACCAAATGCATCCAATGAAATGAACTGTAGCTCACGAAAGCTTATGCTCAAATAAATTTGTTAGTCTCTAAGGTGCCACAAGTACTTCTTTTCATTTTGTTGATGTAATCGTTAAATAAAAGCACTTTGCTGAAACCTAAGATGACCTACCTCCTCAAATGAGGGTTTTGATTTCTCTCTAGCAGCATGTGTTATTTGGCTCGCCTTCCTTCCTGAATCCTGTTTTATTCTCTGTTTGGAAACAAACCTTTGTTCGTGAAGCATTGTAACTGGTGATATTAGCTCTGAGTGGCAAACTCCATTCCCCAAGACGCATTGAGTGAATGTTGGGGAGTGCTCAAAGTTGTTCCCCCTTGGTGATCCTTGATTTGTCTTTGAAACTGTCTGGATGGGATACGCCGCTGCATCGTGTTACTAGACTGCATTCTTGGAGCTGCAGCGGGGGGGGAGGTTCATAACAGACAAGCTAATTGCTGCATTCATCTATGGTTTTCCAGCCTTAAGCAGCAGGAACCCAGGGAAAAGACGCATGCACCACATCACGGTACATCTTACACACACAGCTTAACATCTGGCATTGGGTGACAGATCCCAGATCAACCAGACATCATTAGCAATGGCAACGCGGGATCAAGTTAGCACTAGCTATTAACATCACATCCCAGATTCCTTCTTTTCTGAAGCTTCTTTTTGGTGATAGAAAGATGGTAAATGTAACACAATTCAAAATGGAACTTGATAAAGCTAGAATGATGAGCCCAAGTGGAGCTGTTCTGTCTTAGAATATGGAGAGCAGGGGCTGACTTTTTTTTTCTTTGCACAGTGGCTTCTGGGTCTCCTTGGCTGGAAAGATGACTGGGCACCAGTTACCTACATTGCAGCTGCATGAATGTCAGGGAGAAAAAAATGCCGATTCTAAACTCCCCAGGGCTAATTTTGCCTCCTGTGAATCCTTAGGAGTCAAAGATCAAATTTGAACTGTTGCAAGAGGAACGGATTCCTGGATATCTGCCAACTCCAAAACAAGGCTTTGCCAATGCCAGACAACAGTTGTGGGATTTAGGATTGAAATACATTGCATTTGATCCAACAAAATAGAGGGCATGCTTCCATGTTCAAATTTTTGCCCATGATTCAAAAGGAAGTGAGGGTGTTTACTGAGCAAAATAAGCTTGAGGTCCCAGCTGTTTCAGATGTGTTACATAAATACTGAGGTTCCGATCCAAAATCCACTGAAGTGAACAGAAAGACTCCTCATGACCATTTAGGGATCTGGGGCAAAAATTGGGGATTGGTCCTGCTTTGAGCAGGGGGTTGGACTAGATGACCTCCTGAGTCCCTTCCAACCCTAACCTTCTATGATTCTATGACATGAATAGGCCCTTCATACTATCTTCTGTTTACCTGAGGAACTTCTGTGGCTCCCATCACTTCCTGCCAGGGACGGGGCTGAAGTGAGTTTGAGCCCCCATCTTCCCCCGGCTCACTCAGCCCGTCTCCAGCAGCTGGGCCCGGACCGGGAGCAGAGGGGGCAGGCCATCACCAACTGCCATCTCTCCAGCTAGGCTCTCGCAGGCAACCACTTCACTGCACAGAGCAGAGGAGCAGTTACCCTCAGCTAGTGTGAGAAGCAGCTCCATCCCGCCCCCTCCACTCCCGGCCTGGGCCAGGCTGCAAAGGTGCTGGAACAATTTTATAGTGGGGGGGCCAGGGGCTGAGAACTATTGAACCAAACTGTGTAAACCCTTTTTATAATGGAAACCACTTCAAGCCAGCAGGTGCAGCAACACCTCCAGCACCCCTAGTGTTGGGCGCTGGCACAGTGAGAAAAGGACAGAGCTCCTCCCCTTCTGCAGGCTGAGCAGAAGTCTGGGGGGTACTTGATCCCACATATCCCAACTATATGTCAGCTATGGGATATTCTGAGGTGGGGCTCCCTCAGTGTCCTCTGGTGAAGTTGTTCCACAGCAGATAAATAATGAGAGAGAGTTACTGGAGCAGGGGGAGTGCAGCCTGGATCTCCCACCTCCCTGGTGGATGCCCTACCCACCAGGCTACAGCATAGGGTTGCCACTCATCCGGTTTTTGACCAGAACGCCCAGTCAAAAAGAGACCCTGGTGGCTCCGGTCAGCACTGCTGATGGGGACACTAAAAGTTCAGTCTGCCTTAGCCCCACTGCATTGCTGGCTCCTGGCCAGCCCTGGCTCTGCGCAGCTCCCAGAAGCAGCTGGCATGTCCAGCTCTTAGGCAGAGGGACAGCTATGGGGGCTCAGTGCACTGCCCACAACCCCAAGCACCAGGTCCACAGCTCCCATGGGCTGGAAACCACGGCCAATGGGAGCTACAGGGGTGGCACTTGCTGATGGGGGCACTGTGCAACACCACCTGGCCGGGCCTCCAACTAGAAGCTGGCGGGACATGATGACCACTTCTGGGTGCCACCTGAGGTAAGCGCAGCCCAGAGCCCGCACCCTGAGCTCCCTCCCACACCCCAACTCCCTCCTGGATCCCGCAACCCATGCCTCCTCCAACACCCCAATCCTGAGCCCGCTCCTGCACCCAAATTCCCTCCTGGAGCCTGCACCTCACACCCCTTCCTTCACCCCAACCCGCTGCCCGCACCCTGAGCTCCCTCCCACACTCCAACCCCCTTGGCCTCAGCCTGGAACCCCCTCCTCCACCCCAAACCCCTCAGCCCCATCCCAGAGCTTGCAGCCCTAGCTGGAGCCCTCTCCTGCACCCCAAACCCTCAGCCCCAGCTCCAGCCCCATCCCAGAGCCTGCATCACTAGCCAGAGCTCTCACCCCCTTCTGCACCCCTGCCCCAGCCTAGTTAAAGAGAGTGAAGGTAGGGGAGTATGAGCAACAGAGGGAGAGGGATGGATTGAGCAGGGGTGGGACCTAAGAAGGGGCAGGACCTGGGGGAAGGGGCAGAGCAAGGGATATGGCAAGAGTGTTCCATTATCTGCAATCAGAAAGTTGGTAACCCTACTACCGCATCATTCGCACTAACTCTCTATTGGAAGCTGTTACACTCTGTCTAAATAATGAAGGAGAGACACTAGTTTGGGAGTCAGGGGTTCTGTTTGCTGCTCTCCCATTGACCTGCAATGTCCATTGGACAAGTCACTTCACTTTCCTGTGCCTCTGTGTACCCCACTGTTTGTATGCCTCGTCTCTCTAGCTTGTGAGCTCCCCGGAACAGGGACTGTCATTTTGTTCTGTTTGAACAGTGCCTAGTTCAATGAGGTGTTGGTCCATGACTAAGGCTCCTAGGAGCAACCACAATAATACTATTACACATTCACCATTGTCAAGCCTCAGTTAAGTTTCACGCTAGACTCCAAAGACCCAAGTCAGAAAAGCAAATGCAATAAAGGCGTTAGGCCCTAGGTGTAAGTTAGTTCTATGATGCATCAGTTTTCGTGTGTTTCTTATGCACTGATGAAAATCCCAGGGCTGGCTGGGGTGGAATGACACTCTTGCAGCATTGCCCAGCCTGGCTGGCTGAGGCAGAGAGGACAACTGTAGCATGTGCAGCCTCAGTGCCTGTAACCTCTGATGTCATGACATGGTTCTGACTTCATGTGTCCCTTTTCCCATATGGCTTGGCAGTAACCAAACATGGGACCTTTGGCACCCTGACAGCGTGGTCAACGTGCTATCAGGAATCAGCATTATAGGCTTACATGCGTCATAAGTAGCCTTGGCAGAATTCAATTGTCAGTGTTTACCTTTAAGTATTTTTTTTTCTATTTTTAATTGATTTTTTCAATTTTCAGTTACAGGAAATTGGGGGGGGGGAGAAATCAGACAATAATTTGTTAATGACAATAGATTATGAGATGCAAGAAGTTAAAGCTATACAACCACAAAAACAAACATCACATGTCAACATACACAAAGTAAATATCCTTCCATCAAACTCATAAGTTCTCAAGCAGCATTTTTCTTACTTTGCCTGTCTGTTCCCATTGATAGAAACGTACATTTTTTCAGTTTGTGTGTACAGTGAAATGCAGGTTTACTGAAATTTACTGATAAAAATCTAATCCTCCAAGACTAATCATAAGAGACTAAGACAGTTTAGCTGTATGGTAAAGTGTTCCAACTATGTCAGGATAACAATTTCTTAAAAGTATGCAAATATATCTAAGGTTAGTGTATCGTAAGACAGTTTTGCAAGCCCAGCATACAGAATGTGAACTGCATGCAGAGAGGTGCTCAGATTTATAGTGGTAATCCATATCTCTTCAACACATGACACTATAAAGTCTTTGTTGTCCCAGGCTAGAGATTCTATAGAGCATGCATTTGCTTTCTCCCAAAATGTTTGTGGGTCCCCTTCCATTTCAGGCTGCTATACAACATGCATCTTTTAGCATACCTAAATAAATGCAAGATTTGGTCCTGAAAATTTGCACCACAGTGACCGTTGATGTGACTTCTCAATTCCTTCAATGGAGATGACTACATCACACACCGTACAGTGTTGTCTCCATGTTTCCATGGAAACAGAGTTCCCCAGGCAAGAATCACCATGGCCTCCCATCCTTTTCAGTGGAGATGAGGCAGTATTAACATGCTGCACCTCAAAGCCATGACTTCATGTTTCCATGGAAACAGAGTTTCTTCCCTTCTCATAGTCTTTGATTAGCTGTCACTAAACAGTTCCATTGCTGTGTTGTTGGGATGGACTTCTACCTATTCCACTGTCATGTTGGTAACTATAATAGGAAACCTCTCTCCAGACAGCCATTGTGGCCTGAGAAATTTGCCACACCCACACACACCTTCAAAGCACATGCTACAATACTTGATCATTCTTGAATGTATTACAAACTATTATGACAAGCTCCTTGGTTTTCAACACATCAATCGATGCAGAACCATTGCCTAGAAGCTCACGGAAATGGGTTTATAATATCCTTTTAGTTTGTGTTCAGATGCAGCTTTTGGGGAAAATCCCCTTTTTCTTATGAATCCTCAAAATCCAGCATGGTAGCCCATTCACTGCAACCATTAGTGGTCAATGGTTAATGAATGTAAGGCTCCATAATGGTCTACTTTTAAATACATTTTACCCCCTCCTCAGCATAAAGAAAGCATACACTGGAGAATGGGTCTCTGATGTTATGAGACTTTGTGGTGTCATGAACCTTCCTGTGTAGGACCCTACCCATGTTCTGCATTGCCTAGCTGCAGAGCTGACTGGCATCACAGTAGACTCATCATCAGTAAGGATTTCAGAGATTCTCTGATCAAGAGCTGGTTGGAAAAATGTCCTTAGACATGTTTCAATCCAAAAATGTTGATTTGTCAAAAATCAATGCATTCTGAAGGAATGTCAATTTTGATAAAAAATTGACAAAGGCATTCAGCCAAAGTCAGCAGTCTCCCTTTTCCACCTGCAGTTTGCACGTACAATCGAATCATGGGTTGAAATCAGGTCATCACAGGTGCAAGCATTCCCATTCAGCTCTTCAGTTCCTTCATTTTGAGAATGCAAAAGTGTGCGTGCACTCTGCTGCAATGAGGACATGCTCTCAAGCTTTACCATACGGGTATGTTTGTGTGGGATGTATGTGCATACATATTTTTATTAGAGCTTCTTCACAAAATGCAATGTTCATCCCCATGGAAATTCCAGTCTTACAACCTTGTCTTCAGCCTGCAACAGGATGAAAAGTGAAAATATCATTTTTTACACATCAGTAAGTTCCAGAAGATTTCACTTTGGAAATGTCTAAAAGAAAATGTCAATTGGAATCAAAACGTTTGGCTTAGAAATGTTGACATTTCAAAATCCCGAAGTGTTGATTAGAAACAAAGTGTTTTGCATTTTCCTGAGGACGTTTAGATTGTGATAAAACCCTCCTCTTTGTCAGGAAAATTTCAGTTGAAAAACGTAGGTCTCTTCTAGTTTTACAGTAGGGTCCTAACTCTGCACAGCACCAGAAGGGGAAATTGCAAATATATTTTGTTACAGAAGAGTTCACTGTTCCAGTTTGCTTTATTTTGCACTACTTATTATTGAACATACAGCATCTCATTGCACAGATTTAGTGGCACTATGTGTATTTTGTAGGGGAAGAATAGCCATATGGATGGAAGTCAAGAGACCTAACTCTTTGTCTCAGCTCTCCTCCCAATTTGCTTAGTGACCTTTTGCAAGTCACTTAGTTTCTCTGTGTGTCAGTTCCTTTCGTCCAATGGGAATAATAACACTTCTCACAGGTGGGCTGTGTCATAATTCACAAATATCAGTAAAAGAATTCTTTACAGAGACCATGTCTACACTACAAATGTCTGCCAGCATAGTTATATGAGTCATGGATGGGAATAGGTGCACTCCCTGACTGACATTGCAGTAGAGGCTTTCACCAGCACAGCTGATATAGTTATACTGACAACACTGTATTTGTGGCAGTGCAGCTATGCTGGATAGGGCTCCCAGTGTAGACATGACCTAATAGCGTATGTAGTCTCTGAAATGCTACTGTCTTTTTACTGTGTATTTTTAACATGGTACTTCCTGAAAGAGGAAGTCATTGATCAAACCCTTCAAAGCATATGAAGACTCCCATTGTCAGCCCAGGAGGGAACTTCTATGTTCATCCAGTCTAACAACCTCCATAATAGATGGAGTAAATTAGTACGTTGCGGGGGCATCTTTTACACAGTTGACTTGGTAGCTGTTCTTTTCTAATCTCTCACATTGCCAGCACTAAAAGCTTGTAGCTTGTTCACATACTAGACAAGAGCCCAGATTTCTGCTCAGAGCAGGCAGTGGTTGGACCAGTATGTTTCCTCTGCTGCACCCATCAGCCCTAGAGGCTAGATCTGCACACAGAAGGCCTACTGTAAAGCACCACTCTGAGCTGGTAGTTTCACCTCTGACCCATCCTCAGCTCATTCCCAAAGAGCCATCTGAAACCAGTCCCATGGCAGTGAACAAGATGCATTAGGAATGGGGTGGGGGGGAACCCAGTGAAAAGCAGCCTGCACAACAAATGTGACAGAGACGTGATACATGGTGGCTTATCATTCACAACCCATTCACTCTGCCGGGAGCCTGGAATGGCACGTTGCTGTCAGAGCAAGGCAAGGCTCCCTGGTGCGTGGCTGAATCCTAAGCCAGGTGCAAGAGCGTTTTGGAGCATCCCCTGCGAGCAGGAGAGGGCTTCACTTCAACTAAAGGGTCTGACTCACCTGCTGATGTCAGTGGAAGCTGCAGATGCTCACACCTCTGCCAATCAGGCACAACATCATTAGCACAGGAGGAGGTTCCTAGTCCCATTACTGGGCTGCAAAAGCACCATCTAGTGGCTTAGCCCATCCTAGCCTTAGAGAGCAATCATAGCGTAGAAAGGGACTGGACAAGTCAGGAAAGTGAATCCTGTGGGTGGAGTCTGACCATCTGACTGGGCAGATGGACGGAAACACGTCCGTTTGTCAGCTCTTACAAGAGAGAAACCAGTGACCCCAGAAAACACCCTGACCCTCTCCTCTAGGGCTGGGGAGCAGACCATCCTACTCTCCTTCCTGCCTAGGGTAGAGAGGTGGTTGTCCTACTCTCAATCTCCCCACATCCATTGCCTGTCCCCTGCATTTTCCTCATTAGTCTCCCCCCTGAATCATTCACCCAGAGATGCTACATCAGCTCAGCCACCCTGCTGGACTAGAGCACCGCAGAGAGGCCATGGCACTTCCATGCCCGAAGGAAGATTGACAGATCTCTGAGTGCAGCCAACTGTGTGGTGAAGGGAGGAGGGGATGACAGCAGCTACAATGGATCACAGCCCCATCTCAGTTTCCGCAGCTGCTCCCAGGAAGGTGGTTGCCCTTTAGGACAACTTACTGCTTATTTTACAGAGGCTTTATTTAAGTTTTGTACCACAAGATGATGACAAACCCCCCCCAGTGAAAAATATCCCTTAACTGATCAAGGGGGAAATGCATGGCAAGCAAAGAGGTCACCTCCTGACTCCCAAACAAGCAATCAGACACAAAAATAAGACATGCTTTGAAATTAATGATTTTCCTGAAAAACAGCTGCCCAAGCCCTGGCACCACAGCCTCACTGCTGCCATGGGAGACTGGTGCTTTTATACAGTCTTGCTAGCCCAGCATTCCTGCTTGGAGTGTGACTGGAAGAGCTCTCAGCTAATCAGACAGCAAGTGAGACAGCCTGTGCTCAGGAGTTAGCTGATGACCAGGTTTCCGTTGAGTGGCAGTTTCCTTGCCCAATCAGAATTCACCTCAATCACAATGCTGGTTGGCTGAGGTTGGCAGCTACAGTGAGGCCTCATCTCCTGAGTGTAGTGTCCCACCTTGCAATCTGATTGGCTGAGAGTGCTCTCAATCATAGCTGTGTGCCAAGCTGCCGTGCCCGGCCTGAGTGGGGGGCTAGAGAGGCTGCACTGAGAGTGCTGTAGGGCAGTGCCCCCAGACTGGCTCCTGGGCTGCGCTGAGTGGTGTAGGTCAAGCAGGGTTCAGCCTGTTTGTGTGAATTCTCACATAGAGAGTTCTGCCCAGGCTGCTGCTGCATTGTGCTGGCCTCTGCCTTCTTCAGACCTGGCCAGGCTCTGAGGCCCGCCCCGACCCTCAGCCTGCCTATGGCCAAAGACTTGGACAAATAGTCAGAGCACCCGCCCTGAAGGCAGGGATGAGTAGCTAGAGCCCTTCCTGCCTTCTCCCAGATAAGGAGCAGCAGCCTGAATCCCTGTAGCCAGAACCCTGGGACTAGAGCTCTCCCAGCCAGGGAGCAAAGGAGCCCCAGCAAGGTAACTAGCTAGGCTGGCTGCTTCCTGCCACATCCCACCTCTAGCCCAGGGCTGCCAGCACCAGGGGCCAGCACCCCAACTACAGCCCTCCACCCACCCAGGACAAGGAGCCACCAGAGTTAGCTGGCCACCCATGGTGGGAGGTGTCAGAGCCAGCTGTCAGAACTGCAGTTCATCAGGACCAGTGTTGGCTGGGGAACTGTAAGTATTTTCCAAGACAAATTGGAAAAGAATTCCTATTTTTAAATTGCCCTGGTTTCCTATTGAGAAGAACATTTTTTGTTGTTGATAATATTTCAGTACAGAGCTTTTCAGAAAATGGAGTTTCTGCCCTGTGGGAAATTGTGATATTTCAGCATTTGTCTTCATCCCAAACCAGACAAAAAGTCAAAATAGCCAACGTCTGAAATGCAACAAAGATTAGAACAATTTTGCTTCTGCAATGGCTAAATGAATAATTTCAACATTTTCAGCTGGCACAAAATGTTTCTTTTTATCTTTCAAAATGTCCAAATGTTGATTCTAAACTCAATCTTTCAAAATGTCAATTCCAACCGAACAAAATCTTTGTTCAGAATTTTCCTGTTATAGTAAATTCATTTTTCAATAGGTAGCTTTAATGTAGGGCTTTTCATACACAGCTCCAAGGGAGTATTTTTTTTAGAGATGGGGAAACTGAGGCACAAAGAGGCAAAGCAACTTGCCAAGGTCACCCAGCAGGCCAGTGACAGAGCTGGGAATAGAGCACAGGTCTCCTGAGACCCAGTCTAGTTCTTTGTTCATTAGGCAACACTGCCTTCTGTGTCATGGGCATCAACATTTTCCTCTGAAAATTTTGATTTTTGACAAACCCAATATTTCTTCAGGCAAATATTTCAGGTGAAAAATTTCAACCAGCTCTAATATACACATATCTATACACATGCTCACATGTGTAATGTGTATGTCTACATGTTAACTTACACATGCTCACACACATTGTGTGTATATCTACATGCTATCTTCCGTGCTGCCACCTTCTTGAAGTTACTGCTCTTACTTTATGCCATAATTATACTTTTGCCGTTAAAAAAAAGAAGCCTCCTACTGTCCTTAAAATAGATTAAGATGCCTGTGGTTTCCAGTGTGTCTGTCTAAAATAGCATAGCACAAAGTTAAATATTTAATGCGGGGAAAATTCATACAGACCTGGGGGGAGCTATACTGTTGCCCTTTATCCGGATGGTTTTGTACAAGTGTAATTAGTGATGACAAATGTAACAACTGATTTTTAAAAAGAAAAGCACAGCATGGCTGGCACGCCAGGACCACAGCACATAATGTTATAGCGTGAGACGCTACAAATTACAATTATTTAAAGGATTGATAGTCCCATGTAAGAAGCTGACATCATCGTTCTCTTTATTGTCATAGGAGAGGGCTGTGTTTGGTTTTTATAAGGTAACCGCCCTCTGAATCCCATCTGCATCAGAACGTTTGATCAACATCCTTTTCACAACACAAGAAACCCCTGGGCTGTGACATAAAAAGTCTACAGTCTTGATTCTCATTTAATGGTAAGAGTCTTTCCCACCTCTCTGACAGTGCAATGAGGCCTTGGAGCATGGTACATCACTTAGACTGTCAGCATGGCATATATGGGCTTCAGTATAACTGAGAATTGGGGAACATGGCTCCCAAAACAACCGTATAAGGCTTCGTCCTGCACGATAGTGAGTTCCCTCAACTCCCATTCACTTCACTGCAAAGGGTCTGCGCCAAAGCCTGTTGAGTCAATGGGAATTGTTTGGACTATGCCCAGAGAGAGGGAGCCCTGACTTACCAAATGTGATCCATGGAGATGCTGGGCTGGACCCTCCGCTGAGTTAAATGGTAACTTCAATGGGGCCACTAGGAAAAACTGCACAGAGAGCCATTCTCAGTGTGAGAGTTTTAGCGATTGTGTGAAACCCCAGGATGTTGCTTTGTGGGCTTCAGTGCCATCTGCTAGCACCGGCTCTGTGAAGAAGTGATTTCATGACATGGAACACGCTAGTAACTACTGCTCCCAGTTACGCCAGCAGCCAATCTGGCTCCAGTGTGGATTTGCCCAGGATTCAGATAGAAGGGGGGATAAGCATAGCATCAATGCCAAGATTCATTACCCTGCCCTCCTCACAAGGCTGTGTGCCAGGGTTCACTCTCTGACACCTGCCACTGATAATCCAGCATCACTGAAATCTTTCATTCTTCCTTTCCTTGGCTTGCACTTGTTATTCTGCGCATGACAGACAACAATTGGAAAGAAAACAAAAGCGTTAAAGTTCTCTCTGTTACTCTCCCAGCAAAGCAACACGTCCACCCCCAACTTCAAAGGTGGGGTTTAGTGATCATGAGCACAATGCCACACTTCACAGTGATCAAAGTGATCCACACCCAGGCACAATAAAGGAGATGTAGCTCTGATTACGTTCTTTCAGAAAGGGTTATGATAAACAGAGCTGGGGAAAGGGTGAGAGCTGGGCAAATATATGAGGGCACACAGCTGAGTTATCCCTTTATACCAAAACCAATTCTCATCTCCTATCCAACTGTACCTTTGATCCATTCAATCACACAGTGCCGTCATTTCTAACTTCTAAACTAATTTGACATTGCAAACGCTGAACAAAAAAGCTACAGTAAAGCACATCTCACTCTCAATTCCTTTTTATGACTGTGGATAGGTAATTATTTGTTTTGGTTTTTATTGATGAATTTATATTTCGATAGTGTTGTGCTGATTTTCGTTTATTCAAAGGTCCATTTACAATCATCATGCTGGCAATGTAAATAGACCTTAAAGTGGCTGTGGCTGGCATGGCATAAAGGGGCCTTAGTAGGATGACATTCAGGCCCTGTCCATGTATGTATGGAAAGATATGAATGAGAAATGATTGTCTAAATGGATGAATGCATTGGATATAGAAACACAGATAAGTGGCCACTCATCCAACCTAATGTATAACACAGGCCACAGAATTTCACCAAGTGATTCCTGCATAAAGCCCGTAACTTCTGGTTGATTCTTGATTATAAGACTTCAAGTGATGGAAGAATCTACCACATCCTTGGATAATTGTTCCAATGGTTAATTACATCATTGTTACAAATTTGCACTTTATTTCTAACTTGACTTTATCTAGATTCAGCTTCCAGTCACTTGATCTTGCAGTCTTTGCTAGATTTAATAAACTGTCTACTATCAGGAATCTTCTCCCCACGTATGTATAGACTGTGATCAAATCACCTTTTCACTTTCTCTTGTATAAACTAAAGAGACTGAGCTTCTTAAGTCTTTCACTGAAAAACTTGACTCGTTCATGCAAAAGATGTAAACAGTAAGGGACTTCATGAGATTAGAATAAAAATAAACAAGACTTGGAGTAGAGAAATGGAGTCTAATATATTTAATGGGGTAAGTAATTTGATTAAAACAAAGCATCAAGAAATTTAGGAGTGTGAGTGGACAGCAAATTAGACAAGAGTTTGCCATGTGACAGGACAGCAAAAAAGGTGAATACAGTGTAACAATAATAATATCTAGCTCTTACACACTAAAGTGCTTTTCATCCATAGAT
Organism: Dermochelys coriacea; assembly: GCF_009764565.3. Taxonomy (NCBI): domain Eukaryota; kingdom Metazoa; phylum Chordata; order Testudines; family Dermochelyidae; genus Dermochelys; species Dermochelys coriacea. The sequence goes on from NC_050072.1 coordinate 130,686,316, forward strand.
CTCAAAGTACTTTACAGAAGAGATCAGTGTTGTTATCCCCATTTTACAGATGAGGAAACTGAGGCATGGAGAAATGGTTGAAATGGTTTGCTCACTGTCACCCAGTAGGCCAGTGTCAGGGGCAGGAATAGCACTCAGGGATCCTGAGTCTCAGCCCATGCTTTAGCCATTAGGTACAACATAATTAGGGCCCTATCAAATTTGCGGCCATGAAAAACACGTCACAGACTGTGAAATTTGTTTTTTGTGTATATTTTTATCCTATACTATGCAGATTTCATGAGGGAAACCAGCGTTTTCCAAACTGGGGGTTCTAACCCAAATAGAGGAGGTGGGAGAGTCACAGGTTATTGTAGGGGGGGTGTCTGAACTCTAGGGTACAGATGTGGGGACAGCATGAAAACCTCCTAAGCTTACTTTTACCAGCTTAGGTTAAAACTTCCCCAAGGTACAAACTATTTTACCTTTTGCCCTTGTACTTTCGCTGCCACCACCAAACGTCTAACCGGGTTTTTTTATTAGGAAAGAGCCGTTTGGAAACATCTTTCCCCTCAAAATCCTCCCCAAAACCTTGCACCCCCCTTCCTGGGGAAGGTTTGGTAAAAAACCTCACCAATTTGCATAGCTGACCACAGACCCAAACCCTTGGATCTTAAGAAAAATGAAAAAGCATTCAGTTTCTTAAAAGAAGAATTTTAATATAAGAAAAGGTAAAAATAATCACCTCTGTAAAATCAGGATGGTAAATACCTTACAGGGTAATTAGATTCAAAACATAGAGAATCCCTCTAGGCAAAACCTTAAGTTACAAAAAGACACAAAAACAGGAATATCCATTCTATTCAGCACAGCTTATTTTCTCAGGCATTTAAAGAAATCATAATCTAACGCATATCTAGCTAGATTACTTACTAAGTTTTAAGACTCCATTCCTGTTCTGTTCCATGCAAAAGCATCACCCAGACAGACCCAGACCCTTTGTTTCTCCCCCTCCCTCCAGCTTTGAAAGTATCTTGTCTCCTCATTGGTCATTGTGGTCAGGTGTCAGTGAGGTTATCCTAGCTTCTTAATCCTTTACAGGTGAAAGGATTTTTCCTCTGGCCAGGAGGGATTTTAAAGGCGTTTACCTTCCGTTTATATTTATGACAGGGGGTCACAGTATGGCCACCCTTATTCTGTGCTTCCTTCAGAGCTGGGTGACTGGAGAGCGGTGGCTGCTGGCTACTTTTGCGCTGCTGCCTTCAGAGCTGGGCCCTTGGCCAGCAACCACCACTCTCCGACCACCCAGCTCTGAAGGCAGCAGTGCCGAAGTAAGGGTGGCAATACCATACCATACCATGCCATCCTTACTTCTGCATGGCAGCTGGTGGAAGCTCTGCCTTCAGAACTGGGTGCCCGGCCAGAAGCCAACCTTCCTACAATAACCTTTTGACTGCCCCACAGTCCTCTTGGGTCAGGACCCCTACAATTACAACATCATGAAATTTCAGATTTAAATAGATGAAATCATGAAATTTACAATTTTAAAAGTCCTATGAACATGAAATTGACCGTGATTTTGGTAGGACCCTGAACATAATAGAACAAGAAAGCAGGGGAAGACAACATGATTTAGTGGATTGCACGACATCCTGGGCATGAGACTAGGTTTATATTCCCAGTTTTGCTGTTGACCTGCTGAATGATCTTAGGGAAGTCATTTCCCCTTTGTTCCTCTTTCCAGCCTTTGCCTCTCGTGTCTATTGAGACTGCAAGTTCTTTGGGCAGGACCTGTCCTTCAGGGCTGGTCTACGCTAGAAAATTAGATTGATCCACCTATGTCACTCAAAGGTGAAAAAAATCCACACCCCAGAGCCACGTAGTTAAGCTGACCTAAGTCCCTATGTAGACAGTGCTAGGTCAATAAAGAATTTGTCTGTCAACCTAGCTACTGCCTCTCAGGGAGGTGTATTTACTACAGCGATGGGAGAGCCCCTTTCATTGCTGTAGTGTCTACAGTTATGTGCTATAGCAGCACAGCTGCATCTCCACTGCAGCATTTTAAGTGTAGGCATAGCCTTACTGTGTGTGTGTGTGTGTGTGTGTGTGTGTGTTCGGCACATAGCCTTAATCTCAGTGAAGGCCTCTAGGTGGTACTGTAACACAAATAATAATAAAAAGAAAAGGAGTACTTGTGGCACCTTAGAGACTAACAAATTTATTAGAGCATAAGCTTTCGTGAGCTACAGCTCACTTCATCGAAATGCATCCGATGAAGTGAGCTGTAGCTCACGAAAGCTTATGCTCTAATAAATTTGTTAGTCTCTAAGGTGCCACAAGTACTCTTTTTCTTTTTGCGAATACAGACTAACACGGCTGCTACTCTGAAACAAATAATAATAAGTTGTCTCCATCTAAACAGTGCTGGTAGAATCACACTTATCTGATTCCCATGAGTTCTTGGCACCGTGTTACCAAGGAGATAGAAACAAACGGGAGTTCCGAGAAGAGCAAGCAAAATGAGCAGAGGGGCTGGAAATGCTGATTTATACACAAAGGCTAAAAGAGTCAAGAATGTCTAGCTTGGCAGCAATACTGCTTTGGCAGGGAGATGGTCCAGGCTGCATTTATTTTCTATTTGCTGCTTGCCTGAAACAGCACCAGGGCTTCCCCAGCTGGTTTCACTTCTGTCACATCACACGAAGTGCTCCCAGCCCTGTGAGGTGGATTAGGGTTTAGAGTCCAACAAGGGAAATCAGCAAGGCTCTTTGGACACAGACAGGGAATGCAGACTCAGACAGAACTTGGGATGGCTCTGGGGGGAAGGCAGTTCTGTTTAGAGGGTTGGAGACTCAGCTTAAAGGTGGAAAGGGTGATACCAAGAAAGGATGGGGTGGGGGAAAAGATTTTTGGGTGGGTGGGTGATTAATTACTACAGAGCCTTGGCTGGCTTTTCAATGGGGTAAATGAGAGTAGTGCCACTGGCTTCAGTGGAGCCAGAGTGATTTATTTCAGCTGAGGATCTGGCCCCCAGACTTCATTGGAGTATGCTGATTTGCACCAGCTGCTGATCTTGCCCCATAGTCTCAACTCTTGTGAGATGGTTTCATCTGAGTAACAGACTCATTTTGATTTGTGTGTGTTCACTGTTGCTTCTGGGGGAGGAGCGTGGGGGGAAGCTGTGTTCAACCCACCAGTGCTACCTAAATAATACCCACCTCCAAGCTTTGTTAGAAATAAAGGGCTGGGTGCATTGTTCAAAAGCTCCTGAGACACATGGAGCCTGAGGGCTTGTCTACACTACAAAATTAAGTCGACTTTATCTAATTCAACCTCGAGCCTCTGAATTAAGTCGATTGTGCATGGCCACACCATGCTTATTGTCTCCATGGAGTGCGTCCTCACTAGCAGTGCCTGCAGGGATGCACAAAGCAGTGCATCGTGGGTAGCTATCCCAAAGTGCAACTTGCTGCAGTGTGTTTTGGTAAGTATGTGCAATGTGTCATGGGACAAAAACATTGTTGCAGGGGAGAATGGGAACATTGCGTCGGCATCCCATGATGCACTGTGCTCAACAGTAAACAACCCTGTGGTTTTCGTGCCTTAAAACAGCCATGCGTATGCCATAATCCCAGAAGCATGGAGCCTGCTCAGCTGTGCACTCTTGCTGTAAGCATCTCAAACACCTTGTGCCTTCTCCTGCAGTATTTCCAGAGCAGAAGTAGGGGCCACCATGCAGGACATAGCGATGTCCTGCAAGCAGCCCTGCTGCAACCCATTGAAAAAACAATCCACATTTGCTCCTGGCAGACACAGAGCAGCTGCACTCTGTTGAGCACCGTTTCTGGTACCATGAAAGAACCACTACCTGGTGGGACCGCATTGTTTTGCAGGTATGTGATGACAAGCAGCGGCTGCAGAACTTTTGAATGTGGAAGGCCACCTTCCAGGAACTTTGTGCAGAGCTTTCCCCTGCCTTGCAGTTCAGCAACACAAAAATGAGAGCTGCTCTGACAGTGGAGAAGTGAGTGGAAATCGCTATTTGGAAGCTTGCAATGCCAGATAGTTACGGTCAGTGGGGAATCAATTTGGAGGAGTTTCAGAGTAGCAGCCGTGTTAGTCTGTATCTGCAAAAAGAAAAGGAATACTTGTGGCACCTTAGAGACTAACAAATTTATTTGAGCATAAGCTTTCTTGAGCTACAGTTCACTTCATCAGATGCATTCAGTGGAAAATACAGTGGGGAGATTTATATACACAGAGATCATGAAACAATGGGGGTTACCATACACACTGTAACAAGAGTGATCAGGTAAGGTGAGCTATTACCAGCAGGAGGGGGGAGGAAAAAACCTTTTGTAGTGATAATCAAGGTGGGCCATTTCCAGCAGTTGACAAGAACGTCTGAGAAACAGAGGGGAGGGGAGGGGGGGAGCAGGGGCAGGGGAATAAACATGGGGAAATAGTTTTACTTTGTGTAATGACTCATCCACTCCCAGTCTTTTATTCACGCCTAAGTTAATTGTATCCAGTTTGCAAATTAATTCCAATTCAGCAGTCTCTCGTTGGAGTCTGTTTTTGAAGTTTGCTTGTTGAAGAATTGCCACTTTTAGGTCTGTAATCGAGTGACCAAAGAGATTGAAGTCTTCTCCGACTGGTTTTTGAATGTTATAATTCTTGACGTCTGATTTGTGTCCATTTATTCTTTTACATAGAGACTGTCCAGTTTGGCCAATGTACATGGCAGAGGGGCATTGCTGGCACATGATGGCATATATCACATTGGTAGATGTGCAGGTGAATGAGCCTCTGATAGTGTGGCTGATGTGATTAGGCCCTATGATGGTGTCCCCTGAATAGATATGTGGACAGAGTTGGCAACAGGCTTTGTTGCAAGGATAGGTTCCTGGGTTAGTGGTTCTGTTGTGTGGTTGCTGGTGAGTATTTGCTTCAGGTTGGGGGGCTGTCCATAAGCAAGGACTGGCCTGTCTCCCAAGATCTGTGAGAGTGATGGGTCATCCTTCAGAATAGGTTGTAGATCCTTGATGATGCGTTGGAGAGGTTTTATTTGGGGGCTGAAGGTGATGGCTACTGGTGTTCTGTTATTTTCTTTGTTGGGCCTGTCCTGTAGTAGGTAACTTCTAGGTCCCACTGTATTTTCCACTGAATGCATCCGATGAAGTGAGCTGTAGCTCATGAAAGCTTATGCTCAAATAAATTTGTTAGTCTCTAAGGTGCCACAAGTACTCCTTTTAATTTGGAGGAGGTAAATCAACTGTGAGAGCTGCTGTGCTCCAAGTGTGCCGGGCCATTAATTGGCTTATGCTATGAAGGGTAGTGAGTCTGGGAAATGTGCGGGACATAGTGGATGGCTTTGCTGCAATGGAATTCCCTAATTGCGGTGGGGTGATAGGTGGCTTGTATATCCCCATCTTGGCACCAGACCACCTTGCCAAAGAGTACATAAACTGAAAGGAATAATTTTCAATGGTGTTGCAAGTACTGGTGGATCACGGGGCATGTCATCAACATCAACATAGGATGGTCGAGAAAGGTTCATGACACATGTATCTTTAGGAACTCAGGTCTGTTCAAAAAGCTGCAATCCGGGACTTTCTTTCCAGACTCCAAAATTAACATTGATGACATTGAGATGCCTATAGTTATCCTGGGGGATCCAGCCTACCCCTTGGTCCCATGGCTCATGAAGCCATACACTGGTCATCTGCACAGCAGTAAGGAACGGTTCAGCTATAGGCTCAACAAGTGCAGAATGGTGGTTGAATGTGCCTTTGGTCATTAAAAGGGTGCTGGAGAAGTTTACTAACAAGGTTGGACCTTAGTGAAGAGAACATCCCCATGGTTATAGTGGCCTGCTGTGTGCTCCATAATATCTGTGAAAAAAAGAGTGAAAATTTTCCACGGGGTGGGCATTTGAGACAGAACACATGGTAGCCATTTTTGAGCACCCAGACACCAGGGCAATAAGAAGAGCACAGTAAGCAGCGCTACATATCCGTGAGGCTTTGAAAAGCCATTTCAATTATGAGTCACAGTAATGTGAGCTGCTTGTCTGCACTGTGCTTTCCCAAACCTTCACCTGCCTTGTATCACTGTCTCTGTAAAGCCAACCCCCTGCCCAAGCCCACTGCTTCCACTCAGTAAAGAATATTTATCTCTCGAATCCATTTACTTTATATAACAAACATAAGTAAAGAGGGAAACAGAAAATAAAAAGGTAACCTTGGGGAAAAGGGGTTGTAAAGTTGGAATGGGAGAAACATTTTCAGCTGTGTAACATAACATCGCATTCTGGACCATCAAAGGTCTGTGAATGAGTGCATTCTGTTCCTTGTACCCTCCCCACCCTGAGTTAAGTGAAAGGGATAATGGACTTTTCACCCACACCTCATGGAATGCTTGGGGGAGGGTGATTCTGTGCCAGGCGATGCTGGCTGGCTGACCACCAGGGGCTGCAGAGGGACTCTACCCTCCTGCTTCTCTTCCTGCAGTTCAACCAGATGCCTCAACATGTCTGCTTGGTTCCTCATAATCTGAAGCATCTCATCCTGCGCCGCACGCTCTTGCTCATTGGAAGCTTTCCTGCTCTCCATGTCCATGTCTAAAGTGAAATCCTCCACGCTGTCAGCTCTGTGTCAGCTGTCCTGGAGGCATTCATTATCTCAGTGAACATGTCCTCCTGTGTTCTCTTTCTCCTCTTTCTAATCACCGAAAGTCTGCTTTCAGGTGTTGAGGACTCGCTAAAGGAAACCTTTCCAGCTATCAGTCATGGGAAAAAATAAAGGAGCCATTGTACATGAATAAAATGTTTTCATAGCAAGGCCATTTTCATTTTAAAAAAAAAAAGAAACCCGTATTACAGTGGATGCAAGCCATAACATAATCAGAATCCGTAACTGTTCCCTGTGCCATTTTCTTGCTCCAGCCATGGTGAGTAGCACCCCCTCACCTCCTTGGATCGAGGGTGACCACACTTTTAATTAAGTTTATGGCAGACTCATGTTGGGAGAAGAGGTAGCTAGCCGAACAATGGCTCTTCCCCATAGCACCACAGGAAGCTGTTTACGAATGGGGCGGGGGGGGGAACGTTTTCTCTCCCAAATTGCGGAATCTCTCATGCAGGGCTCCAGTCCCCTATCAGCCACTTTAAATACTTGCCAACCCAGGCCGAGCACAGTAAAGGCACATTAGCGGCCGTGTGGTTTGGCGATCTGGAATGTGAGAGGGTGGGGTGGGTCTACATGCCCTTTTTTTCCATGTAAGAGCACTTTTAATGAGCACTTCCCACATTTCCCCTAGGCAAGCCTATGTGATATCAGTCTCCTGAGGATAACAGAGGCAGAAAGGAAGGAGATGCTGCAAACATCTGGGTATAGACCCGGTCCTTACGCTGCTATGCTGGGTACCGCAATGATGCCAGCAGAATTAAATTAGGAGTTGCGTGGGAAAGTGTCCTACCATGGTGGAAGAAATAAGACTGCCCTGCCCAGAAACCTTCTGCAAAGGATTGCAGAGTACCTCCATGAGAGGTTCCTAGAGAGATCTATGGAGGAGTCCTGGACTATCCCAGTCCACATAAACAGTCTTTTCCGGGACCCACCCTCTGCATAGCTGGAGCAGCCTCTTTGCACCTGGCTTTTTCTTCACAGTAAACATGCAATACAACCGAATGAGTGTGCCCGCTAAAGTTTAACTGGACTTTGATTGTAACTGTATATTCACCAGAGGTGCCTTCCCCGGCATCACGGTCAGCCACCATGATGTCCTGCGACCCACAGGGCTCCAGGGTTAAAAATATTTCCTGGTTCTCAGGGAAAATGGATCCACCGTTCGACTATCTCTCATTCTCCTCCTCCTCCTCTTCTTCTTCATCCACCATATCGTCCTCCTTGTTGTCCCTAGACTCACACACCTGTGAGGTGTCCATGTTCCTTGTGGGGGTGCTGGTAGGGTCACCCCCGATAATCACATGTAGCTCGTTGTAGAACCAGCATGTGTGGGGTTCAGCACCAGAATGACTGTTCGCCTGTGTTGCCTTACTTGGCAAAGTTATTTTATTTTCACAGGGCTCTACTGTTTGTCCCTCAAGTAGCCCTTCTCCCCCATTCCACAAGCGATCTTTGCATAGATGTCAGTGTTTCTTCTGCTGGATCGGAGCTCTGCCTCCAAAGACTCTTCTCCCCACACAGCGATGAGATCCACCACCTCCTGTACAGACCAGACTGGAGCAAGTTTGGGGCGTATAGTCTCCATGATTAGCTGTGCTCAAGCTGGCATGCTCCAAATGCTGATCAAACAGGAAATGGAAAATCAAAAATTCCCGGGGCTTTAGCAGGGGAGGGGCTGTTTGCTGTGTACCTGGCTGCAGTGCAGCAGAGATGAGAATGATTTCCGGAACGGCCACAGATGAGCGTTGTGGGATTAGGTCCTGCTTTGAGCAGGGGGTTGGACTAGATGACCTCCTGAGGTCCCTTCCAACCCTGATATTCTATGATTCTATGATTCTATGACACCACCTGGAGGCCAAGTAAGTCCAATTACACAACACTGAGTCTGCACTACCTTGCAGTCGATCCATGAAAATCGAATTAAGCGCTACGCCTCTCACAGAGGTAGATTACAGAAGTCAACATTAGAGGTGACTTAGGTCAGCGTAAAAGACCTGGTAGTGTAGACACATACATTAACAGGTCAACTTAAGACAGCTTCCTTCGATCTAACTTTTTAGTGTGGACCAGGCCTAAGTTGCCCTGACTTTCAATGAGGCCCAGATCTCAAAGGTATTTAGGTGCCTAATTCCTATTGGAATCTAGGTCTGCGTCACTTTTGAAAATGGGATTTACACTTCAAAGCAATTTTGAAAAATTTACTATAGATCCGCAGCTGGAGTAAACGGGCCCAGCTCCTTTGACTGCAATGGCATGACACTCATTGACACCAGCAGTGGATCTGGCACTAATTCTGCCATGCACCATTTGCATTGTTCTTTTTCCAAACTTGTCTGGGGTTTGCTTCCACCCATACTTTGCTCAAAGCCAGACAATCTATTACAGGTGCATTCACAGGAGAGAGAGTAGTAGTTAGATTTGTAAGTGAAATTAGGGCATAAGGTTGCATTTTAAAATTGTTCTATCTTCTCTCCTCCATGTATCTCTAACTTTTATGTGGAATCCCGACCCTCCCTTTAGAATTCTGGATGTGGTTCAGGAGGAAATCTCAAGGTCAAATGATGTGACCCTCTGAAAAATATTCTTCTCACATTAGTCCTTGGGAATTATTTACTCTGCTCTGAAGGAAATTTTACTTTTAATATATTTATAAGACCTTTTCATTCCTTCTCCATGTGTGGCCAGGCCTTTTCATAATGGAGAAGGAAGGCCAGGAAAAGAAAAGAATGGAAGACGTGTTGTGATCGGCACAATCAATATGAGGGTTGCAGGATCGATCGATCGAGGTGATCAGATCTTTTCACATGGCTCTTTTGCACTCGCTACGAGCTAGATTGTGACTCTGACTTTGTCTGCGCACCAGTGTGTGGGCTACTCAGACCCTGGGTCCAAGCAGAGAGAAGTAAGCAGGGATACCTAGGCCCAAATTCTCAACTGCCTTTGATTTTGGTGGGACTCAAGCACCTAAATACCTTTGAGGATCTAGGCCCTACTTCCTTGGAGCAAGTGGGCAGGGAATGGCTGGAGCCTTGGCTCCATACAGCTTCCCCATCTCTTTCTCCCTGGCTAGAGGAGCTGAGCCATTGTGCGATGGGGCTGTTGCTATTGCAGGACAGCAGTCTCTATCCCCAGCCATGGAAGCACAGAGGAAACCGGAGGAACTGTGACTTAGGGCAGAAAAAGAACCTTTTTCTTTCTGAGGCCCTCCCAACATGCTATAAGAACTCCATGGCTCACCTGTGCTATAACAACTGGTTTTCTGCATATGAAAGCCAGGGCTGGCGTTAGGGGACAGCAAGCAGGGCCTCATGCCACAGGGGCCCCAGCAAAGCTAAGTTGCTCAGGCTTTGGCTTCAGCCCCAGGTGGCAGGGCTCAGGGCCCCAGGCTTCAGCCCCATGTGGTGGGGCTTCCGCTTTCTGCCCTGGGCCCCAGCGAGTCTAATGCTGGCCATGCTTGGAGCACCCCCTGAAACCTGCTCACGGCCCCCTGGGGGGCCCCTGGTTGAGAACCACTGACTTAGGGTGCCTCTCAGACACAGTGTCTCCTGTGGCTATTGCAAGGACATGACACATTAAAGTCCATCCGTTGTTTAGGACTGTGCTTAAAGTCACAGTCTAGCCTAGGGTTTGGAATTGAGAAGGGTGTTGCACATTCCTTCACCTGCTTACCAGGTTTAGTGAACCTAGCCACTGTCTGAGAGAAGACGGAGCAGGTAGGATCCAGTTCAAGTAACACACGTCTCACTGCAAGCACTGTGCTTGTGAGAGCCTTTTGGAATGATCTCTTCTCAATGTATGAAAATGGTATTTTCCTGCTGTGTGCAGCAACACAAATGATTCCGAATGAATAATATAGCTGAAGGATTTTCCCCTATTTTTCTCTTTGCAAATTGCTCACAAACAGATTGAATGCCTTCCAGGATTTTGCATTCTCTGTGAAGATTTTTTTGCAAATCATTTCAGCAAACACTTCTCACAATTCATACTGTAATGTAGGGAATTAGCTCTGTGAATTTGCACCCTGGGCAGCAACCTTTGAATTTGAGATGCTCTGTTCAGCTGTAATCATCACAATGTGTACTGTGTTTGTTAGTTATGTGCCGTAAGCCATCCAGTCAGAGAACAGAACCACCACCACGGGTACAACCAAGAAAAAAAGTGGCAGGGGACCAAGGGAGTAATTTTTTTAACTGAAAGCTGGGGAGGATAAGGAGCTGGTTCCACAGGGAAGCTCAATTCCACCATCTGTGGCATTTAGAGCAGGTCGGGTGTGCATGTGTGATTGTATGTGTGTATGCATGCAGAAAGCTCTCTGTTCCCCGTCCCTGTCTAAGTACTCTGTCCTTAGGTCTCCCAGCACTGCAGTACAAAGGCCATTTGAGTTCCCACTGCAGCAGTGCACATCTACACTGCAAGGTAAGCCCATACTTGAGCCAGGGCTCAAGTCTAACCCCCAGCTTGAGTCTACGTGGCAATTGCGCTGACCCAGGGCATCGACCAAGGGTCCCAGGACCCTGCAGTTAAGCCAGGATCCAGGGTCCAAGCCCTATTGCTTTGCAGTGGAGATGCAGCCCTGCTAAACTTGGGTCCGAGGAGTCAGCTGGAGGTATCTCACAGTTCCATGGGACAATTTCCTTCCTCCTCTCTATCCCAACAATCTGCAATCCACTCTAGTGAAAACGGAAGGTGCCCCCCACCTTGCAAACAGCAGCATCTCAGGTCAGCCTTAACCCCTTCTCTTCTGATCACCAATCTGCAAGTGCACTGTCAGAGAGCCTCCTAGGTTTGCAAAGTGAGCTGCTTCTTGGTAATGTGGAGGGTGAGCAATACACTTTTCCTATGGTACACCAAGGTCCTAAGGCTAGAATGGCCACATTGCTGGATGGGAGGGGGGGTGCTAGGGACTCTGGGATATGGTTATTTTGAGTCAAGTCTGTGCACTGCAGTGTGGATGCCAGAGCCCTAGGTTCAAGCACAGGTTACAAAAGTCTTAACAAGGGGTTAAAATATAATCTCGGTGCTCAAACCCAAGGTCCCCAAACACAGGTCAGCTGACTCAAGTCCCATTAACCCTGAGATTACATTGCAGTATAGACATACCCTCAGTGCAGAATTGTGGATAAATGGCACTACTGAGCCCAGAGCTTTGCATTTTCTTTCACTCTCTCATACACTTCGAACAACATCCTCCCTCTTGTCCTCCAAATTCTTCTGTCTCTTTCTTTATTCCATGACCCTTCGACACTATCTCCTTGCTGTCCAATGTCTTAAATGTTTCTCCATGTTTTGTTTCTTCTGCTTTAGATTGTCACATACGCAGGGCATGAACCTCACTTTATGGGGTCTATAACGTCCCCAGGGAGGCATTATGAAATAATGAATGACCTCTGTCCTAAACTTGGATAACTAGATGGCATTTTTTGTCACTGGTGCTATCTTTCCTCTCCAGCTCGCTACAAAGGACCACCCCTTCCTCCTGGATCAGGATCCAGTCACCGTGATTCATGGATTTCCCACCTCTGGGCTGAAACTTGATGGGAAAACTACAAATAGGTTCCCACTAGGATAAGATGCAGCAGCTCACCTCCACCATGGGTCACATCAAACCCATGTCCTAATTCTACCACTGGCTCAAGAGCAAACCATTCCTCCAGTTCCTGTGCGTTGCTTTGAGTTATTAATCTCTGGGCTGAATGTGAGCACGAGAGATGTTAACCAGAAAGGTTTGCAGGCTGAATGCAAAATGTGAGTGGTCTGTGTCAGTTACTATTGTGTCACATTGCGTAATTCCAGAACGAGAGAGACAAGCCCAGAGAAGGAGCAGTGCTACTGCTGGGGAACACACTCCATATGGGGTAAATAAGGAGACAGCTGGGAATTCCCTGGAACCAAATAGAGTGGTTCTGGTGGCATCACTGATTACAATGGTGAGTAGTCTTTCAGAACAGTGGTTTGTTCAAAACCTGTTTCCAACTGACCTGGCATTCATTTCCAAGGCAACAACAGACGGCAGCAGACAGATGGCTCAGTAATTTTAGAGCCTCTCCAGAGAAAGGAAGAGTCACTTCAGTGTAGACTGACACTTTCCTGGCACTAGGACTGAATAGGATCTTAACATCTGTATTAACTGGAAATACTTCTAAGAAGGTGCGTTGCAGACATGTTATTCCTAGTTATTTTTGTTTAATTATTACAGGGCACAGACCCAAGCTACCTCGAGGCAAACCAAACTCATGGTGCACAAGGTTTTTACCAGTTTGGGCCAGTATTTCAGGACTGTAGCCTTATATTGCATGTGATCTTGGGCAAATCACTTAATCTTGCTCTTTTGCTAAGTTTCCTATATGTATGTACAGCACCAGGGGACCCTAAAAGCAGTTGGAACCTCTACCCACTTCTGTAATAAATATCCTAGTAGGAAGGCAGGGCTGCATGCTTGGTGCTGAAGACTGGGTGAACCCAAGGGTAGAGAATCCTTTTGTTAAGTGTGTTTCACTGGTTTGGATTAGGCTGGTACAGCTTGGCAGCTGTTTTATTTCTGCTGAATCCACCCCCAATCATATTGGCCCTTTGGATTCTCTTTGGGTGGACTTTTTCCAATGTGCGTGCGCTCTCTCTCTCTCTCTCTCTCGCTCTCGCTCTCCATTTTTCTTTATTGCTGCAGTGCTTTTAAAGAAAACAAAACTGAAAGGAACAAAAAATGTGGGCTGGTATCTCCATTTCCTGGTATCACCTGTGAATCCCAGCAGATGTTAAAACCCCTCAGTAAAATGCTGCTTTGTCTTAGCCAGAAGCAACTGTTCATTACCAAAGCCAGAGTACAGCCATTCTCCACTCATTCTGTCCCCCAAAGCTTGCAAGTACCCCTCTTATCTTCTAAGATGACAACAGACCATGATAAAAATGAATCAAAAGGATCTCTCTGATATTTCCTCTTTGCTTTGGCCATTTACATGTACGTTAAGCAGGCTAAGGAGACGGTTGGCTTATGGTGCAACATGTGGTCCCTTTGGGGCAAGATGAAGAGATGGCATGAGAATCGATGTTTATGGGTTAGATTCTCCTCCCACTTGCACGGGGGTAAATCAGGAGTCACGTCAGTGGTGCTACACCAGAGTGAAACTGGTGTGATCCAATTCCCTCTTCATCCAAACCCATAATAACTAAACAAGCTGTCCACTGGGGGATTGAGTGTAGCTGTCTCTCCTGTATCGCCTCACTGACATGATGGATGAAACATACTTGGCCAAGTTAGAAGTGCAGATGTCAAAAAAAGGGTGTTAATTTAGCTCGTGTGTGTAATCTGTCTTGGCTGTCAAAAGGTGACGTCCTTGCCCTTTCAGCCAGTGCAGCACATTTATGTCCATAGCGTATATGACAAAATTCAGCAGATTCTGTCCTTGACTGACATCAGTGGGTCTACTCATGTCCTTAAAGTTAAGCACATGCTTAAGTTCCCTGCTGCATCAGGTCCTCTGCTATCAGTGTTACTGTGCAATAAGACAGCAGAGGGGAGAGCCCTGTTCTTTGAAATCAGCTAGTCATCCTGGCTCTTATGCAGTCCTTTTAAGAGTTGATGTAGCATGCGTCTTCCAGCTTCCCCTCTCTGCTGTGTCTCTCCAGGGTCCCCTTCAACCTGATATTTTGTCCTGCTCGCTAGAGCTCTGCCAGGGGAGAAAGCAGAGTTGGAAACAAACTCTGCTTTCCTCACAACAAAGGGATTCCTGAGAAGGAGCAGGGCAGCTAAAGCATTAACCCGTGGGAATATGTACCGTGGTGGGTAACTCTCCGGCCTGAAAAGTGCTAGCAAAGCTGTGTGTTTTTCACAATCACACTGTTTTTCACTGGAAGAAAAGCCAGCTTTTGCTTTGGAAGATTTGCAGTGTCGGAGCGTTGCAGGTCAAGAGACAAGAAACGGGAAAGCTGAGATCATTTGTAGCTTTGCCACGAGCCCTGAGTTAAGGGGCAGGTGTGCTGCCCCAGGTGCCACCAGGGACTCAGAGCGTCACAGCCGGGGCACTACTTCCCCTCTTTTGGGGGGCTAGGGGGGCTGGTTGGGGGATAAAGTGTCAGTGCTAGAGCTGGGGGCTGGCCCTTTGAGAGGAGCTGCGCTCAGCCTCACTTGTGCGTAGTTATCTGCTTCCCAGGCTATGAGGTTGAGTTTGGAGTTGGGGCAGTGGTTGGTCAGGTGATCAGGCCTCATGCTTCTTATGAGAGGCAGCTGCTCAGGCAGTTAAAAGAAGGAGACAAAACTGCAGGGAGGTATTGGTAGGATATCTAGGGTCAGAGGGGTAGGCCTAAGTGGATACGTTAAAGGCAGGGGAACAGCAATAAAACCCATGCGAGAGTTAGGAGCCTGCTGGGACCAGACTGAGTGCTGAGGCGTTTCTCTCCTGTGTGGAAGGGTTTCCTTGCACTGGGATTGAGGGGGACTGCTCTCCAGCAGGCAGAAAGGCAGCTCTATGCTGTTTCCATTCTGACAAACCCCAGTTCTGCTGGCCACTGCAGATGTAGCTACAGTATTAATTACTGGAGCGATCATGGGGATGTCAGATGAAATGGAACCATCTTGTAGTAGTAAAACAAAGGCAGGCTCAGAGGTGGCATTAGGCTGTCCGAGTGAGTGTGTAAAAAGAAAAGGAGTACTGGTGGCACCTTAGAGACTAACAAATTTATTAGAGCATAAGCTTTCGTGAGCTACAGCTCACTTCATCGGATGCATTTGGTGGAAAAAACAGAGGAGAGATTTATATACACACACACAGAGAACATGAAACAATGGGTTTATCATACACACTGTAAGGAGAGTGATCACTTAAGATAAGCCATCACCAGCAGCAGGGGGGTGGAAAGGAGGAAAACCTTTCATGGTGACAAGCAAGGTAGGCTAATTCCAGCAGTTAACAAGAATATCAGAGGAACAGTGGGGGGTGGGGTGGGAGGGAGAAATACCATGGGGAAATAGTTTTACTTTGTGTAATGACTCATCCATTCCCAGTCTCTATTCAAGCCTAAGTTAATTGTATCCAGTTTGCAAATTAATTCCAATTCAGCAGTCTCTCGTTGGAGTCTGTTTTTGAAGCTTTTTTGTTGAAGTATAGCCACTCTAAGGTCTGTGATCGAGTGACCAGAGAGATTGAAGTGTTCTCCAACTGGTTTTTGAATGTTATAATTCTTGACGTCTGATTTGTGTCCATTCATTCTTTTACGTAGAGACTGTCCAGTTTCGCCAATGTACATGGCAGAGGGGCATTGCTGGCACATGATGGCATATATCACATTGGTAGATGCGCAGGTGAACGAGCCTCTGATAGTGTGGCTGATGTGATTAGGCCCTATGATGGTATCCCCTGAATAGATATGTGGACAGAGTTGGCAACTGGCTTTGTTGCAAGGATAGGTTCCTGGGTTAGTGGTTCTGTTGTGTGGTGTGTGGTTGCTGGTGAGTATTTGCTTCAGATTGGGGGGCTGTCTGTAAGCAAGGACTGGTCTGTCTCCCAAGATCTGTGAGAGTGATGGCTCGTCCTTCAGGATAGGTTGTAGATCCTTGATGATGCGTTGGAGAGGTTTTAGTTGGGGGCTGAAGGTGATGGCTAGTGGCGTTCTGTTGTTTTCTTTGTTGGGCCTGTCCTGTAGTAGGTGACTTCTGGGTACTCTTCTGGCTCTGTCAATCTGTTTCTTCACTTCAGCAGGTGGGTATTGTAGTTGTAGGAATGCATGATAGAGATCTTGTAGGTGTTTGTCTCTGTCTGAGGGGTTGGAGCAAATGCGGTTATATCGTAGCGCTTGGCTGTAGACAATGGATCGAGTGGTATGATCTGGATGAAAGCTAGAGGCATGTAGGTAGGAATAGCGGTCAGTAGGTTTCCGATATAGGGTGGTGTTTATGTGACCATCGCTTATTAGCACCGTAGTGTCCAGGAAGTGGATCTCTTGTGTGGACTGGTCCAGGCTGAGGTTGATGGTGGGATGGAAATTGTTGAAATCATGGTGGAATTCCTCAAGAGCTTCTTTTCCATGGGTCCAGATGATGAAGATGTCATCAATGTAGCGCAAGTAGAGTAGGGGCATTGGGGGACGAGAGCTGAGGAAGCGTTGTTCTAAGTCAGCCATAAAAATGTTGGCATACTGTGGGGCCATGCGGGTACCCATCGCAGTGCCGCTGATTTGAAGGTATACATTGTCACCAAATGTGAAATAGTTATGGGTCAGGACAAAGTCACAAAGTTCTGCCACCAGGTTAGCCGTGACAGTATCGGGGATACTGTTCCTGACGGCTCGTAGTCCATCTTTGTGTGGAATGTTGGTGTAGAGGGCTTCTACATCCATAGTGGCTAGGATGGTGTTTTTAGGAAGATCACCAATGGACTGTAGTTTCCTCAGGAAATCGGTGGTGTCTCGAAGATAGCTGGGAGTCCTGGTAACGAAGGGCCTGAGAAGGGAGTCTACATAGCCAGACAATCCTGCTGTCAGGGTGCCAATGTCTGAGATGATGGGGCGTCCAGGATTTCCAGGTTTATGGATCTTGGGTAGCAGATAGAATACCCCAGGTCGGGGCTCCAGGGGTGTGTCTGTGCGGATTTGTTCTTGTGCTTTTTCAGGGAGTTTCTTGAGCAAATGCTGTAGTTTCTTTTGGTAACTCTCAGTGGGATCAGAGGGTAATGGCTTGTAGAAAGTGGTGTTGGAGAGCTGCCTAGTAGCCTCTTGTTCATACTCCGACCTATTCATGATGACGACAGCACCTCCTTTGTCAGCCTTTTTGATTATGATGTCAGAGTTGTTTCTGAGGCTGTGGATGGCACTGTGTTCTGCATGGCTGAGGTTATGGGGTAAGCGATGCTGCTTTTCCACAATTTCAGCTCGTGCACGTCGGCGGAAGCAGTCTATGTAGAAATCCAGGCTGCTGTTTCGACCTTCAGGAGGAGTCCACCCAGAATCCTTCTTTTTGTAGTGTTGGCAGGAAGGTCTCTGTGGGTTAATATGTTGGTCAGAGGTGTGTTGGAAATATTCCTTGAGTCTGAGACGTCGAAAATAGGATTCTAGGTCACCACAGAACTGTATCATGTTCGTGGGGGTGGAGGGGCAAAAGGAGAGGCCCCGAGATAGGACAGATTCTTCCGCTGGGCTAAGAGTATAGTTGGATAGATTAACAATATTGCTGGGTGGGTTACGGGAACCATTGTTGTGGCCCCTTGTGGCATACAGTAGTTTAGATAGCTTAGTGTCCTTTTTCTTTTGTAGAGAAGCAAAGTGTGTTTTGTAAATGGCTTGTCTAGTTTTTGTAAAGTCCAGCCACGAGGAAGTTTGTGTGGAAGGTTGGTTCTTTATGAGAGTATCCAGTTTTGAGAGCTCATTCTTAATCTTTCCCTCTTTGCTGTAGAGGATGTTGATCAGGTGGTTCCGCAGTTTCTTTGAGAGTGTGTGGCACAAGCTGTCAGCATAGTCTGTGTGGTATGTAGATTGTAATGGATTTTTTACCTTCAGTCCTTTCGGTATGATGTCTATCTGTTTGCATTTGGAGAGGAAGATGATGTCTGTCTGTATCTGTGCGAGTTTTTTCATGAAGTTGACAGATTTCCACTCTATACGGCTAAATTCAGTGCCTTGCATAATCACAGGTTTCAGAGTAGCAGCCGTGTTAGTCTGTATTCGCAAAAAGAAAAGGAGTACTGGTGGCACCTTAGAGACTAACAAATTTATTAGAGCATAAGCTTTCGTGAGCTACAGCTCACTTCATCGGATGCATTTGGTGGAAAAAACAGAGGGGAGATTTATATACACACACACACAGAGAACATGAAACAATGGGTTTATCATACACACTGTAAGGAGAGTGATCACTTAAGATAAGCCATCACCAGCAGCAGGGGGGGGGAAAGGAGGAAAACCTTTCATGGTGACAAGCAAGGTAGGCTAATTCCAGCAGTTAACAAGAATATCAGAGGAACAGTGGGGGGTGGGGTGGGAGGGAGAAATACCATGGGGAAATAGTTTTACTTTGTGTAATGACTCATCCATTCCCAGTCTCTATTCAAGCCTAAGTTAATTGTATCCAGTTTGCAAATTAATTCCAATTCAGCAGTCTCTCGTTGGAGTCTGTTTTTGAAGCTTTTTTGTTGAAGTATAGCCACTCTAAGGTCTGTGATCGAGTGACCAGAGAGATTGAAGTGTTCTCCAACTGGTTTTTGAATGTTATAATTCTTGACGTCTGATTTGTGTCCATTCATTCTTTTACGTAGAGACTGTCCAGTTTGGCCAATGTACATGGCAGAGGGGCATTGCTGGCACATGATGGCATATATCACATTGGTAGATGCGCAGGTGAACGAGCCTCTGATAGTGTGGCTGAGTGAGTGTGTGTATATTTATATCTAAATTCTCCAAAAAAAGCCGGGGTGCACAATAACTTTTAAAAAGATGTTGATAGAAAGAAAGAAATCAGCTGTAGATAAATAATAAAGTAATTTTCTTATTAAATAAAATACCTTGATTAGCTGCCTCCATGAAATAAGATTCTTACCCAGGGCTCTTCTTTCCTACAAGCTGCCCACATCCGAGGAGTTTAAACAAGACACGTTGACTTGATGAGGGACCATGGCCAGAATTTTGAAAAGGGCTCAGCAGGCCGGCTTTAGGGAAAATGGCACCCTGAGCGAACTTGCATTTTGGTTCCGCTGGCCCCTGTGGGCGTGGCACCTCCTCCCCTGTGCATCCTTCGTCCCGAATACCTGAACCCCCTTCACTCCTACCCCTTGCACCTCTCTCCTGTGCCCCAAACCCTGCACTGTGCCCCCTAACCCCTGCATCCCTTTTCTGCACCCAGGTGGGAAAACTGACCTGGATGCAGTGACGGAGCAGCTGGCATTGCTGCTTTCTTGCCCACTGGACTGCTTCTCCTCTGCCCTGCGCCCCCCTGGGGCAGGAGGGTAGCAAGGAGTGATGTCAGGGCTCCCTTCATCCAGGTCACTTTCCCCACCTGGGCTGTATAAGGAGAGGGCCGCAGAGCAGCCGTTCCTGATGCCTCACAGGACAGCTCAGGTGTGGAAAGTGACCTGGATGCAGGAAGCACTTGGGTGTGTGTGTGTGTGTGTGTGTGTGTTGGGGGGACTGTGTGGGGGAGACTGGGTGTGTGTGAGAGAGGGAAAGTGTGTGTGTGTTGGGGGGTGTGTGTGTGTGGTTTAGTGAGTGTATGAGCACGCTGTCTCTTTAAAAAAAGCACTCAGGATCAGGACCCCGAAGGCTTGTTCAGACCCAAGCAGCTGCCCCCGTACCCAGAGAGGCAACAACGCACACGCTTTCTCCCTGTCCCGTTACCCCAGCTCAGTGGAGACCAGGTACATGGGCAGGGAGGGAGGGGGACACCCCATCATCAGCTTTCCCCCCCATTCCCCTGCACAGCAGACAGGAGGATGCGCCCAGTCTGGAGCAGCATGGCCAGGGGCGGAGGATCGGGGTAGTGGGACAGGAGCAGCAGCGGCTGCACATGGCAGTGGAGCAGGGGGCAGAGGGCCACCCCTGCTCCGGAGGACTCATCTGGCTGGTTGACCAACTTTCCCCCCTGCAGCTCAGGTCCCTCTGCCCTCTCCAGACACTGCTGCTCACCTGCCTGCCACCTCCGTCAGCCCAGCTGGCTCTCTGCAGGTGAGGTGGGAATCAGGCAAACCCTGTGCATGGTGCCCTCTTTGGTGGGCCGCCCTGACCCGATGCGTTAAGCACGTCTGAAGAGCTGATATGCCCCAAGCACTCGGGCAGAGCTTGCTAACAAATAGGCTGTTCCCTAGGTAGGTCTGAGAATGGGGAATAAAACCAGTATTAAGCTATAGTCTTTATGTTGTTCTCCTAACAAACTCTAAATCCTGGAAGGGTTGAAAGTTCTTATTTTATTAGAACCGAACCCAAAACTTTCCTTAACATACACGCAGAACCGGAACACTTTTAGAAGTTTGAAAAAGTCTGGTTTACTTTGTTGGGTTTTCTGTTTTTAAATTCTGTGCCGCTTCCCTGGCCTGGGGGTGGAAACAGTATGATACCAATACTCTCACTCTTATAACACTGCTCTTCAATGCTCAGTGAGCAGATAAGCTCCCATCCTCCACAAGTGTCCAGCAGAGATGGGGCTAACCCACTCTAACCACTGGATCTAACAGCCCTGAATTTTGGAGTTGGCTCAGTCTGCCCAATCCGTTTGCTGGTTTTTAGGGTTTCTCCTGGCACCCATCGGTATGGTATCTGAGCAGTGCCCGGGCTAATTAGACTGGCAAAGTTGCGTCTCTGGTGGATTTCATGGAGTCTTCATCTCTCCTTGGTTTTCTCTGGTGAAAAAGCTTTGCCGTGTAACCTGAAGTTCATTAGACTCCAAGAATGAAATCCAGACCTGGATTTGTTAAATGGCTCCTTTTTGTATCTGTGGAGGTACTAATGTGTCCCCTGTCACTAGTCTTTGACCACCTTCCACATATGCAAAAATAACTTCTCCCTCCCTTTCCAGCCCATAGGAATGACGTATAGGTGTTTCATTTACACTTTGTGTGAACTAATTGAGTGAAGCCACATCAAAGAGATGAGTTCTGCTCCTTAGTTCTGATCAGTGAGGCCTAATATTGTTCTTCTCTCTTGCCGGGGAGAGCTCTAGAGTCTCGGTCAAGCGTGTGTCCATCATTAGTTTTGTGATTCCATTGGAACGGTCATGGTAGGACAGGACAGTGGAGGGGGAGATTTCTCTCTGGGGTAGTTAGGTTCTCCTCCTGGGTGAGCTATAAATACTAGGAAACAGGTTTTGAATTGGGCTCTGTATTAAGAAAGGGGCCAGCGCAGGAAGGGTCACAGGCTCATTGTGACCTGTGTTGCTAAGCAGATGGGCTGCTGCAATTTATAATCTTATCCCTGTATTAGGGACGGGGAATGTAACTGGATGACTTGCTCGTGGGCTGGAAAGCCTGGAGCTAAATCAACCCTGATTACAAGATGAGCCCCACCTCAAGGGAATCAGGTGATTCATTGAGAGAAGCTCGGGAATCAGGTGCTGCGAACAGAAGCAGGTCCAGAGGGCTGACCTCCAGGAGTGGTGGCTGAAGGTGGAGCACTGTTACAGAGAGGACACTGTGCTGGATGTGACTGAAGAACTGGAAGAACTGCTGAATTATGATTTTGGGCTTTATGCTGAGGACTTGTGGAGGATTGTTTGGATTAGTTTGTGATTACGGACTCTGAGCCCTGCGTTAACCTTATTTGATATTAAACCAGCCACAACAGAGACTGTCTGGAGTGCTGAAGGGACCCACAAGGGGCATGGAGCCTGTACAGTGACCTTCTACCAAAGACATTAAGTGACTTGCCTAAGGTCCCCCAGGATGCTGGGAAAAGAACCCAGATCACCTAGTTCTAGAGCCTTAGCCACAGTAACCTCCTGCCTGCTAGCCAGAGGCAGGTTATACCTTTCCCCAATTAAATACTAGGGCCTGTTCCCATCACTCTCCGATAATTAATTAGAGAAATGGAATTTATTCTTTGCAAGAGTTCTTATAGCAACCATCTTCCTCAGCCTGCTGTGTGTTTAGACAACTGTCAGTCTCCCAACTAAAATGATACAAAGCTCACACTGAAGTTTAAAATCCTTACAGAAAATATCGGTTCTAATTTTCCTGTGTGTATGTCTGTTGACTCAACACCCTGCAAGGGAAGCTGACAGCTGCAAGACAATAACAAGTTTCAGCGCTGAATACACCAGTCTTCCAGTTGGTGGGATGGGCCCCATGAAAACAGGACCACTTATCATCCAAAAATGACAGCATACAGGTATATACTATCCCTAGCTCTAACACAGCACCCTTCATCTACAGAGCTCAAAACACCTTCTATAGATGGTGTGTATCGCCACCTCCATTTTACAGAAGGCCGAGTCACAGAGAGGTGAAGTGACCTTCCTGAGGTCACCCAGCACCCTAGCTGGGAATATAAGGGATCTCCTGAGTCGTGCCCTTTCAATCAGCCACCTCTGCCTCTCATAAAGCATCTTTCCAGACTCACTCAGAGCATCACTGAAATGCACCCACCCCGGGGAAGAAGGCAGCAGCTATGTGGTGCACACTCTGTTGTACAGCAGTGGTAGAAAGAGAACTTACTAAAGGATGCTGGGGAAAGCAATGCCTCTTACAAATTCACCTAGTGATCTAATGGTGTAGTTTGTTATGACGAACAAGCAGTGAAAGTCTCCTCAGACAACCCCCTACAGTCAAGCGCATGGTGACCTATCTGCATCAAGAAGATAACAGCCCATGTTAACCCTGGCAGAGCTAGAACTGGTGGCTTTAAGGAGCCTGATTCTCCTACCACTGGTCCTCTGTGTGTCTGAGCCTTTAGTGAGATGAGGTGGGTGAAGGAATATCTTTTATTGCATAGCTTCTGTTGGTGAGAGAGACGAGTCTTCGAGCCACACAGAGCTCTTTTAGTTGCTCCAATAAAAGATATCCCCTCACCCACCTTGTCTCTCTAATGTCATAGAATGTCAGGAAGGGACCTCAGGAGGTCATCTAGTCCAAACCTCTGCTCAAAGCAGGACCAATCCCCAACTAAATCATCCCAGCCAGGGCTTTGTCAAACCTGACCTTAAAAACTTCTAAGGAAGGAGATTCCACCACCTCCCTAGGTAACGCATTCCAGTGCTTCACCACCCTCCTAGTGAAAAAGTTTTTCCTAATATCCAACCTAAACCTCCCCCACTGCAACTTGAGACCATTACTCCTCGTTCTGTCATCTGCTACCACTGAGAACAGTCTAGATCCGTCCTCTTTGGAACCCCCTTTTCAGGTAGTTGAAAGCAGCTATCAAATCCCCCCTCATTCTTCTCTTCCTCAGACTAAACAATCCCAGTTCCCTCAGCCTCTCCTCATAAATCATGTGTTCCAGTCCCCTAATCATGTTTGTTGCCCTCCGCTGGACACTTTCCAATTTTTTCACATCCTTCTTGTAGTGTGGGGCCCAAAACTGGACACAGCACTCCAGATGAGGCCTCACCAATGTCGAATAAAGGGGAACAATCACGTCCCTCGATCTGCTGGCAATGCCCCTACTTATACAGCCCAAAATGCCATTGGCCTTCTTGGCAACAACGGCACACTGTTGACTCATATCCAGCTTCTCGTCTACTGTAACCCCTAAGTCCTTTTCTGCAGAACTGCTGCCGAGCCATTCGGTCCCTAGTCTGTAGCGGTGCATGGGATTCTTCCATCCTAAGTGCAGGACTCTGCACTTGTCCTTGTTGAACCTCATCAGATTTCTTTTGGCCCAATCCTCTAATTTGTCTAGGTCCCTCTGTATCCTATCCCTACTCTCCAGCGTATCTACTTCTCCTCCCAGTTTAATGTCAGCTGCAAACTTGCTGAGGGTGCAAGCCACGCCATCCTCCAGATCATTAATGAAGATATGAACATCCTGGGACCCACCTGACTGCATCAATCTCAGATTTTTAAGTACAGCTTGTGTGCTGGCCAGGAGCTTGATGAAACAAATGGTGCCATCTACTGGAGATGTGACATTATTACTTTTCTCTAATTATTGCATGGATGTAGGCAAAATGAGAAACTCATCACATTAATTGTGTGTGTGAAATGCGTGTTTTTTTGGAGAATGCAATATGGTGGTCAAAAAGCAAAAATTCCCCCAGTGAGCTGTCCTGGGCTGAGAGTAAACAGCTTCTCTGTAGACACCACTGTGACCTAAGTCTGATCCTCCTACATAGACCCTCAACTGGGGTTTATCACAGCACCTCAGGAGCCCAAAGGCTAGAAAGGACTCCATCAAGTCTTTGGAGCAAGAGGGTAAATGGCCAGGCCATTATGACAGAATTCAGAATAAACGTCCAAAGTCTAGAAACGCATGGTGATTCTGGAGGCCCAAACAGCTATGGCAATTATTACATTTGCCAGCAAATCTTGTAAGACTCTCTCTCCTTAGTGTTTTCCCCCAATAAACAAACTGGGAATGCTCAGTACTGTTTACTGAGAGAATTCAGGTTAACTTGATGAGCCGCTCTCCATTAAACATTCTGTAACATTGTCATCGCTTTGTATTCTCACCCAACAGTGAAAAGCTTTTGATTTTTTTTATTTGAAATTCCCTGGTTTTTCCCTTATTCTTAGTAGAGTAAATCATTTTAAAAGCCGGAGTGCCCCAAACTACCCACACTCAAGCTGTGTCTCTGGCATTCATTACACGCAGTGCTGCATCCAAGTGCCCAGGCTTGGCTGCTCAGGGCCAGACAGAGTTCTGTGAAACAAGCCTATGGCCGTGTACACACACAGAAACATCAGTCATCACCCGAGAGAGATGTGGGGACCATCAGCACAAGCCCATAGTGCTTCAGGCACAGGAATAATATTAGCTGTCAATAAGTAGCAGTCTCTTCTCCTCACTGGGACTTGCCCAAGAGGGCTCAAACACAGCAACCAGTGAATTACAAGTACATTAATACTGAGGGCAGCTCTAACTCGACTTCCCAGTAGAATGTCCCAGAGAGTGTCAGTCCACAGGACAACTTGATCACTTCTTCTTTACACTTAAAAGAGAATTTCCTTTCCACTGTGTAAATACTAAAAACTCAGTATCCAATTGCTCCTGGTTATAGGGCAGGAGGGGGAACTAGTATGTGGTACTAGCGTTATCATGGTGAATGTTAGTGGAAGGCCAACTAAACAATTATGAAACCATTCACCATGGAGTCTTGGTGGGTCAGACTTATGGGGCAGCTACTGGAAGCAGCCTTTGCTCTAGCAGTATTACAGCTGAAAGCAAATCATTCAGCAAACCATGCCCCTTCCTACTGGCACCCTTTCTTTGTTGTCAAGGCATAGATCTGGTTTCTTTCACTCTCAGGCAGGAGTATCTGCTTATTTCTTTCAATGAATGTAGACGTCATAACTGAAACAGAGGGTGCGGAAGTAGCTGTGCCGCATCACACTCATGTTTCATCAATTCCCTGCATTTGCTGCCAGTGCTTTTCATGGGTGGAGTTTGGGGGGGGGCAGGGAGGGGCATTGCACCCCCCAAAATGCAAGCTGCAGGCAGGCAGGCTGAATGTGCAATATAATGAGTTCAGCGGAAGAGACAGGAGACTTCTCCCAGCTTGGGCCCCTGAGGCAGGGACTCAGAATTTTGTTTGGCTTTGTCTACACTAGCAACTGAAAGACAAAACTTTTGTCGTTCAGAAGTATTAAAAAACACACACACACACACACACATCCTGAAAAACAAAAGTTTTGTCCAGCACAAGCACCAATGTGAACAGTGCTTTGTCAGCAGGAGCACTCTCCTGCTGACAATGCTAACACCGCTTGTTGGGGGTGGAAGTTTTTTGTCGGCGGAAGAGCTCTCTCCTGCTGACAGACAGCGGCTACACTGCATGCTTTTTAGTGGCACATCTGTAGCAGGACAGCCATGCCGCTACAAGCTATGTAGTGTAGCCATAGCCTTTATAAACAGAGTGATTAATAGCTGATTAAGATAAGAAAGGGCTGCTAGGAGGTTTCCTAAACTTAAATGATCTGTTCCAACCATGGTGAACTGCAAAAAGTAAGTAGCCTAAATGATAGAAAGTAATTGTAGATTTTTTTTCTACAATTGTTTCAATTGTTGTATTCAAGAAGTAGTAACAAAGTTACAAATATCTTTTTTGAGAAGATCACTGATTTTTTAGACAAAGGAAATGTAGTAGATCTAATCTACCTGGATTTCACTAAGGCATTTGATGCAGTTTCACATGAGAAATTATTAGTTAAATTAGAGAAGATGAAGATTAATATGAGAATAGCACAGTGGATAAGGAACTGGTTGAAGAGGAGACTATAATGGGCCATACTGAATGGCGAACTGTCAGGCTGGAGGGAGGTTACTAGTGGAGTTCCTCAGGGATCAGTCCCAAGACTGTTAAATCTTATTTAACATTTTTATTACTGACGTTGGCACAAAAAGTGGGCATGTGCTAATAAAATTTGCAGATGACACTAAGTTAGGAGGTATTGCCAAAACACAGGAGGACCGAAATATCCCACAAGAAGATCTGGATGACCTCGTAAACTGGAGTAATAGAAATGGGATGAAATTTAATAGTGCACAGTGCAAGGTCATGCATTTAGGGACCAACAACAAAATTTTTTGCTATAAGCTGGGGATGTATCAGTTGGAAGTGACAGAGGAGGAGAAAGACCTTGATATATTTGTTGATCACAAGATGACTATGAGCCGTCAATGTGATGAGGCTGTGAAAAAGGCTAACGTGGTCCTGGGGTGCATCAGGTGAGGTATTTCCAGTAGAGAGAGGGAAGTGTTAGTACCAGTATACAAGGCACAGGTGACACCTCATCTGGAATAGTGTGTGCCATTTTGGTCTCCCATGTTTAAGAAAGATGAATTCAGTGGGAGTTTTGCTGTCGACTTCACTGGGAACAGAGTGAGACTGATGAAGTTGATTCTTTTTCTCTAACCTGCTGGTTCCCTCTAGTTACTGTCTGCAGAAATGACATTAGGTGAGTAACATGCTCTTTGAGAGCAGCAGTGCTCAATGTTTCCCCAAGTAGAATGGTCAGATTCAATCCAGATTAGCCAACATATAAGACACATTTATTTTAAATTACGGTAGGAAAAAAGCTTGTATGAACTCACTGCAGAGTTACTAGGCAAAGTTTACTGCACCCAGTCAAACTCTTCAAGAAACCGCAGAGTCAATTCCTATTGTTGGCTATGTGGCGATAACCCCCATTGACTCTATTCAGGTTGCATTCCTGGGACTGAGAATATAATTGGCCTCGTGATCACATCCTCAACTGGTGTAAATCAGATGAGAGCTATAGACTTCCCTGGAGCTGGGTTGATTTACTCCAACTGAAGTCTACAGAGTTACTGCTGTCTGTGTTCCAGGCCTGAATCTGGTTTGCATTAGCTTATCCGCTTCTTGAGCCGCATAGTGGATGGACTCTCTCCCTCTCGCTGCCCTGTAGATAATGCAGTGTGTCTCCCTGCACAAACCCTTGGCTAGTTATAGTCTGCTGAAATTCTGCTTCGCAGACTGGCACACAGCCAGGGCAACATCTCATTCACCTATGTATAAAACAGCATTTATAGAGCCACATTGATACATTTGATGGATGTAAGCCAATGAGCCAGTCTCCTTGTGTAAGATCCCCAATACACAAAGAAGTGATTATATTCATCTCCTGGAGTCTCCAAAAATACTAGGGGTGAAATTCTGGCCCTATTAACTTCAGTAGGGCCAGGATTCCACCCAGGACATCTTTCTAAAAGACACTGGGCTTGATTCTGTAGCAGGGAAGAAAAATTCTCTCCACTGAGGGAATCGCTGGGGGGAATTCTCTGGCCTGTGCTAAGCAGGAGATCAGACTAGATCAGGGGTGGGCAAACTACGGCCCATGGGCAAGATACAGCCCCTCGGGGCTTTGGATCTGGCCCGCAGGATTGCCACTGCCGTGGGCTCTGGGCCTCTCCGGGAAGCAGCCACACCACGTCCCTGCAGCCCGTGGGGGTGGGGTGGCAGAGTGTGCCACATGCTGCTTGTGCCTGTGGGTACCTCCCCCAAAGCTCCCATTGGCCAGGAATGGGGTACCATGGCCAATGGGAGCTTCAGGGGAGGTACCCACAGGTGAGGGAAACACATGGAGCCCTGTGTGGCCCACCCCACCCCCAGGGGCTACAGGGACATGGTGTGGCCGCTTCCTGGAGTGGCGCGACATGGGGCAGGGGCAGGCAGGGGGCCTGGCCTGGCCCCAGTGCATGCCGCTGCCACCCTGGAGCCGCACTAGGTAAGCGGCGCTGGGCCAGAGCCTGAACCCCTCCTGCACCCCATCCCCCAACTCCCTGCCCTGAGCCCCCTGCTGCATCCTGCACCCCTCCTGAACCCCAACCCCCTGCCACATCCTCCACCCCAACTTCCTGCCCTGAGCCCCCTGCCACACTCCCACACCCTTCCTGCACCCCAACTTCCTGCCCTGAGACCCCACTGCATCCCACACCTCTCCTGCACCTCAACCCCCTGACCTGAGCCCCCCCTGCACTCCACACCCCTCCTGCACCCTAACCCCCTTCCCTGAGCCTCCTCATACACTCCCAACCCCTCCTCTGCCCCAACCCCTTGCCCTGAGCCCCTTCCTGCACACAACACCCCCTCCCACACCTGCACTCTGCCCCCGCACCCCAACCCCCTGCCCTGGCCCTGCAAGCAATTTCCCCACCCAGATGTGGCCCTCAGGCCAAAAAGTTTGCCCACCCCTGGACTAGATGGTCTTAACGGTCCCTTCTGGCCTTAAGTAGAATGATCATAATATATATAGATGTTATTGGAGCCACAAAAACTGTTCTGGGAAGTGTTTGAGAGCCATGGAGATGGTCCAGACAGAGATGGCTGCGGATGTGTTTCCTCCATTCAATAACTGTGGGTACTTTGCATCTTCTGGCTTCTTCATTAATATTCACAATTGCCTCCCGCCATTGTACCCTGTAATAAGCCTGTTCACGCTCCCCTCTGCAAATTATGTATTTAAAAAGAATCTGTTCACGTGACTCTGTTTAGCATAGTCAGTCATTTCTGTGGGAATTTCACTCTGAGGCCTTCTTGTAATTTGATTTTTGCCATGAAGGGCTTTAATATGGGCTTTATATTTTGACATAATGTCAGGAGGTCTCCTCAGCCCTGTCATGTTATATTATTATTATTTTTGCTTGGGGAGGCCCAGAGGAAAGTAAAATGTGAATGCCCAAATCTTGCCTCCACGTGTACATGTGTAGCTCTCAGTGAAGTCAATAGGAACCACGTGTGGACATCACACAGCCCACTGTGCTGTTTGACAACTCTGGGCCAGAAGTTTCAAAAGAACTCAGCTCCTACAGAGGCAGCCAAAACAATGGGCAGATTTTCAAAAGCAGTCAGCATCAACTTGCGTAGCTCTTCAGAAAGTCGGGTCACCTATTCTGGTGCCTAAGTGAGAATGAAGCCCTCTTGAAATTTCTGGCCCAGGCATGGAAAGGAACTGCCTATTCCTGGAGTGCAGGAGAGTTAACTATAACTTCAGCAGCTGGAGGGAAGATTGACAGGCTACCTCTGCCTTGCAAATGCTCAGTATAAACTGCTGAGTACTTGTGAAAGCAGTTGTAGTGTTGCCACTCTAGAGATTTTATTGAGACTCTTTGGACATCCAGTGTTTTCTTTAAAGCCCCAGATTTTGGAGTCATGTGATTATGTCTGGATCTGTTCCTTTTGTGGTTTCTTAAAAACAACAACATACGTTTCTAGTTTTGCAGAGAGCGCCTTGAAAGTGTGTGCCCTAAACAGGAAGGTGAATATAGAACCAAAAATATATTATTTAAAATCCCATGATTGTCTTAAGGACTTGACTCTCATGACTTTTGAGTGCTTGGAGTTGGTAATACTGCAACTCTATGCTTCCCCAAAACATTGCAAACTGTGGCCTCCGTTCAGGAAAGCACATAAATACATCCTTAAATCTAGTCTTATTCAGGGCAACACTTATGCCTTTGTTTTAATCCCACTGACTTCAACAGGATGTAAGCACATGCTTAAAATTAAGCACAGACTAAGTGCTTTTTTGAATTGAGCTCTATGTGTTTTTAAATAGTTGTAGCTCTGTGATGTGGGGAATATAACACGTTGCTGAGAATTTTTCACAGATATGGGGGTGGAGTTAGTGGGAAGGCTGAGGGGGTGACATTTCATGAGGTTTTACTAGTTAATCATTGTTTTAGTCCATGTATAACACTGTGTCATAAGACTTCTTCTCTCCACGGATATAGTTATTGAAAACAGTTCAAATAATAATTCTGGTCTTTTTAAAAGTAAGTGGCTGCCATAAAATCTGTAATTTTCAGACTTGAATGGCCTATTTCTAAAATATTTAGGACTGATTCTGATCTTATTCCTGCTGCTTTTACGCTAGTAGAATTCTACTGGTTTTAACTGAGGTTAACCAGTAGAATTCTACTAGTTTAACCTGATTTGCACCAGTGTAAGTTGGAGAGGAATCCAGTCCCAAGAGTGAAGAAAATATAAATGGATTTATATTTTTTTGGTTGGGGGGAACCTAATGTTGAACTAGAATGTCCCCAGAGGCCTGGCATTTTTGTTTAGTAGCGCTCAGAGCAACATGATGCATAGGACATATTGCGAGCTCTGTGATCCAATGACCTTCTAACCTCCAGTTTATACACCTTCACCCTTCATTGCCTCAAGGGAAAGGGAAAAGCTTGTCATGGCACATTAACGTGAAAGCTGTGCCTGGAAGTGGCTCCAGGGAAAATTACAACCATGGAGCTTTCTTTACAAAATAGCCCTTGAAATAGGTCCCTGGGAGGAGAGAGTTAGAACTCTCAAAAGGGAAATATATTGATATGATTTTTTTTTCTCTGAAGCATTTAGGGCTAGATTCACCCAAACAGCCTCCAGAAGTTGGAAGTTATGGCAGCCTGCCAGCGCCAGCATGGGCTGCTGCCTTCCTGGACCTCCCATGCTGAGGTTTAAGCTCCTTTTGCTGGGGAAGGTGGCTCAGGGTATGCACTGAGGGCCTGATCCAAGCCTATCGAAGTCAATGGAAAGACCATGGCTGACTTCAGTGGGCTTTGGATCAAGACCTAAGGCCCTAATTCAGCAAAACATGTGCTGAAGTCCCATTTGCTTGGCATATATATTACCCCCTTCAGTAGTAGTGCTGGTAGGACTTATGCATCAATGTAAGAGCTTTGCTGAGTTGGGCCTAAGTCAACACATCCCTTGGCCATACTGCCTGTGGCCCTGCATGGCCAGCACCACCTGCCTTTTTGGATCTGTACTGGCTCCCTATTGCCCCCTCCAATCCAGTTGAGGGGAGACTGTAACCAGTTCCCAGCTGCCCTCTGTAAGGGGAAGGGGCTTTTTCCAGGGATGATACTGGAAGAAATTGGCCTGGACTCTGGGCTGAATTTGAGCCCCCTTCAGCACTGTAGAGGGGATGTCTGAAACTGCAAATGCTCTTTCTGAAAGTCTGTAGTGAGACAAAGCTGTAGACTGTATCTGAGAAATCCCTTGTTCTGGTGACAATCCAAATTGGCCAGGGTGTATCAAATCCATGTATCGCGTATGCGTGCCCATGTCTGTGACAGCCCCTACTCCTGACAACATGGGGAATGGTGAACACTACAGACAGTTTCTCCAGCTCTTCCTAGCTAGGTTTGGATGCGGCAGGTATTCTTGGAAACGACTCAGCTCTCACACCACACTTGGAAAAGTAGTATGTGCAGTCTTGCGACTCACCACTCTAGGAAAGATGTTAGGAGGAAAATATTAAGATGCTAGGAAGGGTAACTAGAATGGGGACTGGAGTGGAGGGTAGGGAGCTAACTTTTAGAGTTCTCTAGAAAAGAAGGCTCAGGACATGCATGATCGAAGCAGTGACATCCTGCCAGTAACTTAACACATGGCTCCTGCAAAAATTTTCCTCTTTTGTGATAAACTCCACATATCGGGGGTGGATGTGCTGCAGAAGGGAATGAGGCTTTGTGGTATGTGTTCCTTGCTTTCCCCATTTAAACAAAACCACTTGCTCATAACCATAACCAAAGGAATGAGATAACTCCACTTGGCAAACTTACCCAAAGCTGCATTTGGGTAGAAGTGTTTCTCTGTTGTTCCTGAAAAGTATGCCGGCAGCACTGCAGAGGAGGGAAAAGACCTTGGGGTGCAGCCTGGGGCTTCCTCCCTCTCCTACAACAACTTATTGAGTACCTGCTGTTCGGTGCAATCTCCTCCATCCCAGAAGAGAGTGCTGCCTTCTTCAGGGTCTTCTGAAACCCTGACAGGTTCATTGTCTCTGGCAGGGAAGGTTCAGCTGTGCCCAGCCAGGGGGTTAACTCTCCCACAGGTTGGGAATTCACCCCATGTGGGAGAATGTTAAGGAGCAGCTCCCAGGAGTCTATAATAGCTAGAAGTGAGGGGAGACTAGGCTGCTATTTAGATCTCGACTACTGTGTTCCTTGAAAACAAATATCTAGGGATCTGAATATCCATCTCAGCCTCTCCATTCTTTCTCAATATGCCCACCTCCCCAATCTTCACAGCACCCTCTCCCTCCAGAAGGCCCCATATTCCCTACCCTCCAAACTTGGGTTGTCCTTTGGGAAGGGGGTGGCCATTCTCACCATATCTCCAGTGTCTTTGTGGGGAACTAGTGGTCCCCTCTTTGGAGGGAAGAGAGTAGGGTGACTCCCCCTTGAATCCCAAGTGTATTCGCTGCAGGGATGTGACCCACCCCCATTCTTCTGCAACTTGACCAGGAAACACCTGGCCTGCACTGGCTGTATAGCTCTGGGTCTAACACAGTGCACTCGGCCGCTGTCAGCATCAGAAATCCTAATGATACTTTCAAGGGGTTCCAGTTCCCCTGAACGTCTCCAACTTCTTACCTGTGTCTGAGAACAGCCCTTCCCAGAATCATCACTGCAACAGACCCAGGTTTTGGATCATGGTATCCTTCTGCTCATACACAAGTGCTGCCCAATGTGGAGAAAAAAAGGCCATCTGCCATTGCCATCTTTGCCAGAGCCACTTGAAAATATTATACGGGCCCAAGCCTATTAAAAACCTTACATGCTTGAGTAGCCCTAATGCTGTTGAAATCTATTCCTGCAAGTAAGGATTCTATAGGATCAAACTGAGACCTTTGTGAATCAGGGCCTTTAAGGCTCTCATTGACATCAAAGAGAGTTAACAAGCTTAAAGTTAGGCACTTGCTTTAGGTACCTTGCTGAACTGGGGCTGAAAAGAACAGTTAAGCCAAAGACATTTTCATTGCACTAAAAGCTGATGACTGAGGATTGCCTATCACCAAATCTGTTCCTTTCTGGAACTACAACCTGCATCACAAATCTAGCCACTTCATAGCCCATCTTTTTCTAGAATATCCACCAAGGACAGGGTGCAGGCTTTGAAAACTCATCTGAAACACAGCACTGTGCTACCTGTGCTGTAGGCAATTCTCTGAAACCCACCCTGGTACTTTTTTAAAATGTCCATGGGACTTGTACAAACAAATGAAGAAACCATCCAGCTGTTTCCCAGAAGTGTTTCTGGGGTGGAAGCATTCCTAAAAATATTATTGATTGATTTGGATTTTTGTGAACTACAGTAAGTCAGCAGCCCCTTCAGGGCTCTGGGTACCCTTGGTGATCTGAAATATGCTAATAAACAGATTCCCCAGTTACTCCTGATCAAATCAAATAGCCAAGCGACACATAAACATAACAAGAACTAATGGACACCTGCACCAGAATGTCCCTGCCAAGCACCCAGCTCTTCATGGACAAAGGAGACCTGCTGAAGGCAGCTAAACTCAGGCAGTTATGCACCAAGGAAGGAATCAAGTTCCAAAATCCAGAGGTCCTAAGTGAAAATGCCCTACTGGCTGCTCTCTATTTATCCGAAAGCACTTCAGCTGAAGTGTCCCCTCTGATCTTCACTGTGGCAGTATGTCATGTCTTTGGGCCAAATCCTGCCAGGAGCTGAGCCCTCTCAATGGTCATCAAAGTCAACAGGAGTGGAAGATGCTCAGCAATTCACAGGCTCTAAGGCTGAGAGGACCCAGGCCATTTAGGGCTTTGTCAAGGGGTGGGAATTCACCCCTGCAGCACCTCCTGCTGGTCTCTCAGGGAATTACCTCTTCCAGCCTCTGGAGCACCCTCTGCAGGCCAGTGTCCAGCTTGCCACTGCCCCCCCATGTCCCTCCCAGACCCCAATGCCCCTTTCCCTGGGGTGCTGACCCCTGGCAATATCCCCACAGATCTGGGTCTCCCCCTCCCAGGGGAACTCCCACTCACTATGCCCACCTCTCCTTAGTCTTTGGCTACTGCCAGTCACCATTGAGCCCCCCCACACTGGGATGGACTGCAGTGTATAAGCCAATCTTCACAGGCAAGGGGGGGGGCTTGGACCTGCTGCCTCTGCCTACCCATAGGCTGCCCTGTTGCAACCCCAGTACCCTGTCTTAGGCCATCTGCCCTGCTTCACCTCTGGTACACTCCCCAGCAGCCAGGCCCATCTCCCTCCACAGCTAGAGAAGACTCTGTCTGCTCCTGCCCCACTGCCCTCTTATAAGGGCCAGCTGAGCCTTTATTGGGGCATGGCCACAGCTGAGCCTGCTTCCCCCAATCAGCGCAGGAACTGCTTGCTCCCAGCCACATCCCTTTCCTGGGCTGTTTTAAGTGCTTTAAGGCCAGAGGGGATGACCACCCCACTACAGGCTTTATATAATAAAAATGACGTCCTGAAAGAGTACATGCATCAGTTAGCAAATGACAGCAAAGACGGTCAGGAGAGAGCCCTTAAAACTGAGAGGCTATTGGAATGTGTGTCTGGAATCCAGGAGCTTATCCATGCAGCGGTGCATCTTGTTTTAATTGCTTTCTTTGTTCACCGAGATCTGAGCTTCCTTTGCTGGCGTCTCTATCTTGTTGCCGTCTCTGTGATATAACAGACCAGACTATCAGGGGGCCTTCCCAGTGCGTGAATGGGGATCTGGGAATGGAATTACAGGGCGGGGTTTCGGCCAAAAAGACAAAGCACATCACAATAAACACCCATGTCTGGAGACTAAAAGGCTTTCACACCATTGTTCGAAATGCTGGGACGGATCCTCAGCTGCTGTAAGCTGGTTTAGGTCCCTTGAAGTCAACATCAGTGATGCTGATTTACACCAGCTAAGGATGTGGCCCATTATTCCTGGGAACTAGGAAACACTTGTCATAAATGTCATGAAGATCAGGGGGAATAAATAGCAACAGCTACTCAGAACAGTGAGAGTAGCAAGTGAAATATAATAGCTTCCTCTAATCAGTGCCAACAATACGTACATTGGAGAGAGATCCTCCAAATCACTAGGGACTTGTTCCCCTTTCCGTCACACCTAAATAAATCAGGAGTAACTCCGGTGGAGTCAGAGGGAGACTGGTGTAATGTGAGGGGAGAATAGGCCCTAGAAATCTAGGCCTGGATTCTCAGTCACACCAAGGCTCCTTTGCTCTGTTCTGGCAATTCAAAAGGAGCTTTAACATGAGCGTATAAGCAGTGTCAAGGGGCCTTCACATACATGAGATTCAGGCCAATAGTGCCTGAGGGAACTGGACTCTTCTCCCCCTGGAAATTGTTTCTTTAATCTGGACATGCCAGCGTACGGACAGAAGGACCTCAGCGTTACTGCTCTGCTCACCACAAAGCGATGGATGGGTTTTCTCTTTCCAGTCTTCCTCTCTTCCCTGTTGCTCCATGGAAAAACCTATGGAATCAACAGGGGAAACTGACGATCCTGCAAACACATCCCAAGGGGCTCTGTGTAGGGGCAAGGATGCAGCTGGGACCATCTGATTACACATTTGGGGCCTGACTACAAACAAACTGCTGCTAATGCACTAAGTAAAGCTGCTGAAATTTTAAAAAAGAGAAGAGGATTTTACCTCCAATCTGTTCCTTCTATAGTGACTGGTTATTCCTAGAAACAATTTCTGAAACAGAAGACATGCCCCTTTAAGTCCCAGCAGCTGTAGAACTTTGTTTTTGCTTCCAGACTGGAACATGTACAGTTACAACGGCTAACAAAATCTGTGATCACGCACCAATTAACCTGAAGACTTCCTGTTCATTTAAATGCATAACAGGAAGTGGTGTCTGTGCTGTATTCCGCTCAGTAGTGGACATTTATTAGCATTTGTTACTAGAGGTCAACAGATTTAGACTGACATCAGGACCCAGGGGACTCGTGTATTAAGTGCACAAGCCAAGTACTGAGCTGAATGGCTGACCTTAGCCTAGGTAATGCTCTTGAGGGTTTCCAGAAAACTCCCTAAAGTCACTTGCTGCCTCCTGATGAAAGATGGAACGCACAGAAGCTGCTTGTTAAGAGCTACTATTACTGACAGCTCCTGGGAGCAACCCAAACAGATGGAAACCTTAAGAGCAGTCGTTACAATTAAAAGAAGCCAGCAAGCTTTGCTGTTCCTGTTTAAACTGCTGCAGATGCTTTGATTAAACCTTTGTGACTCGGCATTCCTGCTGAACTGTTCCTTCCCATTTCCATCAATGCTTTAGGGTTTCCCTCCAGGCCAGACCTGGAGCTGCAATTGCTTAGTTGTTTTTGGGATTCGGCCACATTTCCATACTGTCACCACATAAATAATGACAGAAGAAAATCTTCCTCCTTTTCACTCCTCTATCACCTTCGTGGGATGATGTATGAAGCCAGAGACTATAGGCCTGATCAAAAGCCCATTGAAATCAGACCCTGGATTGACTCGGTTGGGCCTCAATCTTTATTATCCAGTCCTCTGTACAGGTACCTTGTATATAATCCATGTTAACCCAGTGTCGGTCTTTGGCTCCCTCTAGTGGCTACACTGAGTGAGAGGTTTGAGTCCACTTCTGCCTTTAAATTCCTGGATCTGGATTTTTGGATCAAGCAGTAGACTCATCGTGTTCCTGGGTTTAGTCTCTCCAGGCAGCCTGTCCTCAGGTGTCATTACAAGCTATGGGAACTAGAGCTGCTGTGTATATGGGAGTCACAGGATGAGCTTCCACAGCCGGCATGTATGCGTAACCCATATTAACCCAGTGTCGCTATGCATCCGATGAAGTGAGCTGTAGCTCACGAAAGCTTATGCTCTAATAAATTTGTTAGTCTCTAAGGTGCCACAAGTACTCCTTTTCTTTTTGCGAATACAGACTAACACGGCTGCTACTCTGAAACCTCTTCATCATCTAGGTTATTCGGGAGCGTTTCTGAAAGATAAAGCTGTGGGTGGAACAGCTGTCTGTTCTGTAGAGGCTAGTGGGCAAACCCCACCCGTGAAAGGATTTGCAGGAAATCTTGTCAGCGGAAACTCTCCGTGGTTTCCTCTCTCCAAGGCCCTCCTGCATGTTTGGGTGCTCTGGCTCCGTATAAAGCTTGACTGAAGAGCTGTGCATGCAGCCATGTGGACAAACAGCTGCTGGAGCTGTTGTTTCTCTGCTATCCAATAATACCTATATTCTAAGTTGCCTTTCCGCCTGCCACTGCTGAGATTGAGGTGACTTAAATCCACTGACCATAGTCTGCAGTGCTCCAACCACAGTACCCCCCGGGCTGCTCCAACTTCGGGCCTGGGGCCTCAATGATCCCATGCCTAACTAGAGCAAGGAACACTCCATATGTGTTCCCCAACGGCCCCTTAGTGGAATACCCCACAGCACAGGAAGTGGGGTGAGGCTGGCAGAACAGCTGGAGCAGAAGAGTTCAGCTGCAGTGCAGCAGACTGGCTTTTCTGAACTGCTGAAACAACCCTGCTGCAGGCAGCTTGTGTGGCTATTAAGAAATCCTCCCCAAACACACACTCCAGGGACAGGTTCACCAGAAGTACAGCCTGAATGCCAACACCTTCATCTCCCAGCCCTGAAGAAGAGCTCTGTGTGAGCTCGAAAGCTTGTCTCTCTCACCAACAGAAGTTAGCCCAATAAAAGATATCACCTCACTCACCTTCTCTCTCCAACACCTTCATTAGAACTAACAGTACTGCTGAAAAACCCCATCTGCGTGAATGCTTTGCAGACTAGCAAACATCCAATTTCCCTTTGCCCTCTTATAGGTGGTATGAACAGTGTCTTCCTTAGAGGCTCTTCAGTAAAGTGTCCTGTACCCTTAACACAGTGTTACGTCCAAAGAGTTGTACAGTATTTGGGCTTGTAATCAATGTTTGGGGTTTTTTAAAGCACATTGTTCTGTTCTTAAAAGTTTCAAAAGTAATAAAGAGGGTTGCAGGGAGAGCTGTATGAGAGAGAACTGTGTATGTGCCTTTGGAGATAGGACACCAGCTACTGGCATATAAAGATATGTTAGCATTGTTCATAAGTTAGTAGGTTCAATAAAGATGTTGCGAGGCCGTGCATATAGTTTCCTGAAGCTAGCTCTTAAGATGCCACAGTGTTGCCAATTCTCATGATTTTATTACAAATCTCACAATATTTGGTTCTTTCATCCAAGCCCCAACTCCTGGAGCCATCTGATCCTGTGAGAATCTTCAGTTTTGGTTTAAAAAAAAGCAAAGGAAGTTCCTAGCCCTTGTGAGTGCAGAGAAAACCTGACCCCTAAAAGCTCAAATACCAGACAGTGAATAAAATGAACCTCTTATTTCTTAAGATCTCATTGTTTTTCAAGCAGTCTCATAATTTGGGGGACCTGCCTTTTGACGGAGAGGGTGACGCAGGCAGGGGGGCTGGAACAATTTGTATAGTGTGTGTGCGGGGGAGGGGGTTGAGAGCCATTGAACCAAACTGTAAACCCTGAATCTATGATACCTTGAGACTAACAAATTTATTTGAGCATAAGCTTTGCTGTAGCTCACGAAAGCTTATGCTCAAATAAATTTGTTAGTCCCAAAGGTGCCACAAGTACTCCTTTTCTTTTTGCGGATACAGACCAACACAGCTGCTACTCTGAAACCTGAATCTATGATGTAAGCCACGTCAAGCCAGAGGACGCAGCAGCACCCCCAGTACTGCTAGTTCCAGCATCAATGGACACATGTGGCATCAGAAGCAAAAGAATTTGTCCTGCTTTAATTCTTCAGTGTAGCTGGCCAGAGGCAACTGGCAGTGGCTGCAAGCAACTTCCCACTCCCTTCTGCAGCCAGCTCTTAACGGTAGCCATTCACACCCCATTGCCCTGCTTGATGCTCATCACTTGAGGAGGGATGACTTGGTTGTGTCTTAGATTTCCAAAGCCTCTTTGAGCCCAGGCAATATTCAAAGGTACATTTGAAAAACTAAAACATGCTTCAAAAACAGCTTCAAGGGATTTGTGTTTAGAGGAGTGATAGCCACAACAGAGGCAATTGCAAAATCCCTGCCAACCTACCCCTGGGAGTACTGCACTTTCCATGGAATATTGCTGCTGCTGAGGCTGACCAAAAGCAAAGGAGCATGTTTATTTGCAGTGGATGGACCTGTCTCTTTCTGTGTGCAACATCTGTGAATGATCAGTGTCAGAATTCAGTCTGATTGCTGGATAGCTAACAAATCCAAGTTGAAACATCTGTGTCAGACATGCATCGCTGCTGATCCATCTACAAAACACATCATACACCAGTTGATTGACTCAGGGTGTGTTGTGTGGGATATCCAGTAAGAAAAGAGAAATTCCATAGCACAGTTATGGAGGGGTTTTTCCCTCCTCCTCGGCTCTCTTTTTAGTTCCTCTCTTCACATTTCTGCTGCTTATTTTTCTTGCATGCTATGGTTATGGTGTTCAATATGCTTAAGAGAATAAAAGCTTGACTTTCACAAAGGCAGACGCAACTGCGCAAGGGGGGGAAAAATTCACATGCCCCATTTGTGTGTGCAATTACCATGATTGTGAGTGCAAATGGGATAGTCATGAAATGACACCAGGAATGGGTTTGGCCTGTTGGAAGGAATATTGTAAAACATAAGAAACTAAGGAATGTCTGCATTTGAGGTGGGAGGCATGATTCCTAGTCGGCATAGATGTATCCACATTAGCACAAAAACTAGCCGTGTCTGCAGCAGCTTGGGCTAGTCACCCAAGTATATATCTGGGAGTCAGGCAGAATTGTACCAGAATTGGGGTGGCTAGCCCAATTGGCTGTCTGTGCCGCATCTGACACACTGCTAGTTTTAGGGCCTAACTTGAGCAGGGCTGAGGCAGGTATGTCTACATGAGCTGGGATTCACACCACCCAGCCTAAATACCGATTACCTCAAAAGAGTATAGGGTGTCCCTCACATTGTATTTCATTTGAAGGTGAAATAGCATCGCACTGAGCCCAGCTGAGATAGTGTGTAGTCTATTATTAAATACACATCACTGTAAAATAGCGTCATTCAATATTTGTTGTAGCTCTTTGACTCTTGCTCACATTTGTTTTGCTCTCAGATGGAAGGTTGTTTTTTCTCCCTTTACAGTGTTGCTAACTCTCACGATTTTATTGCGAATCTTATGACACTTGGTGCATTCTTTAAAGCCCCAGCTCCAGGAGTCATGTGAATACATGAGACTCTCCACTTTCATTGTTTTAAAAAGTATGTCTCTAGCTCTCCTGGCTGTGGAGATAAGCTATAAATAATAACCCAGATGTACCCCCAAAAGATTCAAAAGACAGAAGGTAGATCAAAAAGAAATCAATGTGGTTTTTTTCAGTTTTATGATTTTCATTATTTTTAAGCCAATCTCATGATGTGGGGGCCCCTGTTTCATAATTTTTGAACACTGGGATTGGCAAGCCTGTCAGTATTGCAAATTCAGCCTGGTCTCTGAGTTGGGCTCGGTTCTGTCTAGCTGGCATTTCATCACCAGTAAGAAGGATTCTGTCATTAGAATTTGGTGACCGGTTCTGTTGACAATACATAAGAGAGGAAAGAACTTGGTTCCCTATCTGAGCTGGTAGGTTCTGGGGAGTAGTAGAAATGTGGTTTTTATCAGTGATAGAGGTAGATGTGACTCTGAACACATACAGGCAGCAGGTGGATTGAATAAGAAGGTATCAATTTTGCATAGTCACTTTTCTGACCATAATTGCTGTTGCTGGCTATGGGCTGGAAAATAGCTGGCTCGCTCTGAACTCCTGTTGAGCTGATCATGTGGTACACCCACTCCTCATAGTTCCTGGGATTCAAAGGGGGGCTTCTCTCTGGCAGCAAAGAGTATATCTACTGCTAAGACTCCCCCATTTCCGAGAGAATAAGAGGACACTGTGTGGAATGAAGGGCCAACGGAAGGCTGGGGCCATGTTAGAGAGTGTAGACCCTCATATAAGGCGCCCAGCCTGATCTTTGGCCTGAGCACGGCAGTCACCCAGCACCAAGGCAGGCTGGCAGTTTGGTATATTTTACTGTCGGTGCTCTCTTCACAAGATCAATGTCACTTGCAGTTAAGAAGAATTTAATCGCATAGGATTGTGGCTTCCCATAAAAGGAAACAATAAATGGACTCCTATGTATTATATTATAAAGGCTGGAGAAAGATTTTTTTTTTTCAGAGAATGGTCCCTTGTACTAAAAACTGAAGTGAGACTCGGTGGGGAATCAACCTACAGTAGAAGCAGAACTGATTCTTAACAGAGTGCTTTGGAAAGGGTTCTGTGTGTCAACCCCAAATTTGGGCCAGTTCCATGATCAGATTAGCAAATCTGTAGAACCCCATAAAGAAAAGCATAGAAGTGAAGCTACCCTTTCTCTGTGGTACTGTCATACTAATGCCTAGCTCTTATAACATTTTCATTCATAGAGCTCAAAGCACTTTACAAATTAGCCACATTTTACAGATGAGAAAACTGAGGCAGAGAGAGCTGACGTAACTTGCCCAGGGTAACCTAGGAGGCCAGTGGGAGAGCTGGGATTACAAATAAGGTCCCTAGGCCTGTTCTCTGTCCAGTAGCCCACACTGCCTCATAATAAGAATAAACTGAAGGTTGTTTCTTTGACCTCTGCATGAATAAGGAGGAAATTTGTGAAAGGAAAGCACCCCCCAAAACATCTCCTTTTGTTTTGCTGTATGTCCTCCCTCCTTCTTGCAGAGTTTGGTTTCCGTGTAGTAAAGATGAAATGGTTAAAGCATGTCTAGTGCTGGTTTCATAGAGCATGTATAACTGTGGATGAGGAAAACAACCAGAAAGTATTATAAATAATCTCAACTATTGAAAGCTTGTAGCAATTAGTTTATTTTATGCACAAAGATGAGACTCGGACAGCTTGTTCAAAACTGAATGAGTCTGTCTTGCAAATAAAATGCTAGTGGCATGAAAGTACTTTGCTTAGCGTTATGACCATTGCCTGCGGATGACTAAATGATCTAATGCAAACAGAAGAAATCCAAGAATCAACTTTTAAGTAGCACCTATAATTCCAAGATGTCAGACCATAAAACAGTTTTTAAGAACATGGCCATGAACTGACAAAAAATGATAATGTACAAAATAATAAATATGAGCTTGTTACCCAGAAACACGCACTTTTTTTTCCATTTGGAAACTTCAAACCAAGAAACAGGCCCTTAGTGTTGAAAGATTTTTCTCTCTGGATATGTTTGCAGAAACACAACGTACAACTGTGTGAAAACACTGCCCACTGCTTGGTGAATGTAGTACAAGAAGTCAACAGGTGTGGCACTGGTAGTGAAGCAGTTCTGACCCTGTTGTTGTGGGAAGCTTTGTCAAAGCTTTTCCGATTTCTTTGAGCATGGAAGCAAATGGCAGGAATAGTAAGCCATTACCAAAAACACAGCTAGTAACAGGGACTATGCTGAAATAAACTCCAGAGGCAATATTCCTCCCCAATGTAACCAATGGAGTTACGCCAAAGCTGAGTTTGGCTCCAGAGCTTTGCTCTTGTTGCTGTTTGGAGGAGCATGTACCAAATGAGTGCCATTTCAGAAAGGCTCAGTGCTTAATTAGGGTATGTTTTCACTGCCAAGTTAGCCCAGGTGATCAGTACGCAGGTGTGAGCAGCAACACTACAAAGCGCAGCCCACATCACTGTGTCCTTACTGGTGCTGCGCTCCCCAAAAGCATAGCTGGAGGTATGTTTGTGCTGCAGTAACCTGAGATGCTCTATAATTCTTTCCCAGTGAATTGTGGGAGAACTTGCCTGTCCAGCTGGGCATGCAAGGGGAATTGTGGGAAGGCACTGGAGGACTATCAGCACTTGAGTGGTTCAGCCTGTGTCCTCGCTGCAGACTGGGCAGGCTATCAGCCTGAATGAAAACTGTATCCGGACTCACACTCCTAGCCGGGCCAGCTAGCCTGAGCTGAAAGCACCACTTAGTGCAGGTAAGAGGTTTTTGTGCATGGCTGGGAGGACTGTTGGGGCCAACACCCAGATAGGAGCCTGAGATAACTCTGCA
Organism: Dermochelys coriacea; assembly: GCF_009764565.3. Taxonomy (NCBI): domain Eukaryota; kingdom Metazoa; phylum Chordata; order Testudines; family Dermochelyidae; genus Dermochelys; species Dermochelys coriacea. The sequence goes on from NC_050072.1 coordinate 130,729,910, forward strand.
GTCAAGTCATAACTTCAGAGTCAGGACTGGGAACGTTAAAAACATTCCCTGCTCCAAGGCAAACTATGGCTCCAAAGAACAACCACCATTCAGCTGGCGCATCAAAAATGTGCTGAGTGTGCAAAGGAATATGCCGTGTTTGCACTGGGTTTCATAAATGTACAACCTCTGCTTAAAGCAGCCTTTTCAGGAGCAGGGGTGAAGCTGCTGTGTCATCTCAGGAAGACTTTATAAGCCGCGGTTTTCTTAAATTCCTCTGGGAAAAGCCACAATAAAACAGAAAACATTCACTGGGCTCTGCCTGCCATGAGATCATATCAATGCACAGTGTGTTGTGAAAAGCAAGGGGAGCTGCTACTGCTGCCATTAGATGTAGCTACAGGCACAGGACTTGCTTCTTGGGGGAGAAATAGGTTGCAAAAGTGGCAATAAATTCAGCAGGCAACAGAGTCTTAACGTGGCCAGACTAGTGAATGAAGTACTGGAGCTATTCTATGTGAAGTAAAGAGTTGTTTAAGTCAAACCACATGGATGTAAGTTGATGCTTTACTAAACTTTTTCTTCAAACTGAAATAAGAGTTACGCTGGTTTGTCGTAATCCATGTAAGAGCACACCTTTCCTTGACCTGGTGTGAGCCAAGACTTCACTGGTGGAATTGATCAGGCAGTAATTTAGCAGTGTCCGTTTTAAACAGGCAAGATGTATTGTCTCTGTGCTGAACCTTAACATGAGATTACTGTTGAGGACTCCTGGATATTTATTTCTATTGTATCTAATTAGTTTTCTTTGTCTTTTTATAACACTGAACCAGGAATATTACAGGCACAGCCATGTAGAAAATAAATGGAGAAAATGTTTTGGGGCAAATACTAAGTCACCAAATAAATTTTCCTATCCCCATTCCCAACCTACTGTGTGGCAATGTTTTGTTCCGACTCAGCCTTCTCGGGGAAGGCACCTTGTCTGTTGGTGTTTGTAAGGCAAAAAGCTTAACAGGGCCCCAGTCTTGAACTCTTGGCTCTACAGTAATAAATAGCTAATAATGGCACTGGCTTGTTTTGATGAACCTCATCGGCCTCTTCGGTTTTAATGTTTTGCAATATACATTTGTATATAGATCTAGGGGGTAAAATTATTGGAAACACCTGAGTTTCATTTTCAACAGTGAATTAGGCACCTAGAAGCCCAAGTGGTGTTGAAAGTCAGGTGGGACTTAGGCGCTTTTGAAAAGGTTATTCATAATGTGTCATGGTATATGCTAATTACAGACATAGTTCATGCTCTGGTGGTTAGAGCAGAGGACTAGGAGTCTGGTTGTACTCTGGGCTCTACCACTGTGAGCCATTGCAATTCACAACCACACCTTTTTTTTTTCTTCAGCATCTCCCTCTCTGAAATCCTACCTACCTCCAAGGGGCTTTGCGAGGATCAGTCATTTGATGTTTGTTTGCAAAGTGCTTTGAGATCACTGGACCAAAGGGCACTGTTTCAGGATGCGGAGGTACCATTTGATCACTGGCAATGAAGGGTTCATTTTCCTTAGTCTTCCTCCTCCCTTTGCATGGGTTCTCAGGGGAGGATAATCAGGTGGATCTGGAGCCTGCAAGCCAGTCAGGTTCCCCAGGAGGAAGGCAGGAAACTTCTTCTAAGAGTATTTGGTTGGGAGAGAGAAGGAAAAGATTTGTTAGAGCCATAAGGACTTCACACTTTGTGGCAGGACATGACAACACATAACTGTATCTAATTGGATCAGTAGGGGGAATTTCGGGAGACAGGGTGTAATTACTATTAACACCTTGCCCATTAGGCAAGGTTCTGTGGTGACTGCAATGACCACAAGTGACAGTGACCTGTTACTATCTAACCCAAATGCCCACAACAAAATAAAACAAAGCAAGAGATGGGTATTTTTATTGGTCCCGGCTCTTTAGGAAAAAGTACACAATGACCTCAACTTTCTGGAAGTATTTGATTTGTAATGTATGGGGACCCACTGGCACGCTCCATGAGGAAGTGAAATATCCTCCCTGCGTTTTGGGTTACAGTGGTTCTGCCTGCAGGCCATTTTTAGAACTGTCTGGAAGCTTGTTTTGTGCCAGCACAGGAAGAATGTGTCACTTCTAAAATGAGCCATGTCATGGTCTCCAATACAGGCATATTAGCTGACTGTGATGAGTGAGTTGGCTGTTTTTCTTCTAGATGGTTTAACACAGACTAGAATCATTACCATCAAATTAACTCTTATGTTTCTTCTGTGACCATCTCAGAGAGCTGGTTTATATCTTCCTGAGTTCGCTCTAAATCAACATTTTCTGTACTGTGGTCCCCAGAATACAGCAGAGAAATGTTTTGGGGACATACCCCGCACCATCCTAGCTCCACATCTAGCCCTAAAGAAAGGGGAGTTGGTCCTGATCTCCCTGGACCTCTTTGTGATCCCCAGGTTGAGGAGAGTCCATGCTTTAGGTCATTTAGTTTGGCTGGGACAGTCCCCTTCTACAGCTCTGTCCTGGCCATCCCTACTTATTCACCCAAACTGGGGCATTTGTCCCGGCCACAAGGCAGAGCGGAGAGCAGTGGCTGAGGCCCCAGGGTCAGCTGAAGGCAGTGCTGCCCCCCAACAGGAGAGCAGAGATATTTGCAGCTGGTGGACAGGATTACCTTCAGCTGACCCCCCTCTCCTGGGCAGCACAAAGCTTGGGGGGTTAACCTCAGCTCCAGCCGTGGGCGGCATGGGACTCAGGGGGTCCGCCCCAACCATGGGTGGTGCAGGGATCAGTGGGTCAGCATGGGTGGTGAGGGGAGGACAGGTCTGGTGAACCCTGTGCAGGGGGTGAAAGGGGGGGCAGCTCTGGCCTGTTTTGAGTTTAAGAAATATAGTCACTCTACATTTAGTGATGTTTTTTGAAAGTGGGCATGTTAGATTTAAATTTCCTACTGTGGCTGAGATTTAAGACAGCAAGCACCAGGTAGAGGGAAGACTGACATATATACAAGCTAATGTATATAAGCTACTTACTTACAGGTATAAAAACTATTTTAAATATGATTACTGCAATGTGGTGGTTACTGTAATGAGTACTGATTAAAAGTAAAGATTGCTGCCAGAGTTCTGTATAGCCGAATGTCATCGGGTGACTGCCCCAGCCACACTTGGGCTATAATGAATTAGCTGCTTCCCAGCCTGAGAGGGTGGGACTGAGGAGGGCCAGGTGATGATTATAGTTATAAGGCCCAGGTGTCCATTAAGAGGGCTGATAAAGCTTTGTTTGGAGAGTGGAACTGTAGGGAGCAGGTAGGCTCTTGTGGAAGGCCCTGAGCCTGCAGAGGGTTGGGGACTCCAAGGGACGCAGCCTGGGGCCCAGTACTCTATCTCAGAGTGGGGAAGCATGCCAAGAAAAGAACCCAGCAGGGGCTGAAACAGTAGTCTAGGGGAGCCAGCGGAAGCCCAGTGCTGTATTGCAGAGTCAGAAAGACTCTCGAAGGTAGTCCAGAAAGGGCTGGGAATAGGGCCCAGAGGGTAGATTGAAAAGAAGCCCCTGGAGTGCAGAGGTACCTTTTTATTTATTTGGGACTCTTTTGTTTGGATTTGTTATCCTGAAAGGGAATTTAACTCGGAGTGACCCAGCCAGAGGGCTATGCCATGTGAACCCTGGGAGACACAGAAAATCCTGGGGAGGAGGAAACTGAGGTAGGGGGTGCCTGCAGTGCCACGCTTAGCCAGCATGGGGCGCAATGGGCCAGTCACACCCCATAACAGGGGGTCTTTAGTGTAATTGAGAATTTGCCCCAACAAGCTATTCACACAGTCAAACATATATGTAAATCAGGAGATTTAAATCTCCCTCCCTATCTGGTGTCTTTCAATAAATAATACCATGATGTATCTTCCAAGCCTTGGCATTCAGGCAAAACAAACCACAAATGCTTCCCTGCTGTCTGAGGAGAAGAAACCAAAACGTTTCTTTTGTGTCTCTGGAAAAAGTGATCCAAACCCGTAATGTTCCCTGCTGTGGGGATGATGACAGAAGATGCTAAGCTTCAATATCAGTCAACAGCAGACTTTGTTGTAGTTTTCCATGGCTTCACCTTTTAAAAAGACTTGTGGTGTTGTGTGGCATTATAAAGGTAGTTTCAGCATCACAAAGTAAAAGATTTTGACAGGTTTTTTAAAATTCAGATGCAGTGATAAAATGTTATTGTCCCCCTGAAACTCATTGTTGGCTGCAGAATCCATGGAGTCATGGTGAGTTTTGGTAATTTAAGTTTTTTCCACATACTTGAATGCACTAGTTGCACAAATGACAATTCATTCCATTGCCATAAAAGTCTGGAGATGGACAGCATAATGCATGCTGATCGCTCTTGTGTTGCCCTTGGATCATATGTGAGGGTGGCAGAAATACAGCAAAGTAAGGACAGAACCTGAAGGAGAGGAAATCCTCTTTAGAAGGATTTAAAATCCTAATGCCCCTGTACTCTGTTGGCTGGTAGTCATCATAGAACCAGGAAATTAGAGACAGAAAAAACCTATTCTCCATCTATCTGACAGTGCAAGATTGCCCCTTATCCTACATGCAGAGTGTTAGCCAGTTGTTTTCAATGGCTTTTCCTCCGTGGCCCAACCACCCTCTCTACAAGCCATCAGAGTTGGCCAATTGCAGGGCTGAGAACATGCTACTAGCTTTCAAGGCCTGCATGTTTTCTGCAAAGTCTACATGCGTTTCCAGCTTTGTTTTGTGGTGCTACTAGCTGAGCAGCTGGCTAGGGGGACCAGGAATGGGGGTGAGGATATGGCCTATAGTCTTTAATAAAGATCAGACTACTCAGCATGGCTCTTAGTCAGCCGACGTGACATGACTCCCATTAGACAGGAGGCAAAAAGAGAAAGTTAGAAGGAATAAAAGTGAAGGGGACCCTTTGATTCATCTCTCAGGCATTGCTCAGAACTGTGATATCCTCTTGCTCCATCTCCTTATCTGCTCTGGCCAAAACATCACAAAAGATTGGAAGGGAGGGCCACAGGTGTGATGATAAATCCCTGGGTCCTAGCTTCTGGTGGCAACCATTCTGGATTTGCTGATGATGGCCAGTTATAGTGAGGGCGATGCTGCATCCCACGCCGAGTAAGCTGCCGAGTGCTCCCCAGAGATGCGCTCTCCAAAAGGGCTGGCCATCCTCTCCCGGCACCATCGCCCAATCAGAACGCATTGCTAATGGGCTGGGACTGGACGCTTTCTCTCACCTAAGACTGGGGTTGCTGCTCTGAATATTTTGTAACCCCATTAGTCCAAACACACTCACTTCACCCTATGCTGCTGAGTCCATTCTGAAGGGTCATGAGGCAGAGGCATGGAGGGGGAAGAGAGACATTATTGAGTTAAATCTAAAAGATGAGACTAAGCCAGGGGTTAAAACAGAACAGCGGAAACCCCAGGTAAAGGGTTAAGAAACAGTAAGGAGGAGCAGCATGGGGCTAAATATATAGATTGAAGGCAGGGTTTTCAAAAGCCCTCAGCGTGGGCCTAGCTCTGCTTTCATTGTGGGAGTTCTACCATTGCCTTCTGTGGGAGCAGAGCTAGGTCAGTGGGAGCTTTGCCATTGTCTTCAGTGAGAGCAGAGCTAGACCGACACAGAGTGCTTTTCAAAATCCCACCCTACATTTCCTCCCTCAGCCCCAGGCTTTGTTGGTATGGGGTCTGCTTAAGGCCAGACCCTGCAAAGCCTCAGGCAGGTGAGGACCTCTCACCCAGGCAGGTAGTTTCATTGACTTCAATGGGATTAGTCACGGGCCTCCTCCAATAGCCAAACTGCCAGTGACCTCACTGGCAGGAGGCTCAATCTTCTGTGTGAGTGAGGATTAGCCACGCGAGTACAAATGGCAGGATCAGGCCTTTGACTGAGAGCTCTTCTGGGTGAAGGCCTATTTCCTTCGCTGTCTGTGAAGCAGTCTTCATGCACTTGGGAGCTGTGTCAGCCGTTGTATACTACTAGTAATACTAGTTAAAGAGCCACATGCCTCCATTTTCAGGTGCTTATACTATTTCAGAATAATCACCCTTTGTCTGTAATTTCTCCAGCATGTTCTCAGCCTAAAAGGGAGTGGGTCTGGGAAATGTGGTAAAATTCTACTTGGTCCTTTTAAAGTTATCCAAGTATGAAAATGTTTTTTATCCCACGACTTTAAAAAAGAACCAAACCCATTCAGAAGTATTTTTTCCTGTGGATAACTCAAACCCATAGTTTGAAACTTCCCAGCATTATTGCATAGGTGGCCTCCAAGAAGAAAGGCCTTCACTATGTTTGAATAAACTAGGCGTCCAAGTAGGGTTTAGCGTACTTGAAGATACCCCACTGTCTCTGTCAGGCATAGACCTGCCTGCTTATCGTCACAAAAATAGAAGCTGGATAGAACTGACAGTGTTTGAGAGAGTTGGTCTTGTGGCCGTAGGACAGGCAAAAAGCAGATAAGCTTGCTGATAAATAGAACAATGCTGCCAAGAACTGGGTGCCAGGTCACCCTCATTTACACCCTTAAAGAGATCACAGGATGGCTCCTTGAGAAATAAATGGCTCCCCAAGAACTTCTCACTAAATCCTATTACAGCTATTCAGCATTAATTACCCAGAGCTCTGGCTGGTTCAGCTTCCTTCTTTTTTTCATGTTTCTTGTTGTGATCCAGAGATCCGACTCTCTGGTGGTAGAGATTGAGTTCAGTGGCACTGCTCCCCTGCTAAAAGCTAAGCATGTGCTTAAGTTCTTTGCTGGATCAGAGCATAAAACTGGGAGCTCATTTATTCTAAAGATATTACTGACGATGCAACAATTTGGTTTATGTCATCGACTTGCACTGCTTAGCAACACGACATCATTCTAGACCCCATGAGCAATGGGAGCAGGGAGTGTTGTGGGTGAGACTCTGTCTAAAGTCCATTCCTGTGAGATGTTTTGGAGTTTGATGATATGATCCTTAGCTCCATTGATGTCAATAGCAAAGCTCTTATTGACTGTAACAATACAGATTCAGACACTGAATGAAACGACAGGAACACAGAAAGACCATTTGTATCAGTTTTCAGAGTAGATTTGTATCCGTGGTGCCTACACAGCAGCCACTGATCAGCTCAGTACGAAAGTTTTGTGGTAACAGTCAAATGCCCTCCAGGCTTCGGAATTGTTGCTCCTTACATCTTGGATAACCTATTTTTTCTTAAGTGAGGGTATTTTATTTTCTGTAAAATTACATGTAGTAATCTGAGGTTTAAAAAAACTGACCAACTTCAGGGCAATACATTCAGCATCAGAAATGCAGGAGTTGTTAAGTCAAACTGGATTTGTAGAGTGTCTCTGAACAAGTGGAAAGTAAATGTATTGGTCAGGTTTATCCTGATGACAAACTGCAAAATGTCCACGCATTTTCCGCAGTCTTTGGTGGGGAGAAAAAAAATGCCCTGTTGGGCTGAAAGCAAAGCAGGCGCTGACTGAGTCTAAAGGAACATTTTAAAGAAAATTACAGTATGTGCTGCTGAAAATAAGGGTTAGAATGGAAGCTTTTCTATACTGTTGTTGCCACCGGTATGCTGTCATAGTAACAAGCATCCCTCTGTCATGGCAGACTATTGAAAGGCTCAAACCAAAATCCCACATCCAAACACCTTGAACCTTTGGCAAAATTCAGATGCTAATCCCAACCAATGGAAACTTTGCAGCAGGCTCCTTTCCGACGTCAGTCGGACAACTCACAGCGCATAAAATTAAGCATGTGCATGAATCTTCACAGGAGCTGGGCTTTGGGGCAGTGACATTCACATTATGTGTGTACAGCACCTACATTATGGGGCCCAATCTCTGAGTGGGACGTCTCAGTGCTCTGACAATACAAACAGATGATAATGGAAGGGTTGCACCAAGATCCCAGATTCACATAGTCCCCCAATCTTTATTTGGATCCAGATCTAAAGCCAGCCCTGAAACTTTTAGCTCAGGCCTGCCTCTAAATGAAAGTGGATGATAGCCCTGTTTTAAAAGAAATCAAATGGGATACCACTATGACTGCAATGCAATCAGATAGGGCACACCAGGAATTTACAAAAAGAAAAGGAGGACTTGTGGCACCTTAGAGACTAACAAATTTATTAGAGCATAAGCTTTCGTGAGCTACAGCTCACTTCATCGGATGCATTTGGTGGAAAAAACACCAAATGCATCCGATGAAGTGAGCTGTAGCTCACGAAAGCTTATGCTCTAATAAATTTGTTAGTCTCTAAGGTGCCACAAGTCCTCCTTTTCTTTTTGCGAATACAGACTAACACGGCTGCTACTCTGAAACCAGGAATTTAGAAACCACAGATGACATCACCTGTTACTTTGGATATAAAAAAGAGGGGGGTCAGAATGAGTTCAGGACATTTAAAGTAGTTTTGATTGAGCACGGGGGCTCCTTTAGTAATCCCACAGATACTGTGACTCATCAGCACAGTGGTGAAATTCTGGTCCCACTGAAGTCAGTGGCAAAATTACCATTGACTTCGCTGGATCCAGGATTTCACCCAAGGTATAATGTATGGGGGGGGGGGTCAGGTGTCATTTGTTGGTATTTACCATTCACCCAGAGGAGCCGTTCCTGAGATTACAATGTGTACTGTCTAATTACAGTACACATACAAATGATACCATTGTTTTTTACTATCTTGAGATAGTCCTGAGATCTTTGCTTAGTTTTTGCTATGGCTTGTCAAAAAACCAGGAAAACTTTATGCAGACGTTGTTAATGAAAAACTCATTTCTTCTTTGTTGTCAGTGTTGTTTATTTCAAAACTGTCCTGCTAGCTGGCTGTTTGGTTAAAAAATCAGGATGAATTTTTCTGTGAAATTTTCTGAAAAAATTGTCTTTCTTTCTTTCACTGAAAAATTGAAATTAGGAAAATTTCCAGCTGCTCTAGTTTTTTCCTCCTCAATTCTTTCCCAGGCAAATGCTCCTGAAATTTCCTAGAGGTCTTCAGGAATTTACCTGAGTGAAAACTGAGCAAGGATTTCAGAATCTGGCCTATTGCAATTAAAATATTTATAATTACTCACCTGGCACTGTATTGTCCCCTTCATGGGCTACTCCCATCTAGGGGACAGGAAACTCCATGGGTTTCCCACTCTGAATTTCCTATACATTTTTCCAGAGTGGCGGGGAGTTGAGGGAGAAAGTGCAGAGGACAGGATGTGTAGTTATCCCTCCTGTTGCAGAAAGGGTATTCATCTCCAAAAACCAGTGGATTGCCAGAGTTCTTCAGAGGATAATAATGTAACTGTCCTCTGTGAATAATGTACAGAGACCTTGGTTCTATTCCCAGCTCTACCATCAGCCTGCTAGGTGACCATGGGCAACTCACTTTGCTTCTCTGTGTCTCAGTTTCTCCATCTGTACAATGGGGATAATGATACCAAGCTCCCTGGTAGAGTGCTTTGAGATCTACAGATGAAAAGTGCTATATAAGAACTCACTATTTTATTATTATTAATAATAAATTAGTAACAAAGCTACATCTTTGGGATGTTTGTTTTGACAGTGGCCATTTAATATTTTGTGTGTGTGTGTGTATGTATATATATATTTTATATATATATATATATTTGTATGTATATATAAATTTTAATTAAATATATATATATATAATTTAATTAAAATTAATACCTGAATATATTACTTCATTTTTATCAGGCTTGGCATTTCACTTCTTCCTCACTCTCATTTTCTAAACAATTGTTGTTTGATTAAATCCCTTTGGTGTTGTTTTCAGATGGGGAGGGGGGATGTAAAACTTTTAACGCTTTATGGCCTGAATTTCCAAATGCTCCTGTCATTTTTGTTATTTCTAGAGAGCCGGGGTTAATGCAATTCAGAGCTCCCTGTTCTGGTCTTGTACTCTCTCTTCATGTCCTTTCAGCGCCTAAGAGATTTATTTTTGTTTAGCTTTCCTGCTCCATTCAAATTGAGATTACTATTATTAAGATGTGTTTAGAGTACAGCATTCCACTCTTTCCTCTTTATTTTGAGCTTCTGGCTGACTACGCGTGATAATTACATGTAACCACTTCACTTTGTAATATATTCCCCATATTTCCCTTCCAGCTGACCTAACACTTTCATACAGTAACATACTACAAAGTTCACTAACCCCTTTTATCTGGAGGCATAATTGGGGCTGTGTGTTTCTGAGTCTCTGAAGTCCACATCAATCCTTCTAAGCAAACTTCCTTTCAAATGCAGATAAAGTAGAGTACTTTTTCTCAACCCTTTTGCCTCCTTTAGTGCCTGTTTTATGATATCTCTTTCATTTATTTTAATAGAAAAATCAGCAAATTTAGCTTTCCAGGCCATGCAAGCAGCACTGTGAATCTAGTTGTGCTTGATTTTGACTGTATCATAACTTAGCCTGTGGAGCCTGACAAATATGATTTGAATATAATACCTACACATAAGTGCAGATGTCCTTTTCCACAGCCTCTCCATGCCAGTGCTCCCAGGGGTTTTTAACATGACTTAACTGATACCCAGTTAACACAAGTTAGCTAAGACGTTTGTATATGACAGTCTGGGTACCCCATCAATGTCTATTCCAGGACACGCACGTTTGTGTTGTCTAGACTAGCAAGCACACAAACGTGTTAGTAACCTTGAGGTAACTGACCATCAAAGTTAAAAACACTAGTGTAGACACAGTCTCAGCTTGCACTAAGGGGGAAGTTAAGGCCCCAGTTCAGGAAAGTATTTAAGCATGTGCTTAAGTTCATCCTTGTTGAGCAAAGCCCTTAAGCACATGCTTAAGTCCCATTGTAGTCATGGAGGTTGCTATACAGGGATAAAAAGAATAAACAAACCCTGGATAGACAGGGCCTTAGCAACTTTGGTTTTCCCTCTGTGTTTCCATTAATGACAGTAAACTCTGGCTTATAACTGAAATACGACACAGTTGTACAGTTTGAAAGTATCTTTAAAACATTTCCTTTGTTCACCTCTTGTCCTATTTTCCATCAGGCAATTCACCATGGATCAGTTGCTTTGGAATATACATCCACTCAAATGATATGGCAAGTGGCATTTTGATCTGTTTTTTCCTGTGTTCCAGTGAGTTACATGTGCTCCAGTAAGTACTGTTGGTTATTTTATCTTTCTACTTTATACTCACAATTGACTGAATGTCTCACATGTAAGAAGCTATCTAACCAATTCAGTAACAAGACAGCACCATACAAGACATTCTTGCAATGTACAGTTTGATCAATCTGGCATGTGAAAGTCATGTTGCTCCCAAACCCAGTCATGTAGATCAGATGTGGAGCTGGCTTACAAAACACTTGACTTTCCACCCATCATCTATGAGGGCATTGTTAATGAGGACACTACCATAGTAGGTAAATGTCACAGTATTTAGCACCTGGCTGCTAATGCTGATGATCAGTTTGAAACACTGTTTACTTAGCAGTGATTGGTTTACAGCCACAGTATTTGAAACCCTAATTGCTTAACCAATGTCACATCTCTGGTGGTTCTTGGTAGGCCTAAGAATGCCCAGTTATCTTTCAAAGAGTAGTTCTTTAAAATAAGATCTGTTGAAGAGATTACTTTACATATTGCGTGTAAATTATATCCTTAGTCAAAAGCAAGGCTCTTTGCCAGAAGAACACATTGATTTTTTTTTAAATGGTTAGCATTATCTGTTGAAAGAGTAATATGCATTTTATATATTGCCTACGCACATGGTTCTTTTTATCACGTGCACGCTTCCACAAAGCTCAGGAGGAAATTACAACTGAAGAAGTTAATACATACTTAACTCGAGGTCTGAATTGGGCAAACTTGTGGCAGCTTGTTGAGCTGGTAATTTTTTTTTTTTTTTTTTTTTTTTTTTTTTTTTTTTTTTGGGGAGGCCTCCACCTTGTACTCCAAGAGCTAAGCATTCATTACAATTTCATCCTTTATTTTTGTAACCCTGTTGAAGTCAATGGGAGTTTTGCCTTTGACTTCAGTTGGGTCAGGATTTCACCCCAAATCTCTGTCTCTTACTATTGTGCAGATAAACCTAAAAATGTGAACAGGGAGTTACATGAGCATTACTAATACAGTGATGTCTGCCTCAATCTCCAGCCAGCCTGAAACAAGGAGCCTGATTCTCCCTTGCCCTGCACATAGTATAGTCATGGAGATCAGTGGGAGGTAGGTTTAAAATGCTGCCAAATCAGAATGTTAGTATTTTAGACCCACTTTTGCACTAGAGTAAATGACTGTGCCAGGCACAAGACACCACAGAGTCAGACCCAGTAGCAGTGAGAGATATATGGCACTATTCATCACAAGTGGGCATTAACTTTAAAGACTAATAACAATTTTGACATTTTAAATGAGCGTTAATTCATTACTGATCAGTGCATGCAAAAATGAAGTGAGGGATTATGAAGGTCTGTGCTATCTGCTAAGAATGGCACTGCATTTTGTTGTCTTGGAGGGTGGAACTTGGTTTGTGGATGGAGCTTTTGGGAGCAAACCTGCCCCCTCCCAATTTAACTGATTTACTTCTGCAAGAGACTTGTTTCTTTTTGCTTTTTTTGGTCTCTAATAAAACAAGAAAAAAGAACAATCACCTCTACCCTACAATAGTTTCACATGCTAAGGCATGTTGTGGAGTGAGCTGGTGTCCAAACTTTAAATAAATATGTTTATATTTCTCCTTTATTTGCTTAAGTAACAAGAGTTTTGTTGTACAGGAATTATAGCGGCTCCATTAGTACCAATATAATTAGCAGAAAGTTCCTATTAAGCTTGTTGAGGTATATGAAACTTGGCATTTTAATTCACATGTGGCTGGAGCCTGGCACACAGGCTCTTACCTTTAGTGCAACAGTTTTAACTGGAGATGACTGACAACGTAAAATTTTGAGATTTTAATCGCTTTTGATCAGTGTCAGAGCAAATATGGTTGAACTTTGACAGCTAAAACATTGCAATAGGTTCTTCCACGTAAAGCTTTTTGTAAGGATCACATTGTTCATATGAAGATGACTGGACTGTCACGGCCAATGGAATAACTTATCTGTGCACATAGTATTTCTAAATCACAAAATGATAACAGAGGTTGGTTTCATATCTGGATCTGGAGTCTTTCGGGCAAGAGTGAGTCCAAAGTAAAGGCTCCCTTTATGCTGTATCCCAAGCCAAAAATGGTTGAGTGGAGAAAAGACAATGGGAAGAATCATCAAGCTTTATTGATATGGAAACCACTTCAGACAATCTGCCAACCCAATGTTATGTCAGTGAATTAGGGACTTCACTTTGTCCTTGACTCCTACTAGCAACAACCAATAAAATTGTATAGTAAATCTCTTAACATTCCCAGGTAAACAAATTGATAAGAAGGTTACAGCTGAAAAAGTATCCTGTAATTTAAAGGAGAAAGCTGGAAGAACACTTTGGTTTAAAAACTTCAACATAAGAAAACAGGAAATTCTACACTAAATTTTAAAATAAAATCCTCCCAACCTTTGAATGTAGAGAAATTCACAGTGAACTCTCTGCTCCCCGTATGTCAGTCCTGGCTGAATTCCTGTTCAGGTGACCTGTTCGGCCATTAGAGGATAACTTGGCAGCAATAATAATATCTAGTGCATTTCATTAGTAGATCTCAATGCACTTTACAAAGGAGATCAATATCATTATCTCAGTTTTATCGATGGGGAAACTGAGGCACAGCATGGTGAAGTGAGTTGCCCAAGGTCACCCAGCAGGCCAACAGCAGAGCCAGGAATAAAAACAAGGTCTGCTGAGTTGCAATCCAATGCACTAACTAAGCCACATTGCTCTCCATTGCCAATGCCCTTTTGGGTGGTACTTATGTCTGGAAGTTGGCTGGTACATATATTGGTATATCAGCGATGGCACAGCCTTTGTAGAGGTGGCAAATTGCAAAACAACATTTGCATAATAAAGGTATACTTTCCAGGAGGGGAAGAACATTTTGCATCATGGGTATCTGTGGGCCTCAGAAATGCAAAGGGATGGATGTGGTTTGAAGTTGCCTGCTCGCAACCACAGCAGCTGGGTGCTGTTGGGGAACAAAAATTAGCTGCCTGCAATCCCACAAAATTCCATAGGTGTTCCTCTCGGGGTTCTAACCTACACACTGCCTAGTGTTAGCATCTAGTGCTTTGAGCTCCTGTAGATAAGAAGGCACTAAAGAAATGAAAAGCACGATTATGGGATAGCACTGTTTGGCATCCATCTGTGCTCCTCTACCAGAGCTCAACTGCATGGGTTAAGAGCAGCTTTAATTTGTAATTTCCTTGCTGTTGTCAGATTAAAAGTGTGGTTTGGGCCCTTTTTCCTCCCTGCTGAGCTGCCAACATTTCAAGTCCCACCATTAAGTTTATTTATATCCTAATTCTTTGAATTTATACTGCATATGAATAATACACCACAAGGACGTTTATGCATTTAGTGTCTCTCTCTTGCCCACCTAATGCAGCCAACACACCCAGCTTTGGAGAGGTGTCACTCCCATCCTCTGCAAGATTACTGTCAATTTTTCAAAAAGAGTCGGTCTTTTATTGCATCCAGTTTTCCTAACCCCTGTCCAGTGCTGCATAAGACAGGGAGAGTTAAACCCTTCTAATATGTGTTCTGTATTTGCACTTGGTTTTGGTTTGAATAACTCAGAATGTTCTTTGCACATGAATTGCACTTTTAATTTATAACTCTTCTAACTCTCACCTGTATCTCAGGTCAGATGTAATTTATTTTAGTGTTTAGATTCCAGTTCTCCATGGACAGATGAAGTCCATGAAAATTGCTCATGGTGCATAAAATTAAGCACAGGCGTTAGATTTTGCAGGATCCAGACTTAAGTTCTCCAGCAGCATGTGTCAATTTAAATCAAATCCAAACCAACTTGTCGCTGCTTTCACTTCCATATGTTTTTATTCCCCCACATATTCCCTTGTCATTTCCCGTCCTCGCATTTCAGTTTGATTTACTTGTCCTAGAACTAAAAGACCTACTGAGAAGCTGTAGCTCACACAGAAGTGCTGGGCTTGCTGCAGAAATTGTCTCGGGCTTGCATTAAAATCCACGAATTTACTTTCCCCTTTCCTTATTATTACCGTTGCCTGAGCCTGACTCCTCCAACGTCGAAGAAGTGCCTGGCCTCGCTCCCTAACCGAAAGTCCCTGGGTCCTGAAGGAGAAAAGGCCAGAGGAGAGCGAGGGGGTGATTAGACCCCACAGCCCAGTCCCCTCTCTGCCCTGCCCGGCATGGGGGCAGACTCCGGGGAGCGGGCTGCAGGGGAACCAGGCTGCTCAGAAGGCTCCCGGGCAGGGGACGGGGAGCAGCCCGCGCCCCGGGAAGACGTGTCCTCCCCCCTGGGTAGGGCTGGGGGGGGGAGAGTTTAGGGTTAGGCACCTCCTGCGGCCAATCGCACGGAGCGGGTGACTTCGTGCCTCCATCCAGGGGCTGCCGCAGGAACTACAGAGCTGAGCCCAGCCTCCTGCAGGGGAGGAGAGGAGCGGCCGGTCCCCTCGGGAGGGCTCCCCGCTGCTGCCGCTGCAGAGCCCCGCTTCCCCCCCCCCCGTCCCGGCATGGCGAGCCCCCCCTCCCGCGCGGCCCGGGGACCCTTTAAGGGGAGGGGGCAGGGGCTGGGAGGCCTGGTGTTGGGGTGACTCCGCTCCCCTCCGGCCAACGCTCGCGGCTCGCCAGTCCCCGGGCTCGGAGCGACGATGGTGCAGCTCGCCTGGGCTTGCCTGGTGCAAAGCTGCCTCCTCCTGCTGGCCCGAGCACGCCGGAGCCCGAGCCCCGCCAGCGGGGACCCCGCCGCCAGCTGCGAGCTCCACCGGAAAGTAAGTGCCCGACCCGGCTCGGGTCCGGGGGAAAGTCTCTGCTGCGGGGGACTTTCCCCTGCCCGGCCGGGAGCGCCTGGCTGCCCGGGGGTGGGAGATTTAACTTGCGGGGACCCGCCTTGCTCCCCTGGTAGCAGCCCGGCGAGGGACGTCTCCCCTTGTGGGAGACCCGGGAGGCAGCCGCCTGTCCCGCTTGCCTTCCTTCCTGGCTGGTTTGTGGGATGAAGTTTGGGGCTTTGCCCGCGCCCCGCGCAGGGAGAAGGGAAATCCTGGCTCTCCCCCCGCCCCGGCTTTCCCTGCCTTCGGGGATCTACGGGGTTCCCCCAGCCTCGTACAGCTCAGTGCTTTTGCTCGGAGACACGCTGGAGCAGGGGAGAACATCTCTCCAGAGACAGGGGAGGGAGAAAGGAGCCAGGCACTGATGGCTGGCTCGTAAAAGATGAGGTGTAAATAGTGAAGTGATGGGATTTCCAGTGTCCGTAATGAGATCCAGCTAGGGGAGATAAGGAGGGGTGAGGAGCGCCAGCCTGCTGTTTGTGTGGGACCTCGCCGTGTTTACTTTCTGCAGCTCTGATTCCTTTAGCAAATCACTCCAGTTTTAACCGCCCCCCCCACTTGCATCCTGCCATGATCAGAAGAAGTGTTCTCCAAACACGACCCTGTTTGTTCTAGCTCCTGATCCTGGTAACGCCACCACTGTTTGCTCTCTCTGCACAAGATGATTTGAATTAAAACGTCTCCTTCAACCTGCACTTCAGCTCTTTTTGTGACATCCTGCAAATTCAGCTAGCTAGGTCCACAGACTCTGTGACAGACTTTTAAAGTTAGAATGAAAGGCTGCAAAAGGCAGGTGAATGGTTTCACTAGCAGAGGGAAGTGTAAACATGTTGAAAACTGTCCTAAGCCTGCTCTGTAGATGACCTCTGGGACCTTTTAACTTGAAAATGGTAACAGAAAATAGATCCAAACGAAGAGTAAAACATTGCTCCTCACAATTTTTGCTTGAGACTATCTGACTGGTTTTTTTAAATGACCATGTGATTCAGTTTTCCAGAGATTCTTTGACAGTATGGAAAATTTACAGACGACTTGGTTTTTTTGTGCTCGTTTGTCTGTTTCCAGTCCTCTGAGGCATGGCATACCATGTTTTATTAAGGTTTCATAGTAGCAGCCGTGTTAGTCTGTATTCGCAAAAAGAAAAGGAGTACTTGTGGCACCTTAGAGACTAACAAATTTATTAGAGCATAAGCTTTCGTGAGCTACAGCTCTCTTCATCGGATGCATCCGATGAAGTGAGCTGTAGCTCACGAAAGCTTATGCTCTAATAAATTTGTTAGTCTTTAAGGTGCCACAAGTACTCCTTTTCTTCATGTTTTATTAAGGTTCCCATAATGTATTATTTCCTCATGGAAATCTTGCTGTGGTGCTCTCTTTTAATAAGAACTGCTGCAAGAAATGTGCAACTAAAACCAGTTTCTCATAAAGTAGCCACCAGCAGTTTTTTCTTAGTGCTCAGAAAGAGTTCTTGCTGGAGCAGCTCGGAATATAGAAGAAGGTGAAATCAGAGCACAGAAGGATTAAATGCCTACTGTGAGCATCATGTGCAAAGAGGGAATTGATGGTAATGGACATAATACACTTTTTAGTTTAATTAATTAAGGATGACCTCAATTGGTGCCTGCCTGGTATGGTATAGTTAAGCCTTGCTAGGATGGTTGCCTGGAGACAAACTAATAGTACAGCTTGGCACTTTTATATAACGTGTTACATGGTCAAAGACTTGTACAAACATTAACTAATGAATCCATACCCTGGCGAGGTAGCTATGGAATATTATGCCCATTTTAAGGATGGGGAGAATGAGAGATTAAAGTGACTTGTTCCAACCCACAGAGTGGCCCAGCTTTCTGCAAGGGTATTTGCCCCACATGTGCAATGCCAGTTGTGTGTGCAAATCAGGGATGTGCCCCTAGGAATGGGCATGCATAAATCCGAAACTTCACATCCACAGTGCTTGTTGGCGCATAGGAGTCAGGCACAAGAAAAGGGTGAGCGCAGACTTGGGAGAAATGGGACTGTTCTCCTGCTTCAGAGGCAAGTAACTCCCGTGAAATAGGTGGGAGTTACTAGTTGTTTGCAGAGTTGATGTAGCTGTGCTGGTCCCAGGGTATTAGAGAGACGAGGTGTAGGAGGTAATATCTTTTATTGGACCAGCTTCTGTTGGTGAGGGAGACAAGCTTTCAAGCTTCACAGAACTCTTCTTAGTGTCTGGAGTTATTAGTGTCCTACAACGCAGGTTAGCTCCAAGCTGTGCGTGTAGTTTTGGGGAGGGTCAGGGGGGCATTGACCCCCCCAACTGCAAGTCTTGGGCAGGCATGGAATTTCCTCCCCCCGTCCCCCATGCACAGCCCTGTTGGCTTAACTGGAGCTCCCGCCCCCCCCCAATATACAAGTCAAACTATGCCTATGCTCCAAGCACCACCTGAATCTGAATCTCCTTTCATAATTTGTTTTACCTTTAGTAAAGAACCTCTCAGTGTCATGGCTTCCTGCTGGCTTTCTCCAAGACTCGTCACTTCTGCCAAGGCAGTTGGTTACTTTGGCACACTGTTTGCCAGACTTGCTACCTGGTTGCGTTTCTGTTATTTTTTTATTTTTTATGAGGATAGATTTTTGGCTTATTGCTCAAGCCCCAACCTGGACAGTTGACAACCATACTAATTAGCAAGATAGCGGCATAAACTTTTGTTATTACTGACCTGTTTGAGGCCGTCTCTACACGATTGAATTTGACTGTCTGAACATGATTGTTTGCAATGATATTAGCTGACCCATGTTGAGCATGATTAAGCAGCAAGCGAGGATGAGGATGAAACACGATGAACAAAAGTATAAGGCCAAGATTTTCAGAAGTGACTAGTGATTTTGGAAGCCTCAGTTTTTGGGTGCCCAATTGGAAACACTTCAAAGGGGCCTGACTTTTAGAAAGTGCCGAGTACTCGCCTTTAAAAGCATCTGATTTTCGGAGTGTATCTCAAGTTCGGCCTCCAAAAAATCAAGGCATCCATAATCACTGGTCACTTTCAGAAACCTTAGCCATTCTTTCTCTAGTTCATTAAGAAGTGCTGCAGTGTGTTGGATTCAGTGCATGGCTTAAAGGCAATCTGACCTGTTCTCATGTACCTGAGAAGATGCTCACATGGTTTGCCCCATCTACGCTCACTTCTAATGTTTAGTCCTGGGTTAACTAACATGATTGCAGCCAACCATGTTCAGACACAGCAAATTTCATAGTGTAGACCAGACTTGAAAGGAGCTAGGCTCCATTGAAGTGCAGGGTTCCTATACTTAGGGAGGTGACAAATCCACAATTGGCTCATCTCTGTGCACAATATACCTTTTGGTTTTACAATGATTTGGGGATTCTGTGGGAGGATTTAGCAGCTGGCCAGTGGGGTCAGGTTGGAGACCCTTGTCATCAGGGAGCTGTGTGAAGGTTTGGTAGCTGGGAGAAGGCCAGGGATATCTTTTTTTTTTTTTTTTTTTTTTTTTATTGCTCTATCCACTTGTGAGCTTGTCTCCCATGCACTCGCTGCAGGGACGCCTATCTGTAGCCCACCTGTCTCATCCTGGGTCCTGCTGCCTCCTAATAAACTGTCCATACACCAGGCAGCAGTAGAGTCTGGGGCTTTCCCAATCGGAATCAATCAGGAATCGGGGCTTTGGAGCACCTCAGACTCAACTGTGTGTCACGCTACAGGCAGCTTATTGGAGATGCCAGAGCGGGCCGAGCAGATGGCGCTCAACCCCCGCCAAGGTAGTAGGCGGTTTGCCAGCTGGCCAGTCAATTTATTACTGGAGCCAGGAGGTAAACCAGATTTCAGTGTAATCAGTAGCAGCACCCTCATAAAACTGGGTCATGTCTGGAGAGCAGGTGCCAGGCCGGGCTCAGCTCCCTTCAGAGCATGGGGCATAGAAGGAATGGGCTTGTGTGAATTTGTAGCAAGGACTTTAAAAAACAAAAAAGTTTTGGGGCATCTGTAAACTTTGGCAGAAAAAATTGTATTTATGGAAAACCGCAAGCCTCCAGTTGAAAACACCAACATGTTTTCACCAGCAGTTGACGCAACAAGACTTTACCCTTTGTCAAGAAAACCTGAGGTGAAATGTGTTAACGAAGTCTCATTATCTCCTGATTACTATGCCATTAAAATGTGAGACTGCCTGTAGTTTTCCATATTAGCAGTAAGAAAAGGAGTACTTGTGGCACCTTAGAGACTAACATATTGGCAGTCTGCTTCCTCAGGTCATTAGGACAGTGGGAGAAATGACACTATTCAATGATGGATTTTATTTTCAGGTCATATAAATAGGAGTATCCAGCTATTTTCACGGGGATGTTGTGTAAAAAAGGAATCACACTCTTGAAATGCCACATGAACACTTCTCTTTTTAAACAACATTCCCCATTGTGCCTGAAGTGGATAAAGTTTTTTTTAAAATACCAGTTCCTCAAATTATGGGATGTGCTTTTTCTTGCCTCCCTAAATTGCTTTTACACCTGCCCTCCTCTGTGACTCCCAAACCTTCCATCCTGATGCAAGTGTGTGTATTCAGTGTCTGAAAGAGATAAGTTGCTATTTTAAGGAAGTAGCAAACAATAATTCTTCAGAGACCTTTCTTGTCAAAGCTCCATGTTATAGCTAAAACTGCAGCCAATAATTCTCCCCAAATCTTGAATTTTTGGCACAGTAGAAACCATTCTATGTTTTCCTGGGGGGAAAAAGCTTTTAAAAGAATTAATTTGCAAGAGTGTCTTTTGTGAACATTTAGGGTTTTCCCCATTCATGAACGAACTCTTTTGATCTGTTAGTGTATTTTGCTAAATGTTGATGCTCATTTATGTGTTTAATGCCAGCACCCAGGGATTAGCAGTTGTAACTATTTACAAGTGTAGGGAGCATTGTTCATGATAAATTGGCCAATTAATCTAAACGGCTAACTTTTTCCCATTATATTTGCTTCAAAAGAGCATACACAGTTTATCCCTTTATGATATCTCATCTGTCTGCTGTAAATTCTGGCTTTTAGTTTGAAAACTGATTTTTATTTTTCCTCTGGTGAAAAAGGTACTGAATTTGGATTATTTTAATGTTGTATGCAATGCAGTCCTTTTCACCAGGCAAACTCCATTAAACTAGATTTAGGATATTAAGTATGCCAGTAATTTAAAGGAGGGGAAATGAAGAGAATATTATTAATAATGTATTTAACATTTGCAGATAGGTGCATGGGGCACTTCACTCACTGTGCAAAGACATAGGCCCCAATCCTCAAAAGTCATTAAATACCTTTGGGGATCAGGGCCACAGTCCCTGCTTTGAATAGCTACAACCTAAGTGGAACCTGACAAGATGGGACACTGAAAGAGATAAGCAGCAGACAAAGGGGTTAGAAGGAGTGCAAAAGGCACACACAGAGTAAGATTTTGGGGTTGCTTGAGGGATGTATTCCCAGTTTTGTATTACAGTACTTTAAAAAAAAAAAAAAAAAGCATGAGAATATGGTAGTAAATTTAAAGAGGCCATGTGGTGCAACAGATTGGCCATTGGACTGGGACGCAGATGACTTGGGTTCTATTTCTGGCTCTGAATTATTAAGTGATAGAGGCCCTAAATGAGACTGGAGCCACTGTACGTTCACATAGTGACATTCCCTGCCCTGAAGAATGTATAGTCTAAATATGCAAAGACAGCCCCAGAGTGGGAGGGAAGAACAGAGGTGATGCGGCTTGCCAAAGGTCACAAAGCAAGTCACAAACAGAGCTAGGACTAGATCTCAGCACTCTTGATCCTCGGTTCAGTTCTGTACCCACTGCACCACACTGCCAGTAAAGAGTCCTTTCCTTTTTGATTTTCTAGGTTCTCGCTCGTTTGTCACTGGCTTTCTGGTAACCGGATACCCAGTGTAATTCCACTGGAGATCTTTGTTTTTTCCCGTTGCTTAGCTGCATTATTTATTTTCTGTATCTCTGTAGTGTTTTACAGCAACCAATACAAGGTTTCAATGGTTTTGAAATAACTGTTGGGGAGGAAAATAACAGTATCCCTGATAGTTGTGTTACAATAAAATACTTTGCGCGGATGTCATAAAAACCTTCCTGTTTGGCAGGTTGTAGCTCTGATCTACCAACAGGTCTTTGTCAGCACATGAAACGATATATGTCAACTGACAAATGAAGTAGGAGGTGTATATTTGGGGACTGAATGTTATGTCCTGTTACGGTCCTGTAAATGCTGTTTGTGTCCTCCTGGAAAAACAAGCTGGCAATTGCAGCAAAGCCTTTCGCTGTCGGTTTAAAATAGCTGGAATCTGGGGGTTGGTCTATTTCATGATGTCTCAAAAATAAATCCATGAAAAATCTATTGGAAACACCCTTTAGCAAGAGCATTTGGCACCTCTGCTCTGCTAAAACAAATAAAAGGAAGTCAAGGTGCATGCAGAATTGTAAAATTATCTAAAGGTAACTGGATCAGCTAACCTGGGGAGATAGCTTGGCACAGCATTCTGTTCCTAATCATGCTAGTGAATGTGATTTGGCCTTAGGCAAGTCACATTGCCTCCCCGTTTCCCTCAAACTCTTTTCAAGCTCTTTGAGGTAAGGACATATGTTTCTTACGATATGTTTGTGCTATGCCTATGACAGTAGGGTTCTGATCTCTGCTGGGACCTATCTAGCTATGGTCTTTATCTTGCCCTCATTACTGTCGTATCTGAGCACTTTACAGTCTTTAAAGTATTATCTGCACAATAACCCTCTGAGACAGGGTAGTGCTACTATGCCCATTTTACTGATGGGAACTGAGGCAGCCTGCAGTGGAGCAGGGGATTTAATCTAGGTCTCCCAAATCCTAGGCTTGTGTCCTGACCACTGGACCATCCTTGCTCTCCTCCATCTGGCATCTAGGCATCAATATACATAATAAAGTGACTGGTGCCTAAAATTGAGTGTGGTGTGATCCCTCTCTGGATCCTGTGAGTCTGATTTTCCTCTTACACTGGTGTAAATCAGGAATAAGTCATTGAAATTAGTGGAGTTACGTGGCCCCCTTTGCATCTCTCTGGCAGTGTCAAAGGGCAGTAAAGTGTAATGCTCACTTTAAGGCCCCTTTCTGCTGCTGGAGCAGTGTAAAATGACCTTAGTGTAGAGTGGAATCAGACCAGTGGCTTTATCTAGTAAATGTTCTTGAAATGAGGTGAGAGAGAGAGGCTGCCAACTGTCGCATAGCGGGGGGAGAGTGAGCAAGCGTCACCACTGTTCCTGTGTTATCTCACAGCCACTTAGCACTTTGTCGAATTGCTCCCCTTTTGGGGGGAGGGGAGGAAGATGTTTGCTTGCTTTTATCTCTAAGCTACATGGAAAAAATATCTAACAATAGAAGAGCTGCACAAGGGCAAGTTAAGATCAGTGCGTGATACGCACAGGGTGCAGTTTTCAAAGGCATTCAGCCTGGCTGTTTTCTCCTCCAAGCCTAGGGCAGTAAAATTAGGCCAATGCAGAATGCATTTGAAAGTCTCACCCACAACTGCCATTTCAGGTACTTGGGTGGCTTTCAGTATCCTAATATCTAAGCACCTCACACTCTGTAATGTATTTACTCTCTTGGCATCTCTGGAGGCAGGGCAGGGCTGTTATCCCCATTGTACAGATGGGGAGCTGAGGTGCATGGAAGATTAAGTGATGTGCCCAAGGTCGCACAAGAAGCCTGTGGCAAAGCAGGGAACTGAACTCAGGTCTCCCCCCATCTCAGGCTAGTGCTTTAACTGCTAGTCCCTCCTTCCTCTCACATCACTGCCACCTCGTTCTCTCAATCTGTGCTGAGTAGAGCTCTGGCACAATTAAGGAACTTACTAGACACTTACTAACCAGAGGCTTATAACAAAGCTGTAGATTTTGTGGGGGGGCTTGGGGGAGGAGAGAGTGGGTGGAAGAAACAAAGGGATCTCCAGAGGCAGCCCCTTTGGTGAGCTGCCCAACCTCTCCTCAATAACTTCTGTGGCTGGAAAGGGGGAGGCTGCTGGGGAAATGGGCGTAAGTAATAACACCTGCTCTCCTAGGAGAGTGGGGGTGTCAAATGCTTTGAATGCCGGCACCGCCTTCTGGCAGAAGATGCAACTTTGTGCAGCAACTTCTAAAGCTCTGCGTTGGCCAGCAGGATTGATTATGTTCAGGTGTTGGGCTCCTGTCCAGAGCGGACTGTGCCATGCAGTACTAAGGGTGTGCTTTCCTGCCAGATGTGCCTTCCCTCCAAAGAGATGGTAAATGGAGGCCCATTCTGCCCATATCTAATACCTGTTCTTGTGGGAATTAACGATCCCATAATAGTTTTCAGAGAGAAGCGAAGAGGCCCAGCCTGCCCTCATTAGTAATAACTCTTGCTGCTGTTTAGTGCACAGAAATGTCTGTAGTAACATCCAAGTACTCTTTAGGCACAGAGATCTCATGTGAGACTGGGTGAGAGCCATTGCTGAGTGCATAACAGGCTGGTTTCTCCAACACAGTACACTATACTTATAGATTGCAAATTCTTTGGGGCAGGGACTGTCATTCCCTCTATGTCTGTACAGAGCCTAGCATGGTGGGGCCCTGATCTGTTTGGCCTGTAGATGCTACTGCAAAATAATTCTTTGATAATAATAATAATAATAATTAATAATAAACTACTTTCGGTATCTGTCTGATTGCTTTCTAAAGGCCGCTGAACTTCCCAGAGTATGTGAGTATTATGGCAATTACTGTTCTGGTGAATTTGTTATGCTCCTGGATGAACCTCAATTGTCACCCTTTATGTTCCAGCCAGATAAAGCTCTGCTCTCTGCATGTTGACTTTAGCCTTCCAGCAGCTTTTGTTTGGTTAAATTAGTTGAGCCAATGAAATTTTAAGCTAGCCAGAGGCAACTCTTTCCCTACGATCCCTTTTAGCTTTGGCTCCTCCCGTGCATTGCCTGTCACATACAAGATCAGACCTGTTTAAAGCAAAGGATACCCTTTCAACCCCCTCCATAGCTATGGCTGCTCTCCTTCTCTTTTCGTTCGCTTGCAGCTAGTAAGTGACACCACTTGTCACTCCTCTGTGGCTTCCATTTGTCTCCATTTGTTTTCTTGCCACATTAAGTCTCCCTCACATTTTCCCTATTAACTAATAACTGGTTTAGTCACCCATACAGTTAAAATGCTGGTGAATAAAAGGATCTTACACTCTTTAAAGAGACCTCGTCAACTTGAAAATCACCTTGATTTTCATGGGAGCCACTGGGTGTTCTGTGCTTGGAAAATCAGGCCATGTATTTATGTCTAAATGTAGGCACCCATAAAAAAAAAAAAACCTTGGCTTCGAAATGTAGGCCTATGGTGCATGCTTTGGTAAATCCCACCCTACCTCTGAAATCAATGGTAAAAACTCTCATAGACTTCAGCAGGAGAAGAGTTAAATCAACATTGAACACTTTGGCAAATCACACCCTGAGCATCCTATTCTTAGTGAAGGTTAAGGCTGTGCAGAAGTTGATGGTGCTTTGCCTAGGGAAAGCCTCCTTCCTTACTACAGGTGAGTAGCCCATTTGTAAGGATTTCACATCCTGGATGAATGGATTCTCATCAAGTCAAAAATAAAATAAATCAGAATGACTGTCAAAGCACTGGGAAATGAAGCATCAGCACTGCAGCAAACACCCAGTCAACACTTACTCCAAACCAAACTGCCCCTGATACAGAACCACATTCCCTTGCCCAGGAAGGTCTCCTGTAACCACTGGGGGATTGGGGAGATTTTTCTAAGGCACCGATAGCAGTTAGGTGCCTATCATTGGTGCTTTTGAAAATCTCCTTGCTGGTCTTCCAGGTTTACTTCTACACAGTTCTCTCTCTCCTGATGTTTAAACATTTGGGGCTAGATTCTCCTCGCACTAAAGCCTGCTCTGGAAACACAGAGAGACCTTACAGCAGGTGTAAATTACATTAGAGGGGACTTAGTGTAAAGGAGAATCCAGTGCTTGAGTCATCAAACTTCCCACAGATTCATTTTAAAATGGCCTCCCTTACTAGTGTTCTTAGTTCCTTTCTGTCTCCTGGCGCAGCTTTTCCTCCAGCTTTGCTAGTCGTTCTCTTTCCTTTGTCTGTTTTGTTTTCTCTGTTTTTAATTGTGGTTAGCATTCTGTTTATCTTCCTCAGCCCAATCTTCTTTCACCTCCCCTTTCTATTCATGGCACTTATCTCACTTAGGTCTTGATTCATCAAACTATCCTGATTCAGCAAAGCACTAACCCATGTGCTTAATTTAAAGCCTGTGCTTAAGTTCCATTAAAGTAATTTTACCTTAAGCACATGGATTCAGAAAAGCGTCCCTATTCAGGAAGGGGATGTGAACATGTGCCTGCTAAAGTCAGGGCAAGTGCTGAATTGGGTTTTGCTCCATGTCTATTTTCAATCTTCTGTTAGTTATTACTTTACATATTTCTGTCCCTTCCCTATGTCAAACCTCTCCCATCTCTATTAAACCACCCTCTCCATCCTCCTCCCTCTACTTTCTCTGCTTGCTTTTTCCTCATTCATGCTCCTTTCCACTTTCTTTTTCCATAGTCATTTCCTCACATTCTTTTCATGTCCCCGCCCTGTCCTTCCTCTTTTTTCTTCATCTAGCATCTCATGGTCTGTTATATTTTTCTAGCCTCTTCCTTCAGGCCAGCTGGACCCCTTTGCTCCTGTTTAGCTTCCTGCAGGATGAGGGAGTTGAGGACAGAGAAATCAGAGGAATCCCAACATGCCAGAAAAGCTAATTCAGCGATAGAGTGTTTTTTGTAGCATGTCTGTCCGTAACATATTCCAATGTCCCATGCCAGCTGTGGGATGTACCTTTCGCTTCTTCGGCATGCATGGAACTTTGCCTCAGAACGCTGCAGTCCTCACTTGATTTGGAGACCTAGCCTCTGGGTGACAGTAAAGTAGACTTGTTGGAGTTTTCAGCTGAGGAGTGCTGTGTTTGATAGAGAATATTCTCAGAAACCATTGTCTGGGATGAGCCACTGTGGAATTATCTTTCACATTAACCCTTCTGGCCCTAGGTTTCCACTGGAAATGCATAGGCAATGTGTTTCCAATAAGTCTTCTAAGGAGCCTGTTCTGCATTTACCAGCCAGAGCAAGGCATCTAAGCTCAACATCCACGCACACGTAAATCTAACCCCAGCTCTAGGGCAATCTTTTTGGCTAAAAGCTGACCGTGTGTTTGAATTGAGTGTCTGGATGCCCCTGTTGGAGCCAGACATTCGATAACCAGATCTTCCTGCCGGGCAGGGATGGGGTGGAAATTCCAGATGTTTTGTGCTTCCATGCTTGTGGGCAGACAATCAGGAGCAGATTGCCTCTTACAGCAGCACCGACCCCATTGTGTACTCTGATTGTAGATTACCTGGACCCGCTCATCAGCTGGCGTGAACTGGTGTAGCTCCTTCAAGTGAAGCATTGAAGACATGGTGACCCCATATATATTTACTGTCATGCCACAGACCACTCAAAGGCTTGATACAACATTACCTTCTAGGATTCTTTGAGATGTTATGGTCAGTTCTAGGGGAACACTTTTTAAATAATTCTCTATTAAAACATACACAGTGACATCTGAGAACCAGACAGAAATCTAAGCCACCACAGGGCAGGATCTTTTTAGATCTAGTTCTAAGGCTTGTTGCTACTAAAGTAACTAAGCTGTGCAGTTAAGAATTTGAAGGCATTTGAAAACAATATGTTTTTTTAAAAATAAATGTAAAAGTTTTTTCTCTATTTCAAAAAACGTTTCTTGGAACTGTGGGCCAAGTCTGGCTCTCAAGCAGCATTCTAGCTTCCTTTTTTGTCTTCTAAAGTAATTGCATTTTCTCCCAAAGCTGTGCTGAGATAGATTATGCCGAGGGGTCAGGGATGGGCATCAGCCACCTGTGCAGCCTGTGTTTCCAAATTATTATCTGAGTATGTTCCTTATCCACCTGCCTGTTATTTTTCATGTTACATGCAAGGATGTGAAGCTTGGCAAGGGCATTCCCTCACCAAACAGATTTGCATCACAAAAAGCTGTGTCCAGGCTGTTTCCTGGATTAAAGTTTTCTGTCTCCAGGCATGTTTCCTTTCTCCTGGAGGGCCTCAGAAATCACCCATGGATGCTAAAAACGTGGGCTTTTCCTGGTGGAGAGGTTGAAGGGTGGAGATAGTGGCAGTAAATCGACTTCACCAAAGCAGTGGCTGCATTTGACCCACTCCGGCTGGGGGAGGTTGGCTAACTTAGATTCCGCTCCCTGGCTGATATCTGCAGGCAGTGTTGTCGTCAAGGGCAGGGCTGAAGTGTCTGTAACTTGGGTTCTTCTGTGAGATGGAGAGGCCAGAGCCACTGGTTTTATTTTTAAAAAAATAATGAAAATGGGGTTTTAGTGCTTAAAAAAAAAAGAAAAGCCCAAGTAAGGCAGGAGGGACTTTACTACCAAAGGAATCTCACAAGCTGAAAAAGCAACTACGGTCCCAAAAGCGTGGCAGGTTCACCTTGGTTAATAGCGCCCACCTCTGATCATCAGTAGGTCTCAAGGCACTTCGCAAAGGAGGTCTGTCTCATTATTCTCATTTAACAGACAGGGAAACCGAGGCATGGAGAGGTGAAGTGACTCTCTCTGGCAGCTGGCCAGAGCCAGGAATAGAACTCAGGTCTCCTAAGTCTCCGCCCCACGTTCTTCCACTAGACAACACTGCCTTCCTTTAAAAGGAGAGACCGTTCCTGTGGGCACTGAGAGTAACTCTACTGGCCAGCAACATCGTGTGGCCCATTGTATTTGGGGTGCAGACTTGCCGGCGTGAGGCAGATCATATTAAAACAATGTAACTATTTATAGCCTATGTCACTTGCCATGGGTATTTCTCTCCTCTCCCCGTCTGTGTGATTTTTTTTCTCCCCATGCCCCTCCCTCCCCTCCAGCCTGCAGGCCATTGTTCGTTTACTCGGCTGTGTTTCTCTTCCCTTCAGCAAAGCCAGCTTAACTCCTTCCTGTGGACTATAAAGAGAGACCCTCCATCTTACTTTTTTGGCACTATCCATGTCCCGTACACCCGGGTCTGGGATTTCATCCCTGAGAACTCCAAGAAGGCCTTCCAGCACAGCCACATTGTTTACTTTGAACTGGACCTCACAGACCCCTACACCATCTCCGCACTCACCAGCTGCCAGCTGCTGCCGCAGGGCGAGAACCTCCAGGACGTGCTCCCCCGGGACATCTACCGCCGGCTCAAGCGCCACTTGGAGTACGTCAAGCTCATGATGCCTTCGTGGATGACTCCGGACCAGCGGGGCAAAGGGCTCTATGCTGACTATCTCTTCAACGCCATCGCTGGGAACTGGGAGCGGAAGAGACCCGTGTGGGTGATGCTGATGGTGAATTCTCTGACCGAGGTGGACATTAAGTCGCGTGGCGTCCCTGTCCTGGATCTCTACCTGGCCCAGGAAGCTGAGCGTTTGAGGAAGCAGACCGGGGCCGTGGAGAAAGTGGAGGAACAATGCCATCCTCTGAATGGGCTGAATTTCTCCCAGGTAAGAGGAAACGGTGTTTGATGTGGAGCGACCAACTCTGAGGATGTCTAATAAGGACAAATATTTGAATACAGGGGCTCTCTACTGGAGAGCCTGTGAACACAGATCTGGGAGACGCAGCCCTCAACTAGGGCCATGGTAGACGGGAGGGAGTGGCTGGGCAGGCGCAGTGCGATACACCTTCCTTTCTCTCCCCAGGGTCCCTGTGTGGGACTCATCCTGTCCCCTCCCTGGACATATCGGGGAGCCTGGTACCAATGTGGGTGAAAAACTCACGTCCCGTCCCTGCTTGGAGCATAGAGGTGAGGCTCCTGGCAACTTCTCTCCCCACCTCCCCCCGTTCAGGGCTGGGCACAATGAGGCTCTAAATCGCATGATGCATACCCCATAGGCACCACACTATTAACCCCTTCTTTGCTGAGAACTGGCCATTTATTCTAATCTCTGAGCAATTTTTAATTCACGATAGGACTTTGCCTATGTCCCCAGAGATGTGGGCTTTGCCTGTCTGATTGCATCCTTTGTCTCTCCTGTATGCACTGCACTGGTCAAGGTGACCTGCAATGGGGGAAAATCAGTCTGTGCCCTTTCTTTGCTGCTTTATGGTGAACAAAGTAGTATATCCACTCTCAAAGAAAGTATGTTTTTGCTTGTTTTGTGTGTGTTTCTTCTCAAAAATATCATAAACACACAATCTTTCCTATTTTGTGGAAGGGTTTTTTTGGAGGCGCTCTCTCTGGGTAGAGGTGTGAAATCCAGTATTGCTAGGTCTCATGATTTCATCATGAATCTCACAATGTTCAAGCCTCAGCTGCTAGAATCAAGTGATTCCATGAGAAGCTCAGTTATTCTTAGACCAGAGGTCAGGAACCTTTGAGAAGTAGTGTGCCAAGTCTTCATTAATTTAAGGTTTCGCGTGCCTGTAATAAATTTTACATTTACAGGGGCCCCACGACGGAACCCCAGACTGGTAGCGGACTGAGCAGTGCTGGTGGCCGGAACCCCGGCTGGCAGGGGCCAGTGGACAGAACCCCAGACAGGCAGCACGGATGGCAGATGGAACCCCAGATCGGCAGCGGGCTGAGCCGCTCAACCCACTGCTAGTCTGAAGTTCCGTCCGCCGGCCCCTGCCAGCCAGGGTCCCACCCTGCTCAGCCCGCTGCTGGCCCAGGATTCCATCCATCCAGGCCGGCAGCAGGCTTAGTGGGGCTGGCAGCCGGGATCCTGGCTGGCAGCAGAGTGCCACTAAAAATCGGCATGCTGCAGGTTGCTGACCCCTCCCTTAGACAAACACAGTGTATTTCTAGCCTGGTGGTTGCAGAGAAAAGCTTGAAAATGTAACAAGAATGTGCCCTGAAGGCTCAGATGCCAGAAGGCAAAAAAAAAAAAGTCCAAATGTATTATTTTAAAAAACCAAACTTCATGTTTTTAAGCCAGTCTCTTGATATATATAATATGTATTTTTGGAGGGGCCTGTTGATTTTTGGACCCTTGGGCTTTAGTGATACTGTAAATCTTTAGGTTTCAGAGTAGCAGCCGTGTTAGTCTGTATGCGCAAAAAGAAAAGGAGTACTTGTGGCACCTTAGAGACTAACACATTTAAAATATTTCCACTCTATACATATATAAAATTTGTTAGTCTCTAAGGTGCCACAAGTACTCCTTTTCTTTTTGTAAATCTTTAGCACAAGAGCTTTGTTATGACTGTTTGTTCAGGCAGCTGTGTTAATTGTGTGTTAATTACAGATCTTGGTTTTAACAGGCTGACTAGAAATCACTCCTCCTCTAATCATGTGCCACTTGAATGAGGACCCAGGTATTATGATCCTATTAGTGCTGCAGTTATCCATATAGTCTTCCAGGGGAGAAAGAAAGAAAGAGAACGAAAAACACATACACACCCCACTACCACCGCATTTTTATACATGACAGAAAAGCAAACAAGGACCCACCCCCACTTGTCTTCTTTGTAGGTGATTTTTATTACTTTAATGGAATTCAGGCAAGTCAGAGAGACATGATTTCCCCACACAGAAGCCTTGCTAGTTTGTTCATATTGTATTACGCTCCTGTGCAGTCTGAGTTTTATAACCCCCCCTCGCTGCTCTGTATCATTTTTATTGCTCTTCATATTACCCTGTAATTATAACTCCCTGGGTCACCCTTAGCACCTTTCTGAAGGACAGGTATGGTGTTAGTCTCTTGTGCCAGAGGGAGCTCTGTTTAGTCCTGCGTTTTTCTGCACTGTTATTGTGGCACTCTGGAAGCACAGAAACCCTTTGATGTTGCAGTGCTGGCTGGCTTGTTGATGGGGCTTCTGCTAAGAGCCCAGCAGCTCCAATTCAGCTTCCCTCCCCTAATTCTCCAGCCTTCCCCTCACCACATCATCTCCCTTCTCCCCAGTGGTCTATGTGTAGGATTGGCTGCTTCCTCCTGTTTCCCCCACATAGTTCCCTTCCCCAGCCTCTTTCAGCTCCTATCCAGTTAACACCAGCGTTTCAATACCCTCCCTTCCTGATACATTCTTTTTGGAGTGGGCAGATTGAGCCTAGAATCGGGGATGAGAGGACTCCTGATATGAATTATACATTTCTAGTAGCTGGGTCCTATGCTCTTCAGTATTAACAGAAGTCTCAGATGAACCCTTACCAAGCCAGTGCCTAGGGATTGTAACTGAATGTCGGGAGTTGTTCTCCTTTGAGACCTCTATCTCTGACATTGCATCATCTTCGTGAACTGCAAAGAGAAAACCTAGGGAAGCTATTTATTTCCTTGCCATCCTTTGGGGTGCAAAGAAATCATTTAGCCTTCACTCTCCAAGAGGTTTTGCTCTTTGGCTGTGGTTGTTCTTCCTACTTCCTCTTCATCATTATTTTTATGGCTCTGTCATACTGTATTTGCCAAAGGCGTCTGTTCTTTACTAACTTGGGCTGCCTTTCCTGCTTCGAAACGATACTTTTGGCTTGAACATACTCTGTATAGTGCTTATAGCCCTGTGGTGGTGTTCTGTGTCTTTTTTTTTTATCCTTTTTGCTTTTTCTGAGCGCTGTATAACTTCTGGGAGTGTGAAAAGACTGAAACAGTCACCACACTTGGTCTGTCTCATTTATTTTTCTGCCTTAACCCTTCATGCCATTTCTAACCTCATTTGTTTAAAAGTTCCCCCTTTGTGCGGCTAGGGGTGTCTCTTGGTGCAATCGCCTGTAAGGATGCAAACTTCAGTCATTGCAGAATAAGGGCCTACGTTGGGTTGAGAAATTATTTGGATCCAGACCGTTAAACTTTGAGATGTCTAAGTATTAGGCTTCAGTTTTTTTTGTTTTGGATCCATCCAAAATCTACAATACCAAGCCAGAAGAAAAGGCTTTTTATCCACTGACTCCAAAGGGATATTTTATTAATAAATCGTTTGCCTTTAATTTCCAAGGTGGCATGTTCAACTCTTGTGTCAGTTCCCACTGTACAAGACCACAATGCAAAATTACCTTTGGAGATAGCAATTCAAACAAAGGATCTCAGAAAAGGATAGGTCAAGGAGACATGCATGGCCTGAAGCTAAGGAAGGAATAGTTTAGGTTGGATGTTAAGGGAATGATCTTGACATTAAGAGAAATTGGCTAGTGCAATAATCTACCAAGGCTGCTGATAAAGGCCCCTTCACTATGGAGACTTGAGAACAGATTAAACAGGACACTATTTGGAATGGGATGTTGTAGTGTTCTGCACCTCGGGTGTGGCTTCAAGGTGCGTGTATTTTAACAATTCCTCCTTGATCCAATTGGAACATCAGGAAGTAGGACTTCTCTGCACACGGACTGGAACTGAAGAAACTGAATTGGTTTAATTTACACCTGTAGTTATTTCAGTGCAGGTCTGTGACACAGATTCAGTTATTTTGGTTCCAGTTGGTGTGTAGATAAGCCCGTAGCCTATATGTCTAGACACAGAAGACAGGGCATTATCTGGGTGTCTCAGAAGGGAAATGGTTAAGTGTTTGAATTTATGTTGTCATGCTTAGACTTCAATTAAGACATTATTAACTAAATTTAATAGTTTGCACCTCTGCCTCAGTGTAAGAGGAATGCAGTCACTGATTTGCAGTCTCTGCATTCAGAAGGGCTAGACGCTTCGTTTGTTTTAAATGAGAGCTTGGATTCTGTGGAAAGCCTTCAAAATGACCAACTCTGCACATTTTGCTTTTGTGTAAATTTGAATTGTTCACATCTAAAGCTGCCAGACATTTGTACTTGTTCAGTTGAGAAACTAGTTTTTGATGAACTGTATTTCCTGATTAAAATTAATAATTAACTTGGCACACCAAACACTTGCATAGTAGAAACACAATCTTCAGAACATGTGAGACAACGATTGCTTCTGTCTCTCTCTCTATCCCTTACATTCCCACAGAGCACCCATCACTGTGCCCCCTGACCAACTCCCAACAGGACTGTATGAACAGATCAAGATACGATTTTCCCTTTCTTCTCTGTCATCAGGGCTGGTCTCCGCTGTGGGGGTTTTGTCAGCGGAGACACTATGGGAATGTTCAGTCTGAGACAACATGGCTCAGGCATGTTGCTCTGCAGGCACTGACATTTGGGTCATTCTGATCTCTTCTGGCCATGAGTTCCAGGCTGATGGGCCAGTCAGTGGGAAAGCTGTGTCTGCTCCATTTACAAGCCTCGCCTTGGGATTGATAGTAATCAGGGAATGCACAGAGCCACTGGCTGGTGTGTGTGTGTGTGGGGGGGGAGATGATGATGGTACAAGGTGACACAGTCCCTGGCATAATTTAGGCCTATTCAACAGAGGGTGCTGAAGGTGAAGGCTGGAACTTCAAATGTGACCTGTTAATTAAAGGGAGCATGTGATAGGAGCAGAGCATAGAGGCAAAATGCTTTTGGCAGCCTGCAGTGCTGGGCAGTGGATGATGTGTCCTGAACCAAATGGAGGGCTTTTTAAGATCAGTGGTCTCCTACCTAGGTGCAGAGAATTGCAGTAATCCATCCTGGAAATCATGATTGTGTGGCTCACTGTGGCTGCGACTGAATCCGACCCACAGAGCAGCAGTTTCCTAGCCACTCATAGGTGGGGAATAACAGCAGTGTTTGAGGGCCTTGCTGGTTGGGTGTCCAGCAGCAGTGGACATCAAGGCTGCATACTGACTACCCTAACAACCTCAGGGCAGACACCTTCAGTAGAGGGTGGCGTTATATATACGGCGAGTGCTTTACAGCGCTTTCCTCTCCCCTCTCGGCATCACCTCCACCTTTCCAGCATGCAGCCTCAGCCAGGTGCTGTCCCTCTGGGGGGCAGATCTCCACCCAGCCCTCAGAGAGCTGGGAGGTGGTGCTGTTTGTGTGCGGTGAAGGTGATCTAGACTCGGTATTGCCTGCATGCTGCTGGAAGTCTAGTTCCTCCTGATCCATAGCCAAGTGCACACCGTCCCATGCCCTGATCTGCAGTAGATGCAGGTGTTGCTGGTCCTGGGCCGCCGGATGCAGGGCTCAGCTTGAGGTACCACCTGTCAGGCCGCTTGTGGCAAGTGTTTCTGTGGGGGGGGGGGGAGGGGCTCCTGTCTGCCGTGAGGACCTCACAGTACAGTCACCTTCCCTCCTGCAAGATGCTGATCTTTCTGGAGCCTCCCCATGGCACTCCTTGTGAGCACCAGAGGGCATCACTAGAGCGGCGTATGGGCCTTTCTTCTCCGAGATTTGACTGTGCTCCCAACTCCTGCTGTCTCAGGGAATGAGCCTGGGATCCAGACTCCCATGGCATCACCGCCCTGACCTTGAGATGGTTTAAAATGGGATTTTAAACACTGTACCATGCTGTACTGCCTGTGAGTGTGTCTGTGTGTGTCACATCTGCCTTCTTTCCTGGGCTTCTATACTCAGACGTGATGTGCTTGGTAGGAAAACAGTTGGGGTGCTCTGAGCTGAATGGCACTGATCACTTCTAGGTAACTTTGGTGCCACTTTCAAAAGAATAGCTTCTCCATTGGCAGACAAAATGGTGCAAGCATAAGTTCGCAGCTGACTTGCAGACTACGTAAAACTAGGAATATAAACAGTGAGGCATCAGGTAGCTTTCTGACTCAGTTTATCCACTGGGGAAATGAGAATGGAGCATGGAATTGGATGAGGAGCATGTCAGCTGATCTAAGCCTGTGTTAGACAATATCCCAATTAGAACTTTCAGAACTCCTCCTCCCTTTACTTGAGGCTTAGCGCTATCTTTGCTAAGTGTACAAAGGTCAATTGTAAACAGACAAGTATTTGGGAGCAGCTTTCCCAAATTGACAATGCAATTTGAAACCAGTGAGAGGCTGGCAAGGCAATCCACGCCACTTAAAGCTAGTACCGTCAACAACGCCAAGTGTATAACAATGTTTAGGTTTGAGATTTATTGTAATCACAATCCTGTCATAGAACCGTGTTAGGGCAGATTTATGTAGCCGGCCTTGTACATTTCTCACAATCTGGTTACACTGTTCTAATAGGATTAGCAGGATTGCTACATTTCGCCAGAACCTGAATTAATTCTTGGCTGAAAACGTATGGCTTCAGGTTTGGTTTATATAGGGCATCTGCTAAAAGCATTAAGGGAACATTCCAGTGAGGAACTTTTGTTTGGGCAGCTTTTGTGTATTTCACTGTTAACCTGTTTTGGGTTTTTTTGGAGGGTTCCCCATGTCTGTTTTTCACAGAATCTGTACTCTCAGTGCACGCACTGGTACCTGGCTGATTTTCATCCTGTTTGATCCTCGTATGTGTCATTTGCACTTCTTTCTTCAAAGTGCCCTAAAAGAATGAATGTGAAAAATGTTGGCACATCTTTGCAGGCCATAAGAGCTGCTGAAGTTTAAACCTGCTGGTGCCACAACTGTAGAAATTTTGCATTGAATCCGACTGATTTTTTGTCAAACAAAATTTTTTGCTACCAACAAGTCTTATCTTAACCTTTCCTAATGCACAGCCAACTGTTCTGTTCTTGTTGAGATGATCACTGTCCTTGTTTGGTGTCATCTGAGGTGAGGTTTCATAACTCAAGGGTCTCAGAATTGCAGAGACAAAGACTCTGTGGATGGCTGTGGTTCACGGTGGGAGCAGTGTATCATTCTTCCCTGTTGAGGAGAGCCCGTAGTTCTTCAACATGCATGCATTGCTTCGTTGCTGGCCCATAAACTCACTGAATGAGGAATGCAGCATTTGGCAGTGCAAGGTGTTCTAAACTCCTTTTAAGCAGACATGTTTCAAAGCATATTTGGTTCAGCTGAGCAAACAAGCATGTTCAGGAGTCTGTTCAGCATGTGATACTAATCTCTGTGGTGTCGTTAGCATGTGCGTAAGGGAATGTAGCACATTATATCAGTTCTGTTCCATGCTCTGCCACTGGGCTCCTCACTTGCATTTCTAAGAGTTTGGTCTAGACCTCAAGGAATCATTCATATCTGGACTTTATGTGAGGACTGTTGGTGTTTTACTGTTTTCCCTTGTTGTTTACATGAGAAGCTCTGTGAACTAAAAGACAACCGTAATCCTGTACAAATGTACCACTGAACACATCAGAACTTTCTACACAACATGTTGGTGAAAACCTTTTTTTACTGATGTCTGGGCCCAATCCTGCATCTTTAATTCAGGTGAAACTTCCACTGACTTGAGCCCGTCTGGCCTCCGTGAGTGCTGAATTAGGTTTTTAAAGTGTGTCTTCACTGCAGAGTGAACTCAGGTTCTTACCTGGGTGTTGCTTTTCACCTCCTTCCCACCTACACACATACCTCTTTTACCCAAGGTTAGTGGTACTTTCATCCCGAGCTAGCTGTTGTATCTTAGGGATGTGGGCTGGAGTCCAGGTGCCTCTTTAACTTGGGTGGATAACCCGCCCACTTTGCAGTGAGGATACACGTAAATCACTTGGGTGCTGACTGTTTTCCAATGCCTTTCCACAAGCCCCCTCCCGCCCTTGTGCCCAGATAAACAGACAAGGTCTCCCACAACTCACTGGGAAAGAATCCGCTTACTGCTGCACAAAGACTGTGGGATGTACCCCCCAGAAATCTGAGCAACATCCACAGAGGAGCGCAGTGACAGTGAGGACAGAGTGATGTGGGCAGGACTTTGCAGTGCATCAGCTTGCACCCAGGCTAGGCTAACTTGGGTGCTCAGACCTGGGTGCCAATCACCCAAGTTATCCCTTCAGTGATAACATGCCCTTTGTTAGCAAATGCCATGTAATTAGGAATTGGGGTGGTTCGCTGGTGGTGTGATGCACTCTGAGCTCGTGTAACACTGTTATCTTTTTCTGGGCAAAACATGTTCTAGGAGGAGTTTGCAGATGTTTGCCTACCTCTGCACTCCTGCTAACAACCTGTAACTCCCTGTCTATGCAAGCAAAACCTGAGGCAGGTGTTCTGGAGTAGTCTCAGAGAGGAAAAAATAGCGGGGTGGGGGAGAGGGGCCCTTTTAGGTCATGGTGTTACTACACCATGATTGGCATCAGGTCTGAGCACCTGGGTTAGCCTAACCCGGAGGCAAGCATCCTCACAGCATGTGTGCGGGCGTAGCCCATGCTTCTTTGTGCTGAGATGCACCAGAATTCTTGTGGCCAGGAGAGCTTGTCCGTCCTTCAGGGGGAATTGTGGAAAGGCACTGGAAGACATAGTCCAATTCTCTCTCTCTCTCTCTCTAAAACTCAGCTGTCATTAAGAAAAGTCCGGCTTGACATGAAGAGCTACAATTTCCAGGCTGGATTCTTCAGTCTGCACTGAATCCTGGCCAGTTGGATCAAACCAGGATCTTGAGGTCATTACTGTGATGACAAGACAGCTTTCAAAATGCCAGCCCAGTGCTGTGGTTGGGGAGGGAAATTTCCCCCAGGTTCCAGATGAAGAGGGAACCAGTGACAACTCAGCAACCCAGTAGCCAGCCCTGCCTGCCAAGGCAGTTTTAACTCTGGTAAGGTTTCAGAGCCACTTTGATTCTTAAAGGGCTGCTTTGAATACGATGGGGTCCCTTTCGGTTTGGATTAGTGAAGACGTGCCGTCCAAAAAGTAGCCTATAGTTTGTGCTAGCTGGAGTGTAATGTTTTCATAACTTCCAGTAATTATGAGCTTGCTATGGGCTCCTTGATAAAGGCATTTTTTCGTCTCTTCACTGCCATTAGTCATAGCATGTGAGCACCCACAACCGCTCCTCCAGCTTCAGATACTTGCAGAGATTTACACATTCTGACATCTTGGGATCCTGTGATGGTTCAGAGGCTAGTTGCCCTAGAGCTGCTTCAGAGTTCGGGGGGATGGTTATAGTCATGTTGGTTAAAAAGAGGTGCATGAACCACACTAGTGAGAAAGTAAATGCAACCAGTGGCTAGAGAGGTCTTTCTAAAAGTCTCTAGCCTGCACATCCATAACTCGAGACTCTTCTCTGTAACGGGAGTGTCTGACTCATGATAGTGTTCAAAACAAAACTATTATTTTAATTATTTAAATAAGGCAGGTTCTCATCTGAGACAGTCCAGTGTTCCTTGTTTTAGAAAGTCCAACTTGCTGTTGCTTGCCAGTCATCAGTGCCCAGGATTGTAACAATCTGCTTGATTTTATTGACTATTCTGATACAAAACATACGTGCTGGATGATCTCCCATGAGGCTGTTGGACCAGATTCTTGACCTCTCTGTGTGCTTTGGCTGTGCAAAGGGGCTGTAAAGCTGGCTTAACAGTCCACCCAGGATTCCCCCTAAGTAAGGGGGTTCACCAAATGGCATAGAGTCACTGTAGTGACCCCACACCATCCCCTCTGAGACCACTGTGTAGGGGGTTAACCTGGAAAAAGGGGGTGTAGGAATAGTGCTGCTGTGCTCTGGCAGTTCTTGGCTTTTAGAATAGCCCCTTGGGGGTGTGGGCAGCTAAGCAGAATTTAGAGCAGCCCCCAAGCTGCTCTAAATTAGGTGAGGACCTGCTGCAGGACTGGGACTTGGAGCTACCATTGCATCTCCTGCCCCTTCTCAGCTGCAGCTGAAGAACTAGCCTGTTGACTTTGGTGAACCAAAATGGTTATCTGAGGAAAGGTGCCACAGCCCAACAGTGCGGACAGTCACAGCCTGGAGGAAAGATTGAAGCACAGCTTCTAATGCACATCAGGAGGAGGCAGGGTATGGGCTAATGCCACAGTAACAACTCTGTAATTGTTGAGTGACTGTTACAAATATATGGACATTTTAGGCCCTGATGGAAAGAAACTACCTAGTAATTATCTCTCTTAGGTTCCCTTGCGCATGCAGGTACAGCCAGCCCTTCTTGTTAGCTTTCAAAATGTGCTCCAATTAACCGGCTGGCTACCTGACTCCAGAAAGGTCCTATTTGGTATTGGCCTTGATAATAGCAGTGGATTCATACAGGGATCAGACTAGCTTGATTTCCAAGTCTAAAAGGTTGGGACCAGGTAGAGAGCTCATTTTTGCCACTTTAAAATCTCTTTCAAAGAGTCAGTGTCACTAAGTGTTGCTAAACCTTCAAAATATCTGACTGTAAAATGCAGTTTTAATTGTTTGGGTTGGTTGAGAGGTGCGTTTATTGTGATAGGAAGATGCTGTTCAGTATTCTGTATTGTAGCGTTTTGCACTTGAAAACATGCCTTGTATTACAGTGATCCTGATTAGGTGCTAGAGGCTGTGCAAATCTACCATCCGGGTCCTGAAGCCTTTCTAATTTAGCCTTCAAATTGGTGAAGCTCCTCTGAACTCAAGGGAGCTCTGCTTATTTACCCTGAAATCCCAGTTTTGTCACTCTCTTCACCTATCTAAAGCTCTCTGTTCCATTTATTGTCAGCTCAGTTGTCCTCACCTCCACTGCTCCCAATTTAACAATATCTTTGTATTGATCAGCTGCCCCTGATGAAAGTCAGACCTCAGTGTATTTGTGGTCAGACCAGTGAAATGGAGACAGGGTTCCTTTTCCCCCTGTTTCAGGCTGTCGACATTGGCTCACATGCAGCGAGCTCTCTTCTCAACAAGGGTTAGAAACTGAAATGCTAGGTCAGCTCCTCAGCTGGCGCAAATCAGCATAGTTCCATTGCATACAATGGAACGATATCAATTGAAACCAACTGGGGACCTGGATCTTTGTTTTTAAATGAGAGGCTGCATCTGAATGTGCAATGCAGGCTGGATAACTATATCAGGTGGGCCAGAACTAATCCTAAAAGGCCAGTTGCTTAACACCACTGGTTTATAACTATTAGAGATGTCTTGATGCTATTTTTCTGTCTGCCAGATTATAAGCTGTGGCAGTAAGTATTCCACTGATGGACCTACACCTTAGTTGCTCCTTTTAGATTAAATGTACAAAGAGTAAAACCTTGGCTCTTGAGCATTTAAAAAAGTCCTTTAAAATTCTACATTCACTTTTTCTCAATTTTTTAGTTGTAAAACCTAATGCTGCCTAGTGCAGTCTGCTGACACACTGGCATAAATGTCATTGTGCACTCTCTTTATCATAATTATAATAGCAATCCCGAGAGGGTGGGGGGAAATGCAAGCAGCACTCGTTCCAAGACCATGGCTTTGATCCTAGCCTTCTTTCCACGTCAGACAACTCCCAGGCCTATGGCTCCTTTCTAGACTCTTAAAACACCCTATCGGGTATGACATGTTTGACACTTCAGGATCAGTTCATGCCACGCTGGATTCTACTCTTGTCTTGCAAATCATCTCCTGACAGTTACATGTGTCAGCAAGATGCTGGAGAGATTCCAAATAAACCCCAGGACACTTAAATGGAAATTAAACAACACATGTTTCAGAGTAGCAGCCGTGTTAGTCTGTATTCGCAAAAAGAAAAGGAGTACTTGTGGCACCTTAGAGACTAACAAATTTATTAGAGCATAAGCTTTCGTGAGCTACAGCTCACTTCATCGAATGCATCCGATGAAGTGAGCTGTAGCTCACGAAAGCTTATGCTCTAATAAATTTGTTAGTCTCTAAGGTGCCACAAGTACTCCTTTTCTTTAAACAACACATGGATGTTCTATGGAAATTATCCAGATTCTCAATCTTTGCTGATCAAGTAGATCAATTTAGATCCTTCAACTATGAGCCATTTATTCCTCCCTACACTACCCTTGTGTTATATTTGGTTGAAAAGTGTGTATCAAAAGTGTATTAAAGGGACATTGTCATCTTGTTTAGATCTAAAATATAGTTCCCATTAAGAGTGAGCTGCAGAGTTTTATATATGTTGGGCTCATGGCCTTTTTTTGGTTAAGCACAAGGGGGCAGAATTAGAGCTGAGTTTTCAGGTTAACTCTGCATTCCCGGCTTGATTTCTGAGCTTTAACGTTGCATTGATACTTGTTCATTTGAATGGAATATGTAAACACATTTATTTACAACACTGACTGGCCTAATGACACCAGTCTGGGGTTCCTGGGAAATAGCGCTAAGCAAGAACTTTAGTTTCTCCACTTTTTTTTTTTTTTAAATCCAAAGGCAAGTACCAACAAGCGAACATGTAGGACCTCGAAGGCACAGGATCTTAGCCTTCTGCTTCGTATGAATGGCAGTCCTAGTGCTGGCCTGCATGCACTTCCTGCTAGAACTCCAAAAATCTTTTAAGAGCAGCAGGCATAGAGCCAGCATATCATAGACTATCAGGGTTGGAAGGGACCTCAGGAGGTCATCTAGTCCAACCCCCTGCTCAAAGCAGGACCAATCTCCAATTTTTGCCCCAGATCCCTAAATGGCCCCCTCAGGGATTGAGCTCACAACCCTGGGTTTAGCAGGCCAATGCTTAAACCTCTGAGCTATCCCTCTCCCCATGTTAGAGCTTAACTTTGGTATCAGCCACAATAACATGCAAAGCATGTGGGAAAGGTGAAGAGTTGAATGAAATGGACGTTCACCTGTCCGTAACACAATCTGCACTAAATCTCTAATGGGCAGTCAAACTTGCCGTAGCGATGAGATTTTGAAGAAGGAGAACCGGGAAAAATTCCTGTCACTAGGGGGAGTCACAGCTAGGAAGAGATTTACAGTGCAAAACTGCGTCCCCGCTCCTTCAAAGCTGCACATGCTCTGCCCATCTGCCACAGCCAGAGCTGTCGAAGGGGCAGTCCAGGATAGAGCTGGATCAAGGGGCCGCAAGTGGGGAGGGTCCCAGAGCCTGGGCTCCAGCCCAAGCCTGAATGTCTACACCACAGTTTTACAGTCCCGCAGCCTGAGCCCCGCAAATCCAAGTCAGCTGACATGGGCTAACCACGGGAGCTTAATTGCAGGGTAGACATAGTCTAAGCGATGGCTCTTGCCTCTGGCCGGGATAATCTGCAATGGAGTGGGGAGGCTGAGGATGGGGCACGACCAGGTCAGAACGCAGGTTCATGTCAACACTGTTATTGCCATGTTAATATATACCAATCATATGTGTAGCTGGAAGCGTCTGGATTTCTAGTTCCCATACCCATCATTCCTTTCTGTGGGATTTTGCAGATAGGCCAGAATCCATCCCAGTTCTCATTTCCACCACAGAGGGCAATAGCCCATCTTCCATTCTCATCACTGTTT
The DNA here is from genome assembly GCF_009764565.3 of Dermochelys coriacea. Classification (NCBI taxonomy): domain Eukaryota; kingdom Metazoa; phylum Chordata; order Testudines; family Dermochelyidae; genus Dermochelys; species Dermochelys coriacea. The sequence goes on from NC_050072.1 coordinate 130,772,968, forward strand.
TTAAAGACTTTCTTTGCATCTTCAGCACCTCTCTTGTTTTTCCTCTAACATTCTCACCAATTCAAAGGGGAGTCATAACATCACGAGCTTTGAAAACATTTGCTGGAAGTTGGGATCAAAATCTGCGCCACGAGTTTCATTTAACACCAACCAAGCAAGAATGCCTGCTGCTGTGTTCACGATTACTTCACTGGTCCTTGTCTGCTCAAATTCTGGTTTATTTTCTATTCCCGTTGCCCCTTAATCCTCATCCGTCTCTTGAGACCAGCCAATTCATCATCTAGGATCTGGGTAATGGAAACCTGGAGACTCATCATTGTTTCAATCTTCCCCTTAAGTGCTCTGAGTATTATGCTGTGGTTTGAGCATCCTGTACATAAATTGGTCAGTTTCCAAATTGCATTTGCCCCAGCTAATGATTCCTCCTTCGTCTCATGCACCCCAGTCTCGGGAGCAAAGTAACTGGAGATTAGCCGCAGATAACACCTTCTTTATCTCGGCAACTGAACATTCCAGCAGAGATTTTTATTGGCAGGCTCTTATAGCTGAGCTGAAGATTATAGTTAGTGCTGTTGGAAATACCCCTTCCTGAAAGCAGGACTGTTTTTATTGGGGGTGGTGAATTGCACTTGCTTCAGCCTGATTTATATATAAAAAGAAGTCCCATACCTTATTTGCTATAGTTTCTGATAAGAGTGGCAGGGGGAAATAGGGTGTCTTCCTATTGCCAAACTACTGACAGGAGCAAAAACCATTTAAAGCCCTGCTGAATTTCAGATGGTGGTCTCTGAAGCCAGCACATTTATCTGGTTCAGCTAACTCAGAGCAACTCATCTTATTTTCAGTCGTGTGATTTTTGAGGAGTAGAATGAAGATGGGGAAGAGATCCATCCTGACGTGGGTCGGGCTGTAAAGGCTTTTCTTTTGTAGGATCACTCAAGTAGGCTTCAAAGCCATCCAGTAGCAGCTACAATGAAGAGGGGGCATTGTAAAGTGTTTGGAGAGGGAAATAGGAGCTGGGACTTGGGAAAACAAATTCCACAGGGACATAAACAGGAGAGTGTGAGGTAAAGTTGATATGGGTGAGCTGCTTCCATCCACATCCTCACTGCTTTTCCTGTCACGCTCGCTCAGTGTGTAAGTTACATTCACTTGGCATGTCCACTGGGGCCAGATTGGTGCACATTATGTTACTTTGCAATGCATACTTGCTCCTAGTTTTTGACAAACTTGTAAATAGCATGTCAGCCCCTTCTCTCTGCCCCCCAGTGTGATAGCCCTGGCTTTGGCCCAAGGACTTGCAGGGGGGTGGCACCAGCTTACTTTAGGCTGAGTTCACTCTCCTAGCCCTGCCACTGCTCACTATGCAACCTTGGGCAAGTCATTTAATCACTCTATTTAATCAAGTCTTTATGTAGTTATACAATTGAAGGGTGGGTGAGAAATGCCTGTAAAATGTATATTTATTTGACCGTTTCCCTCACCCTTCATATATTTCTCAGTGTTATAAGGAGTCCAAGTCTTCTGGCACCTCCTGGAGGGGATCCCAAGCCTCATTGCTCTCTGTGCCTATGAGGGGGCCTTTGCCCCACTGGCCAAAAGCAGTTCCAGGGCTGAATACCCATCGGAGGCAGCTCTACTAGCTGAGCTAATGAAGTGCAGCTGAGCCTCTGTAGGCTCATTGCCTTAAAAGAAAGATGTGCTGGAGAGAAGTCATAGGGTTGTGGTGGTAAGGAACTGGGATGGGGCATAGTGGAGAGCTGCCTAGCACGGTGTGTAGTTCTTGATTTGGATTTACTGATTGCAAAGCTGCATGGCAGGAAATACTTGTGAAGCTGGAGACAAAGACACCCTACCTGGAGAGGATGCCTTGGTGTTTAAACATTTCTCTGATCTTTCTACTCCTGTCCCTGCAGCACTCAGCTTCTCCAACTGTATGTTTGCCAGGGCAGTCTCTGGGTCTCCTCAGGGCCCGGAGGGATGGAGGCTTCATGCAGATTGGAGCCTCTAAGTGCTTCTGTCGTATTGCTATTTAATTATTAATGTGTGGTGTTTCAAAGTATTCAGCCAGTCAGAAGTCGGTCACATGGCCTGTAAGGATCACATGTCCTAACACGATGGAAGAAGGCAGCTTGGCCTTGCCAAATGCTCCACCCAGAGCAATTCACAGACTAGAATTCCCTGACTTAGCCTGACGCCTGCCATACTGCGTGGATGCACTACTGTCCTATGGCATCTGCCTGCTAACAGCTTTATGTCAGGTGATCTCTGTGAACGAGAACCAGAGAGCTGTGTTCTTCCATTCTGGCTGTCTTGGGAGAGACACAGCAGCCTGGTCAGAAAACACCTGCTGCTAACTGTGGGTTCAGCTGAACTGGCGTGGAATGCAGTTTTGCTGCAAAGTGAGAAAAAGTCCAGCAACATTTCGGACATTGTGGCTGAAACCCATCTTAGCCACAGGTCATAAGCATTGTCTTGGGCCACCCTTGTTGTTTAACTGTATTCAGCTGCATTCATTGCTGATGTCTTCATTTTAAAAAAATAAACCAAAAACCCCTAATCCTATACCTGAATTACAGCTAGCGGAGTGACTGAGATAATACTTCAAAGTATGTCTCATGGGGTGCATGCCTACCATCTCAAATCCTTCCTTGCAATAGCCTGTCCATGGAGGCAGCAGTACTGAACTCAGGGTGGCCTCCTCCTTTCACCCCATCACACAGGCTGGTTTCCTAGGGGTTTCAAACCACCAATGGACACTACTCAGTCAGTAGCCAGATCCCCCTAGTGCCTGTCAGGCTCCTGTCTGAAATACAATAGACTCTCACTGACTAATCTGCAGATCACACATTTCTTAGAGGTGACTTCGAAAGTGGGAAAAAAAATTGAATTTCTCGCCTTTTTCGCATATAAAGATGGCCCAAAACTCTTCCCCAAAATCTGGTTTTCACACTAACAGCTCCAGTTCTTGGCTGGCAGTCTGCACAACGGCTGGCAAAACAGCAAAACGGTGAGATGGCAAGAGCCACGAGAGTGACCATTGAGCTATTAAATGTGGGAGGGACTTTCAGTCAAGCTGTTAAAAAGTGGGGTTTTGTTAATGCCTATGTAATGTCAGTGACTAACATTTTGAATAGATTTCAGAGTAGCAGCCGTGTTAGTCTGTATTCGCAAAATAGAATAGGAGTACTTGTGGCAGCTTAGAGACTAACAGATTTATTTGAGCATAGGCTTTCGTGAGTGCATCCGATGAAGTGAGATGTAGCTCACGAAAGCTTATGCTCAAATAAATCTGTTAGTCTCTAAGGTGCCACAAGTACTCCTTTTCTATTTTGAATAGAGGAAGTCTTTGTTAAGATTCGTCACCCTCAGCTAAGCGGTTGGCACTAAACGTCCTGGAGACTTCCCAAAGGCTCTCCATTGGAGCTAGCACAGAGCAAATCTGATATTCCTGATATTTCTAAGGAAAAACCAAGCAGTTCAAATAACCAGGCCTTTATACACCTTAGAAAAGCAAACAAAGGATGGTAAGCCCAATTTTTCGTTTTTTGAAAAATTATTGGTAGGCCGGTTTTTAAATAAACCCCCTATTGGTCTCACCTCACTTCTCACTGAAGGTTTAGTAGCCAGGTATTGCAGTGAGGCCTCTTGTGACTAAGATTTCATCACTTTTATACAACATATTGTGTACTTTTACTAGAATGTCAAGTGTGATATGGGATATTTCTAAAGAAAGAGATACTGCATCACAAGATGTACTTGTTATTTATTTTATGTTTTACTTGTCCATGTACTTGGCAATTTTCAAAGTATGTTAAGGTCTATAAACCACCTTGTGTACGGGGCAGTGCCACATATAACTCCCGGGTATGGCTCTCTTATTATCCTGGCATTCTTTGTGTGGCCCCATAGTAACAGCTGCAACTACAGCTCACTTCCGAGTGAGTAGAAATCAAAAACAGCTCACTTTCTGTCCAGTGCCATGTCTTAATACATGTAGTGTGGTCAAACTCTGAGGGTTCACCCTTTAAGCAAGGGCTATGTCTTCACTGCTTAAAAAGCTGTGTTTTCATGGCAGGGCATCCAGCATGCATTAGCTATCCTGCTCTAGAATCGTGGTGGAGACAAGTGCTCTGTAGTTTTTTTTACCATGAGGTAGCTAAATGCGGTCCACACTATACACCTGCCTGTGGGTCACCTCACCTAGTTTACCTCAATAAAACCCAACATTTGTTTTTTAGCAATGAAGACAAAGCCTAGGGTTTACAGCAAGATAACTATCACATGTTAGTATCTTGCAGTAGTCCCCCACCCCTTTATCGCACTGACGACAAACCTAAATAAAGCCATTTTGAGCTACAGCTGGCCTACTAAGTGCTATAAGAAATAGGTTCTCAATCCTGCAAACGTGTGAACCCATAGCACGGTATAATCTTACAAGTGTCTCTCCTGTAATTCAGCAGTGTCAGGATTAACAGCTGCTGAACCGTATTTAAAATGAAGACACCTGGTTTTGAAGGAAAACCCTTAGTTTTAAAGAGCAACTGTTCACTGAAACATCACTGCTCTGTGTGTGTTTTAACTGTACATGTGACACCAAAAGCCCCGACCCTGTAAACAGTTATACATATTGTTAACTTCACGCGTGTGAGTGTGACTTCAGTGGCACTGCTGGCGTGTGTAAAATTAAGCAGTGCATAATTGTCATGGGGACCCCAGGATCAGGGGCTTAAGAACATTGTGTGCCAAGGGAGGTCAGAGAACTTAATTCTCTTTCCTAGCTTGTTTGTCTTGGGTGTAGTCAGGCCCCTTTCTCTTTGCCCTGCACCTTCTGCAGCCATTTACACATGTTTAAAACACTGTCCTACTGACTTCTTAGCGTTAAACACCCACTTTGCACTAGTGTGATGGACTGACTATGCAAAGTTTAGGGCAATGGTGAATTGAGCCTGTAATCAGACCCCTGTGGGTCTTTCCTGGGAGAGGAAAATGTGATGCTAACACAGCATGTTGGCATGGGGATCCAGGACAGGTGGAGGACCTGAGAATCTCTTTCCTAATGGCCTGGGTTTCAAGTTGATTGCCTTCATTTAAAGTGCTTTTGAAAAGTTGTCCTGTGAATTCATTAGCTGTTCTAAGGCTGAGTTAGCTACTAAAGCCACATGATTGACGTTATTGCGAACTCAAAGCGTTCAAAGCTCATGAGTCAAGCCACAACAATTATGAGAATGGCTTAAAAATCATGAGTTTTTTTGAAAAATAGATATTGGTTTCTTTTTATTTGCCTTCTGGTTTTTGATCCTGTTTCCAAGCTTTTATCTGCAGTCATGAAGGGCTAGAAACTTATTTTTAAAATGAAAGCTGGGATGCTGATGCAGTCACATTACTCCAGAGCTGGGGCTTTACCCAACAAACCTTGGGAGCATTGGCAACACAGCAGTAGTGTATGCAGTGCAATACGAGAAATTCTTTGTTCCAGTTGGAAGGAAAGGGGGCTAATCTTGACACTAAAGCATTATTGTACTGATGCAAAACAGCGAGTAACAAATACATCTCTGCAGCCTCTGTGCCTCCTCCCAAAACGTTCAGAAGAACGGCAGGGTCAATGTTGTTGTAAACATCCCTGGGTTTTGGCCGCACTTTATAGCTAAGCAGCATGTTTGACAAATTCCCCCAATGGTCCCGGCCTATACAGTGCACATTTTCCCTTTAAAAGCGAAGAAAGGGACTCAATAGCTGCTCCTGCTTTCCAGAGGCAAAGTTACTCAAAACGTGTATTCTAGTTCTTAGAACAAAAAGTTGCTTTGTTTCTGCTCAAGTTGCTCTCGTCTAATTTTCACTTTTTGCGGGGTGATTAGTTCTGACACGCTCCACATAGCTCCCACTGGCTAAAAACGAAAGGAAATCAAGTCCACGGGTCTCTTTCCAAATGTCTTCAAAGCAGAGCGTTTGAGACAAAGTCAAGAATGGATGCAATTCCAGGCAGTTAACAGAAGAGAGTGATGGCGTTTCACTTGTGAGCTTTGGCTGTGGGCAAGCCGGGACAGTCATTTAGCCTGTTTGTACCTCAGTTCCCCATCTGTAGAATGGGAAGAAAAGCACTGCCCTACGTCATGGGGTTTTTTTGAGGATAACTACATGAAAGATTGTGCAGTGCTCAGATAGCACAGTGCTGGGCACCAAATAAGTATTATAGAATTATACAATATCAGGGTTGGAAGGGACCTCAGGAGGTCATCTAGTCCAACCCCCTGCTCAAAGCAGGACCAATCCCCAACTAAATCATCCCAGCCAGGGCTTTGTCAAGTTTGACCTTAAAAACCTCTAAGGAAGGAACCTCTAAGTACCTTATCTAGATAGACAAAGCAATTCTGCTATGCCCCATGCCTTTGAGGACACATCACCCTCTCTGGAAAGTAGAGAGTCTTAGCGTGAGATTGCCTCTCCAGCACTGCTAGTCAGCGTTGGTGGTGCTGGATGTGATGCTGCTCTATAAGTTTTAATGCATTATTAATAATGAATGTCAGGTAGGTATTATTGTTACCGGTGATCCATTTTGCTACCACTGTTTCCACAACTTTGTAATACCACAGTTATTGCTGCTGTGGCTTCATCATAGCTTCTCTTCTGTATGACTGGCATCGGAGTCATCCTGGAGGCTCACACTGGATTAGGAATTTAGTTCCCTAATCTGCCACAATTTGCAGGGGGCTGAAGAGAGGGCAAACCAGTCCTTCAAATGCTGTTGGCTAGGTAGGGCAAAGTAAGTGCTCCCAAGAATAGAGAGAGTAACAAAAGGAGCTTTACAAATTCTTGCAGCTGCTTCTGCAAGTTTGCTGGGGTCAGCCCATGTGACCTAGACCCAGCCAATCAATAATTTAGTAAGAGGTGGTTGGGGGAGGACCATAATCTTGACTCATTCAATGTAGATCCCAAGTGGAATCTTCCATTTGCTGGCCAGGAGATCACTGAGTTTGTGGACTCTCAGCAGAATTAGCAGTAGGGGTGTTCAAGTGAAGTAGGCTGAGAATATGTGCTACCTGACCTAAGTGTGAATCATTAGGAGTACATTTCTCCCTGGTGAACTAATTCCAGTGAACTCCTGACCTTTTCTCAGATGCTGAAGCTTAGAGCAGAAAGCAATTTAAAAACGTCCTATTGCTTCGGCTAAGGCAATCTTTATTTTCAAAAGGGAAAAGAAAAAAAAATTAAGGGATTAAAACAGCTGTTGGCATTTCTTAATAAAGGTGATTGGGATTGCACCTCATCCAAAAATCACTATTAATTGACTACGTTATTCAAACTTTAATACCTTGTTTCTCTAAATATTAATAAAGAAATGATCTAGAAGAAAAGGAAATGTCAGGATGAGTATGCTTATTTACTACAAAAGAAAGAAAAGGAAAAGACTGAAAGATTGCTTTAAATTTTCAGTCTTGTGTGATGTTCTTTTCTTTTTCTCTTTTTTTTTCTTTGCTGTTTAGTGAAGAAGGCTTTTGATGATTCATATTGGATTGGTGTATTTTTAGAATTGCTTTCCGTAGGATCCTGAATGCTTCCCAAGACCTGGCTTTCGAAATAAAAGGATGATAATTATTTATTACTTCTCCAAATAAATCCTGTTTCTCCAACAGGAATTTGATTGCCACATTTGACCAAGGTTCTCTCATCTAACGCTCTGTTAGTTCAGAGCATAAATCTGCAGCAGGATGGCTCTCTGCATGCGTCTTGGAATAAACGCTGTTGTCTACAGGGTATTTTTCATTTCTCTGTGAAAGGGCACAGGGCTAACAGCCCCAGTAAATGAAACGGTTCTGGAAATTGGGGAAGTGATTGGCATTTTGTCTCCAGCAGGCTGATTCTAAACAGATTAGCAGGAAAAGTGTCCGTTTACATCAGTTTAGGAAAGGAGAGATGCCCAAACATCAGCCAATTTATTGGTGAATACTCTGAAGTGGCCCGATGCTAATGTCCTTAAACTGGTCATTTACCATGGTTAAAGGAGAGTAGGATTAAGTCAAGGTAACTTTTATTTCCATGCAAGGCTAATGCTGGACTTATTTGTGCTAATTGTAATGAGCAGAGCCCCAACAGGCTGAGAGGAGGCTGAAGTACCTGCAGGTGCCATGGCAGAAACAAAGTAGAAGTGACAGCCACTTCACAATGTCTGCCAAATGCCCGCTTGGGTAACCAGTTTGCAGCTGCCAAGGCTCAGATCCAACATTTCAGAATTCACTCCAGGCCCTTTTTGTGCACGTTTAAACTTTTCCAGATGGTTTCTAGGCTTGTTACAGAACTTGGCCATGTGCATCCTTTTCTGCCACGCTGGGTGCTCGTGGAACACAGCTGTACTTTATGCAGATGCACACTGGCTGGGAGAGACTACCAGAAGTACTCAGGGATTTAGGAGCACAGGTCCCATTGACACCAATGAGACTTGTGCACCTAAATCTCCTAGCCACTTCTGAAAATCTTTCCCTGTTGGGACTATCTGGGCCATAGATCCAGTGACCTATATATCGCTAATTTAAAAAAGTAGGATTTAAGTTGTTGTTGCTTGTGAATCAAACAGCTAGCAGGAAAACTTTGTGCCTGACTCCTGTTACAGCCAATGTGCTCATGCTGTGACAGACGTGTCATAGTAGGAGAAGCTATATGTGACTGATTTTACCTGCTATGTCAGTACAATCCAACACATCTGGCTTATGGGTGTGTAGGGGGGGAGAATATCTCTGTGTTTTCTGAGTTATCATACTATTTTAAACCGTATATAAGAAGCACGCGAGTGGAAGGTTTCAGTGCGATTGTTAGCTACTCGAAGTACAAGTTCTTACGCGCTGAGTTACAAGATTGCCAAATACACTGTCAGTGGGGTACGTTAATGAAGGGGAGGGCAGGCTGAACACAGCTGGATACAAGCAAATATTTTCCAACTCAACTATCTTTGGTGGGTACTTGAAAGCACAGCATCTGCAAAAACCAAAATCAGGTGTGGCTTGTACTGTTGTACACCTTGTATCCATGGCCCCCAGATTGTGTGTTCCTATTCAAACCTTGTGCAAAACTGCAGGAAAAGAGCTTAATCCTTAAAGGAAATAAAACGAGAGGTGTCAAAATGGAGGAGAGAAGCCAAATAATGGACCTTTGCAGCTTGGCTGGTTCTTACCTTCTTTTCTGTATTCTCTGCCAGCATCACTGACCCATTTCCTCCTGTGCACCTGACATTTAATCTAGGGATTACAACTTTCCAATTTTTCAAAACTGGACACTACAGCACCCTCCTCCCCCTGACATCGCTCCCACCTCCCCCAGGACTCGCCTACTACCTTCAGAGCCGGGCTGGGAGGAGCCGATGAGAAGCCTGCCCGCCCAGTTAGGGCATGGAGGAGCGGAGGGGGATTCCAATCCCTAGAGCTAGGAGCTGGAGAGAGCGCTCTGAGAAGCCCTGCCAGGCCATCATGGGCAGCGAGCCTGGCCGCCAGCCCTGCTCCTCAAATGCTGTGTGCACTCAGGAACCCGCCCCTTAGCAGCACCAGTACCTATCTCACCACTGGAGCTGGGAGCCAGTTCCTCAGATTAAGCTTCTCTCCATCAGCTGAGCTCCTCCAGCAGCAGCTGCTCTTTCCACCCTTCTGGCAGTGGAGACTGGTTACCGGACTTTTGGTATCCGGTCAGCAGTACTGACTGGACACTGCAAGAGTCCCCTTTCGACCAGCCTTTCCAGTTGAAAACTGGACACCTGGCAACCCTAATTTAGTCCCTCTCTATTTTGGAGGGTGTGCAGGCTTGGAGGGTCTGCATTCCGTACTATGGCATATCTCCCCAGCCATTCCTTATGATGGTCAGAATTAGAGCTGCATGGGAAATGGTTTTCCCATCCTGGGAGAATTTTTGAGATTTTGAACTTTTTTTCCCATCCTGAATGGGAACAAAACATTGAAATGTGGCACGTTTTTCCAAAGAGAAAGTCTGAAAATAATTCAGAAGTGGTTCATCAAAAATTTATTTTTACTATAAATTAACTTAAATTTCGAGACAAAAATTCATTTCAACCTGGAAAAAAAGAAATTTTACATTTCCCAGTTTGAAAATTTTGAAACTTTTCAAAATGTTTTCAAAACTGGAAGTTTGTTGAAAGCAATCTTTTACTGAATAAATAGTTTCAGTTTTGACAAATTGGCATTTTCTGACCAAACACCCCTCCCCCCAGCCCAAACAGTTCATTTAACAATACCCCATCTGCTCTTGTGTCAATGTTACCTCCATTTCAACAAGAACACCACCTTTTTAGGGAGGTCAGTTCTGGGGCCCTATGCACATCAGAGCTCCTTTCTATGAAGGTAAACTGCAAAACAGTGCTAAATATTGAGCTGACCACATAATTTGGGGCTGAAAGGCCCCCATCTAGTCAGGTTTGGGGTGGCAAGGGGAGGGGAAGGTCAGCTCAGAAATAAGCTTCACCTAAGCTTTAAAAAAAAATTTCTGCTGTAAAGTCTTTTTTTGTACCTCCTCATTTGCTGGAAATGTTTATATTGCAGTAACACCTAAAGGTTCCAATCCAGTCTGGGACCCATTGTGCTAGAGACTGTATTCACATGATCTATATCCTGTGGACTTTCCCTTGACTATGAAAGTGTCTGAGTCTTGGTCAGGGTTAGCTAATACATACTAGCTTAGGTCAACCTAAACTCTTTCCCCAGTATAGATGTTGGATAACAGCATGTAGCTTAATCTAGCCTGTTGACTTGTAGTCAAGACAAGGCCGTGAAGTGTACAACCTAAATTCACAATCCTGCATATACGTAGGTTTAGGCGTCCACATAGTCCTGTTTCTCTTGGTGACACTACTCAGGTGCTTAAAATGAATCATATGCAGAAGTGCTTGCAGGATTGGGGCCTGAGAATGTGTAAAGTGTGTGACATCACAAATACCGTGAATTGCAATGAGACCTCTGGCATTTGTGATGCTGCATGCTGAGATATCTTCTGTCAACTGTGCCCACCCACCTAGCAGTTACATAGCGCACAGTAGCCATCCATTGGTCTCAAAGCACTCTACTAAAGTGGGGGAAAGCAGGGGTGTTGTCATCTCTGTTAACAGAGATGGAAATTGAAACACAGGCATGTTGAGAGACTTGTCCCATATCACATAGTCAGTGGCAGACTGAGGACTAGAGCTCAGATCTCTAGAGCTTTAGTCCACAGCTCTGTCTAAGCAAGGCGGTACTCAGGGGGCTTCCCAGAGAAAACACACACCAGTGTTTTCAAACATGGGTGCATACCATGAGGTTAATGGCCAGATTGTTTTTTCTCAAAGGTACTTAGAGCTCAGTAGCACTCAGTGACTTTAATGGGATTTGGGGTGCTCAGAACTTCTGAAGAGCAGGCTACCTCTATCTAGAAGCTGACAGCTGGATGTAGACTAACTGTAGGTAACTACCTGTGAAAACTCTAGCCATAATTTGCAGAGAGATGGTTAAACTTATTTCTGTGCTGAATGCTGACCCCAACCTGAATGTGGGGGTAGGAGGATTCGGGCTAGAAATCTGTGCCCAACTGTTCTCAATTTTGTCTTGTGGTTCACCTTTTAAACCTTCTCCTTGGCATTTCAGGAGAGTAACTCCAGCTGTCTCAGGCATGTCCAATCATAAGGATTAGTTTTCTATAATCTTCCTAAAAATTTACGCAGTATTTCAAAGGCTTCAGCTTCCCAGTGCCTGGGACATCTGACCTCCTTCCCCTGCACCTTTGATCCGTTATTTGGTTAAAGTTATGAAACCCACCTGTTGTACTGAGCATGTTTCCCTTAAGGACCTATGTAACTAGTTAGAATCCCACCAGCGCCTCTGAAAGATACTTCCCAGTTTATGAATTGCTCTGTAAGTCAAGTCTGTACAAGAAGAAACAAAGTTTAATTTTTCTCTTTTATTGAACGAAAGAAAGTTGTGATATGGGAAGCGAATCTGAGTATCTTTCTGTAGTGTGGGGTGTTCATAGAAGTATTGTGGCACAGGTCAGATCTCTCTGCTTATCTTTCTCTCTCTCTGCTTTCCTTTCCCATATCCTCAGAACTTCTGTGATTCTTGGGAAAATAAGACATGCGGATGTCGCTCATCAGTGGCCTAAAGAACATACACATATAGCAAGTTTATATGCACAGGGCCTGTTAACAGTATTTCAAATCTATCTATCAGAATTAACCCTGGCCCTCGTTTCCACTCTGCTGTCTTTTTTTTCCATTCTGCCACGTGGAGAGTGTTGCGTAGCACACTCTGACAGGCCCAAAAGACACCCTTGTATTCCATTGTCCCCTTTTTTCGGAAACAGATTTTAAATCAGCAGATCATTTTCCTGGCCATTATGGAATACCCACTGGTATTTCATGGCCCTGCTAAGTTATTAGTGGGCCTGCCGTGTTTCTCAAGGTCTGCTGCTGTATTACACAGGTAAAGACCTTCTTATTCCTTTTTAACTGAGTTGATCTGTTTTTTCTGCCCTTTGCTCCTCCATGTTAACTAACACTCTATGTTCTTGTTTGCCAGTACAGTAAAGGTTGTCTTTTCCCCTTCACCTCGTTGCACACCCTGTCTGAAGCTACATTGTTACTTGTTCCTTCCATCCTTCCTTTTCAGTAGGACTTGAGTCCTGATTCTTTACAATCATCCATGTGTTTTTCTTCTCTCTCTTGGTAACTGGCTGATACCATCTCTTTTGTCTTTCCCATTCCACCTCCTGTTCTTCCCATTTACTCCCTTCTCTGTAATAGGAGCATTGGGTGATTTTGTGGCACTTAGGATACTCGGTGTTTCTCTGCTGCATTTTTCAATGTAATTGTGAACACTTTGCAAGCCGTCTTGCATTTCCAAGCACACTGTGGTTGGTTGGCTGCCTTATGGCTGCATCTGTGGTAGCATTTCTCAGGGACTGTCCTGGTAGTGCCATTTCTTCTTTACTTGTGCTTGTGCAGGCAGAACTCAGGTGTTTTTACCATTGTGTTGTCTAAACCCGCTCACAGCAAAACTTATCGATGTGATACTACAAATGACAATTCTCAGCAGCCTGCACCAGGGATCGCAACATTGGGGCCACCAAAAGTATTAGCAACAGTGGCAATTCTCTGGGAAAGAAGCAAGGACCCAAGTTCAGCTCTGGTTCAGCTGCACTATTGCTAAGACCTGTTGTCAGAATTGGGTGAATTAACCTACTGTGGTCAAGGCTTGAAAGGCAGATGAACACACTAGCTTTCCCTTGCTAGTGAGTCGTGCCGTTGCCCTGGTTCTGAAATACATTTAGACTTCTCTATGATGTACTTTAGAATGAAAATGAGGGAATCTGGAAAAGTAGAGACAGCCATGGCATCTGGGGAGAACGTGGGCAAGCTGAAAGATTGGGAAGAAGAGAGAGGTGTCTGAGTCCTGGGAAATCTGCTTCCTTGTGGTGGCTTTTCCCCTAAGGGGGTCATGGGCCAGATCCTTGCCTGCTATATGTTGGTATAGTTCCATTGGCTTCAGCTGGCCCTTTAAGCCTAGTGGGAGGGGTCTGCGAGTAGCATCCTCCTAAAGTTTGTCTGCTGTTGGAATGAATGGAGTGAGCAGAGAACTATCCTGTTATATGCATGAATGCTCTGTGGTTCCCGCTTCTCCAGGCTCCAAACTGAGGTGCCATTTGGAAAAGTTTCATGAAATCACAGTGTGGCAATCCCTTCTCAGCCTCTTGCGGGTGTTGTGATTTTTTGCTGTCATCAGATTACTGGACCCAGGACAGACTTCTCTAAGCCTCTGCTGCATGGAAGTCCCTCAAAGAAAGAGAAACTGTGAAATTTAATCTATTGTGTGATCAACGGAAGCATTGCAAATCCAGGTGTTAGGTAGTGAGGTAACCAACTTATTGTGAACATGCAATCTCCCGAAGCTCATTTAATTAGAAATGAATTATCCAGAATATGCTATATTTTTCTTTTAGACATTGCTTTCTCTCCAAACCATCTTTATTTTTCCCCGTGCTAGATTGTTCTAAATTGATAAAGATTATTTTATTGAGTGTATAATATTGAGTCCTGAAAAGACTTTTCTGCCAATTTCAGCTTAGTAGAACATAACAGCATCTGAAACAAGTATATAAAAAAGATGAGTATAGATTTGAGCAGCCTGCCAGTCGATATTAGCTCATTGATTTCATTTGAGCACACAGTCAATGTGCTGGAGTCTTAAGTGGTCCCAGACAAATAAGTCAAGAAGTCTTTGGATGAAGAAACTAAATTTAGAGGATTGAGGGTCATCTCAGAAGAAGGCAATTTTAATGTGAGTACATTAAAACAGTGTTGCAGTGAGTCACTAGGATTTTGGGGTGATGAGGGACATGTAAGTACTTCCATCGATAACCAAGTCAAACCTTCAAAGTTAGGAAATACCAGAATTAAGTTCTTCCTTCACAATCTTAATTCTGTTTCTTTTTGCACATGCCTTCTGATAGTCGCTAATTACATGAGAATTTTCTGTTTTCCTCTCCACCAGACCCCTTGGCACAAATACCTATTTTCCACTAACTTTCTTCTCAGAAATGGTTGAATCATTTTTGTGTGGACTTCTCCAAAGGGCATAAACTGAGACAGGTGCCAAGCATGGAAAATGCCAGCCCGAAATGTCAGTTAGACTAAGCCATAAACACCCAGCAACAGACAATTATAATAGAAGGTCTTGGCAGTTCCAGGTCAAGGCAGTGCGGGACTGTAGGTCCACCCCCACGTGGGGGCCCTACCAGGGTCACTACCCCAGTGAAGTGTGGTGGCCCCCTGTCAGATGCAGGATCAGTGGAAGAGTGACCTCCTCCCTGAGCAGCAGGAGTCTAGGCTTCTGTGGTGGAAGGTGTGGAAACTGGTGGTTCCCCCCGTGGTTCTGCTAGCTATTTGTCCCTCTGCTGAGTGCTGCCTGTAGACTTCGGCAGCCATCCCTGCCTCACTGCACCCCGGGCATGCTTTCAGCATTGACAGACTCAAGCATTCAGGTTCTGAAACATAGTGAGATTTTACAAGATCATAAATGCGGGGTTTTGTTGATTTGTCTTCTGTGATTTCACCCTTTAAAGTTCACGTTTTTCAAGCTTTTCTCTGCAATCAAGTGTGCTAGAAAATTGCTTTGATGCCAGGAGTTGAGGCTGTAAGAAACACATAAAATGTCACAAGACTCTCAGTAGAATGACGAGAGTTGGCCATGCTTCATTTTCAAGCTTTTCTTCACACCTGTTTGGGCTAGAGGCTTTTTTAAAAAATGAAAGTAGAAATTTGGATTCTGGGACTCTAAGCATGTATGTATTGTGCCTGTGCCTTATTTCAGCCTGAGAATTAAACACCTTTAAGTAAGTCATCACTTCTACTCCATCTGTAATTGGGTGCATATCACATAACTGTGATCTCTGCAGAGCTGTGTGATAAATGTCTCTCTTATCATGCACATTTGATCACCTTGCCTGTATTCCCAGTGCAGCTCTTTCATGACAGGCCAGCAGCTCAGCTGCTGTAAACAGCCACTCTTTTAAACTCAACCTGCAACTAAAATGTTTTCTCCTTTTACTTCCTACCCAAATGTGGAACTTTCCAGTAAACTTACAAGGATGGGCTCTGTTCAATCCCATGACCCCATAAAGGTTGATTTTCAAAGTCAGCTGACGATCTAGCCATACAATTCCCCTTGGAATTCGTTGGAGTTGTTTGGCAACATAGCCTAGTCTGCCTGGAAAATCACAAGCCTGAGGCAGAGCTGGAAACAGGTCCTTGCTGCTGTTGGAAGCACTAGATCCTCTGCTTTCCAACTGAACACACAGTGCTCACCTTTCAGAGTAGCAGCCGTGTTAGTCTGTATTCGCAAAAAGAAAAGGAGTACTTGTGGCACCTTAGAGACTAACAAATTTATTAGAGCATAAGCTTTCGTGAGCTACAGCTCACTTCATCGGATGCATGCTCACCTTGCTCCCCAGGGATATTGGCTCTGAAAGACAGGACATTCATTATGTCATAGAATCATAGAATCATAGAATATCAGGGTTGGAAGGGACCCCAGAAGGTCATCTAGTCCAACCCCCTGCTCAAAGCAGGACCAAGTCCCAGTTAAATCATCCCAGCTAGGGCTTTGTCAAGCCTGACCTTAAAAACCTCTAAGGAAGGAGATTCTACCACCTCCCTAGGTAACGCATTCCAGTGTTTCACCACCCTCTTAGTGAAAAAGTTTTTCCTAATATCCAATCTAAACCTCCCCCATTGCAACTTGAGACCATTACTCCTCGTTCTGTCATCTGCTACCATTGAGAACAGTCTAGAGCCATCCTCTTTGAAACCCCCTTTCAGGTAGTTGAAAGCAGCTATCAAATCCCCCCTCATTCTTCTCTTCTGCAGACTAAACAATCCCAGCTCCCTCAGCCTCTCCTCATAAGTCATGTGCTCTAGACCCCTAATCATTTTCGTTGCCCTTCGTTGTACTCTTTCCAATTTATCCACATCCTTCCTGTAGTGTGGGGCCCAAAACTGGACACAGTACTCCAGATGAGGCCTCACCAGTGTCGAATAGAGGGGAACGATCACGTCCCTCGATCTGCTCGCTATGCCCCTACTTATACAACCCAAAATGCCATTGGCCTTCTTGGCAACAAGGGCACACTGCTGACTCATATCCAGCTTCTCGTCCACTGTCACCCCTAGGTCCTTTTCCGCAGAACTGCTGCCGAGCCATTCGGTCCCTAGTCTGTAGCGGTGCATTGGATTCTTCCATCCTAAGTGCAGGACCCTGCATTTATCCTTATTGAACCTCATTAGATTTCTTTTGGCCCAATCCTCCAATTTGTCTAGGTCCTTCTGTATCCTATCCCTCCCCTCCAGCGTATCTACCACTCCTCCCAGTTTAGTATCATCCGCAAATTTGCTGAGAGTGCAATCCACACCATCCTCCAGATCATTTATGAAGATATTGAACAAAACGGGCCCCAGGACCGACCCCTGGGGCACTCCACTTGACACCGGCTGCCAACTAGACATGGAGCCATTGATCACTACCCGTTGAGCCCGACAATCTAGCCAGCTTTCTACCCACCTTATAGTGCATTCATCCAGCCCATACTTCCTTAACTTGCTGACAAGAATGCTGTGGGAGACCGTGTCAAAAGCTTTGCTAAAGTCAAGAAACAATACATCCACTGCTTTCCCTTCATCCACAGAACCAGTAATCTCATCATAAAAGGCGATTAGATTAGTCAGGCATGACCTTCCCTTGGTGAATCCATGCTGACTGTTCCTGATCACTTTCCTCTCCTCTAAGTGCTTCAGGATTGATTCTTTGAGGACCTGCTCCATGATTTTTCCAGGGACTGAGGTGAGGCTGACCGGCCTGTAGTTCCCAGGATCCTCCTTCTTCCCTTTTTTAAAGATGGGCACTACATTAGCCTTTTTCCAGTCATCCGGGACTTCCCCCGTTCGCCACGAGTTTTCAAAGATAATGGCCAAGGGCTCTGCAATCACAGCCGCCAATTCCTTCAGCACTCTCGGATGCAATTCGTCCGGCCCCATGGACTTGTGCACGTCCAGCTTTTCTAAATAGTCCCTAACCACCTCTATCTCTACAGAGGGCTGGCCATCTCTTCCCCATTTTGTGTTGCCCAGCACAGCAGTCTGGGAGCTGACCTTGTTAGTGAAAACAGAGGCAAAAAAAGCATTGAGTACATTAGCTTTTTCCACATCCTCTGTCACTAGCTTGCCTCCCTCATTCAGTAAGGGGCCCACACTTTCCTTGGCTTTCTTCTTGTTGCCAACATACCTGAAGAAACCCTTCTTGTTACTCTTGACATCTCTTGCTAGCTGCAGCTCCAGGTGCGATTTGGCCCTCCTGATATCTTTCCTACATGCCCGAGCAATATTTTTATACTCTTCCCTGGTCATATGTCCAAGCTTCCACTTCTTGTAAGCTTCTTTTTTATGTTTAAGATCCGCTAGGATTTCACCATTAAGCCAAGCTGGTCGCCTGCCATATTTACTATTCTTTCGACTCATCGGGATGGTTTGTCCCTGTAACCTCAACAGGGATTCCTTGAAATACAGCCAGCTCTCCTGGACTCCCTTCCCTTTCATGTTAGTCCCCCAGGGGATCCTGGCCATCTGTTCCCTGAGGGAGTCAAAGTCTGCTTTCCTGAAGTCCAGGGTCCGTATCCTGCTGCTTACCTTTCTTCCCTGCGTCAGGATCCTGAACTCAACCAACTCATGGTCACTGCCTCCCAGATTCCCATCCACTTTTGCTTCCCCCACTAATTCTACCCGGTTTGTGAGCAGCAGGTCAAGAAAAGCGCTCCCCCTAGTTGGCTCCCCTAGCACTTGCACCAGGAAATTGTCCCCTACGCTTTCCAAAAACTTCCTGGATTGTCTATGCACCGCTGTATTGCTCTCCCAGCAGATATCAGGAAAATTAAAGTCACCCATGAGAATCAGGGCATGCGATCTAGTAGCTTCCGTGAGTTGCCGGAAGAAAGCCTCATCCACCTCATCCCCCTGGTCCGGTGGTCTATAGCAGACTCCCACCATGACATCACTCTTGTTGCACACACTTCTAAACTTAATCCAGAGACACTCAGGTTTTTCCACAGTTTCGTACCGGAGCTCTGAGCAGTCATACTGCTCCCTTACATACAGTGCTACTCCCCCACCTTTTCTGCCCTGCCTGTCCTTCCTGAACAGTTTATAACCAACCATGACTGTACTCCAGTCATGTGAGTTATCCCACCAAGTCTCTGTTATTCCAATCACGTCATAATTCCTTGACATCACCAGGACCTCCAGTTCTCCCTGCTTGTTTCCAAGGCTTTGTGCATTTGTATATAAGCACTTGAGATAACCTGTTGATCGCCCCTCATTCCCAGTATGAGGCAGGAGCCCTCCCCTCACAGACCTTCCTGCCTGTGCTTCCTCCCGGTATCCCGCTTTCCCACTTACCTCAGGGCTTTGGTCTCCTTCCCCCGGTGAACCTAGTTTAAAGCCCTCCTCACTAGGTTAGCCAGCCTGCTGGCAAAGATGTTCTTCCCTCTCTTCGTAAGATGGAGCCCGTCTCTGCCCAGCACTCCTCCTTCATGGAACACCATCCCATGGTCAAAGAATCCAAAGCCTTCTCTCCGACACCACCTGCGTAGCCATTCGTTGACCTCCACGATTCGACGGTCCCTACCCAGGCCTTTTCCTTCCACGGGGAAGGAAATGTCTTTCCATGTCTTTCGCTCTCTCACTTGGAGCCCTGCAAAATTGACACACATGATAACAAGGATATGTCTATATTGGAGGCATGGCCCCAGCTGTCCCATGTGGTGTGTTGCCCAAATCCCCCAACCATCCATACTCAAGGCCTTTAAATGCCTGTCTAGGGGCACATGGAACCCGAGCTGGCATGCTCCATTGAGGATATGTGGGACAATGTGTGTTGAGCTGTGACCCGCCCACTTAGCAGTGTGAAGGCAGCAAAAGCATGGGCATCTGGCCTTGTGTTTAGATAGTCCTCCAGTGCCATTCCCATAATTCCCTGTGTCTGTATCTTCCAGACCTTCTGGCCTTGGAATCTATGAAAGAGGCACTCAGTTATCGGCAGAGGTATAACAACCTAGAGGGATTATTTCTGATTATTTGTATTGTGCAGATACCTAGAGCTCAACCAACATCAAGGCCCCCTTGTGGGAGGCAGTTTGCAAAGAGGAGTAATAGAATGCAGCTGTCCCAACCCAATGTCAATAAAACCTTCATATCGCACTCTGCCATCTTGTATTCCATAGATAGAGTCTAAGATTTCACATGTGAATAAAACCAAGAAAAAGAAGTGTTCATCCATATAATGAGGTGTTGGAAAATGGCTAGGTGTTTACAGGGCTGTTATCTTTTTTTTTTTTTTTTTTGGTTATATTACACTAGCACACAGAAGTTCCAATTAGATCAGGAGCTGTTCAAACACACTGTAAGCTGTTCGGAAAAGGGTTCTCTCTCACAATCTTATACTTCTCCCCAGTGCTTTTCCCAGTTAAGAAAAGGAAGATCTAGACTAAGCATGAGGAGAAATATGCTCATGGTGAAATGTGTTCATGACCAGACTAGTTTCCCAAAGGAGGAGGTTCAAGGGCAATTATATGAGACTTTTAAAACCTTGAAAACATGGTGAGGACTGGAGTAGTCCTCATCTTATGGGGTGATGGAATAGCTGCCTAGTAAGTCATGTGTAACTAACTTGGTTAGACCTCCCATGTGTGGGTGATTGCTTCTAGGAAGGTTGGACCAAATGCAATCCCTAGTTTATCCAGGAGCTAGGCACATAACATCTCATGACAATAATATCTCAGATTTCCTTTAATCTTTTCTTTGCAGAAGAAATACGTTATTTTAGGTCAATGCAGAATACTTTTTGGATGAAGGTAAAGTGTTGAAAATACAGGGATCTGTTTGACTCGAGGCATAACAGGTGAAATGTTTGTCATAAAACTATATTCATCCCCAGTCTTGATCAGAACTCATAGCATTTGCAGTTTACACTTTATCTGCTAAGCTACATAGTTTCATTACTATCCAGTGACACACACACATTTAAATTTGTTATTGAAGTTAATAGTCTGTAAACGCCTAACTCAGAAAGGGACTTAAACACCTGCCTAGATTTAAGAGAGACAAGGTGGATGAGGTAATATCTTTTATTGGACTGATGAGAGAGACAGGCACCATATCTCTCTAATATGCTGGGACTGACACAGCTACAACACTGCCTAGTGTGACAGGGCAAGGCCAGATGGCAATGGAAGAGTAGTGGGAGATAGATATATTAGCTCCAGGCTAAACAATCCCTGGTACCAGGATAAGTGAAATGGCAGCTGCTCCAGGTCAATTAAGACACCTGGGGCCAATTAAGAACTTTCCAGAAGGCAGGGAGAAGGCTATGTTGATTGGGACACTTGAAGCCAATCAGAGGCTGGCTGAAACTAGTTAAAAGCCTCCCAGTTAGTCAGGTGGGTGTGCATGTCAGGAGCTGCGGGAGGAAGTTGCACTGTTGGAGAGACTGAGTAGTACACACCATATCAGGTACAAGGAAGGAGGCCCTGAGGTAAGGGTGAAGTGGAGCTTGAGGAAGTGAGGGCTGCTGTGGGGGAAGTAGCCCAGGGAATTGTACATGTCATGTTTCCAAAAGGTCAGCTACCATAGCTGATACTATTAGGGTCCCTGGGCTGGAGCCTGGAGTAGAGGGTGGGCCCGGGCTTCCCCCTCCCCACCTTTGCCCCCTGATTAATCACTGAGATTGGGAGACAACAGAGACTGTGCAAGGAAGGATAACTTCTCCTCACCTCCCTCGCTGGCTTATGATGAAAATGGCTCAGTAGACTGTGACCCTTGTCTCTAGAGAAAGAAGGGTTGCGTAGAGGGTCACAGTGAGCCTCTGAGGCTAGTGAAATCCGCCAGGAAATGCGAGACCCACGGAGGCAAGGACAGAGCTTTGTCACACTAGATTTAAGGCATTTGAATGGGGTTACTTGCATGCTCATGGCCTGAATGCAATAGAAACATACAGTTTATATCGTACTTATGTATTTCCTGTTTACTGCTTGTGCAGCACTCCAAGAAGCCTTTGTTGGAGGAAGAGCACGCAATGATTATTATCATAGCCTATTAAGAATTAAAAACAATGTAAAGGCTACAAAGTTCAGACATGTTGGATTTTAATCGTTCATACAAAGACCTGATGCAATCAGAATGTCCTTCAAATCAGACAATTTGATGTATGTTTATTATTTATCTGTTTATTGAACAAATACATTTTTCTATAATAGAGCTGTAGACTTATCCCTAAACAGAGCCTCCGTCTAATACTTTTTGATTATGGTGTTACTGCAAGTTGGTAAGCAATGGGAGAGCACAAAAATACCACCGTGAGCACCATCAAATTCTGAGATAATCTTCTCCAGTCATCCAAGGGCACACATACCATGGTGAGGAGCTGTGTTAACAACTCAGTGGATAGATTCTTTACTCCTCTCATTAGTGATGACAAATGTCAATACATAACTTGTGCAATGATTAAAGGGAAAGGAGCAGATCCTTAACAGGTATAAACTGTCATAGCTGCATCTGGAGCTGTGACCGTCTACACTAGTGGAGAAGCTTTTCCTAGTTTGTCTGAGTTTCAGGCTGTTCTCAGGGCAGCCCAATGTGAGCAGAGTTAAGGTGATCTGAATGGCCTTACCTGTGTGCATGCATTTGAATACTGGGAGGAGTGAGGGAGTTGTGTGATGTTGAACCCTAAGCTGGAATTTCTAAGTGTGCCCAAGTGTGTGTTTTCTTGGAAGGTTTTTTCACTGCAGTACATGATAAGATTTCTGTCTGAGGTCCTTGATTTCAATAGAGATTTTGGAAATGAAGAAGAGTTCTGTTGGGCAAGACCCCAGGGAAAGTAGTATGAGGAAGTGAAAGACGGAAGTTCATAGAGTGATATTGTAATGGAGGCAAAATAAAAGGAAATTCCATTGCAACAGAAAATTGCGATGAAGAGGAATAATACTGACACGTAAAAGATGAGATCTAGGCTTTGGTGCCGATTTTTGATATTACAAATGGCAGTTGAAAGTCAAGAGGAGCTAGGCATCTAACTGCCATTTGTGCCTTGGAAATCTTCCTTGTCTGTGTTGGAAAAGTTCAGTGGTTTCACTAAAATGATCTAAAAATTGCTAGTTAAACCTCTGCAATTTTATGTAAATGCACTTTAGCTAACCCAATATAAGCAAGAATTAAACCTCTCTAAGTCCATTGCATCATGGATTTCCACTGGTTTAAATATATTATTTGTTTAAATAGTTAAACCCAGAGCACATATCTAATACAGACCATTCCGTAGAGCTGAACTGGGAGGGTAGGACGATGGAAATAATCAAATATTTGAATGGCAACAGAATCTTGAAGAAATCTGTGCGAGGGGGGGGTCTTTATTTGTTAAACAAATCAAAGGCTTTGGAAATATCAATAATATGCCTAAAACATAGAGACACCTTTTCATAAGAGACTGGAAAAAAGTGTTATGACAATATCTGGGGGAAAAGAAAACCTATGGCAAGAACAGCACTCAAAGGGGACCAAATATGAGTGGATGATGGGAAGGATGATCAGTGTATGATGAAGCAGACCACTTTTTAATAAAAAGTGCATGAGCATGAACCATCAAGAAGTGGTTAGAGCCACTGTTGGTTAGCCAGGGAAAGTTATTGACGTGGAGAAGATAAAAGAATACCTGGTAAAACTAAATATTTCTAAATCAGCAGGACCAGAGGACACACGTCCAAGACTTCTAAAGGAACTAGCACAGGATACAGCGGAACTGCTAGCCATCATTTTTGAAAATTCACGGAAAACAGGTGAGATCCCAGAGGGCTGGTGAAAGCAAATGTAGTAACATTCTTTAACAGGGTAAAAAGGACAGTTTAGGAAGTGACTGACCAGTTAGTTTGACTTCAGTAGAAGGTTACAACATCATGAAAAGGAAGGATCCAATTTGTAAGCACTTATATAGTGAGCTGGGTGAAATTCTTCAGCCAAAACTTCTTTTTGGCAAAAAATTGGTAACATTGAGACATTTATTGCATTCCTGTCAGTTTTGCCAAATTGTGCTGGTTGAAAAAACCCAAAATCCTACATAAAAGGATCTGGAAAACCAAAATATTTTTTGTTTCAACATTTTTGTAACAAAAACATTTTTGATTTTTTTTTGGTTCAAAATGACTTTGTTCAAAATTTCCTTTAATTTTATTTAAAAAAAACAATAAAATGTTTTAAAATAGTCAGTCAAAATATTTCGGATTTGTCAAACGAAATGTTTAGTTCTGCCTGATTTTTTTTTTCAATGCTTTGATTTGCTGAAAATTTCAAAAACATTCCTTTTTAACTTGACTCTGATACAAATTGTTTCCCCTGAGTTTTTCTGGAATTGCTAGCAAATCAAAAAATCTGTTCTTCGCACAGCTCTGCTTAGGTAGTCCATCATGTTGTTACACCAGGAAATAAATATGGCTCAGTGAGATGCAAGCAGTGTGAGTTCATTTAAAAAATAAAAAGATTGTCTGTGGGCAAAGTGAATGTAATTAACTTAATCCACTTGGCCTTCGGTAAGACTTTCAATACATTCTTGCCTGGAAAAAGAATAGAGACGTTAAGGGAATGTTTAAAAGGTATGGTAAGGTACCAACAAGGGCTGGATCTCCCCAGCACACAAGCTAAGAAAAGATATTCAGCCCATTCCCACCTTTGAACTTACCTTATGTTTTGATCCTTAACTATGCCAGGATAGCTAACGTGGTACAATCCCTGCAGTGTGGATGCAGTTTACACTGGTATAAAGGTGTCTCATACTGGTATAGCTTATGGTATAGCTTATGGCTATACTGGTATAAGGCACCTTTGTTCTGTTATAAATTAATTCACATTGGGGGTTATACCAGTATAACTATTTTGGTAAAAATCACCCCCTAACTGGAATAGTTGTCCCAGTACAAAAAATCTGTAGACCAGGTCTTAATGTTTGTAAAGTGCTTTGGCATCAACAGATAAAATGTGCTAAATAAGCACATATGATTATCACTGTGGAAGCTGGCTGCTCACAATGGAGATAGGAAAAAAAGTGTGCTTTTCAGATGGTCTGATGTGTGCTAAGAGCCGCTCTCCTGGTGGTTGGGGGTTATGCAGAACGTACTGTATTGATACATAACTGGAATTTGGCACTTTACCTTTGCAAGCTATTTTTAAAGGAAATCAGCCAATGAAATTACTGAACCAATGACAACTATTGCTGAAGAGTCTGGGTGAGTCAGGGAGGGTTCAAAAGACTGAAGATAAAAAGCAAATGTGATCACATTAATGTGTCACTACAAATCAGACACACTGGGTGGTCATTGACAAGGATGATTTCTCCTGTCTACGCACAAATAATACTAAACTGGGAAGAGTTGGGGGCAGGGCTGTGCGTCTGATTTGAGCAGCTCCAGGTGAGCTGAGGGGACATGTTCAGTGTTTAAGTAATTGAAGTGGGGGCACTGTGATAAAGTTGAACAAACTGGCAGCCAGGAGGGAGGCGCTGGGGGGCAGGGAGAGAGGGGGAGCTGGCTGCCAGTGGGTGCTAAGCACCCACTAATTTTTTTGCGTGGGTGCTCCAGCCCTGAAGTACCCACGGAGTCAGTACCTGTGGTGCCAGGAGCTGTACAGACACAGAACAAAAAGTCCCTGCTCCAAAGAGTTTACACTCCAAGTCCTGGGATTACTGCACGGCCTCCCTACAAAGCAGAGTTAAGGTTGTTTGGGTCACTTAAACTGAGCATTTCTTACCTTAGTGTGTTGGGATTTCTGTCAAGTTTAACTCTGAATTTCCTGGGTTTGTAATACTTGGTTTTAGGATAAATATACCAGCTTGTGTTGTGTTGTATTGTTTTTTTTTACCCGTAAATTGCTGAATGACATGCACTCTCCATCTTAAAATCTTAACCATAGATCTTTTGTTTATTAATTCGATAGAGGTTTGGCTTAGCATGGGATTTTTCTCCCTTGCTCTGAGTCAGGACAAGAGGGACTGTGAAATGGGATTAAGATATCACAATAGTAATACCGACATGGAGGTTGTTTCATGAGTTTAAATGTTCTAATGTTGTGTCCTTTGAGTTGTGGATGCATTCACCTGGAGAAAGGTGTGGTCAGGTTCAGCAGCTGTGCCAGTAGGAGAAGCTTTCAGGAGTTTGTGTGTGTACAGACAATGAAACCTATCGTTAGTTGCCTGATTCTTTATAAGAATCTGTTTGCAGTTGCTTAGAACACATGGGCAACCTTAATTCTGGTATGATTGACTTTGCAGGCTTCATGTCCTTTAAATATAGCTTGTTTAGATGTATTTAGCGAGAGAGGTTCACTGATTAGAGAAAATAAATTATATAATTTCTTTTCTCCATCAGTTATGTTGTAAACTTAAAGCTTGTAAAGCACTTTAAGATACTGGGACAAAAGATACTATATGAATGCAAGATGGTAGTAGTATTATTACAATTATTAACATGAGGTGTGCTTAGGGCTAGTCTACACGTACTGTGAATCAATGCTGCCAGGGGTCGATTTGCAGGGTCTAGTGAAGACCTGCTAAATCGACCACAGATCACTCACCCGTCGACTCTGGTACTCCAGCGGAACGAGAAGCATAAGGTAAGGTAAGTTGACGGGTAAGTCAAGTTTCTCCCGTCGACCCAGCAGTGTAGACAGTTGACTTAATGTATTCACATAGCTGGAGTTGTGTAACTTAGATCGATTTAACCCCGTAGTGTAGATCTGCCCCTAGAAGTGATTTCAGGACACTTACTCTTTCTTTGGCATAGTCTGTTTTGTAGTGTAGACAGACCCTTAAGGGTCTCTCTCTCTCTGTCTCTTTTTAATAAATCTGATTCTAACCCTGAAAAACAAATTGGGTAAGGGAAAGTGTTGCTTTTCTCTCAGCTTTTCTCTTTGTTGTCAGGGTGGCAGCAGGATGTATTCCATCTGATGCGATATCCCACATGGTACGTCAGGTGCCAACATAAGGCCAGGTAATGGTTTGGAAGGAGATGGTTAATAGCACGCTTATACTCAGACCCCCTGTAGTGTTCTGGTAGCTCTCTAAACGAAACTCCTGCACAGACTCCTGCTGTCTCCATGCCTTGAGTGGTTTTTGCAGGGTTACTTGCTGTAGCAGGAAAGTTCAGGTTCCAGGCTTTGAGAAGCGTTTTGCTTCAATGGGAGTTGAGATGCAGCCACAGAACATCTAAGAAGTGCGTTGCATCTAAGCGAGGAGCCCTGCTTTCTTCTCAGCACTCAGTTTGAACCATTACCATGACAAAGGAGGATTATTGACTTTCATTGCCACGATGCCTTTGATTCGAGGCTCGCTTTGATTTGGGGCGGCTGTGCTCACTTGCACAGAGGGACCGGTCCCCTTCAGGTGAAGAGGGAGAAGAGAAATGAGCTCTTAAAGCGGAGGAGAAAAGTGAGCACATGACTCAATTGAATGGGTGACGACAACCAATGCAGGGAGTTGCTGAGAAGGGACACCAAAGCCGCTACGATGCCTTAAGACAGTTAAAAGAAAATTGTCTGTAGCAAGGAAGATGCTCCCCCAAACTATAATTCAAGGGGTTGAATGGCCCTCAAAACTGAGAGCTGAGAAAAAACCCCAGAAGATGAGGCAAATGATCGAACAGATGTGAGCGCTTTTGTTGCGAAGACTTGGAGGCTAGCGGGGTGGCGATAGGCTAATTTGAGTCTCATAATGCCAGGTTCCTTTCATATGCAGAGCAGCGCTTTGATCCGGGCTGGATGAAAGTGCTGAAAAGTGGAGAGGATGGCAGGGGGTCTTTTGTCTTTGACAAAAAAGGCATCTGCCGGGCTCTAACTCCCTCTTCCCCACCCCTTTAGCTTAGCAGGCTGTTCCAACAATGCCCGCAAAGGGGACAAGTGTCTCCTGACAGCTGAAGGAATCTCAGGGAGGAGAAAGAGACTTGCAGCAATATATATACCAGAGAGCTTAATCGATTTTTTCCACAGTACAAAAAGGGGGGGAAGGCAGAGGGAGAGAAGAGAGAGAGATCTCAGTGGAAATGAGAGGTGGGAAGGGGAAAAACCCTTTCTAATAAACTTATTACTTTTGTTCTCGGAATACATCTTTTCAGGAGATGCTTTGATGCTGGTGTGAATGCACATAATGGAAAGTGGTGTTGGGGTGGGGGGCAGGAGAGGAACATTTCTGAAAGAAGTACAAACTTGGAGTGATTTCCTGTGGATCTCAACTCAAGGAAGATTTCTGAGTTAATATAATACAGTGTGATGCAACAGACACTCGGAGAACAGAAATCTACCTTATGTACCATTGGTTTGCAAAATCAAGCTTAACACAAACAGCTGGCTTAATATAAACACTCCCCAGGCATGCAGAATTAATTGTAAAGGTCTCTTGCAACTTACTGTCGCAAATTTCTGTCTGGCTTTCCCTGTTTGCTATTCTCTTCTCCCTTTTCTAACAGTGTACAGTAGCTCAGTTTCCTACTTGCTGCAGGGGAATTTTAACTTGGTGCCAGCATCCAATTCAAAGGCTGTAGATCAACTGGGGGCCTGATTCCAGTTGCTTATTTGTCTTACCCCTGTGTAACTCAGCAGAACTATTCCTGCTTTAGTATACCTGATAAGTGAGATGAGAATCAGACCCTGACAGTCTAATTACTGTGGGCTTCCCAGATCAGCACTTTGTAATAGAACTAACATGTTCTCTTACTAGTAACACTAGATAAGGTTATCAACTCTGAACCAAGTCAGTCACACAAATTAAATACCTTGAGCACATGAGTTCAGGAATTCTCCTTGCTATGAAATGCCCAGGACTATCAATCATTGACTGTTTATTGAAGATAAACTTTTCAGCAGGGGCACCATTTGAAGCAGCATCTGGTATTGCAAACAGCTGAAATGACACCATTCGCTAAAATAATTGTGTGGGGAGAATTTTAGGTGCTGTTCCTAAATGCAGGAGCGCCTTTACAAAGGCGCACACATGCTAGTACAACATAATGAAACCCTAGCTTCCTTCGGCAATCTGTGCTGTGCGCTAGCTGCATTGTAACCATATGCACTTCTTTGATAAACATGCCACGTTCTACCGCCAACAAATGCCCTCACAAAGCTTTAACAGCCTGATGCTGAGAATATTTTTAGCACTACCATCATCCGCCCTGCACTGCATGGATCCTGGTACCATGAATTTACTGCATGAAATTGTGGCTCTGTTGATTCCTACACATTTGGCATAGCTTGATTTTTCTACCTCCCAGTGCTGCAGGCTTGATCTTGAGTTCCTTTGGCTCCCCCTGATGATACCAAAGGAGTGCTGAAGGTACAACTGGGTGCCATGCAAGCAGGAGAGCGCACCCTAACTAATCTGCAAATGTTGGCACAGAAGTAGTTCTTACTGGATGTCTGTCTCAGGACTGTGCAGAGCTGTAGCTTAGATGGTTGGAACTAAAATGGGGGTGTTGCTTCCTGGAAAGTGAAAATTGGGAAGGAACTGTTTAGTCCCTAAATGCAAACGAAAGCAGCCAATTGAGGTCAATATCCCCAGCCGCAGAGTTGGTTTCCAGTGTTCAATAAAGCTATACTTTCCCGGGTGCCTTTTGCAGAAAGAACAAGGCATAAGACACCTACTTCCCATATAAAATGAGATGGGAATTGGGCATCCAAAATCCAAAAACCTGAGTCCCTTGGGTGGCTTTGAAAACATTATCCCGGAGCTTTAGATGCTATTCTAGCTGAAATATGGAATATCTGATTAGAACAGCAAAATGGCTTTTCCTCTCCTACAACTGCGTTACCTCTCTGACTATCCAGTAGACCCTGGCTGATCTTCACATTTCTGTGGTGGACAGCTCCCACCTTTCAGCGAAGAGTAGTGAGCCAAGGGTTGTAGTGAATATTTATGTTAGTAAGGCTTTGTGAAGTACCTCTCAGTGTCCTGTAATAGGTTTGAAAAGATAAAATCTTTATTCTGACAATTGTAGTTTTTAGTTTTAAACTGCATCTTTATGGCACAACGTCCTCACTTTGTTGTATGTTTGCGATCTCACTGATTCACAAAATTTAATAAGGCCTCCTATTGGAGATGCACCTTATCCCAGCAAGAGTGCTTTTGCTGTTACTGCATATACTAGATCCCTGAAAAAAATATGCCATTCCAGCCAAAGCACTTTTTTGCTGATAAAATCGCATCTATACTAGGGCTTTTGCCGGTAAAGATCACACTCCTAACTGACATTTCTATACCAGGAAAAGTTTAAATCAGTGGCTGTCAACCTTTCCAGACTACTGTACCCCTTTCAGGAATCCGATTTGTGTTGTGTCCCCCCAAGTTTCACCTCACTTAAAAACACTTGCTTAAAAAATCAGACACAAAAATATAAAAGTGTCACAGCATGCTATTACTAAAAAATTGCCGATTTTCTCATTTTTACCATATAATTATAAAATAAATCAATTGGAATATAAATATTGTACTTACATTTCAGTGTATAGTATGTAGAGCAGTATAAACAAGTCATTGTCTATAAAATTTTAGTTTGTACAACCTTCGCCAATGCTTTTTACGTAGCCTGATGTAAAACTAGGCAAATATCTAGATGAGTTGATGTACCTACTGGAAGATCTCTGTGTACTCCCAGGGGTATGTATACCCCTATTTAAGAACCACGGGTTTAAAGTGTAGAGCTGACCTTTGTCTCAGTAGACCCCCTCTAGTCTTTAGCATCAATTAGGGCTTGCCTATTCTGGTTAATTTTGTTTAATTTCCTGTAGTATGAAATTAAAGGGCCTTAGTTAAAGTTCCTGAAATCCCAGTGTGGACACACTTGTTCAGAAATGTCCTTAATCCACTTCATTTTAATGTACTTCCAAAGTGAATTAAGCTAAAGGAAACTAAGGGTATGTCTACACTACGAAATTAGGTCAAATTTATAGAAGTCGTTTTTTTAGAAATCATTTTTATATAGTCGATCGTGTGTGTCCCCACACAAAATGCTCTAAGTGCATTAACTCGGCGGAGTGCTTCCACAGTACCGAGGCTAGCGTCAACTTCCAGAGCGTTGCACTGTGGGTAGCTATCCCACAGTACCTGCAGTCTCCGCCGTCCATTGGAATTCTGGGTTGAGATCCCAATGCCTAATGGGGCAAAAACATTGTCGCGGGTGGTTCTGGTACATGTCATCAGGCCCTCCCTCCGTGAAAGCAACGGCAGACAATTGTTTCGTGCCTTTTTTTCTGGGTTACCTGTGCAGACGCCATACCATGGCAAGCATGGAGCCCGCTCAGATCACTTTGGCAATTAGGAGCACATTAAACACCACGCACATTATCCAGCAATATATGCAGTGCCAGAACCTGCCAAAGTGAAACCGGGCGAGTAGGCGACGTCAGCGTGGTGACGAGAGTGATGAGGACATGGACACAGACTTCTCTCAAAGCACGGGCTCTGGCAATGTGGGCATCATGGTGCTAATGGGGCAGGTTCATGCCATGGAACACCGATTCTGGGCCTGGGAAACAAGCACAGACTGGTGGGACCGCATAGTGTTGCAGGTCTGGGACGATTCCCAGTGGCTGTGAAACTTTCACATGGGTAAGGGCACTTTCATGGAACTTTGTGACTTGCTTTCCCCTGCCCTGAAGTGCCAGAATACCAAGATGAGAGCAGCCCTTGCAGTTGAGAAGTGAGTGGCAATAGCCCTGTGGAAGCTTGCAACGCCAGACAGCTACCGGTCATTCGGGAATCAGTTTGGAGTGGGCAAATCTACTGTGGGGGTTATTGTGATGCAAGTAGCCAACACAATCAAAGATCTGCTGATATCAAGGGTTGTGACCCTGGGAAATGTGCAAGTCATAGTGGATGGCTTTGCTGCAATGGGATTCCCTAACTGTGGTGGGGCCTAGACGGAACCCATATCCCTATCTTGGCACCAGAGCACCAAGCCAGCGAGTACATAAACCACAAGGGGTACTTTTCAATAGTGCTGCAAACACTGGTGGATCACAAGGGACGTTTCACCAACATCAACATGGGATGGCCGGGAAAGGTACATGACACTCGCATCTTCAGGAACTCTGGCCTGTTTCAAAAGCTGCAGGAAGGGACTTTCTTCCCAAACCAGAAAATAACAGTTGGGGATGTTGAAATGCCTATAGTTATCCGTGAGGAACCAGCCTACCCCTTAATGCCATGACTCATGAAGCCATACACAGGCAGCCCAGACAGTAGTCAGGAGCTGTTCAACTACAGGCTGAGCAAGTGCAGAATGGTGGTAGAATGTGCATTTGGACGTTTAAAAGCACGCTGGCGCAGTTTACTGACTCGCTTAGACCTCAGCGAAACCAATATTCCCATTGTTATTACTGCTTGCTGTGCGCTCGATATCTGTGAGAGTAAGGGGGAAATGTTTATGGCAGGGTGGGAGGTGGAGGCAAATCGCCTGGCCGCTGGTTACACGCAGCCAGACACCAGGGCAGTTAGAAGAGCACAGGAGGGCGCGGTGCACATCAGGGAAGCTTTGAAAAACAGTTTCATGACCGGCCAGGCTATGGTGTGAAAGTTCTGTTTGTTTCTCCTTCATGGAACCCCCCACCCCGCCCCCTAGGTTCACTCTACTTCCCTGTAAGCTAACCACCCTCCCCTTGCCGCTTGCAGAGGCAATAAAGTCGTTGTTGCTTCACATTCATGCATTCTTTATTAATTCATCACACAAATAGGGGGGTAACTATCAAGGTAGCCCAGGAGGGGTGGTGGGGGAGGGAAGGACAAAGCTACACAGCATTTTAAAACTTTTTAAAACTTATTGAATGCCAGCCTTCTGTTGCTTGGGCAATCCTCTGGGGTGGAGTGGCTGGGTGGCCGGAGGCCCCCGCACCGTGTTCTTGGGCGTCTGGGTGAGGAGGCTATGGAACTTGGGGAGGAAGGCAGTTGGTTACACGGGGGCTGTAGCAGCGGTCTGTGCTCCAGCTGCCTTTTCTGCAGCTCAACCTTATGCTGGAGCATATTAGTTTGATCCTCTAGCAGCCTCAGCATTGAATCCTGTCTCCTCTCATCACGTTGCCACCACCTATCATCTTCAGCCCACCACTTACCCTCTTCAGCCCGCTACTTACTCTCTTCAGCCCGCCACCTCTCCTCCCAGTCATTTTGTGATTTCCTGCATTCTGACATTGTCTGCCTCCACGCATTCGTCTGTGCTTTGTCAGTGTTGGAGGACAGCATGAGGTCAGAGAACATTTCATCGCAAGTGTGTTTTTTTCGCCTTCTATCTTCACTCGCCTCTGGGAAGGAGAAGATCCTGTGATCCTTGAAACACATGCAGCTGCTGAAGGGAAAAAAAAGGGACACTGGTATTTAAAAATACACATTTTATAGAACAATGGGTACACTCTTTCATGGTAAACCTTGCTGTTAACATTACATACATAGCACATGTGCTTTCGTTACAAGGTCACATTTTGCCTCCCCACACCGCGTGGCTAACCCCTTCCCCCTCTCCCCCCACCGCGTGGCTAACAGCAGGGAACATTTCTGTTCAGCCATAGGCAAAGAGCCCAGCAGGAACGGGCACCTCTGAATGTCCCCTTAAGAAAAGCACCCTATTTCAACCAGGTGACCATGAGTGATATCACTCTCCTGAGGATAACACAAAGAGATAAAGAACAGATGTTGCTTGAACGTCAGCAAAAACTGGGACCACACACTGCCATGCTTTATTCTGCAGTGATTCCTGACTACGTGCTACTGGCCTGGCATGGTAAAGTGTCCTACCATGGTGGACAGAATAAGGCTGCCCTCCCCAGAAAGCTTTTGCAAAGGCTTTGGGAGTACATCCAGGAGAGATTTATGGAGATGTCCCTGGAGGATTTCCATTCCATTCCCAGACACGTTGACAGTAGCTGTATTGGCTGCCAATGCCAGGGCAAATTAATCATTAAACACGCTTGCTTTTAAACCATGTATACTATTTGAAAAGGTACACTCACCAGAGGTCCCTTCTCCGCCTGGCGGGTCCGGGAGGCAGCCTTGGGTGGGTTTGGGGGGTACTGGCTCCAGGTCCAGGGTGAAAAACAGTTCCTGGCTGTCGGAAAAACCGGTTTCTCCGCTTGCTTATTCTGAACTATCTACAACCTCCTCCTCCTCATCTTCCTCATCCCCAAAACCTGCTTCCATGTTGCCTCCCTCTCCATTGACAGAGTCAAAGCACACGGTTGGGGTAGTGGAGGCTGAACCCCCTAAAATGGCATGCAGCTCATCATAGAAACAGCATGTTTGGGGTTCTGACGCGGAGCAGCCATTTGCCTCTCTGGTTTTCTGGTAGGCTTGCCTCAGCTCCTTAAGTTTCACATGGCACTGCTTTGGGTCCCTGTTATGGCCTTTGTCCTTCATGCCCTGGGAGATTTTGACAAATGTTTTGGCATTTCCAAAACTGGAATGGAATTCTGATAACACGGATTCCTCTCCCCATACAGCGATCAGATCCCGTACCTCCTGTTCGGTCCATGCTGGAGCTCTTTTGCAATTCTGGGACTCCATCATGGTCACCTCTGCTGATGAGCTCTGCACTCACCTGCAGCTTGCCACGCTGGCCAAACAGGAAATGAGATTCAAAAGTTCGTGGGCCTTTTCCTGTCTACCTGGCCAGCGCATCTGAGTTGAGAGTGCTGTCCAGAGTGGTCACAGTGGAGCACTCTAGGAGAGCTCCTGGAGGCCAATACCGTCAAATTGCATCCACACTACCCCAAATTCGACCCGGCAAGGCTGATTTCAGCGCTAATCCCCTTGTCGGGGGTGGAGTAAAGAAATCGATTTTAAGAGCCCTTTAAGTTGGAAAAAAAGGGCTTCATCGTGTGGACGGGTTAAATAGATTTAATGCTGTTAAATTCGACCTCAGCTCCTAGTGTAGACCAGGACTAAGGCCACTTCTGAACTGAGATCATCCACAGAGGGATTTAATGCATTTTAACAAGTACGTCTACATTGCAGCCAGGGGTGTGCATGGTAACTCATGTGGACATACCCGTAGTTATACTCTAGCTAACCTGCTAAAAATAGAAGTGAAGATGCCCCGTCTCCCACCCCCCCAAACCCCACCAGGTATGTGCTTGCTTGTGCAGCTTACACAGAAAGTCCATGCCACAGCATCTTCACTTCTATTTTTAGCAAGCTAGCTAGAGTACAGCTACTGCAGATATGTCTACAGGAATTGCAAATCACACCACGGCTGCAGTGTAAACTACCCTGAGGCACATTAAATTCACACCTTTAGTTAACCTGGTTTAACTTTCTTGAACTTCCTCAGGTAGACATGCCCTTAGTGGGGTGCTATTGGAGTGAGAAACAGAATTCCTGCAGTACCTGAAAAATGTGGGCATTAAGTGCTGTTTTTTGTGTCTTGAGGAGATTGAAACAGATTGTGTCTAAATATATTAATACACCAATGTAAAAAGTTCTTTGTGGGTAGGCAGTCAGGTTTGGTTGTAATGAAGGCAACATCATTTCACATTGTGTGAACATAGCTCTGTAACCTCTGCACTCTCATCCGTTGATCAGAAGGCAGGCAATACAATGGGGAGGGATACACTGACGTGATTAAATCCCATGTTCCCATTGTTTTATAATCTTGACATTTGGTATATGCATCCATGGACCTCTGAGCACAGGTTGGGGAAACCTTTACATTTACATTCCACCCCTGATATTCTATTCTATTTTCCATCAAAGGTCACCAGTCCAAAACAGTTTACAAAAACAATACTAATGTCTCCTGTGAGGCATTGATGGTGCTCATGAGATCTCTAGTTTGGAGGAAATAAGGCCGCCTGAGGTTACTGGTTCTGTTCATTGGATTTTAGCCAAGGTAGTTGTTGAAGAGGGAGTAATTGTGCTGCATGGACCAATGCTGGTATCTGCTTCCATCAGAAAGGCAGACTGCTGTCAAGTAGCATTCAGAGATCACTATTTTCATACTGCCATAGTTGGGCATGGATAAAAAATTTCCTCTTGGCAGGTACATTTGTAAAAAAACAGTCTCTGTGTGGCATGCATGGATACGTTTATATACATGTATGTATAGACACCAAAACTCATCACACAAGACTCAAATTATTATTTGTATTACCATACTAGTCCTTGACCAGGACCCCAATGTGTTGAGTGCTGTACAAAAAGACAGTCCCAGCCCCGGAGAATTTACAATCCAAATATAAGACAAGTGACAACAGATGGATACAGACAGTTGAGGGAGTACCAGGAAGTAGTGAAATGATACTGGGCAGTCTGATCAGCAGTGGTCAGAATAACATTACGGTCATGCCAAAGTCAGGAGCTGGACAAATTCTTTCTCTGAGTGGTGTTACACTCAGGGACGGCTCTAGGCACCAGCAAAACAAGCAAGTGCTTGGGGTGGCACATTTCTAGGGGTGGCATTCCAGCGCTGGCCATGCCACCCCTAGAAATGTGCCCCCGCTGCCCCAGCTCGCCTCCGTTCTGCTGCTTCGCTCTCCCCCCTCCCTCCCAGGCTTGCCGTGCGCCAAACCACTGTTTTGCGCGGCAAGCCTGAGAGGAAAGGAGGAGAAGCCGAGCGGCGGCGCGCATGGGGGAGGTGGCGGCGGCAGAGTGGAGGTGAGCTGGGGCAGGGAGCGGTTCCTCTATTGCCCCCCATTACTTCCTGCGCTCCCCCTACCCCCGCTCACCTCTCCTCCACCTACTCCCCTGAACGCGCTGCCTCTCCCCCACCTGAAAGGGAGGGGGGAGAAGCGGAGCAGCAGCATGTTCAGGGGAGCAGGCGGAGCAGAGGTGAGCTTGGGCAGGGGGTTGTCGGGGGGGGGGAGCAGCACACCCGGGGGAGGAGGTGGGGCCAGGGATTTGGGGAAGGGGTTGGGAAGGGGCAGAGTTGGGGCTGGGGCTGGGGAGACCAAAAAAAGCTGGGGCGGCCAAAAATTTTTTTGCTTGGGGCAGCAAAAATCCTAGAGCCGGCCCTGGTTATACTTCACCACCTTGCACATCCCGTAGATTTGATATTAACCATATTAATATTTATCCCAATCCTCTTTACTTACTTGGTGTTCTGATGAATTTGGTATTTTGGTACATTTGTTTTATTTGGAAAAAAGGAGAATAAAAGTGATAAAACACCCTATATATATATATATATATATATATATATATATATATATATATATATATATATACAGTTCATGTTGTTGAAAAGCACCAGTAGCTCTGGATGCTTTTTGCAGTACCTGAAATAAAAACAACAAGCAAGAATAAATTGCACACAGCAAATGGCACAAAGCCACCCAGGCTGGAATAATTCTCCCCATATCTAGCCAGGCAACCTTCAACCCGCCTTCTGCTCCAAAGGAAAAGAGGATAAGCTTTGCAGAATGTCCTGGAAGCTAGCAATTCTAGCCTCTCTCACTGCAAAGGGACCAGTTCCAGAGTTGATGTGTTCTCATGGGAAAAGGCCCCACCCTTTTAAATCAGCTTTAGCACCTCTGCTAATAGCAGCTACCCTGATGCGGGAGGAAAGGGAAGGGTGTTACAGGAGTGTGGTAGGTTCTGAGGATGCTGGCTTTTTGTCTTTAGTTGACTCGCTCTTATGTCAGCTCAGGTCATTCCTATTGGGTACAGCAGAGGAGTGTAAAGGGCTGAGTGTCTCTGAGGCAGAGGGATGTAGGGGCTGGGATAAAGAGGTCTTGTAGAGGTAACCGTAGGGAACAACCAAACTTGGGAGCAAGGTAAGGCTGCAAACAACCTTTTCTTGTTTACGTTAACAATAAAGGCAAACCTCCAGAAGAGAGGAATGTTTGTTTTATCTTGCCCAGTGTGTATGCATTGTGTTCAGAGCAGATAGCATCACCCTACTTAGATAGAGGGTCTGTCAGGTGCCAAATCCATTTTGGGCTTCTATAGCCCAAAACCACCACCTGAAACTCAATCAGGCAGCCAGTGCAGATTATAGGCACTGTCGTTATTTGCTCTCCATGGCCCTAATTCAGGAAAACATCCGTATTAAGGAAAGTTCCCGTATTTCAACCAGGTTACCATGAACGATATCACTCTCCTGAAGGTAACACAGAGAGATAAAGAACGGATGTTGCTTGAATGCCAGCAAACACCGGGATTATACGCTGCCAGGCTTTGTCATGCAATGATACCAGATTACTTGCTATTAGCATGGCGTAGTAAAGTGTCCTACCATGGCGGACGGAATAAGACTGCTCTCCCCAGAAACCTTCTGAAAAGGCTTTTAGAGTATCTCCAGGAGAGCTTCATGGAGATGTCCCTGGAGGATTTCTGCTTCGTCCCCAGACATGTTAACAGACTTTTCCAGTAGCTGTACTGGCCACGAATGCATCCCAAGTCTTCAGGGCAAATTAATCATTAAACACGCTTGCTTTTAAAACATGTATTATATTTAAAAAGGTACACTCACCAGAGGTCCCTTCTTCGGCTTGTTGGGTTGGGAGGGTATTTAAGTCAGGGTGATAAAAAGATCCTGGCTGTTGGGGAGAATGGTGTGCTGTGTGCTCTCCTCAAGCTCGTCCTCCTCATCTTCCCTGTCAGCATGGTGGAGAGTTACCCCATCATCGGAATCCACGGACAGGGGTGGGGTAGTGGTGACGGCCCCCCTCCCCCAGAATTGCATGCAGCTCAGCGTAGAAGCGGCATGTCTGGGGCTCTGTCCAGGAGCGTTCGTTTGATTCTTTGGTTTTCTGGTACGTGTCTGAGCCCCTTAAGTTTCACGTGGCACTGTGTTGTGTCTCTGCTGTAACCTCTGTCCCTCATGGTCTCGGAGATTTTTTGAAATGTTTTGGCATTTCGTCTTTTGGAACGTAGTTCTGATAGCACGGATTCCTCTCCCCACACAGTGATCAGATCCAGTACCTCCCGTTTGGTCCATGCTAGAGCTCTTTTTCAATTCTGGGACTGCATGGTCACCTGTGCTGATGAGCTCGCCTGGCCAAACAGGAAATGAGATTCAAAAGTTCCCGGGGCTTTTCCTGTAAACCTGGCCAGTGCATCCGAGTTCAGAGTGCTGTCCAGAGCGGTCACAGTGGTGCACTGTGGGATAGCTCCTGGAGGCCAATACCAT
Source organism: Dermochelys coriacea (assembly GCF_009764565.3). NCBI lineage: Eukaryota > Metazoa > Chordata > Testudines > Dermochelyidae > Dermochelys > Dermochelys coriacea. The sequence continues at coordinate 130,811,671 of NC_050072.1, forward strand.
CTAATTGTGTCCACACTAACCCTATTCAAAATGGCGATGTTGATTTCAGCGCTAATCCCCTTATCGGGGAGGAGTCCAGAAATCGATTTTAAGAGCCCTTTATGTTGAAAAAAATGGTTTCGTTGTGTGGACGGGTGCAGGGTTAATTCGATTTAATGCTGCTAAATTTGACATAAACTCGTAGTGTAGACCAGGCCTAAGCATGTGTTTCCATCCCATCAAAGTCAGTGAACAGAGTTGGGCTCAAGCCTTAAGTGCTTTCCTGAATTGGGATTTAAGTGAAGCCCTGCTCGGTGCAGAATACTTCTTCTTACTCCTGCTTCTGAATGGCCCCAAGCTGAAGCCTGAAGCAGAGAGAGTATGCTACAGAGATCTAGTCCTTGAGTGGTAAAGGCATGGGTAACTCCAGCAAGGTCTGCACCCAAAAGAACCAGTAGTCCTCTTCTCACCAGGTGCTCTTGGCCTCAGCTGCTGTTTAAACAGCCCAGGATCTAGAAAGACACCCCCTCCCCCCAAGTTGCATAGCTGGGTAACAAACAATCCCTCAGTCTGCAGTGCTGACCCTTCTGCTTGCTGCCTGCTGCTCTCTCTCCGTGGGTTCCACTTCGGTCTGCTAGCCCTTACCCTGGCCCTCATCTCATTCAGATACTGAGTCACTCATCCTATTGCACCCCCCAGGGATGTGTAGAGATGCCACAGCCTGTATCTCCCCCTAATCCCAACAGCCTCCAGTATTCGGGTGAGCAGGAGGGGAGGCAGGACAGATTCCCCCACCCCCACAAGGCAGGGTATCCTGTCGTTTCTGATGTGTAAATAGCTATACCTCTGCAGGAAGTGTGGGTTGGTGAAGCATGTGGATTACCCCACATGGAGTGCGAGTAGAGTTGAAGATTCTTGTTCAAATTTATCTTCACAGCCAGTGAGTTAAGCACTTATAATGAACTTTGTCTTTTCCTCCCTCCTCCCTCCCTCAGGTGATCTTTGCTTTGAATCAGACTCTCTTGCAGCAGGAGAGCCTCCGAGCAGGAAGTCTCCAGACCCCATATACGACCGAGGACCTTATCGAGCATTACAACTGTGGGGACCTCAACTCCATCATCTTCAGCCATGACACTTCTCAAGTGAGTCTTGCTGCTGCACCCCCTGGTATTTCCCACCTGTCCCTGACTGCCAGAGAATCCCCTGATTCTGCCCTTCTGCCACACCAGCGTCCTTCAACGGACAGCACTGCCTCCACTCCGAAAAGGTCCGAGTATTGTTACCAATAAGTGGAACCACTTATTGTTCTGTTTAGTGTGGTAGAAACGGGAAGGGGGGAAATGGGGGGGGATGTTTCAAATGATTGTGCCTGCCTTCTTGTTAGGCTGTTCCCGATTTGCATTTTGGGGGGGTTTCTGTTCCTGTTAATTTGAACCTTTCCTTTCTTGCAACTTGAGAGAGTTAAAAGCTTTGCTCAGGAGTCCATGCAATCCAAGCATACTAACTAGTGTTAGTGTGACCGGATACAGCAGCAAAACCTGGGCTCCCATCATGCAAGGGGTTAACTCAGGCTTCCCTAGCATAGGTGTGCTGAGGAGGGGCTGTACGCTTAACAGGCTTTGCCAGGCAGGATATACAGGTATATCTGTCCTCCTCCCCTTGGTGGAGGTACAATTTAGAGTGTCAAAAGAGTGCTTTTGCCAGTAAAGCGTAAACCATTTCCCCAAACAGAATTAGCTATGCTAGCGAAAGGACATTGTTGCTGGTATAACTGCACATACAGTAGGGATTTAGCTATGTTGGTCGGGGGTGTGATTTCTTTCACCCTCCTAATTGATATAACAATGCCAGCAAAACCTTCTGGTGTCGACCAGGCTTAAGAGGGTACGTCTGCACTGCAGCTGGGAATGACCCTCCCAGCCCAGGGTGACAGACCCACGCAAGTTAGTCTGCTTCAGACAGCCGCATGGATTTTGTGGCTCTGGCGGAGACTTGGTCTAGCTACCCAAGCTCAGACCCAGGGGCTCAGGTGGGCGCGACAGCCCGAGCTCTCGCCCAATCTGCAGCATCCACATGCTAATTTTAGCATGCTAAGTTGTGTGGTTTGTTTTATGCTGCACAGCTTTGCCCCAGTTGAACACCCCTTTGCTGCTCCACTGCCATGTATTCTGCTGAACTCTCCCTCCCGCAGGTTACAATTATTTATCTAACACTTCGCCCCTTCAGCCTAGAACCACAGGGTCGGGTTGCCTCTCACTGGGGTGGTGGAACCAGTGCAAAGGAGAGGAGAATCAGGCCATAAGGGTTCTTTCCTGGTGGTGAGTTAGGAATGATCACCCCCATCCTACAGACGGGGAGAATGAGGCAGCAAGAGATTCGTGGCCAGTGTTTCAAATGTGCTGCACGCTACTATCTTCCCTGGATTTGATTTGCACTTGTGGGCTCTCAGCACCTGGGAGAATCAGGCCCTGTGGGACTTGTCCAAGATGACTGAGCGGGTCGTTGGCAGAGGGCCAGATTCTGCATGTGAGAACGCTGCTCTAGATCCGGAGAAATGTCTTTCGAATTACAGCTGGTTTACATTGGGCCAGATGCTGATCCTGGTTATGCCAGTCAGGAACAGGACAAAGATCCTCTCACTCCTGGTCTGCTTCTCTAACTGCTAGCTCACACTGTCTTTCCTTTGATAGGCCCCTTCACAAATGTGGGTAAAGATTGCTAACTAGCTGACTTGAGTGGCTGCTTTTCTCTCCAGCCAGGATCAGAACATGCTCTGTCCTATACTCTAGCTTGTTGCCTGTAGACAGCGGAGTTTTCCCTGGCCTTTCCTTTGAGACAAACAGGATGTCTGACTGTTTAATTTTAGCACCAAAGCTCCGAGAGGTCACTTTTATTTTTTAAAGGCCTCTTTGGCATTAGGTTGTATAAGGGAAGAATCAGTTTAGTCCCAGTGGAGAGGAAGCCCAGGCTTTTTGTGCTAATAATGACACATGCATGTGAGCCTCACCTTGGCACCTATGTAACACTGGACAAATCACAAGCACTTTAATGCCTGTATTTCTCCCATCTTGGCAGTGGGGAGCATAGGCGCCGACTCCGTGGGTGCTCGGGGGCTGGAGCACCACAGGGAAAAATTGGTGGGTGCTCTGCACCCACCGGCAGCTCCCCGCCCCGCCCCAGTTTACCTCCGCCTTTGCTTCCTTTCCTGAGCACGCCGTGTCCCCACTTCTCCTCCCTGTGCTTGCTGCCACAAAACAGCTGTTTTGCGGCTTAACAAGCTCCAGGAGGGAAGGGGGAGGAGTGGGAATGTGGCGCGCTCAGGGGAGAAGGCAGGGAAGGGGGGGCCGGGGGGGGATTTGGGAAAGGGGTTGGAATAGGGGCAGGGAGGGGGTGGGGACTTTGGGGAAGGGGTTGTAATGGGGGGCAGGGCAGGAGGGGGAGGGGCAGGGGCGGAGTTGGGGAGGGGTCGGGGACAGACTGGGGTTGAGCATCCACCGGCACCAGCAGAAGTCAGCACCTATGGTGGGGAAAGCAGTCGCCTCCTCACAGTGGTTCATGGATTGGCTACTTCATGTTTGTCAAGCCCTTTGAGCTCCTTGGATTGTTTGCACTTCTAGAGTACGTGCAGTTTTTATATATAGTCCTATCGCTGTTGTGTTAGTATCGGAGCCCTGTCTTGGGAGAGGGCATGCTTTGCATTTAACCCTGCTCTTTTGTAGCCTAGTTATTTGGTGGAGACTTGTGGCAGCAAAGAGGTGTCTAAGAGGATTGTGTTGAAAGCATGTCAGCTCAAGGGGGGGAGGGATTATATAGGAGGGCAGAAGGGTGTATATGGCCTGATTTGTGTTCAGGTTTTGTATTGGTGTAATTCTGTCTGTTAGTTAATAATTATACCAGTGCAATCCTGCATGCAACTCATATGGGTGTATAAAAGTGTTTTATACCAGTAGAGTTGTTCCCCTTCCCATATGGGAAAAGCTATACTGGTATAATATGTATGTGTGTACATAACTGCATCCACATTCCGGGGATGGAGTTAACGCCATACAACTCTGTAGTGCAGACAAGGCCTAAGTAGGAGAACTGGGATGAAACAAAGAAAGATTGGGTTTAGACTGAATATCAGGAAAAACGAACGAAACCACGCAGTGTCCATTGCGGGAACAGTCTCCCAAGCAGTGAGATGGAATCCCCAGTTCTCTGATACTATAAACGACAAGAAAATGCCCTGTAGGGAATCATTTGGCCTTGTCAGGGTAGTGGCTAGGTCTCAAATATTAGACTTCTGTTACTTCAGAGTGTGAAGTTCTGCCTAGCCCCTTATGTACATCAATGAAAACGTAGGTCTCAACCTAGCAGAGCTGAGTGAGAGCTCGGTGATGGGAGGGGTTCCCTGCTGATCTAACATTTCCCTCTATGGCAGAGCTCGTTCAGTGGGGTGCCCTGTGGAGCTGGAGCTACTGTTATGTTCAGTCCATTGTGCCAGTCTCCTGGCACTGAGCTTTGTGTGTGTGTCACTGTCTCTTTGTTGTTGTGCACACCTAACCTCGGGGTGCTTTGCAGCTGAGTGAATTGTTGGCAATGATAATAATAAATAGCATGTAGTTCTTATTTCGCATTTTCCTCCACAGATCTTAAAGCACTTAACAAAGGAGGTGAGCATCATTATCCCCATTTCACAGATGACCATACAGATTAGACATGTTTATTTTATTCGATTACTACAGATTACAGGCGATTAACCTTGCTTCCTGTCCCGAGGAGAGAACTGCTCTGTTGATACCATGCCTCATGTCTCCAAGGGACAAGTTGCCCTTCACCTACACGACAGTCCTTTTTCTCCACCACATAAAGCTCACCATCAGAGACAGATTCTATGTGAGCTAGGTCAAAGAGTGACCTCCCTGCGGCCCTAATAGTCTAAATCTGTTAAAACAGCAATTCCCAACCAGTTGGATATGATCTGGGAAGTGCTCACACCCCATTGGCGGAGAAATGACAAACAAAAAACAAAACCTGCCAAATTCTGTGGGAGCCAACAAGGGGAAGGAATGAGCAAGGCACTGTCTTCCTCCTGGAGCTCCTCAATCTTACATCACTTACTCCCCCTCTCGCCCCCCTTGAATCTGGGCGGTTTTGTTTTTTAATCTCCTTCCTCTGAAGCATCAGGGTTGGCCTCAGCTGGAAATGGGATGTTGGATGGGGCAGGCCAGGGCTCTGAGGTGGTACCAAGCATTCTCTCTCTCAGATACTTGGCTGGCTGGTTCTTGCTCACATGCCCAGGGTCAAACTGATCACAATGTGTGGGGTGGGGTCAAGAAGGAATTTTCCCCCCAGTTGAGGCTGACCATGACCTCAGGGGTTTTTCAACTTCCTCTGCAGTGTGCCAGTGCATTATCCGGGTATATCTCACTTCATCATTTCCCTGACACTGCAGGGGCCTTCGGCACTGGTGCCCCTTGGTGTCAAAGAATGGCAAAGGATTGTGGGGGAGGGGGGGTTGCAGCAGGCAGCCACAGGTGGATTTGGGGTTATTGGGGTGTGTGTGAGGGGTGTTTGAGAACAAATGTTTAAAGGATGCTGTAATGACATCAGGTCTGGGGACCACCTTGTAAATGATGCACATGAAGCTGGTTGAAAAATGGGAGCGTTCTTTATGAAAAAATTGTCCCTTTTTGGGAAAAACTTAGACATTTTTTGACCAACCGTAGTTGCTTGGTTATTATTCTCCCCCACCCAGCGCGGCTTGCGGGACAGCAGGCAAATGGCTCATGTGGCACTGTCCCTATGATCTTAATCTTGTAATACTTGGTGGGTTTAGGGAAAAGGTATGAAGCTAAAGATAGCCAATGACAAATACGGATTTCCTTTAGCCGTACATGCAGGATTCAAGAGCTACTATCTGACAAACCCAGAACGACTGTTTTCTTTGTATCAACCTAAAACAAATTCAGTTGCACAGGTTGTAAAATCACATACTTGGAGAACTGGAGCATTTTTAAAAATTCATTGAGAGGGGTTTTTGTCCTGCTGTACATGTTTTTTTTGGGGGGGTGAGGAGGAATGCCAGGCTCCTCGATGCCTGACCTTGACAATCTTCATCTCCTTGGAATAAACCGGTGGAATAAAGTCATTTCCCACAAAGATTTTTCTTTCTTGCCTAGGTCCCAAATTTCATTAACTCCACCCTGCCACCCCACGAGCGCATTACCGCCCAAGAGATAGACAGCTATTTCCGCCAGGAGCTGATCTACAAGCGCAATGAGAGGATGGGAAAGAGAGTGAAGGACCTGCTGGAGGAGTACCCTGACAAGAGTTTCTTCTTTGCATTTGGAGCCGGTACGTGCTAGACGAGCTCTTGAATTTGATTACTTTCTTCCTGCATTTTTACAATCTCTGCTTTCAAGCCCCAGATTCTATTATGAATCCCCATGCAGAACTCACTGCAGGATCAGACCCTTAAAGGCATAACAAACCCTCTTCCCTTAGTTAGTTCTTTAGCCGTAGACTATTATTCAAATTAAAGATAAATGTGAACTCTTTGAAGCTCACCCTGTAGGTAAGCAGGGTTGTTGAAGGTGCATATTTAGTTTACTGCCTCATGCTAGCTTAAGTATGAAACGTTAGTTGGTTGATGAGTATCTAGTTCAATCAGTAGTGCCAAGACACTTCCAATGAGATTGGGACCCCATTGTGCTATGTGATATACATGTGCATAAGGGACAGTCCTTGCCAGGGTGAATTTATTCAAATCAAAGTGATTTGAATCACCTGATTTTAATCGAGATTTAAAGATGCAAGCAAGAAACCTTGATTTAAGTAATTGATTTTAATTGTGCTTTGCATTTGTACTTTTTAGTTATTTTCCTAAGGAACAGTGGATTCTCATTGGTTGGTAACCATTAAAACATGCTGATTTACAACTAAATAGAACTAAATCTGATACTTGTACTGTATCCTCCTGGTTAGCAAATAGATCTAGACACATTTATTTTTACAGTCTTAGAAATGGTGAATTTTCTTATTTACTAGATGATTGATTTTCTACTCATGATTTGTGTCAATCATGGAAATTGGTACTCAACTAAAAATGCACAAAACCAGCATTTGCAAATTTTGTAATTACTTGACTAAAACTACATTAATGATGCTGGATACTAGTTTCTATGTAAGTTTACCAAAACATATTTTGCATTTAAAATTAACTGATATATTAAACAAAGTATTATCTGTATGTAATGTGTTGAACTAACTGTTTGTGATCACCACATCCTTCAAGATTTTAGAACTAATAGACCATACTTTCACACCTAGTTTTTATTCATAGACTGGAAGAGGAAAACAAGCATTCCTGCTTTTTCAACTCCCAGTTGCTTTCTTAACTTTGAATGAACTAGTAATTGAACTGTACTAGTTTGAATAAACTGAAATGAAGAAAATATTCTCTCTGCACTTGCAGAGCAGGCTACTGCTGTCAAAAACTGGTTGAGCACTCTCTGGTTCCAGTTACTGAGCCAGTGACTTCCACCAGGTCAGTGGTTGGACTTTCTTTAACACTTGGCAGCAAACATGTAGTGCAATATTATTTTTTGCATTGAATTTAAATGGTGTTATTAGATTATAAAAGTGTAGGCCTTAACACAGGTTGTCAATTTCAAAGTTAATTTTAAATGTTTATTTTTAATAATCAACCTGTATTTAATAAAAATCTGATCTAAATAAAAAAATAGATCTTTTTAATTTAAAAACCCCTTCATTTTTATACACCCTGGTCCTTACACTGAAGAGCTGACAGTCTAAATAGACAACGCAGGCAAAGGCTGATAGGGGTGGGGGACAGAAACACAGAGAGGGGAAGTGACTTGCTCAAAGTCACACCAGTAGATCTGTGGACCAGACAAGGATAGAGCCTAGGTCTCCAGATTCCCAGCCTAGTGCCCTACCCACTGCCTCCCAGTTAAATTTGTCTGTAAATCTTAATGGCCACTGGAAAGGGAAATGCAGCTAAAACCACGCTCAAGGAGAGCAGCATCCTGTCAAGCATGAGATGCACATGACACATTCATCTGATCAGTGGATGTTGCTTCAGTGAGGGTGGAAGGTCTAGATAAGGAAAGGGAAATGTTTATCTAAATGCAGTAACAGCATTTACAGTAAGGAGAAATCTTACACATGCAGCAGGGAGCTCTGGTTATGGGCTATCTGCTTAGCATAATGAGGATCTCTCACATTGAGCAGGGCAGTAATGAAAGGTAGCTGATAGTACCTGTTCAGGCATGCATAAAGATTGTATACATACCATCCTTCTGCACTAATACACTGCTGCATACAGCTCTCCACCATGGAGAAAAGTGAATCAGACACAGGTTACTTGGGTTAGGGCATTTGGGTGTGTGACACAAGTTCAGACTTTGTCTGTCCTTGGCCTAGCCAGTACAAATTAGCTGCCAACACCACTTTCTAAACTCCTGTCATATCAAAGCAGCATGCGAATCCCTGATGGATTTCTATCCGTAGATAGGAAACAAACACCAGCCACAGAAGAAGGCATAATATTCTTTCCTCATGAGAAGAGCTAGTCCTTGCCAGGTACTGCCCCAGTAACTGGGTCATAACTGAAACTGAACGGCTGACGTTCAAATGCAAAAGAGTTCATATGGACACAACTGTGAGCATGAAACTAGCTTGTCCCAGAAGCACTGTCCTCTAAGGAGTAATGACCTCCCAGCACATGCAATGAAATGGGCAGGAATAAACCAGACATTTAAAGATACCTATTCCTGAGTTTTCTTCCCTATCTTCCATTTTGTTTATTTCTTCTCTCTCTCAAGACAGGTCTACACAACAACTTACATGCAGTGTGCCAGGGTGTGAATCTACAGCATAAATGTACATCGAGTTGTTTGAAATGGGAGTACGGCAAAGTGCCCTACAGCAGTGCTACTCAAAGTGGTGGTCCGCGGACCGGTGCCGGTCCGCAAGCCATCGGCTGCCGGTCTGTGCGCACATTGAAAAAAAAAATGCCAATTCCCCACATCAGATAGCTTGAGAACCACTGTCCTACAGAACTTTTAGTGCGTAGGAGCAGAGTCTACACAGCCAGTTAGTGTGCGGCAAGCTGGCCTGTTCTACATTCATTTCACACCCTGGCTTGTCATGCAGTAACTCATTATGTAGACAAGCCCTCAATTTATTTGCCACTGTCGTCATCTCATACAATCTTCTCTGGCTTCCTCAGTTCTCTATCTCTTCGCTCTCTGGCACCTGCCTCCCTGTCACTTCCCTTAGATTTTTAAAAACCATTCCAAGACATCTTTGCTCTTCCCTTCATCCTCTTCTTCTCCTTCCTTCACTTCACCATTCCCCTCGCTCTCCCTTTCAATTGACACACTCCCTTCTCCATTCCCCCCACTGCACTTTCTCTTCTCAAATTCCTCTTCTCCCCTGCCTATGGGGGAAGAGCTCTTGTACTTCTGCAAGGAAATGATGCTGTGGGAAATAGCCAGCCCTGTACCTGTTGAGCTCCAGGTCACAACAGACACTTTGCATGCAGCCTGCGGGAAGTACACTGCTGCTTCTCGCTCTCCACACACCAGTCAAACCTTTCTCAGTGCTTCCAGTGTACTTTCTATGCCCCACCTGCTGGAAGTTTCCAAGCCATTAGCATTGTTTCTTCTCTTCCCCAGGGACACACACACACACACACACACACACACTCACTCACTCTGTACAGGGGCCAATTTGGAAAGTGTCCCATTGTCATGTCTTTCTGTGGTACTTATCTGGCCACATCTGAGCACTCTCACATTTTTAATGTATGTATTCTCACAGCACCCCAGCAAGGAAGGGCAGGGCTGTTATCCCCCTGGGGAACTGAGGTACAGAGAGAGGATAAGTGACGTGCTCAAGAGCACACAGGAAGCCTCTGGCGGAGCAGGGAATTGAATGCAGGTGTCCCAAGTCACATACTTGTGCCTTTAGCCAGTGGATCATCTTTGTATTTGGGTGTATGTCTTTGCTCTTCTCATCAGCCATTGGGTTAAAAAAGTTCAATAACACCACTGTAGATCACCCAGAAAGCAGTACAGGCCCCAGATCATGTTCCTACTGAAAAAAACAAGGGCTGTATTATTCTGAAGCTATTAACACAGACTGAATGTTGGCAAACTGTCAGTAAGGCTACAAAAAGAAGGGCTATGGTCAACATTTCTTCTGTTACCAAAAGAAAAAAAATCAACCAATTACTGAAGGAAATAATGAAGCTGTTCGCTTACTATGACGCAGATTTGTATGACAGTAAACCTCCAGGGAATGCTGTTTTCTTTCCCTAAGTTTTTGTTTTGTTTTGTTTTTACAGACCACCCAGAAAGGGGAATTGGTATGAACAGCCCGATTAGCCAATGTCTGAATTAACAATTCAGCAAATCGTTAGAGACTAAACATCTCAGAAACACCAGGTCTTACTAGTTTTCCTGCTTTGTGACTTAATATGCTCTAAATTAAAATTAATTCACAGACAGTCCAGCACCGTCTAAGACATGTGTACTGAAAGGAGCAGTTGTGATCAGGGAGAAGGTTTGTAGGTTATCACAAAAGAGGGATTGTCACTGACCAAGTGCACAACTGGTAAATAGGTGGTAGATTGTAATAGGAGAGGGACTTGGTTAGAAAGAGAGATGACATGCTACTGTTTAAGGGACTGAGCCAATGCCTACTGGAGTCAATGGAAAGGCTCCCACTGACTTCACTGGGCTTTAAATATGACCATAAGGCATTTGTCAGACCCCATCGGTGTGCAAGACTCTACATCATGCCATGGGAATTTTAGATGGTCAACTCTGTGGGGCAGGAATTGTCATGTCCTGTATATTTGTCCAGCATCTAGAACAATTGGGTCCCCCCCGATTGGCCTCTAGGCCTTACTGCAATAAAAATGTTAATTAGTATCAGTTCTTATGATTTGTTTATTGTTTTGAAAAAGATGCAATTTAGGGCAAGAAGCCTGAAGAATCTTAATTAAAAGTGAAAGTCGTAATTGTAACTGGGTTACAGCCTGCAGGACAGAGGAGATTGATGACATGAGCTAGCAGAAATATTTGTAAAATAAAAGAAAGAATTCCAGGCCAGGATACATTTGTTGTACTTCTAGGGAGGTTTTTAAAAACCCTAAGGAACAGATGGTAGGATTTTCAGTTACCTAGGCAAGTTGGGAGCCTGATTCCCTTTGAAGGTTAACTGGAGTTAGGAGGGTAATTTGCTCAGGCACTTTTGAAATTCCCGCCTACAGTCTAAATAATCAGACCTGGGACTCCAGGAGTAAATAGGGAATGCAGCCAGAGCTACTTTGTGCAAAGGATGCTAAACTCAGACAGTCAGTTACTGGAAAAGCCAACAGACGCAGAGTATAAAGACACTCAAGAAACACACTCGGGCCCGAAAGAGAAGACCGATTTGAAAAAAACCAAACCCAAAAAGGAGCAGGCAAGTGAGATCACAATATACCAGATTAAGTCAATTTTGCCTCTCCCTGTGCGTGAAGGGCCTGATTCCCCGCTGTGCTACTCCACTTCTGGAATGCAGCATCATTTGGACCTCCATGAGAGGAATAGAAGGGCAGAGTCCCAGAAGATGTGTGAACATGACTTGAGAGTGGCCAATCCAACTTGGCAGCTTTTCTGTCTGTTTACTCAGAAGCTTCTTGGAGACTACAGCTAGTGTAGGATTATCATAATGTCAGACTCCAATGGGGATGTAGTCTGTGGAACCGAGAATCATTTCCAAAGCCCCACAGATCACATGAAGGGCACTCAGCCTGGAGTCTATGACAAATATACACAGGTGAAGTTTGAGTGTGCAAAAATACCCCTTGCAAGGTATCTGTGGAATCTTCAAAAATAAGGTAAGTCAGAAGAGAGAGAGAGAGAGAGAGTTGCAGAGAGAAGATCTCAATGGTGGTCGGCTGGCAGCTCCTTGTCTGTGCTAGAGTTCCCTTGTTAGTAGCAGGTGGTGGGAGATTGTTTCTAAAAAAAAAAGCTAGTGTAGACATGTCCCCAAAGCCCTTTCTCTGGAAATCTCCCACCACTGGGCTACCACCAACACAGCTCTCTCCAGTCATAGCAACCATGAGAACACTCATGCAAAACAGGGCATAGGTATTTTACCACTATGTTTCCTAATGCTGCTGGTCTTGCTGTCATGGTGATAAAAGCATGAGCTGCCAGTTTACACTAATACCTCCATCACTGATAGGGCTGGTGCAGCTGCAGCTAGATTTCCAGCAAAATGCCAGTGCAGATACACCGTTGATAGGCAACCTGCCAGAATGGAAAGGTTTTCTTTAATTTATATTTACTCAGGAAAATCTTCCTTCAAGCTATGATTTACTTAGTTGTCAGGCATTCAACGTTTAAGACTTGTTTTGAAATAAGTGGGTTTGGGAGTCTGCTATAGACCACCGGACCAGGGGGATGAGGTGGATGAGGCTTTCTTCCGGCAACTCACGGAAGCTACTAGATCGCATGCCCTGATTCTCATGGGTGACTTTAATTTTCCTGATATCTGCTGGGAGAGCAATACAGCGGTGCATAGACAATCCAGGAAGTTTTTGGAAAGCGTAGGGGACAATTTCCTGGTGCAAGTGCTAGGGGAGCCAACTAGGGGGAGCGCTTTTCTTGACCTGCTGCTCACAAACCGGGTAGAATTAGTGGGGGAAGCAAAGTGGATGGGAATCTGGGAGGCAGTGACCATGAGTTGGTTGAGTTCAGGATCCTGACGCAGGGAAGAAAGGTAAGCAGCAGGATACGGACCCTGGACTTCAGGAAAGCAGACTTTGACTCCCTCAGGGAACAGATGGCCAGGATCCCCTGGGGGACTAACATGAAAGGGAAGGGAGTCCAGGAGAGCTGGCTGTATTTCAAGGAATCCCTGTTGAGGTTACAGGGACAAACCATCCCGATGAGTCGAAAGAATAGTAAATATGGCAGGCGACCAGCTTGGCTTAATGGTGAAATCTTAGCGGATCTTAAACATAAAAAAGAAGCTTACAAGAAGTGGAAGGTTGGACATATGACCAGGGAAGAGTATAAAAATATTGCTCGGGCATGTAGGAAAGATATCAGGAGGGCCAAATCGCACCTGGAGCTGCAGCTAGCAAGAGATGTCAAGAGTAACAAGAAGGGTTTCTTCAGGTATGTTGGCAACAAGAAGAAAGCCAAGGAAAGTGTGGGCCCCTTACTGAATGAGGGAGGCAAGCTAGTGACAGAGGATGTGGAAAAAGCTAATGTACTCAATGCTTTTTTTGCCTCTGTTTTCACTAACAAGGTCAGCTCCCAGACTGCTGTGCTGGGCATCACAAAATGGGGAAGAGATGGCCAGCCCTCTGTAGAGATAGAGGTGGTTAGGGACTATTTAGAAAAGCTGGACGTGCACAAGTCCATGGGGCCGGACGAATTGCATCCGAGAGTGCTGAAGGAATTGGCGGCTGTGATTGCAGAGCCCTTGGCCATTATCTTTGAAAACTCGTGGCGAACGGGGGAAGTCCCGGATGACTGGAAAAAGGCTAATGTAGTGCCCATCTTTAAAAAAGGGAAGAAGGAGGATCCTGGGAACTACAGGCCGGTCAGCCTCACCTCAGTCCCTGGAAAAATCATGGAGCAGGTCCTCAAAGAATCAATCCTGAAGCACTTAGAGGAGAGGAAAGTGATCAGGAACAGTCAGCATGGATTCACCAAGGGAAGGTCATGCCTGACTAATCTAATCGCCTTTTATGATGAGATTACTGGTTCTGTGGATGAAGGGAAAGCAGTGGATGTATTGTTTCTTGACTTTAGCAAAGCTTTTGACACGGTCTCCCACAGCATTCTTGTCAGCAAGTTAAGGAAGTATGGGCTGGATGAATGCACTATAAGGTGGGTAGAAAGCTGGCTAGATTGTCGGGCTGAACGGGTAGTGATCAATGGCTCCATGTCTAGTTGGCAGCCGGTGTCAAGTGGAGTGCCCCAGGGGTCGGTCCTGGGGCCCGTTTTGTTCAATATCTTCATAAATGATCTGGAGGATGGTGTGGATTGCACTCTCAGCAAATTTGCGGATGATACTAAACTGGGAGGAGTGGTAGATACGCTGGAGGGGAGGGATAGGATACAGAAGGACCTAGACAAATTGGAAGATTGGGCCAAAAGAAATCTAATGAGGTTCAATAAGGATAAGTGCAGGGTCCTGCACTTAGGATGGAAGAATCCAATGCACCGCTACAGACTAGGGACCGAATGGCTCGGCAGCAGTTCTGCGGAAAAGGACCTAGGGGTGACAGTGGACGAGAAGCTGGATATGAGTCAGCAGTGTGCCCTTGTTGCCAAGAAGGCCAATGGCATTTTGGGATGTATAAGTAGGGGCATAGCGAGCAGATCGAGGGACGTGATCGTTCCCCTCTATTCGACACTGGTGAGGCCTCATCTGGAGTACTGTGTCCAGTTTTGGGCCCCACACTACAAGAAGGATGTGGATAAATTGGAAAGAGTACAGCGAAGGGCAACAAAAATGTTTAGGGGTCTAGAGCACATGACTTACGAGGAGAGGCTGAGGGAGCTGGGATTGTTTAGTCTGCAGAAGAGAAGAATGAGGGGGGATTTGATAGCTGCTTTCAACTACCTGAAAGGGGGTTTCAAAGAGGATGGCTCTAGACTGTTCTCAATGGTAGCAGATGACAGAACGAGGAGTAATGGTCTCAAGTTGCAATGGGGGAGGTTTAGATTGGATATTAGGAAAAACTTTTTCACTAAGAGGGTGGTGAAACACTGGAATGCGTTACCTGGGGAGGTGGTAGAATCTCCTTCCTTAGAGGTTTTTAAGGTCAGGCTTGACAAAGCCCTGGCTAGGATGATTTAACTGGGACTTGGTCCTGCTTTGAGCAGGGGGTTGGACTAGATGACCTTCTGGGGTCCCTTCCAACCCTGATATTCTATGATTCTATGATTCTAAGTGACCCACACATTTGCCAAGGGATCTAAATCTATCCATAGAGACTGCTGGGTAGAAAGGCAGCTTGATATGATTTGTGACTATGTTTTGGATTAGGGGAATTGCAGCTTTATTAAATCAATTTTGGAAATATGTAACTGCATCCTCTATATTGTACAAGGCCTTAAGCACAACAATTCCGAGAAAGTTTCCTATTCAAATAAGTAAACCACAGTCTAAGTAAATATAGAAAGACTGCCAAATCTGCCCATCTGAATGCCAGCAATTGCCTATGCATTAGTTGTTTGCATGGGAAAAAATGTAAAAGAATAAAATGTCATTTTTTTTCACCCTGCTAGTAGGAAACACAGGCCATGCATTTGAGGTTTTCTTTAACTCTTTCAGTGAAACAAGTATATAGGAGGTGTATACTGTAGGGATGTCAGAGTATAGAGAATACATTTATTTATTTATTTATTTATTAGGGTTTTTATTACTTTGCAATAAACAAGAGTACAGGCAATGCCTTGGACGCCTTTGATACACTGTTAAAATTACACCCAATAAGCACATCTGTTAATTACCCCAAGATCAAATCAAATAACTCTGCAACAACGTAAGTATAACAAAAACTAATTAACCACCCCAGCAGAGTCCAACACCACTGTTGCTCAGTCCTACCCAGTCTAGCTGGAGATCAATCCAGAAGGCGCTCGATCTGCACGAGGGATATATTCCTTTGGGATTTGCTTTGATGATGATGAAGAAGAAGAAATGCAATATGGTGGCAAAAAAGCCATGTGACCTTGGTCTGCTTCTGCAGAAGCATCACAACATTGAAAAGGAAGGCTTTAAATGCAGCTCTAATCTCTAATCTAAATAGTCATTCCATTGACTTCAGTGGGCTTTGGGTTGGGCCCTTGTTTTCCTGTCTCCGGCCGGCGGAAACAACTCTTCCAGCTTGTTACGCCAGATTTGTATTTTTACTATAATGAATGCTTCCCAAGTCTTTCCTTTCTGGCAGGATTAGATTCTTTAGAGTATGGTGCTTCCTGGCAGTCTATCCCCGCTCCTCCCTCCACACTTTAATTAGGCCAGTTTTAGAGAAAGCTCTAAAAAAGGCTCTAAAAGACCTGTGAGCCCAGAGCCCAGCCCCATACTCAGTTGAACTAAATCGAGAGTGTGGGACCTGGTGAGATTTTATTTGTCTTGCACTTTTTCTTTTTTCCACTTGTCACCCAATTGCCTGAAGACATCTTGCGTACGTGCAGCTGGATGGCACATCACGTTCCCAAATTTAGGAGGAGGCCAGGAGAATCCAGGCGGGTTGTTGAATGGAAGTAGCTACATTTCAAAAAAGCATCTTAACAGTATAAACTTTAAGGCCAGAACTCTCAGCACCTGTTGGGAATAACCGTAATTCCCCCAGTAAAAACATTGGGAACCAAGTGTTTGAAAATCTGGGTACCTTCATTTAGGTGCCTAACTGGGAGCTATTGGGTACTGAGACCTTTCTTGAAAATCTGGCCCTGAAAGTATTATATCAAAGCAGCAAAAAGACTTGACTGTAAAATGTGGCTTTGGTCATTGGAAAAAGAAGCATTTTTATAAATTTATGAAACTTCCATATTTCAGTAAATGGACCGAATACACAAAAATGTTTTGAAAGTAACTTCAGAGAGAGACTCTGAGAACTTCTTGTTGAGGAATAGAGGTTAATAAACAATTTTGACCAGAGTCCACAAGTCCTGCTACACAGGTATTAACTGAAGAAGCAACTGAATCTTGTCGAAAAGGAAGTGAGACAATGGAGAAGTGACAAACACTCATACCTGGGTCCAGCCAGACTCTGAAAATGTGTTCTCTGCTTTCAGTAAATTAGGTGAGAAGGAAAGTAGCTCCTATAAATTGAGGCCTGGAATTATTTTCAGTTAGGGTTGTGATTTTATTTTTCTTTTTTAACTGGAATAGTCATACCAGTACAACCCCAGTGTAGATGCAGTTATTTTCCTTCCTGAACAGGAATAGTATATAAAGCACCTTTATACTGACAGAACTGGTGTATTAGGTTGGGGGCTGTGCACTTTAACTAGACAAGTATAGTTAAAGCTTTACAACTTTTGCGTGTGGACAAACAGCTTAGAGAAAGGATCTTGCTCCTCAACAAAGGACAGAAGCTTCAAAATGACAGGAGAAACTTGCCGCAACAGAAGAAGCTTCAGCATAAAGCAAAGACCAGCAACAAGTTCAAGAGCCAGGAACAATCCCTCAGCTCCAGCATGGCTTTGCAAATGTTGGTGCCCACACCCGGCCACACCACCACCACACGCTAGGTTAACTCTGTCACTGCCATTGACTTTGGTTGGCTGTTGAACTGTTATGGTAACTTAAGGTTTGTTGACAGGTTTCAGAGTAGCAGCCGTGTTAGTCTGTATTCGCAAAAAGAAAAGGAGTACTTGTGGCACCTTAGAGACTAACAAATTTATTAGAGCATAAGCTTTCGTGAGCTACAGCTCACTTCATCGGATGCACCCGATGAAGTGAGCTGTAGCTCACGAAAGCTTATGCTCTAATAAATTTGTTAGTCTCTAAGGTGCCACAAGTACTCCTTTTCTTTTAAGGTTTATTAACAGCTTATGATGTTTAAACACTGACTAGTTGGGTAACATATGTCTGGAAAATAGATGTGGGATTTAACTTTAAGATTATTAGTTTTCAATTATTTGCCTGTCTTAAACCACTGTTCAAAGCAAGTTGATGAATTAAAAGGCATGAATACTCTTTGAGTGGTTTCTTTAACTGAATTAAAGCTCTTCTTCAATTTCTGAATTTCTCTGGACTTAGCCAGGTCGTCCTTTCTATTTAAAAAAAACTCACAGTTTTAGTTTAAAGGAAGATGAATCCTATTCCTTTTACCAAACTTCACTTTGCAATCAGGACATTGTTTAGAGAATCTAGGAGGTAGGTTAATTGCACAGGATCCACCTACTGAGTTTGGGAATAATTAATTTTGAATTTAGCTCACCTAGAGAGCAGAATACAGGAAGTGGCTCTCATGCTTATAGGAGCTGTAACGTCTGTTGGAGGTGTGCCTCCGGAAAGGTGCAGCAGACGAAGCTGTAACAGCACTAATTCCTTTATTGCCAGTTTTTGCTTCTTTTCTTTGAAGACTAAATTATGCATGGTTAATAACTTAGTGCTGAGTTATGGCATCCCTTAGGCACAAAAAGCGTTTGTGTTGATAGACTGTGGGTTCATACATCCTTGAATTTGTATCACAGGGAACAATAATTCAATTTTCCTGATCTTTGTTTCTCCAGGCTATAATTTTAGTAATTTGGGGGTTAAATTACTTTGCGCACTACATCCTAACTCCTACACAAACATACCCTGATGAGCTCCCATGGGTGGAAACAAACGGGTCTGTGGCCCTATGCAAGCCCATGCACTGGGATTCCTTGCACTAAGAGCGTGACACTTCAGGCCAGTATGGAGGCATCCTAGATCAGAGCTAGTCCTCCCTCCATTGGATCCTTTGCTTAAACCCCTCTTCCGTCACAGTCACATGGCAACATTTCTTTCATCCTATTCATTTTATGAGGCTGATTCTTCCATCTCTGCCCAGTTGGGTAGCAAGATACCATCTCTGTAGTTCAGGACAGTCTGGGTAGAATGGCTGATGATGCCAAGACAAATTGAAATGGGAAATCTTTTCCAAATGTGCGCTGGACACTGCCCAAGTTAAGCTCGGTAAAAGGCATATGAAACTTATTACATCAGGGATTGTTTCTGCTGTAGGCTGCCTCTGTTATGGCTTGCCAGGCTTTGTCGATATAGAATAGGAGGGTAATCCCATGCAGGTCACTCTTGCCTCCCAGAGGGTCAGCTGTTTTGTGGCCAGTCTTTTTTGCAAGATCATTAATGCTAGATGAAGCTATCCGGGGACACACTCCTATAATCCTTTGCCCTGCTCCAGGTTATTGTGCTTCATCCAGTCCAGCTTCTTTTAGGGAAAAGCAGAGATTGGTATTGACAGAGGAACCTCTGCTTTTGGAAGTCCCTGTACATGAAGGCATGCTTGTCTACAATCGCCATCCCCTCCTGGAGAAGAGCTCCTCGGCCTTGCTTTGGTGTATATCTTCTCTGCATTGGTCATAGAAACTGCATCTTGAGATTACTCCCTTCCAGGAGGCCATGCTTAGGTTCCATTTTTATTACTTCTTCCCTGCTGTACCCCACTCTGCAGGGAAGTCATTTGGGAACACATGAGCCTTGTGGTAGAGACCAGCCCAGAAGTTCAGGTTCCACCTCATGTAGTGATCTCAAGGAAATACAATTTTGCGCTGTCCAAGTTGTTCAGCGGAGTCTGCCTTCTCCTGGATTTAAAAAATGCAAACTCTCTACTACGAGTGCCAAACCCTGTGCTGTGTGAGCTGGGTGACCAATCTGCAGGACTAACCAGTATGATGCCTTCCTACATCTCTCCCATGGACCTGATCTGCCTGGAATTTCTCCCTGTGTGTGTGTTGCTTTGGGTTGCTGGCAGTTCAGGGCCCTCCCTTGCACCTTCACCAGCTGTTGGGAGGAAAGGACTCTTCAGCTATCGGTGCCTTGATGATTGATTTGGTGGGTGTGTGAAACTCTGAAGGGAAGCAAGCAGAGGGTGAGTTGCTGCTGTTCATGTCTCTCAGCTGTCTGAAAAATGGAGCCAAGAGCTATCCTTCATGCTCACAGGACATAGTCCGTGAGGTGGAAAGTAGATAAAGGAGGGTCAGGCTTGATCAGACAAGTAAGCTTAATTCAGTTAACCAGGTTTCGTCCTGGGCATATCTGCTGCTGTCATGGCTACTGATCTGGATGTATTTCCTATTATTTTAAAATGTTTTACGTTTCAGGAGCATTTTAGGAAAAGTGGTTACAGATTCTCCCTCCTTTCCTAGATGTTTCTAAAAAATTAGAAGACTTGTTTGTCTAAGATATTTATAATGGCTTGTTTTAGCAATCCATAAATCTCTAGCCCACAAAAGCCATCTGAATGCTCCTAACCAAGTCAGAGAAATAAACATCCTGACTTAGGACATCCCAGCGGTTAGGACCAGTTGCATCACCCTGTGGTTGCATCACCACAATCACATGCTACAGCTATTCTTACCACTACTCAGAGGGCATCGATCTAAAATGCATTTCCTGATAAACATTTTTGTTCACCCATATATATCCACTGGTTTGTTATTGTGGAACAATTTGTAAGTTACGGGTTATGCGGGAATTTGAGGGAAAAGTGCTGAGATATTTCCGCTAAAGACATACACACAAAATTACATGGATTTCAAGTTTTAGTTTCTTTTTTTACATGGACTTTAAAAGAAAGGGATGATCAAATTATTGATCTATCAGCATCAGATAGAATGTTTTGTTGAAATTCTGACAGCGGCATCATTTACAAAATGCATTCTTGCGACAAATAATAAGTAAGAGACAAACTCTGGAACACCAATGAAACCGCTACAATCTGGCACTTCCTCATTTGCTTGGCTAGAATTTTACAAATGTCCAAATTCACAATGGTTTGATTTGGGTTCAGCAGTCCCCTGATGAAAAAGATATTCTTGACTTAATTATAAAGAATATAACACCTTTGTGTTTGTTCAAAGCAGTAAAGGCTGCAGACCAGAGAAATTGAGCATGTGTGAAGAATTGTGTCACTTAAGATATTACAAAAAATAAAGAAATTGACCCAACCAAAACCCCTTGCCCAATAGACTCACATAATGCAGAACATTTGAGAGGGATGTTAGGAAGATTTGAAATTCAGGTGCCAATGCTTTAACTGGTTTGTAAGTGCATATTGGTCAGACAGCTTTGTTATTTGAGCATATTGCCCATCACAATCCCTGCACTTCACTTCCTTTCAGTACAGATTAAAGGCTTGGTTTTATTTACTCTCCAGTAGGGAGTATGGCTGAGCTGGTGCACACAACAGCTCCTCAGTTCCCTTTTGAGCCTGAACACAGAAGAATAGAGATTCATGGCTCCCCACCCCCTGCCAGAGTAAATTGACCTCTCAAATGCATCACTTCACCTAGTGGTATGAGGATAATGGAGAGCTGTGTACAGAAAGAAAGGAGTAGGCTTTCTGATGGGACAAGGGCCTGGGGCTTTTCTTTTGGGGGCATTCAAGTGTGTTAGGCAAAAATAGAAAACAGGTGAAAGAGGCCTACTCCCTGTCATGCTTCTGTGGACTCATTCTCTCATACAGCACGACTGTTTGATCTTAAACCTTGGGAGGGTGAATCCCCTCTCTTGTTGTTGTTTATTAGTTGCCTTCTGTGAGTAGATGGATCTGGTATATATAACCAGGGCTCTTACTGTAGAGGGGGCTTGGACTATATGTGTTCCCAGAACAGAAACAAAGTAGTAACTAATGACAGCTTTACCCAGTTCTAAATAGAGGAGCTATCCTAAATATGCATGAGATCCTGTGGCTACGGCCCTCCTCCTTCATCCTCTCTCTTGTTTGCTACTTTTGCACGCAATATCACATCTAGAATGAGTTTGTAAGCTCCTCGGGGCACGGGCCTTCTCTTTCTCTTTGTAGTGCAGAGTGTCTGGCACACTTTTGGATGTTGCATAAACAAACAATATAATAATATCTCATATGCATGACACATGAACAGCTGGGTGGTAGTGGTGTTGACTTCTGGTGGTTGTAACTGTTGTGAAATGAGTTTTTGAAGGCCTCCTCACATGTCTGGGCATGTTTATGCGCACAGTTGTGTTTTCACATATACATATTTTTTTGTTCTGTTTCTCTTTTGCTGAGATTTATTAGCACATGATTTCTCTCTGTCAATCTGTTCATTGATGTCAGTGCAAAGACTGCCATTGACTTCAGTGAACTTTGGATTGGGTCCTAAGTCATTTTCTTAAAAGAAAATTTCAGTGTAATATAAAAAATGTTCTTATCACACCATCAAAGAAGAGTAAGGACCTGATTCAGGAAATCACTTAAGCATGTGCTTGGTTTCAGTGGCACTTAAACAGTTGCTTGACTGCTTTCCTGAATGGCAGCCTAAATCACGATGATTATTTTTTGTAATTTTCATAAACAATAAAAATTACAAAAAGGAAAATGCCTTACAGCTTGTCTATGTTACCTAACACTGCACATTTCACCGGATAGCCAATACAAGTATGCAATTGTGCAACTTTACAACTTGTCAAAGGTTCAAGACCAGGCAGTACAAAATCAGACACTATTACACAGACATAACATGTTAGGGTGGGGGTAACAATAACATAAACATACACAAATAGGAAAAAGCGGGAAGGAGGAGGCTGCAGTGGAGGATGGGAAGAGGGAGGGAAAAATCAGAGAGGTGAAGTTAATGGAAGTCTGGCATTATTTGAGCTACCTCAGCATTTTTAAGCCAAATGTCATGACACCTATCAGGTATCAGATTTCTTTGAATTCCTATACTGGCTCTCCACGTGGATAAGCTAATCTTTCTTTAGCTGCAAACTCAGACAGGTCTGAATACCACTGCTCTATTCTAGGCATAAGCCTACTCCTCCATTTTTGTAAAATCACGCACTTGGCAATCATTGCAGCCCTCAAGAACCAAAGGCTTTGTGGTGGAGTGAAACCCAGCGAAGTCGGTCCATAACCTATGATATAATTTTCAGATGAGGATTGGTTGCTGAAGTCAAGGGCTATTTTCACTCTTGTGTCTACCTTTTTCCGCAGCTGCCAGCCTGTCGGTCCCATAGTATATGCATCAGGGTTCCCTTTTCTTTACTGCAGTGCCAACAAACCTAAATTGCTGTTAGGAAAAAGAATAATTAAAACTCAGATGGGGAGTTGCCATTTTGACAATGTGATATAGATTAGGACACAGGAATTACAGCTTGTTATTGAAATGTCTGAGAACCTGAGATTTTTAACGCCTAAGGTAAGTGCTCCTGTTTTAAAAACATAGATGGCTGATAATGAAATAAAGGTTAAGAACCTTGGTATGGCTTTTGATCACTCCACTTCCATGAAAAACCATGTGTCCGACAGAGTACATCACAAATGCGGTCTCTTGTTTTATTCCAGATGAGCACTTTGTGCAGGCTGCGCCCTTATATATCCCAGTCTGACCTTGCAACAGCAACTCGTGCTTTAGTGATCATAGGCTTGATTATAGTCACTCCCGGTCTAGCGGGGCAGCTTGCAACTTGGTCAGAACACATCCTGGTGTGCGTTCCCTCGTTAGGCCCTGCTTGCCAGCAAATGCCAGTTGAGCTGGCACTATTTGATTTTTAAAATCCTTTTGGTGACCTCTCTTCAGACCCCAGCCTGTCAAGTATCAGAGCTCAGACCACACCATTCTTTACAGATATCATCATTTCTCCCCAGCTGCGAGTAATCTGCTATAGTGAGCCTGGGGGTGTGGGACTTGCTGCTCCTGGACATCTATCTCAGTACCCCATACCCATTTTGGGGAATATACCTTAAACCCCATTTTTCTATGCATGATTTTTAATCTGACCCTCTTGGTTAGTTTTATTCCTATGCATTTAGGAGGGAGTTTTTGATTGGCATACTTTCTCTAACTGCTTGTAACAATTTTAACACCAAGTGCTTCTGCAGGAGGAAGGGAGCTTGCTACAAATTATAATTTTATTTAATAGCAGACTGGTAAATGACAGAACAGGATAGAGCTTTGAAAGTCTGTGCTGTACTTCCTATGTCTCAGTCTATTTCCCAGAATCTCTGCCTGATGAGGTATGAAAACAAACCTGAAGTCACAATCACAAGTCTTGAAGTCACAAGTCCTGGAGAGGATTTTCTTTTCCCATGCTGGTCAGCGTTTATTATAATAGACTGTCATAATTAATTCATTATGATGTCAGCATACAGGCAAAGCAGCATACACATTTGGTTGAAAATGTAGTGGACTTATAAATCACTGACAGAATTATGCCAGAGCCAGCTAAATCCTCTCCAAAGTTTAGTGGATTTTTACTGAAGTTATAGGTGAATATCTGTCTCTAATTGCTTATTTTAAAGGAAGTGAGAGATTGAATTCTAGCCAGGCCAGGGCAGTGTCTGACCCAAGTCCAGAGCTATTTTTAATTCACCACAGTGGGATGACTTTTAATTTAATAATCACAACAAAAGGTTTATGACATGATATTTAGGGCCTTACGTTTGCAGAGTACTTGTTATGTGTACTGAAGTACATGCTGTTGCTCCATATTGATACCAGTGTAACTTTGTCTCTGATCTCATCTGTTATGAGGTCAGAGGGCAGTACCTGTTCACACAGGTGCTGGAATTGGGAGTGCTGGGGGTGTGGCAGTACCCCCCGGCTTGAAGTGCTTTCCATCGTATACAGGGTTTACAGTTTCGTTCAGTGGCTCTCTGCACCCCCACTATACAAATTGTTCCAGCATCCCTGCCTGTATAACAATGTGCAGGAACACTTGGGAACAATTTGGGATAGGAAGTGAAGGGTACTTTATCCAGTTGACTCTACAGGAGAAATGTGAGGACAGAAACATTTATTTACCACAGTGGCATATTGGTGGTGTTTAGCAGCAGGGAACTTCAGAATGACCCAATGAGAACATTCTGGCACCACCCAGATCACCGGTATTGATGCTTCTCCAATAATTTGGTATATTATGTACTTTTTCAAGACCTCATAGAAGAGAAATGGAAACCAGTTGCTCTGACAGATCTTCCGCTCCTAGAAGTGCGGCTATGGTGGATTGCTGAGGGGTGTTTTTCTTTGGGAGGGGTGAGGATGGTTACTGCTATTCTTGTTTGCTTTGCTCCAAAGTTTCTAATTTTTTTTTCTTAACTGCAGGTCATTTCATGGGCAACAACACAGTGATTGATGTTTTGGGAAGAGAAGGGTATGAGGTAGAACACACTGCTGCTGGACAACCCATCAACAAGTAATATATACATGTTTTTATCATATTTGATTAGCCATTGATATAGATAAGCTGTAGACAACTATAGAGATACTGTGGAAATAGATAGACATCATTATACATAGATTGCTCTTCTTTGCTATTTCCCAGTACAATTCCTTTGCTCTGTTTATCTTCTGGGAGCTAATTTGGAAATGCGGCATGCATGACACTTGACAGGTTGCTCTTTCATATTGACTTGGACATGTTTTTCCCATAACTTTTAAAGCCTTGAGTTAGCAAGTACTTATGAACGGCAAGTTAAACCTGTTTGGGTGAACAAGCTGACTTGTAGTAGTGTAGCACAAAAAGGGAAGGGCTGCTGGTTTTTCTGTTTTATAGTCCCCTTTTCCCCACCCTGACCCCAGCTTGGCACATCTTCCCCTACGGCATGTGCTTCTGGGACCCTTCTCCCATTCCTTCCCTCTCTTGTGTGTTCAACCAGTCCCTCCCCTTTGGCTCTTTCCCCCTTGTACACAAGTACAGTGTCATATCACTTATCCTGAAAAGTCTTCCCTTGTCCCTTCCCTACCTGCCAACTCATCCCCTGTATTCTCTCTAAACCCCCTGAGTCTGCTCTGCCTTGACTCCTTGTGCAATGCTCTCCTTGACCTTTCCAATCTGACTTCCAGCCTCTCCACTCCAGAGCCGGCCTCACCAGCATCCTCCCTAACACTCTTTGTGCTAAGCTGTATTCTTGTTCCCAAGCTGTCTGCTGCCACCAGTACCTTTGATCACTCTCTCTTCCTCCATTTTATACTTCATTTTAGACTAGGACACTTGTCTATTCTGGTTCTCCTTGCTGAGCACTTTCCTCATCCTGCCTGGTGGCTCCTCATCCTGCCTTCACTCCTACCTATGAATAGCCTTCAAGGTTTTCTCCTCAGCTCACCTTGGTCTCCCTCTGTGCTCTCTCTCAGGTGTTCTGCCATGGTTTCAGTTACCAGAGAACTTCTACATCTCCCCCTCAGTCTAGCCTTGCATCTCCCTCTGTCTCAGCCATCTCCTCCTGGACTTCCTGCCAATATCTCAAACTCCAGATTTCTGATCTCCCTGCTCTGCCTCCTTTCTCTGTCACAACTGATCATTTCCTTATTCTTCTTGCTTGGCTTGCCACCTGGGCCCTATCTTCCATTGCTCTCTCTCCCCTGCTCCACATACAGGTGCTCACTAAATCCCATGTTCGGGCCTAGTATCTAAAATAAGCCTGTTCCTTTGTATTCTTACTGCTAAAACTTTCGCATTTGGGTCATCTTTCACCTTGACTACTGTAATATTTCCCTTTATATTTCCTTCCCCACCACATACCTCTGCCTTCATTATTGTCAGCATTCCTTTTCTGAGCACTACACTCACCAAACCGCCTTCCCAAACACCTCTACTAAAGGAGCTCGCTGGGGCTGGGGCCATCTTTTTGTTCTGTGTTTCTACAGTACCCAGCACAGTAGCATCCTGGTCCATGGTAGGAACTCCTGGGCACTATGGTCATACAAATAATATAAATGAAGTCACTTCCTTTCCTCCTGATCACTTCACCTTCCTCCTTGAATTCTTTCACTGGTGTTGACTGTTAACACAAGGGATGTAAGCTCCTTGTCAGGCTACATTTTAATCTTGGCTTCTCACATGGTGCTGAACATGCTTTGTCATAGTCTACACTTGCTTTTAAACCAGACTCCACATGGGTTCAGCCACATGCCTTCCCATAGCCCTAATGTCAGCAGTATTCTGTTCTCTAGAGGTTCTTGTACTGCACTCATCACTGTAGGATCTGAACACCACTGGGTAGCTCCCTGTGTAGGCGAGCCCTCTATGATGATCCATAATAGCCAATCATAATCTAATACTTGAATCACTTCTTTTTTCAAAGAAAAAGTGAATGGTTTAAAAACGTTTCCTAGAAGAATGAAAAGTCTGGGGAAATGAGGTTTCTGTTTGATGAGAGTCTTTTGGCCAATCATTCTTTACAATTGCCTTAGCAGCTTCTTACGCTCCAGAAAAAGAGAGCTCATGCCATCCTAAATCCCTCTTCACGTGGCTTAGAGATGGGAATAAAAACAAAGCCTAAAGAAAAGTCAGAGTGAAATCTTGACCCCACTGAAATCCATGGCAAAACTTTCCTTGCCTGGAATGGGGCCAGGGTTTCACCCATAGTATTTTATACATCGAACGAGGCGAGGGTGGGTGTCAAAGACACAGGCCCCTAACTTCCACTGATAGTCAGGGAAAGTTCAGTGCCTAATTAACTACCATTTGTATCTTTGAAAACCTCCCCCTAAAATCAGAACTTGCTGCATTTCATGATGTGCAGTGTGAGAGCCTGGAATGAAGCCCTTGGTGGGGCTATGGCTGAAACCTGCTGAATGAGGAAGGTGATCAGGGAGACGGAGATTAATCCTGTTTTCAGAGAAAAAAATGAAGATAAATGGCTCTGTTAAAATATTGGGAATAGCCATCTAGGACTATTTCAAAGCAGGGTTAAGATGGGAAATGAGTTTACAACGGAATGAAAAGCAAAGGAAGGAAAATCCCTCTTGGGATGATTTTGAGGCTGATGACAGGATAGCTCAGAGGCCTAGTAATGGGATACAGAGGCTTTCACCTCTCGGTCACTGGCTTGAACCTGCTTAGACTAATAGACTTTAAGGTCAGAAGTGACCATCAGTATGACCTCCAGCACATTGCAGGCCACAGAACCTCACCCACCACTCCTGTAATAGACCTCAGGCTGAGTTACTGAAGTCCTCCAATCATGATTTAAAGACTTCAAGTTGCAGAGAATCAACTATTTACACTAGTTTTAAACCTGCAAATGACCTGTGCCCCATGCTGCAGAGGAAGGTGAAAACCCCCTAGGGTCTCTGCCAATCTGAGATGGGGGAAAATTCCTTCCCGACTCCAAACAGACCTTAGACTCTGAGCAAGTGGCCAAGTCCCACCAGGCAGACACCTGGGAAAGAATTCTCTGTAGCAACTCAGAGCACTCCCCATCTAGTGTCCCATCACTGGCCATGTAGGATATCTGCTGTGAGTAGTCGCAGGTCAGCTACATGCCATTGTAGGCAACTCATCATACCGTCCCCTCCATAAACTTATCAAACTCAGTCTTGAAACCAGTGGAGGGTTTTCTGTTGGTTTTTTTTTTTTTTTTTTGCCCCGATTGCTTCCTGTGGGAGGCTGTTCCAGAACTTCACTCCTCTGATGGTTAGAAACCTTTGTCTAACTTCAACTTGTTGATGGCCAGTTTATTTGTTCTTGTGTCCGCATTGGTGCTTAACTTAAATAACTTCTCTTCCTCCCTGGTATTTCTCCCTCTGATGTATTTAGAGAGAGCAATCATATCTCCCTTCAGCCTTCTATTGGTTAGGCTAAACAAGCCAAGCTTTTTGAGTCTCCTCTCATAAGGTAGGTTTTCCGTTCCTTGGATCATCCTAGCAGCCCTTCACTGCACCTGTTCCAGTTTGAACTCATCTCTCTTTAAACAAGAAAGCACAGAATTGCACACACTATTCCAGATGAGGTCTCACCAGTGCCTTGTATAATGGTAACAACACTTCCTTGTCTCTACTGGAAATACCTCGCCTGTTGCATCCTAGGATTGCATTAGCCTTTTTCATGGCTGCATCATATTGGCGGCTCAGTCATCCTGTGATCAACCAATACAGTCAGGTCTTTCCTTTGCTCTATCACTTCCAACTAATACATTCCCAGCTTATAGCAAAAATTCTTGTTGTTAGTCTCTAAATGCATGACCTTGCACTGTTAAATTTCATCCCATTTCTATTACTCCAGTTTACAGGGTCATCCATGTCTTCTTGTATGATATTCTGGTCCTCCTCCGTATTGGCAATACCTCCTGACTTTGTGTCACCCGCAAATTTTATTAGCACACTCCCACTTTTTGTGCCAAGGGCACAAATGAAAATGTTAAATAAGACTGGTCCCAAGACCAATCCCTGAGGAACTACACTAATAATCTCCCTCCAGCCTGACAGTTCACCTTTCAGCATGACCTGTTGTAGTCTCCCATCTAACCAGTTCCTTATCCACCTTTCAGTTCTCTATTAATCCCCATCTTCTCCAATTTGATAA
Source organism: Dermochelys coriacea (assembly GCF_009764565.3). Taxonomy (NCBI): domain Eukaryota; kingdom Metazoa; phylum Chordata; order Testudines; family Dermochelyidae; genus Dermochelys; species Dermochelys coriacea. The sequence continues at coordinate 130,840,663 of NC_050072.1, forward strand.
TTTCCCATGTGGACCTGTATCAAATGCCTTACTAAAGTCCAGGTAGATTAGATCTACTGCATTTCCTTTGTCTAAAAAAATCAGGTGTCTTCTCAAAGAAGGAAATCAGGTTGGGCTAGCACGATCTACCTTTTGTAAAACCATGTTGTATTTTATCCCAATTACCATTAACCTCTATGTTCTTAACTACTTTCGCTTTCAAAATTTGTTCCGAGTCCTGGCATACAATTGAGGTCAAACTAACAGGCCTGTAGGTTGGTAAATAGTCAAAAGTCATTCCCAGATGATAGCACACTCTGACATATGATCTTAGCCCAGCCCCAGTGGATATGTAAGCACATTCCCATGCCCACTATCCTAGGAGGAAGAAAAGGAATACTTGTGGCACCTTAGAGACTAACAAATTTATTTGAGCATAAGCTTTTGTGAGCTACAGCTCACTTCATCGGATGCATACAGTGGAAAATACAGTGGGGAGATTTATATACATAGAAAACATGAAACAATGAGTGTTACCATACACACTGTAATGAGAGTGATCACTTAAGGTGAGCTATTACCAGCAGGAGAGCCGGGGGGGGAAAAAACCTTTTGTAGTGATAATCAAGGTGGGCCATTTCCAACAGTTGACAAGAACGTCTGAGGAACAGTGGGGGGTGTGTGTGGGGGGGGAATAAACATGGGGAAATAGTTTTACTTTGTGTAATGACCCATCCACTCCCAGTCTTTATTCAAGCCTAAGTTAATTATATCCAGTTTGCAAATTAACTCCAATTCAGCAGTCTCTCGTTGGAATCTGTTTTTGAAGATTGCTTGTTGAAGAATTGCCGCTTTTAGCTCTGTAATCGAGTGACCAAAGAGATTGAAGTGCTCTCCGACTGGTTTTTGAATGTTTATAATTCTTGACGTCTGATTTGTGTCCGTTTATTCTTTTATGTAGAGACTGTCCAGTTTGACCAATGTACATGGCAGAGGGGCATTGCTGGCACATGATGGCATATATCACACTGGTAGATGTGCAGGTGAACGAGCCTCTGATAGTGTGGCTGATGTAATTAGGCCCTATGATGGTGTCCCCTGAATAGATATGTGGACAGAGTTGGCAACAGGCTTTGTTGCAAGGATAGGTTCCTGGGTTAGTGGTTCTGTTGTGTGGTGTGTGGTTGCTGGTGAGTATTTGCTTCAGGTTGGGGGGCTGTCTGTAAGCAAGGACTGGCCTGTCTCCCAAGATCAGTGAGAGTGATGGGTCGTCCTTCAGGATATGTTGTAGATCTTTGATGATGCGTTGGAGAGGTTTTAGTTGGGGGCTGAAGGTGATAGCTAGTGGCGTTCTGTTATTTTCTTTGTTGGGCCTGTCCTGTAGTGGGTGACTTCTGGGTACTCTTCCGGCTCTGTCAATCTGTTTCTTCACTTCAGCAGGTGGGTATTGCAGTTGTAAGAATGCTTGCTAGAGATCTTGTAGGTGTTTGTCTCTGTCTGAGGGGTTGGAGCAAATGCGGTTATATCGTAGAGCTTGGCTGTAGACAATGGATCGTGTGGTATGATCTGGATGAAAGCTGGAGGCATGTAGGTAGGAATAGCGGTCAGTAGGTTTCCAGTATAGGGTAGTGTTTATATGACCATTGCTTATTAGCACTACAGTGTCCAGGAAGTGGATCTCTTGTGTGAACTGGTCCAGGCTGAGTTTGAGTGGTGGGATGGAAATTGTTGAAATCATGATGGAATTCCTCAAGGGCTTTGTTTCCATGATGATGAAGATGTCATCAAAGTAGCGCAAGTAGAGTAGGGACATTAGGGGACGAGAGCTGAGGAAGCGTTGTTCTAAGTCAGCCATAAAAATGTTGGCATACTGTGGGGCCATGCGGGTACCCATAGCAGTGCTGCTGATTTGAAGGTATACATTGTCCCCAACTGTGAAATAGTTATAGGCGAGGACAAAGTCACAAAGTTCAGCCACCAGGTTTGCCGTGACATTATCGGGGATACTGTTCCTGATGGCTTGTAGTCCATCTTTGTGTGGAATGTTGGTGCAGAGGGCTTCTACATCCTAGGAGGCTGTCTTACTGTAAAAAGACCTGCATGAACATGGGGAGTGAAATGTCCCTTTAGCTTTATGTCCTGTCCTCCAGGTCAGGGGAGACTTATGGGGAAGTATCTTGGCGTCTCAGTCTGGCACTGTTCATTGGCCCTAAAGTCACTTGAAACATTATTGTAAAATGGGAAGATGAACATAAGAGTTGAGGAGAAGAACAGCCACTGGCTGAAGCAAACGCTTCAGAGTGAAACAGAAATGAAGCCAATCTGCAGCACGGGGAACAGAGCAGAGTGAAAGGCTGTCAACTGAGGGGGAAAAAGAGAGGAGGGGGAGGATAAATTGAGGTGCACATAAACAGCCTGCCCTCCAGAGGTGTGATACTGTGTAGTGGCAGCATCCTCAGCTTCCCTCTTAGGGCAACCTGAGGTCCCCTTCAAGCCACCGTCATTGTGCAAAGGGAACATACAGGGGCCAAAGCCCTGACTTGCACACTTGCTCGCTCTGTGCGCTCGCATGCTTTTCCCTTGGATGGGGAACCAGCTGGGGACAGACAGGAGACCGAGTGAGTTGAGCTCACAGCTCTGGGAGGAAACGACAGAGCCAACTGCAGCAAGGGTTTCTGTTCCTTTGAGGGGGGGCACTATATGTGGGCTAGGAGTTGAGAGGCCAGGAGCTGGAGCATGGAGGGGGAGGAAGGGCTCCTGTCCTAGCGAAGGGCAAGGAGAAGAGAGACTATGCTCCAGTCCCACAGCAGAGAGCTCCGAGGACAGTTTTATATATAGTGTCCTGAATTGAATTAAGCTCCCGGTGTCTCTATTTTGAGCTTTTTAAATGTTATTCCTGTTTTTAGGCTGAATATGTATTTCATAAAATATTCATCATACAATCACAGCCATAATGATTGCGACTCCCACTCCCCTCTGCAGCTCCTGTGCTCAATGAGAGTTCTGCCGGGGTGACCTGGCACCAAGGGAGGGGGATGTGCCATGTCTCCATGCCTCTGACTATCCCTGGGTACCTCTGGGTCTGGGACCTGCTGCCATTCAAAGGCTCGCCTACAGATTTACTTCCGAAAGTATCAAATGCCCTGAGATCTGCACCTCTAATAACCAGGTCACTCTAAAAATGCAAGGATAATGTGTGTGCACAAAGAATAAAACAGGTGCCCTGTGCTATTTGAACAGGCAATTCCTACACTCACCAAAGGATTGGATTCCTAAATCTCATTGTGATGTGTTTGTGGCAGTGCCCATGAAACACTAGGGGCTTTTTAAACCCTCACAAAGAGGCGCTCCTTGCTCATAGTTTCAGGACAGATGGAATGACAGAGGTTGGGGGAAGGACAACAGTAAACAGGGGTTTCTGCACAGGTCCACTCAGGTTGCTGAAGGCAGCACAGTAGCAGTGGGTCTTTAAGGGGGAATTAAATGTGGAAGAGCTCAGCAAGTGTGTACCATGCCCAGGACACAGAGGTGATGCTATAAGAAGCTGAGAAAAGGGCAGGCAAGACTGTAGTGGAGGGAACCAGGGCACTGTAGTGGAGGGAACCAGGGCACTGTAGTGCTTGAAAAGGGAAGAATAGCTCAGAATCTGTTTGCATTCCAAACCCAGCCATGTATTAAATGTCTCTATCTGAGATCTTTCTTCAGAGTGCCTTCTTCTTCACCATCCCAAACGTTCTCATTTTTTGGCACTGCCTCTGTCCTCTCAGTCATCCTGTCTCAGGGTTCAATTCTCAGTTTTCTTCGGGAAATGACTGTAAATTCACTCCTAATTTCATTCTCCCCTTCCAACGGGGACTCACATTCCATTCCACATCCTCTCGCCTTTGATCTGTTCGACTGAAACTTGTTTTAAATTCCATCACAAAGTTCAGGTTCAGTGACCAGACCAGTCTGGAAACTCCAAACTCTCAATGAAATCAGCCCATCTCCTCTCTGGGAGCCTGACTGCTGTTGCAGCAAGAGAAGGGAAATGCTCATTGTACTCCCAGGGTGCAGCTGGTAAAAGCAACATTTTTTTGCTCGCTCTCTTCCTTTTATATTTAAGAACACAAGAACAGTCATCCTGGGTCAGACCAATGGTCTTTCTAGCCCAGTATCCTGAATTTTGACAGTGGCTAGTGTCAGATGTTTCAGAGGGAGTGAACAGAACAGGGCAATTATCGAGTGATCCATCCCTTCTCCTCTAGTCTCAGCTTCTAGCAGTCAGAGGTTTAGGAACATCCAAAGCATGGGATTGCATTCCTGACTGTCCTGGCTAATAGCCATTGATGGACTGATTCTCCATGAACTTATCTAGTTCTTTTTTGAACCCAGTTACCATTTTGGCCTTCACAGCATCCCCTGGAAATGTGTTCCACAAGTTGACTGTGCATTGTATGATGAAGTACATTCTTATATTTGCTTTAAACCTGCTGCCTATTACTTTCATTGTGTGACCTCTGATTCATATGTTATGTGACGGGGTAAATAACACTTCCTTATTCACTTTCTCCACACCATTCATTGTTTTATTGATCTCTATCATATCCTCCTTCAGTTGTCTCTTTTCCAAGATGAACAGTGCCAGTCTTTTTAATCTCTCCTCCTGTTACAGACCCTAATAATTTTTGTTGCTATTCTTTCTACTTTTTCCAGTTCCAATATATCTTTTATGAGATGAGGCAACCAAAACTGCATGCAATATTCAAGGTGTGGGCACACCATGGATTTATATAGTGGCATTATATTATATTATCTGTCTTATTATCTATCCCTTTCCTAATGGTTCTCAACATTCTGTTAGCGTTTTTGACTGCTGCTGCACATTGAGTGGATGTTTTCAGAGAGCTATCCACGATGACTACAAGATCTCTTTCTTGAGTGGTAACAGTGCAAACCCTATCATTTTATATGTATCCTTGGGATTATGTTTTCCAATGCGCATTACTGTGCATTAATAAATACTGAATTTCATCTGCCATTTTCTTGCTCAGTCACCCAGTTTTGTAACTCTTCACAGTCTTTTTTGGACTTTAACTATCCTGAGTAATTTCAGCCAAAGACAGTCTCCAGCCTGTCTGCTGCTTCTCCTCATGCTGTAAGTTACCCTCCAGATCACTCAGGTATTCAGGCTGTGCTCCAGCTTTGAATGGAATGCCATTAATAAGATAGATCGTCCAGGTGCTTAAGAGGAATTTGGTTGGGCTCCACGTGAGGGAAAATACTCTTTCTTACAGACACCAAGGATTGGGTTGTAGCTTTAAAGCTACTTCCCTGTATCAGGCATGATGCAGAGCTGCAGTGTCCGATGAAGTGAGCTGTAAATCACGAAAGCTTATGCTCAAATAAATTTGTTAGTCTCTAAGGTGCCACAAATACTCCTTTTCTTTTAGTGTCCCAAAAGGGGCACCAGGCAGATAGTGTCTGCTTGAGATGAGGCAGATTGATTCCCTGGTTGCACCAGCTCCTACTCCACCGCCAGCATGGAGCCCCCCTTCGAAGAGGCTAGCCCCCTGGCCCCACCCATTCTGCCTGAGGTCACCCCACCATGACCTGAACCCCTCGCCCCCTTGTGGCTGGGGGATTCCTGTCCCCTCCCCCCCACCCAGAAGACCCCTGGGCTGGCCGAAGCCACCCCAGCCTTGCCATGCCTCCCCTCCTGAGACCCCAAGCCGCCCTATGGGAAAAGCTTGTCTCTTCTCGAAGAACCTGGGTCCAGGGAGATTACTGATGAATCCAAGAAGCTGAGTAGCACATACTGCCTCCTCAGCTGCCCCGGAACCTGCATGGGGCATAATAATAAGCAAAACTTCCCGTGCAAACCTCACAACCAGTGTCCAGCAGCTACAGAATACCAGGGCAGGTCTATTATAGCCACCGCCTATGGCAGCCAGGTTTAGGGGAGGATCAGCAGGCCCATAGCCCCATTTCTCCCCCAACTGCTTTTTGGAGGAGGCAGTGGTCCTTGTGCTCCCCAGAGCCAGCCTTGTGGGGGAAAGAACCTTCCTTGCCCCAGCACTTGGCCTACCTGCAAGTGTCTCCTCTCTGCAGTATGCTTCAGCTTTGTTATCCTAGGGGCCTTCAAAATGATGTCACCAACCACTAGGGTTGGCCTAGATCCCCTCTGAATCAATAGGATCTGCTGCCACCAAGTGGCAGGCTGACCTGACACACATCTCCCATTAAAACTCTCCATCCCATAGGGGTCCCTTACTGTAGTACCTGAACATCTCACAGGCTTCCATGTATTTCTCATCAGCACACGCCTGCGAGGTAGGGCAGGGCAGTTATCTCTTTTGACAGGTGGGGAACAGAGCAACGAGAGACTAAGGGACTTGCCAAGGTCACCCGGGAAGTCTGTGGGAGAGCAGGGAATTGCATGCTGGTCTTCCAGCTGTTAAGCCCGTGCCCTAACCATTGGACCATCTTTCCTAGCTGCCAGTGAGTACTTCAGAACTGGTGTTAGGGTGACCAGACATCAAGTGTGAAAAATCGGGACGGGGGTGGGGGGTAATAGGAGCCTATATAAGAAAAAGACCCAAAAATCGGGACTGTCCCTATAAAATCGGGACATCTAGTCACCCTAACTGGTGTTTAGATTCCCCAGTAGAAACAGCAGCATGGCCATGAGTGTGAATTAACCCTGTAACTAAGGTTCTATCGGAAGCTGTATCAAGCTCTTCATTAAAAGGCCAGTTACAGACCATCTCAAATGCGTTCTCTGCTTCTGTTTGTGTCATCTCTGAGGGCCTGCGTGGCTCTAGGGATTGCTAATGACATATAGAGCCTTTCATCACTAGATCGCTTGTTTACTAGATGCAGATTTGTAACGGTGAGGGTAATTCAGCTTACTCCAAGGGATGTGGTAAATTGTCCATCCTTTGGAGCCTTTAAACCTATGCCAGGTCTACACGACGGACTGATATCAGTATAACTGCATAGCTCGGGGTGTGAAAAATCCACACCCTGACCAATGCGGTTACACCAACGTAACCGCATGCGTAGACAGTGCTGCGTTGATGGGAGACAGAGCTCCCTCCTCTCGAGAAGGTGGATTAACTACGCCAAGGGTAGAAACTCTCCTGTCGGTGTAGGAGCGTTTTCACTTAAGCACTACAGCAGTGCAGCTGCGCCGCTGCAGTGTTTTAAGTGCCGACCTGCCCCCAGACTGGCTGCCTTTCTAACCGATCATTCCACCTCAAGCTGGGCCGGCTGCAGGAATAACGGGGTGAAATTCTCTGAGCCATGCTATGGAGGAGGTCAGACCAGATGAGCATCATGGTCTTTTCTGGCCTTAGAATCTATCATTTTTTGGCCTGATTCTGAGAAATGGTGAGTATCTGCCAGTCTGACTTCAGCAGGCACTCAGTGCCTCTCAGCAGCAGTGTTTTGGCAATGTAGTCAGCCAAGTGCATTATGTTATCCTTGAATGATCTTTTCCTCCTGAGCTCAGCCTGTGCATTGGTCAGTGCCGGAAACACTCTTTCCTTAGGCCCTCTGAACTGAAAAGACTCTGCTTGATCCGAGGTGTGACTTGGGGTGGGGGTGGGGGGGGGACGGGAACAGAGGATAGATAGATGATAAGATTTAAACCAGCAGAACTTCCAGGAGGAAATACTTGTTGACGTAGGGGATCAGGAGGCTGCATAGCATCTCAGTTGCCATGGGGCTGGATCAAGAGCCCCACTCAAGGGCGTTCCAAACATTCTGGTTTCCTTTCCCCCCAGTGGGAAGAATCAAAAAACCTGGTCAACCTTCTCATCATCCTCACCGGCGTACACCCCCTATGTGATTGCCCAGGAGCTGCACCGCCCGCCGCATCCTCAGAAAGAGGAAGAGGAGCTTCTGCCCCACCTGCTGCTACCCGAGCATGTCGACCTGCTGGAGAAAGTGGACAGGAAGTACAAGAAGAAGAAGAAGAAGCAACAGAAGAAGCAAAGGCTGCGCCAGTTTAACGACCTCTGGGTTCGCATTGAAGAAAGGTACCAACTGGCGGGGGAGGGAGGCGCTCCACTACACTAAGATTGGCTGTTTATCCAGGCTCATTAACATGCCACAAACCCTGTGTTTTAAACTCTGTTCACTTCCTCTGGTGCAAATCCAAAGAGCAGAATTTGGTCTCTTATCTCTTGCAATTCTTATTTATGCATTTAGATTTAAATAATAATAAAAATTCATATTTCTAGGTGCCGTAACACACCATTAACAATGCAATTGGTTCTGTCTGCATAATTGCTTTAGTATCAAAAATAAGGTAGGGTAAGGAAGAGGCGACTAAGGTGGTTTTCCCAACCAAGAGAACTGACTCTCCTAGGATAGATATAACCACAAGAACACATAGCCGCCTTTTGAACTGTGTGTCGTTCCTCAAGCACCTTCCATTTGCCACTGACCCACTGCTGAATGTGCATCTGTAGATTTACTTATTTCCTTCCCATCTGATAAAATGCAGGTCTGATTCTCCATCACTTTGTGCCAACATTTACCCCGTGAAATGTGCTCATTCAGACTGGAAGCGTTTCACTCCCACTGTGTGCAGTTTAAATGACTGCTGAAGGGGCAGGGCAATGGAGAATTGGCCCCTATGAATTTTAAACAAGTTTCTCAATTCAATTCAGTGGGACTCCCTAAATCATTATTTTTCATCAGCCTCAAGGTGTAGAGAGCATTTGAGAGCACCTGCACTGCTATGATACATTACATCAATATATCATTGCTTTTCGATTCCTCTGAATGATATATTATGGGGACAGGTCGGGGGAAAGCTGCAATGGCTATTCTTGTCTGAGTTTAAATGCAGAGATGATCATTATACTATTTATTATATATGGTTGCATAGGTTGCTATAATTTTCGTTTACTGCAGTTAATAAAGTTGATGTTAGTTATAGTTGGTGGTTTTTATTGCTATAGCTGGTATTAGCTTGACCTTCAGCAGACAATCCTAAAGGATAACCCAGAGCCTTGACCAGTTTAGGCCCTGATCCTTCATATACCCATGCATGTTTACCTTTATGCGTGCAATATTGAGTGGGACTACAGATGTTCTAAAGCCTACTCCTGTGTGTTTGCAGGATCAGAGTCTTAGCTGAGGGTCGTTTTTACACCAAGGGATAGGTAAGATGGGAAGAAGTGTCAGTTGAGCATAACTGGGGGTAAGGGCTGTTTCTCCAATTTCCACTTCAGGAATACTCTAGTCAGACCTCCAGGGAGCACAAAGCTGATAAAGTTTTGTTGGTGGCTACTGTCAGCAACCCCCTCTTGACTCCAGGTATATGTGCCTTTAGGGCCTTGGGAGTGGCAGAGACCAGATCTTTCTTTCTTTGCAGTTTTCTTTCCACCCATGAAATGCATCACTTGAACCAGAAACAAAGTCTGATTTTTAGTAGTAGCAGCCGTGTTAGTCTGTATTCACAAAAAGAAAAGGAGTACTTGTGGCACCTTAGAGACTAACAAATTTATTAGAGCATAAGCTTTCGTGAGCTACAGCTCACTTCATCGGATGCAACCGATGCTCTCAAGTGCATCCGATGAAGTGAGCTGTAGCTCACGAAAGCTTATGCTCTAATAAATTTGTTAGTCTCTAAGGTGCCACAAGTACTCCTTTTCTTTTTGATTTTTAGTAGTGATCCTAGCAGCAGAAGGAGTAAATGGCTAGAGGACAAGCCTCCCAAACAGCTTCTGTACTGGGGGGAAAACAAGCTGAGTGATGTTTATTTCTTCTTGGTTGTCTGCCCGGTGCCTTCCAGCTAGGGAGAACTATAGGATGCCACTGTATCTGCCGCATACTGTCACTAAACTGCCCATCACTGCGCTTCAGGTTAGATTCTTTCCATTGCAGGGGTCTCTGCACTGTCTTTGAATGTGTGGAAAATCAATACTAACTTTACACCCTAGATATCCTACGTTATGTCTAGTTTCAGAGTAGCAGCCGTGTTAGTCTGTATTCGCAAAAAGAAAAGGAGTACTTGTGGCACCTTAGAGACTAAGAAATTTATTTGAGCATAAGCTTTCATGAGCTACAGCTCACTTCATCGGATGCATTTGGTGGAAAATACAGAGGGGAGATTTATATATACACGCACTGAGAACATGAAACAATGGGTTTTATCATACACACTATAAGGAGAAATACTCTCCTTATAGTGTGTATGATAAAACCCATTGTTTCATGTTCTCTGTGTGTGTATATAAATCTCCCCTCTGTATTTTCCACCAAATGCATTCGATGAAGTGAGCTGTAGCTCACGAAAGCTTATGCTCAAATAAATTTCTTAGTCTCTAAGGTGCCACAAGTACTCCTTTTCTTCTTACGTTATCTCTAGGTGATGGGCAGTTCCTGAAATTGCTGCCTTGTTTAAAAAAAAAAAAAAAAAAAAGAGGCAAACAAACACATGCAAACTCCTTTGCATGCTTCTGTTGTGCTAACTGCCTCACCTAGTGGTGCTGTTTCACATGTCACTGATGAAATTCAGTCATTCACAGGAGCCCTTCAGACATAAATATTCAGTCCATCTCTGAAGCCACAGCCCTTACTCCTACATATCCACCTCTCAGTGGATAAATCTCTTGTGCTTGGATCTGGGCCATTCATAACGTAACTCCTGTGAGCAGGTAACCATGAAAGGCCTAACTCAAGTGATTTCATACAGTCTTGTAGCGGGTTTGGCCTGAATTGCTCTGGTCTGTGCTCCTGTATGTATCTGCTCTCTGCTTTGTTGCACTGCCAGCTGGGTTCTGTCCAGTTACTGTAGGAACCGCCTGCAGAGCTGTTGGATATGGAGTGGTAAGTGTTTTCAAAAAGCAGACTAATTGTCTTCAAATTCCCCAAGCATTTTTGCTTAATGCACTCAGCCAACGTAAAGCAGGAATAGTGCACAGCAGCTGGAGCACACTGATGCAAGTGAAATGGATACATTTGTACAGTTGGGCAGGTGTGCTTGCTGGAATTTTGCTGGAATTTATCTTAGTTTCCACCTAACAATGCTGGGCCTGGGGATTTGAGCTGTGTCTGCCTATAGCCTCAGGGTCAAATCTAGCTCCAACCTGTTATCCAAAGAGCAGTGCCCACAGCTCACACTCCTGTTTGAGACAGGCTTTTCACATGGACTTTTGCTTCTCCGTCTCTAGACTGAGAAGCATTTCTAAAATCCTGCCTGGATTTTCCTCACTCCCACTGTCCCACATATGGCCTATATGCTTTCTCCACCTGCCAGTGGTGCCCTTTCACATGGAGCATCATTTATATGGAGGCTGCAGAGAGGCTTGGTTCATGCTAACATGCACGTGCAAACTAGGGAGAACCTGGACTGGGTTCAGGCTCAGCTGTTGAAAGCAGATGCATCAGCCCTATAAATTGGTGCCATGTGGCGAGAATGCTGGTTGGCAGAGCCTTCTCTGTTGCAAGGCTAGATTTGCTTATCTGCTAAGGTTGCTGATCAGCTAAAAGGCTGGCTGCAGGGGCTCAGGAATGTTGCTAATACCTCTCTGCTCCCCTGGGATCAACTGCCTCTTCTGTGAGTGAAGGGGAGTCTAATCAGGTAGATCCCAGCTCAGGGACAGGAATAAACAGCTCCACCACAATGAACACCCCCATCCACCAGGGAGTCTCTCTTGCCAACTCCTTATATTGATGCTCAGCTGGGTTGGGGCCCTTTGGGAATAGTGGTGTGAGATGGGGATGAGGTATTGTCCATGGCAGTCTCCTCTCCTTTGCCAGTGGGGATCTGATAGGAGCATTATCTGGCTCTGTCCTCCTCTGAGAGGGGCAGGTGTGCAGTGGCCAGCCGTTAGCGGCACGAGTCATCAAGGAGTCTTGCTGTCAGTGGGGCTAGGGAGGTTCAGAGTGGGGAGAGTGAAGGGCTCCCTTTCCTTGTGGATCCATGGGGCAGGGAGGCCAAACTCGCAGCCTCATTCAGGAACACACAAGATCTGCAGACAGCTCCATAAGTTGGCCTTGGACCCTCCTGTGGGCATTTCTGTGACAATTTGACTCCTGGTTTGTGGTGATCATTGACCCTTGTGACTAACTGCTGACCAAGATTCTTCTCTGTTTGCCTTGCAGTACCACTGACCCACCTCCCCGGATTCGCATCATTAATGGCTACATTACAGTAGAACCTCAGCCACGGGGACATGGGCGATCCAGTCACCTCCACACAGAAACCAGCAGGGCCCACGTGCCTGTTCACTCTCTGCTCATCTTGCTATTGACACGGGCTTTGCAGACATTAACAGTGCTGCAGTGAGACTTGGGATGAAACTGCAGGGTCTTTGGCTAAAAACTTGGGGGGTGGGGGTGGGAATAGAAGACCAGAATCTCCAGGTGGGATGCCTGTTCTTTGGAATATCTTATTTAGACTCCTCCTTTTCCTGAATCTGGACCCTTAACACTATTAACTGGCTTGACATGCCCAATACAGGAGAAGATATTTTTAATGAAAGCCATTATTTATTCTTCTCTTGCAGAAGAATTATTGCAAGGTATCCCATAATGCTCTTGGGAGATGTACAATGTCGCTGTAACATAGCTGCTGTTTAGCTGTATGAACCCGACTAAATATATTTTTTTGCCTTCACTGCCTCGTGTGGTGCAATAAGTTAAACACTACTAACTCATTGGTGACTTTGGCCAGAAGAGAACATTTTAGCCACATCAGCACAGCTGGGAGGAAGAGGTTGGTATCTGATGTCTGTGTTAGTATCTGTCACTTTGATTTCTCCCCATTTTGGGCCCCAAATGATACATTTCTTTTAGTGCAAAATGTTCAAAAGCACCTAAGCGGGTTGGGAGTTTTAAGTCCCATTGAAAGTTGCTTTTGACAATGTTATTCTTAATCAAGGCTGGCTGCCTCTGTGCAGAGAAGCACTGCATGTAAATCGTGTGCTGAGGGAATCTGGGCCCTTACTGCTTGGCAGATTTCTGAGGGGAGAGAAGCTAAGCCAAAATCACATTGAGTCAAAGCCCTCCACTGACTGGGCTTTTCTGTAGTGCAGCCCTGTTTCCCCTCCCATTCATCTCATTTTTACTTAGGGCTGGCCTACCTATGTCACTCAGGGCTGTGAAAACTTCACACACACCCTGCCCCCCGAGGAGAAGAGTTAAGTCAACCTAAGCCCCAGTGTAGACACTGCTAAATTGACAGCTTCTCAAGAGATCCCTTTCCGCCACCCTAGTAAGTGTCTGGGCCTCAGGGCTACGGTGGCATAGCTGCAGCACGGCAGCTGTGCCGCTGTAGTGCTTGTAGACATGGCCCAGAGTGCCCAGAAATACAAATTATTGGCGTATGTCTACACTGCAGCTTGGAGCTCCAGTAGACACGTATGCGCCAGCTCTGCTTGAGCTAGTGCACTAAAAATAGCAGTCTTACCAGAGTAGCATGGTGACTCAGGCTCGCCATCCGAGCACCAGCCCATCTGAAATCCTAGGTATGTACTCGGGCAGCTGGCACACAGAAAATTACACCTTCCAGCTCCTGTGTAGATGTACCATTAGCTGAGGTGGTGTGAATTGGGTCCAAAGGGCTCCTGGCACCTCAGAATGCCCTGACTGTGAGACAGGGCAGGCATTTCACTAACCACTGGCAGCTGATTGGAGAAATGAATCGAACTAGTACACTGTCCACTTTCTTTTAACTAAAGCCCCCAGCTTCTCCTTTCCTCCTCCTATCTGGTGTGACCTCTTCACAGTCGCCACTGCATGAAACAGTCAGTGCTGGATTTTCTCCCTGCCCGCCACAGGCTCATTCCCGTGCCCCTGCTGCTGTTCAGAGCTGTTCCCCAGCAGCGCTAACAGGAGTGAAAAGGCCACAGTGATGTCCCTTCTGCTGGGTCACTGGGGAAACTGGGGTTTGACCCTCCACTGCTAGGCCTTTTATAATCCCTAATGGTCCATGGCCTATCAAGTATCAGTGTAGCTGAGGCAATAATCCTGTCAGGTCTACATTTGGGCCTTTGTTCATGTAATACTTGCTTTGGGGTTAATGCCTGCATCCAACCAAGGACAGAATATGGCCCTAACTGGTTTATTTAACCGTATTAATTGTTCATCTATGTAAATTGCATCCTGAGACACAATCTCACCGAAATATAATTGCTTTCATTCAATGAGTGTGGAGGCTGGTGTACACTCTGTGCATGGACAAGATCATTGGGTCCAACAGAGCTGTCACCTTTGCTCCCAGATTCCAGGGCTAGCAAAGTTTAGCTTTGGAACAATTTCAGACAGCTGCAGGGGCTGTCCCAGCAGCCATGGGTAGCCAGAGTTGCTCAGAATACGGGGTGTGGCTATTTTGTTGGCCATTGGGGCTACTGTCCACTTGGGAAGACTTTTGGAAGATTGTAGTGTAGTTTGGCTGTAACAGAAATGTTCCCTGAACCTGCCTAATGGACCTGAGATGTGCCTAAGGGACTGCTCTCCACGTGTCTGTCCAAAACACCAGGACCACTTCAGTTGTCCTGGCTCATTGTCCTGAGGTTTGGTCTGCACTGGGGTGGGGGATCTTCTAAGGCCTCCCTTACCGTGTTGACCAGAGTCCCTAGGCCGCTGTCTCCAGAGCTAAGTGTAAGGTTATATTTGGTACACTTGTACATATTGGCCCCCTTTTCTTTCATTTTTTCTTCCTGGTGCACTTGCTGACTAGCTGCATCTGGGATTAATTCTCCACACCCACACCTTAATTTTTATTTTTTTTGTACAGCATCCCAGATATTTGACATGGAATCTGGGCTCTTTGAAATCAATGTGACTATTGCTATTGACCTCAGTTGGGCCAGGATTTCACCCTCTATTGGGGTGGCTGGTACTTTCAAAGTAATAAATGAAAGAAATAGAAATTTGAGAATTCACTGGTTAGGTAATATAATTCTGCCTGAATTAGATTTCAGCCTCATGGAAGCAGAGGCCTGCCACTTTGTTTTATTCTGCTGAGTGGCATGTGCTTAACAAATGATGACACCCAGGATCAATATTCTGTTTGTACCCCAGTATTACAATGCCCAGTATGCTTGTGATTCTTGAATAATGAAAAATTACATGACCATGAATGTTTTATTTTAAAAAGTAACATTTGTATAAAATCCTGGAAAAATTCAGCCCACTTTGAGAATGGCTTATTGAAAAAATTCCTCTACTGGCCCAAATGGCCCATGTATACCTTGCAGTTTTCACATCCTTATGAGTAGGTGTACATTCACGGACATCACTTATCTTGAACCTGGTGCATCTTCGAGTCAGTCACTTGTTGTTATTTCATGGGTTTTCTCTCTGCTGCTTGTGGCTTTTCAAGAATTACATCTTACTTTGTTTTCTCATTTATTTCCAGTTCTGTTAACGATTGCGATTTCTTCTGGAGCTTTGCAGGAGCACAATGCTCTTTCTTACACATTAATGTTATACTCTTATCTCACACTGCTTCTCTGTAAGCTATGAATACCCCCCAGAGTAAAAGGGGGATTCATTACTAGTTTACTTTCAGCCCCCCTCAGAGCATAATCATCAAGATAATATTGCAGAAAGGAGCAAAAAATTGCATGTGCTTCAACCTGGTTCTCAAAAGCTTATGTGCAAAACCATGCCAAGGTTCATGCTGACAATATGAGCTGGAGTAATGCATGCAGCTGTCTGCCTACCTCTCTATTCTCCAACACCCCCTCTATGATTTCACTTGTTTTGATTCTCTTAAAGGAGCAGCGGTTTTTACCATTAATAATGCAAAATTAGACTTCTTCAGATCAGAAAAGTGCAAGGCTCACAGAACGTGAAAGATAAATAGAGATGAAGAAACATAAGCTTTTGTTTCCTTTATTCTTTGTGCTCCGCTTGATAGAACTTGTTCCTTTTGTAGTGTCCATGATGGAACTCTGTAGGAGAGTGTAGCACTTCTGAACTGACGAAGAGGCCAAGACATTCAAAGTGCTCAATTTCACTTCAAACGCTGGGTTAGTCTTATGACTGGTCCTATTTTCTTCCCTGTTGAGTTTAAGCTGCAATTACTCCACAAGCAAGGTACACATGCTGGTAGAGTTCACTGGGTTATTATAGGTTCTTTTGATCAGCTATTTAAAATACTGTGACACAGAGTGTGTAGAATTCACATTCAAAGCTCCCATTTAGACTGCTGTGGAATGCACTTTAAAAGTTAAATTTTTCCAATAGTTTGATCTCTGGAAAAAAAAATGGAGAAAATACATCATTTACACTGAATTGATTTTACAAGAAAATGTTTAAACCATTAAACAATCCCAAAGAAACTGTGAACTTGGAATATTCCTGCTGAAATTGGTTATACAGCCAAAAGGGTTTAGGTTTTACTCAGTATGGGCCCAATCCTGTAACCCGTTCTCATGTGGGCAGTCTTGCCCTATGCAACTAATCCTAATGAAAAGAGACTACTCACATGAAGGAAGGGTTGGAAAGTCAGGCCCTAACTACAGGCAGGTCCACACTTAAAACACTGCAGTGGCACAGCTGTGCCGCTTTAGCGAAGATGTTACTCTGCCAACAGGAGCTTCTCCCATTCATGTAGTTAATCCACCTCCGTGAGAGGTGGTAGTTATGGCAACGGGAGAAGCTCTCTCATCAATGTACCACTGACTACACTACAGGGGTTAGGTCAGCATAACTGCGTCGCTTGGGGGAGGGGGGAATTTTTCACCCCCCTGAGCGACGTAATTATACCGATGTCAGTTTATAGTGTAGACCTGGCCTATGTAATAAAACTGTAGTACATGAATGTAGTGTGAAAATAAAGTGGGGAGACAGGTGGAATCAGATGGAAAACCACACACAGCTCGATACACTTGTGTAAACGTCTCGGGCTAGTTCTTCAACAGAGCTCCAAACCCAACAGTTACCATCTAGGCACCTGAATTAAGAGGGAGAATTTCCAAAACTCTGAGCTCCGCAGTAATCTGAAAATGTATCGTTTGACTGGGGCAATTTCTCCTTTTAGTTGTGACGAGGCAAGGCCAGATGGCTATGGAAGAGTAGTGGGAGATAGATATATAAGCTCCAGACTAAACAAATCCGTGGTACCAGGATAAGTGAAATGGCAGCTGCTCCAGGTCAATTAAGACACCTGGGGCCAATTAAGAACTTTCCAGAAGGCAGGGAGAAGGCTAGGTTGATTGGGACACCTGAAGCCAATCAGGGGCTGGCTGAAGCTAGATAAAAGCCTCCGAGTTAGTCAGATGGGAGTGCATGTCAGGAGCTGTGAGAAGAAGTTGCGCTGTTGGAGAGGCTGAGTAGTACACACCATATCAGGTACAAGGAAGGAGGCCCTGAGGTAAGGGTGAAGTGGAGCTTGAGGAAGTGAGGGCTGCTGTGGGGAAAGAGCCCAAGGAATTGTACGTCATGTTTCTAAAAGGTCAGCTACCATAGCTGATACTATTAGGGTCCCTGGGCTGGAGCCCGGAGTAGAGGGTGGGCCCGGGCTCCCCCCCCAACCTTTGCCCCCTGTTTAATCACTGAGACTGGGAGACAACAGAGACTGTGCAAGGAAGGATAACTTCTCCTCACCTCCCTTGCTGGCTTATGATGAAAATGGCTCAGTAGACTGTGACCTTTGTCTCTAGAGAAAGAAGGGTTATGTGGAGGGTCACAGTGAGCCTCTGAGGCTAGCAAAATCCGCCAGGAAACACGGGATCCACGGAGGCAAGGACAGAGCTTTGTCACAACTGGTGTCAGGAGTGGGATTTCGTTCACAGCGTGCAGAAGAAAGAGGTTTTTAAAAAAAAAAGTGAAGGGGGGTTTGGATATTTTTTTGTTTTGGTTTTTGTTTGCTTTGTACCAAAATGGAGGAGGTGGTAAGAGCTCTGGTACAAGCCATGGCAGCCCAGCAGGAGGCCACCCGGTTTCAGGCAATGGCACAACAGGAGTCTATGCGGCTACAGCAGAAAACCAATCAATTATTGATGAGCCAGGCAACCCAAGATCGTGCTCTCTTTAGAGAGGTGGTGGACCAGCTGAAGATCCTCATCACCCAGGCCCAGGGGTCCGATGGGACGCAAACCCTGAGGGCCACTGGTTGTCTGCCAAAGATGACGTCAAGAGATGACATAGAGGCATATCTCCTCTCATTCGAAAGGACTTTCGAGTCCTTTCACACATTCACACACACACACACACACATTCGAGTGTGTGTGTTTGCTTGCTGAGGAAGTATCCGAGCGTGTGTTTGCTGGGAGGGCAGGGAGAGAGCCTGAGTGAGTGTCTGATTGGCTGCTAGCCTGCAGGGGGCGGGCATTAGGGTGTCTGTGTGTTTGCGTCAGGGAAGCCTGGCTGTTTGAAAATAGCCAGAGCCTCGCGAACCAGCTGAGCGGCAGCGAACCAGCGGAGCAGCGGGGACAGCAGAGCAGCTCACAGCAGGAGTTTGCCTGGGAGTTCGCCTGGAGTGAGCCCAGTGAGGCTTACATCTTGCCAACGTCTCTGAGGAAGCTCATAGTAGGTAGGTGATATGGAAGGGGGGGGTTCAGCTATTGTGACCTGCACTGGATGTGCCATGTTTGTCTTTCTTCCACAGGACAGAAGCGACTTTGTCTGTACAAAGTGCAAGCTGGTCTCCATATTGGAAGAGAAGATTGAAGGTCTGGAGCAACAGGTAACGACCCTGCGTTGTATACGAGAGACTGAGGATTTTCTGGACCAAACTCAGGATAGCCTTCTAGGGGCACAAAGCTCTAAAGATATAGAGCAGGTTGCACAGAGGAGCCAAGAGGCCAGTGAAGAAGCTTGGCAACATGTGACCTCCAGAAGAGGTAAGCGGAATGTCCGGGTTCCAGTAACACAGACACAGGTAACTAACCGCTTTCATGTTCTCTCCACAGGTACCATTGCGGAGAGTGGACCAGATGATATGTCTGGGGGGAGAAAGCAGAAGGAGACCCCGCTGGTTGGGAGGCATGAGATGCGATGTCCTGAGGTTGGGGGTTCCACGACCACCACTCCCAAGAGGAGAAGGCGGGTGGTGGTGGTCGGGGACTCTCTCCTCCGGGGGACTGAGTCATCTATCTGCCGCCCTGACCGGGAAAACCGAGAAGTCTGCTGCTTGCCAGGGGCTAAGATTCGTGATGTGACGGAGAGACTGCCGAGACTCATCAAGCCCTCGGATCGCTACCCCTTCCTGCTTCTCCACGTGGGCACCAATGATACTGCCAAGAATGACCTTGAGCGGATCACTGCGGACTACGTGGCTCTGGGAAGAAGGATAAAGGAGTTGGAGGCGCAAGTGGTGTTCTCGTCCATCCTCCCCGTGGAAGGAAAAGGCCTGGGTAGGGACCGTCGAATCGTGGAGGTCAACGAATGGCTACGCAGGTGGTGTCGGAGAGAAGGCTTTGGATTCTTTGACCATGGGATGGTGTTCCATGAAGGAGGAGTGCTGGGCAGAGACGGGCTCCATCTTACGAAGAGAGGGAAGAACATCTTTGCCAGCAGGCTGGCTAACCTAGTGAGGAGGGCTTTAAACTAGGTTCACCGGGGGAAGGAGACCAAAGCCCTGAGGTAAGTGGGAAAGCGGGATACCGGGAGGAAGCACAGGCAGGAATGTCTGTGAGGGGAGGGCTCCTGCCTCATACTGGGAATGAGGGGCGATCAACAGGTTATCTCAAGTGCTTATATACAAATGCACAAAGCCTTGGAAACAAGCAGGGAGAACTGGAGGTCCTGGTGATGTCAAGGAATTATGACGTGATTGGAATAACAGAGACTTGGTGGGATAACTCACATGACTGGAGTACAGTCATGGATGGTTATAAACTGTTCAGGAAGGACAGGCAGGGCAGAAAAGGTGGGGGAGTAGCACTGTATGTAAGGGAGCAGTATGACTGCTCAGAGCTCCGGTACGAAACTGTGGAAAAACCTGAGTGTCTCTGGATTAAGTTTAGAAGTGTGTGCAACAAGAGTGATGTCATGGTGGGAGTCTGCTATAGACCACCGGACCAGGGGGATGAGGTGGATGAGGCTTTCTTCCGGCAACTCACGGAAGCTACTAGATCGCATGCCCTGATTCTCATGGGTGACTTTAATTTTCCTGATATCTGCTGGGAGAGCAATACAGCGGTGCATAGACAATCCAGGAAGTTTTTGGAAAGCGTAGGGGACAATTTCCTGGTGCAAGTGCTAGGGGAGCCAACTAGGGGGAGCGCTTTTCTTGACCTGCTGCTCACAAACCGGGTAGAATTAGTGGGGGAAGCAAAAGTGGATGGGAATCTGGGAGGCAGTGACCATGAGTTGGTTGAGTTCAGGATCCTGACGCAGGGAAGAAAGGTAAGCAGCAGGATACGGACCCTGGACTTCAGGAAAGCAGACTTTGACTCCCTCAGGGAACAGATGGCCAGGATCCCCTGGGGGACTAACATGAAAGGGAAGGGAGTCCAGGAGTGCTGGCTGTATTTCAAGGAATCCCTGTTGAGGTTACAGGGACAAACCATCCCGATGAGTCGAAAGAATAGTAAATATGGCAGGCGACCAGCTTGGCTTAATGGTGAAATCCTAGCGGATCTTAAACATAAAAAAGAAGCTTACAAGAAGTGGAAGGTTGGACATATGACCAGGGAAGAGTATAAAAATATTGCTCGGGCATGTAGGAAAGATATCAGGAGGGCCAAATCGCACCTGGAGCTGCAGCTAGCAAGAGATGTCAAGAGTAACAAGAAGGGTTTCTTCAGGTATGTTGGCAACAAGAAGAAAGCCAAGGAAAGTGTGGGCCCCTTACTGAATGAGGGAGGCAAGCTAGTGACAGAGGATGTGGAAAAAGCTAATGTACTCAATGCTTTTTTTGCTTCTGTTTTCACTAACAAGGTCAGCTCCCAGACTGCTGTGCTGGGCAACACAAAATGGGGAAGAGATGGCCAGCCCTCTGTAGAGATAGAGGTGGTTAGGGACTATTTAGAAAAGCTGGACGTGCACAAGTCCATGGGGCCGGACGAATTGCATCCGAGAGTGCTGAAGGAATTGGCGGCTGTGATTGCAGAGCCCTTGGCCATTATCTTTGAAAACTCGTGGCGAACGGGGGAAGTCCCGGATGACTGGAAAAAGGCTAATGTAGTGCCCATCTTTAAAAAGGGAAGAAGGAGGATCCTGGGAACTACAGGCCGGTCAGCCTCACCTCAGTCCCTGGAAAAATCATGGAGCAGGTCCTCAAAGAATCAATCCTGAAGCACTTAGAGGAGAGGAAAGTGATCAGGAACAGTCAGCATGGATTCACCAAGGGAAGGTCATGCCTGACTAATCTAATCGCCTTTTATGATGAGATTACTGGTTCTGTGGATGAAGGGAAAGCAGTGGATGTATTGTTTCTTGACTTTAGCAAAGCTTTTGACACGGTCTCCCACAGCATTCTTGTCAGCAAGTTAAGGAAGTATGGGCTGGATGAATGCACTATAAGGTGGGTAGAAAGCTGGCTAGATTGTCGGGCTCAACGGGTAGTGATCAATGGCTCCATGTCTAGTTGGCAGCCGGTGTCAAGTGGAGTGCCCCAGGGGTCGGTCCTGGGGCCCGTTTTGTTCAATATCTTCATAAATGATCTGGAGGATGGTGTGGATTGCACTCTCAGCAAATTTGCGGATGATACTAAACTGGGAGGAGTGGTAGATACGCTGGAGGGGAGGGATAGGATACAGAAGGACCTAGACAAATTGGAGGATTGGGCCAAAAGAAATCTAATGAGGTTCAATAAGGATAAGTGCAGGGTCCTGCACTTAGGATGGAAGAATCCAATGCACCGCTACAGACTAGGGACCGAATGGCTCGGCAGCAGTTCTGCGGAAAAGGACCTAGGGGTGACAGTGGACGAGAAGCTGGATATGAGTCAGCAGTGTGCCCTTGTTGCCAAGAAGGCCAATGGCATTTTGGGATGTATAAGTAGGGGCATAGCGAGCAGATCGAGGGACGTGATCGTTCCCCTCTATTCGACACTGGTGAGGCCTCATCTGGAGTACTGTGTCCAGTTTTGGGCCCCACACTACAGGAAGGATGTGGATAAATTGGAAAGAGTACAACGAAGGGCAACGAAAATGATTAGGGGTCTAGAGCACATGACTTATGAGGAGAGGCTGAGGGAGCTGGGATTGTTTAGTCTGCAGAAGAGAAGAATGAGGGGGGATTTGATAGCTGCTTTCAACTACCTGAAAGGGGGTTTCAAAGAGGATGGCTCTAGACTGTTCTCAATGGTAGCAGATGACAGAACGAGGAGTAATGGTCTCAAGTTGCAATGGGGGAGGTTTAGATTGGATATTAGGAAAAACTTTTTCACTAAGAGGGTGGTGAAACACTGGAATGCGTTACCTAGGGAGGTGGTAGAATCTCCTTCCTTAGAGGTTTTTAAGGTCAGGCTTGACAAAGCCCTGGCTGGGATGATTTAACTGGGACTTGGTCCTGCTTTGAGCAGGGGGTTGGACTAGATGACCTTCTGGGGTCCCTTCCAACCCTGATATTCTATGATTCTATGATTCTATGACTGCTCAGCATGAGGCGTGGGCCAGCATCCTCACTCCTTTTTTGTGTGGAGAGGCCCAGAAGGCCTACTTTGACTTGCCTGCCACAGATGCCACTGACTATACCCGTCTGAAGGCAGAGATCCTAGCATAACCAGGGGTAACGGCAGCGGTAAGGGCCCAGAGGTTCCATGAGTGGAAATACCAGGAGAACAAAACCCTGAGGTCCCAGCTATTCAACGTCATACACCTCGCACAGAAGTGGTTACAGCCCAAGGTGTGCAGGCCGGAGGAGATTTTGGAAACCCTGCTTATAGACCATTACAAGCGGGGACTGCCGCCAGATCTCGGCAAATGGGTAGGCCAGAACGATCCATCCACGTACAACGAGATGATAACACTGGTAGAAAGATGGATGACAGCCAGGGGACTGATCCGACTACCCAAGGAAGCAAGCACCCGACCCCAACCCTGGAAGGTTGGGCAGCCAAACCCCTGGGGAGTCCTAGGTGGAAGAAGGGGGGGCCTGAAAACCAGCGGGGATCCCAGGAGGAAGGGATTGACCTGAGTGGGACTAAACTCCCTAACCTGCAGGATAGGGGAGTAAGTAAAAGCAATTATAGATGTTATGCATGTGGGGAGTGGGGACACATAGCAGCACAGTGTCCCAGCACCGAGGAGCCTATGCAATGTAACTTGGGGGACTAAGAGGTCCCATGCTGCCTTATCCACCTCACGGGGGTCGCATTAGCCCCGCATAATTACACCAGGCCAGTGAGGATAAATGGAACAGAGACTACAGCGCTTGTGGACTCTGGGAGTGCTATCATCCTCGTATCGGGTAAGCTGGTTAAAAATAGTCAGCTGCTACAAGCCAAACGCATAGCAGTGATGTGCGTACATGGGGCTGTGAGCCATTACCCCACCATCCCAGTGGAGATAGAGGTTCAGGGAAACCCCATTGAGGTGATCGTGGGCATAGTTCCTAAACTCCCATATCCTGTAGTCATTGGGAGGGACTATCCAGGGTTTGATAATTTACTCCCCCTGGAGAGGCTGGAGGGAGGTGGGGACTCTGAGGACAGTGACTTGTCACTGCGGGAATGTCAACCCCTGAAGTTCGCGGAGATTTCTCAGGATCTGTTCTCAGCCCCCCCGCAAAAGACCTGGAAGACAAAAAAGGAGAGGAAGGCCGCAAAGGCCTTTGGAACCCGGATCCTGACCCAGGGCCAGAAGACCTCCCTAGTAGGCAGATGGACACGAGCAGCCAACAGAGAAACTTTCACCACAGAAGGTAAGCCAGAAGCTGCCCCTAGCCATGACGGCGGCAAGCCGTTGGAAGAAGCAGAAGCCGACCCCCGGGAGCTTGGGCAGGTTAGTCCCGGGAGAGAGACTATTGGACGGGACCACGTGGAGGACCCCAGATACGATAATGACAGGAAAGAGGTGACCGAGATTGATGGGATACCCGTGGTTGGGAAGGTCCTGGGTCCCGGATCTTACTTTATAGTGAAGAAAGATCTCCTGTACCGCGTGTTGCAAATGCAGGAGCAAGAGATACAACAACTTCTGGTGCCATGAAAACATCAAAAAGCCATATTGAGTCTCGCCCACAGTCCAAGTTGCCCAACTCTCTGGTGTTGACATGGTAAAGTGGACCGACGCAGCAGAGGGGGCATTTACAGACCTTCAGACAGCCCTCTGTAATGACCCCATACTCATAGCCCCGGACTTCAACAGGGAATTTGTTTTACAAACAGATGCTTCCGAGGTGGGGTTGGGAGCAGTTCTGTCACAAATGGTGGGAGAAGAGGAACTTCTCTATCTAATCCTCTATCTAAGCAAAAAGCTCAAGAGAACAGAAATATGCAGTAGTCGAGAGACAATGCCTTGCTGTCAAATGGGCTATGGAGACACTGCGTTATTACCTCTTAGGCCGGCGATTTACTCTTGTGATGGACCATGCATCCCTTCAGTGGATGCAGCGGAATAAGGAAAAGAATGCAATGGGTCAGCAGGCAGTTCTTATCCCTCCAACCATTCCAGTTCCGTATATGGCACAGGGCTGGAAGCCACCATGGCAACTCTGATGGTCTGTCATGAGCATACTGCCTGGCGTCCAAGTTGCCCAGCTCTCTGGTGTTGAGCAGAGGGGGGTAATATGTGACGGGGAAAGGCCAGATGGCTATGGAAGAGTAGTCTTATTGGGATCCAGGAAGTGGACGGGTGAAGCACATCCACTGCTAAAGGATCCCCCCACAGCCTAAAAGGAGGATCCACAGGACCTAGATACCCAAAAAATTCCAGGGGACAACTAATGAAGTAACAGGGACAGTAGTGTGGTCAAAGGGTCAAACTAAGGGAACTGGATGGGGACACCGAGCAGAGAACCCAGGACAGCGCCCACTGCTCCTCAAAGGCGTCAAGGGAGTCAGAGGACGCCGCCCAGAGGAACTCTGCCCGGATACGTGAACGGACCGAGGATCGGAAATAGGCCCTACAGTCACAGGAGACTCCATCGGCCAACCTCCTCACTCTGGTTTTGTAGATGGCCATTTTAGCTAGGGCCAGGAGGAGGTTGACCAGGATATCCCATGACTTTGTGGGGCCACGGATAGGGAGTGCATAAATGAGAAGGTGAGGGGAGAAGTGCAACCAAAAACGTAATAAAATATTGGTGAGGAGCCGGAATAGGGGCTGCAGCCTGGCACACTCCAGGTAGACATGTGCCAGGGTATCCCTCACGCCACAAAAGAGGCAGGTGTCTGGGATTGTGGTGAACCGCGCCAAGTACACGCCCGTGCTCACGGCTCCGTGACGGAGCCGCCAACTGACATCCCCGGCGGGCCTTTGGACTAAGGTGGAATATTGGCTGGCCCACCGGGGCTCCTCACCCTCCGAAGGTGGCAGGAGGTCCCGCCATTTTGTATCGGGGCGGGACACGAGGGTACGGGCGTGAAAGGTGTGGAGCACGAGCGTGTACAGATGTTTTCTTGGCGCGGTTTGAAAGCAGACCGGCTGCATCTCGTGCAGCCGGCTTCTAGTGAAGGGGTGAAAGGATCTGTTGGGTCCACAGAGCAGGGTTCCAATTAAAACGTCCGACGGACCTGGGGTAGTGGGTGGGCGGGGCGTGCCCTCGTGCAGGACCCGGTCGAGATAAACCCGAGCAGCGGGCGACAAAGCGGCCTTCACCTCCTGAAGTATGCGCCGGGGAGTACAAGGTCTGGAAAGCCCCATGCGCTGAGCGAGCATCAGGGGATCCAGCCAGTTTCCCCGGTCATAGTCCAGGAGGTCTCCGACTCTTGTGATCTCTGCCAGGACCAACCTCTGGCGCACCGAGCGGGACTCCGCCACCTGCACACGGAGCTGGGGGTTGTGTAGCAGGGGCTCCTCCAGGAGATCTGCCCCCTCGGTGGCCACCACAGACCTGGTCGTTGAAAAGAGTTTCCAGGTCCGGAAGAGGTCCTGGTAGAAGACCGGCAGCCCGGAGAGGTCTCGCGGAAGACCTCTCGGATGGAGATAAAGGAGCTGCCGGTCGTATCGGAGCCCTCGGAAGCGGCGCAGGAAGGCGTGCGCCAGTATGCTCCACGCCGGACTACCTGCACCATAAAGGAGCCTCTTCAGGGTCTGGAGGTGGAAGACATGGACCTGAGTAAGCAGACATTTGAGGCCCTGCCCTCCCTCCTCCTGAGGAAGATGGAGAACCCCTGCAGGGACCCAGTGCAGTCCTGACCAAAAGAACTCCAGAATTGATGTCCGGAGGTTGGCCAGGAAACCTGGGGATGGGACCAGGGTGTTGAGCTGGTACCAGAGCATGGACAGGACTAGCTGATTAAGCACCAGTGCTCTCCCTCGAACGGAGAGGCACCGGAGTAGTCCTGTCCATTTCCGGAGCCGCTCTATCACCCCGCCCTCTAAATTCTGCCAGTTCTCTGGCGGAGAGGGATACGTGGCAGAAAGGTAAATGCCCAGATAGAGCAGCGGACCCGTGCTCCACCGGATGGCCTGAATCGCGGGTGGGAGGGAGCTCGCCTGCCGCCAGTCCCCTACCACCAAACCAGAGCTCTTGACCCAGTTGACCCACGCAGAGGAGGCTGCTGAATAGATGGCCTGGCAAGCCTCCACCCGCACCAAGTCGCCCGGGTCCTGGACCACGAGGAGCACGTCATCAGCGTACGCCGACAGGACCAGCCGCAGCTCCGGCTCCCTCAGCACCAACCCTGTCAACCTTCTTTGGAGGAGACAGAGGAAGGGCTCGATCGCCAGAGCGTACAGCTGGCCTGAGAGGGGGCACCCCTGCCGTACTCCTCGCCCGAAGCTGACCGGTTTGGTCAGGGTCAAGTTGAGCCTTACCAGACACGCTGCGGAAGCGTACAGTACCCGGAGAAAATTCACAAACCTGGGTCCGAATCCAAACACCTGCAGAGTGCTCAGGAGATACCCGTGATCCACCCTGTCGAATGCCTTCTCCTGATCTAAGGACAGGAGAGCGAACGACAGACCATCCCTACACCCAAGTTCCAATAGGTCCTAGACCAGGTATAGGTTGTCGAAGATGCTGCGGCCCGGGACGGTGTAGGTCTGGTCTGGGTGGACCACGTCTGCCAGCACGGAACCTAGCCTCAGGGAGATGGCTTTTGCCATGATTTTGTAGTCTGTGCTGAGGAGCGAGACGGGACGCCAATTTCGTAAATCGCGGAGGTCCCCCTTCTTCGGCAATAAGGTGAGCACGGCTCGCCTGCACGAAAGAGGGAGGACCCCGCTCTGCAAAGACTCGGCCCAGACGGTGACTAGGTCTGGGCCCAGGACGTCCCAGAACACGCGCTACAACTCCACGGTCAGCCCGTCCATGCCCGGAGATTTATTGGTGGGCATGCGACGGAGGGCTTCCGAGAACTCGGCCAGAGTGAGAGGCAGCTCTAGCCGGTCTCGGTCGCCCACGCTGACCGTCGGGAGCTCCTCCCAAAGCACTCTGCAAGCGTTAGGATCGGTGGGATCCGGGGAGAATAGGCTTCCGTAGAAGGCTCTCGCCCTCTCGCACATCTCCACCGGATCCGTGAGGGGGGTGCCATCTTCTGCCAGTAGGCAGACGATATGTTTCTTAGGCTCCCTCTTTTTTTCCAGGGCGTAGAAGATGCGGGAGCTGTAATCCGTCTCCCGAAGAAGACGGATGCGGGATCGAAAAAAGGC
The DNA here is from genome assembly GCF_009764565.3 of Dermochelys coriacea. Lineage (NCBI taxonomy): Eukaryota > Metazoa > Chordata > Testudines > Dermochelyidae > Dermochelys > Dermochelys coriacea. The sequence goes on from NC_050072.1 coordinate 130,868,301, forward strand.
ACCCCGGGCCCGATGGTCCTCGATGGTCCGGAGCTCCTCCCGCTTCTCCCGGCACGCTCCGCAGAGGGGTGGATCCTCGGGGCTGGCGGCCAGACGCTTCTCTAGCTCTAAGACCTCCCGTTCCAACTACTCTATCGCCGCATCCCTCCGTCGGCTGGTGCCCCGGGTGTAGTCACGGCAGAAGAGCCGGGCGCGCACCTTCCCTACGTCCCACCACCGCCGTGCCGAGGGAAAGGCACGCCGCTGCCCTCGCCAGGCCAGCCAGAACAGGCCAGCCAGATGACAGAACGAGGAGTAATGGTCTAGCAGATGACAGAACGAGGAGTAATGGTCTCAAGTTGCAATGGGGGAGGTTTAGATTGGATATTAGGAAAAACTTTTTCACTAAGAGGGTGGTGAAACACTGGAATGCGTTACCTAGGGAGGTGGTAGAATCTCCTTCCTTAGAGGTTTTTAAGGTCAGGCTTGACAAAGCCCTGGCTGGGATGATTTAACTGGGACTTGGTCCTGCTTTGAGCAGGGGGTTGGACTAGATGACCTTCTGGGGTCCCTTCCAACCCTGATATTCTATGATTCTATGATTCTAACTCCCGGAAGGATGCCACGAAGCCCACATCCTCCAACAAGCTTTTGTTAATAAGCCAATAGGCCGGCCCCGGCCTCTCCGCGCAAAGGGAGGCTGTCACGGTGACTATATGAAGGTCAGAAAATGGGGCCGGCCGGATGCTGGAGGAGTGGGCTCGTGAAAGATGAAAGCGTGATAAATAAATGCGGTCCAACCGGGAGTGGCGCGACTGATGGGCCTCTACCCGGACAAAGGTGAACGTGGAAGTGCCATCCGGGTGGTGGTCGCGCCAGACGTCCACCAGGGAGTGGTCTTCGACTATCTCCTGGAGGACGGCGACGGCGGCCGGGCTCTGCTCGGTCCCCGAGCGGTCCCGCTCCTCAAGGGTGATGTTAAAGTCCCCTCCCAGGACCAGGCACTCCTGAGGATTCAAGGTGCCGAGGAAGGCGGACGCCTGCTGATACAAATGCAGCCGCTCCGGGCTCACTGCTGGGGCATAGATGTTGACGAGGTTGACTACCAGCCCCTCCATGCGGACCCGGAGGTGCAGCAGGCGACCCGGCACAGCCTCGGCGACCCCCAGCACCTCGGGCCGTAGGTCGGGGGAGAACAGGGTCGCCACTCCAGCCGCATGAACTGTGAGTGGCTAAAGTAGACCCTGTCCCCCCAATCCAGCCGCCAGCTGTCTTCGGCGGTAGGATCCGTATGGGTCTCCTGCAGGAAAACCACAGAGTACCTCCCCTCTCGAAGGAAGGACAGCAACTGGGACCTGCGGAGACCCATCCTACAGCCACGGGTGTTCAATGTTGCGATCTTAAAGGGTGCCATAAGGAGGGCTGGGGGGGATCCTCGCCGGCAGGGATGCTCGTGGCTCCCAGCGGACCGCGCAGCAGTCCGTGACCCACCCCGTAGGTGAGTAAGGAGTCACGGCAGTGGCGGACCTGCTGCTCGGCCGCGGCGCCCTGCCTCCCGGTCCTTTTCCCCTCCCCCATGAGGGCCCTTGCGGCCCGGAGGATTTGATTAAAGTCCCCCCATGGCTGGAGGGCAAGCTGGACTTTGTTGCGGGAGCCACGGACGTCTTCTAGGAACTCCCACAACTCCTCTCGCAGCGCATGGGGGGCTGGGGTTATGGTCTGGTTGCTCCCCGATGGGGCCCTTGGTACAGCCCCCTGGCCCAGCGAGATGGGCAGACAGGGTGAGGACCCCCGACGGGGTTCTTGATGGGTTGACCTGAATGCTGGGGCAATAGGGGGCGGCGGAGGGAGGATAGCAGCCCCTGGTGGGTCAGGACGGGCAAACACAAAGGCCACTCCCTGGGAGTCATCTGTTGGAAACGGGAAGGAGACAGTCCCAGGGGTGGCAATAATATCTCGGGAGGTGGGCAGGATATTGGGCAGGGGTAGAGGTGAGAGTCTGGGTTGGGAAAGGGCTCTCACTGATGCTGGGCGCAAGCTCTCTGGTGGATTTGGCAGCCACGGCATCAGGAGGGGGAGGCACCGGAGTAGTCCTGTCCATTTCCGGAGCCGCTCTATCACCCCGCCCTCTAAATTCTGCCAGTTCTCCGGCGGAGAGGGATGCGTGGCAGAAAGGTAAACGCCCAGATAGAGCAGCGGACCCGTGCTCCACCGGATGGCCTGAATCGCGGGTGGGAGGGAGCTCGCCTGCCGCCAGTCCCCTACCACCAAGCCCGAGCTCTTGACCCAGTTGACCTGCGCAGAGGAGGCTGCTGAATAGATGGCCTGGCAAGCCTCCACCCGCACCCAGGCACCCCGGGCCCGATGGTCCTCGAGGGTCCGGAGCTCCTCCCGCTTCTCCCGGCACGCTCCGCAGAGGGGTGGATCCTCGGGGCTGGCGGCCAGACGCCTCTCTAGCTCTAAGACCGTCCGTTCCAACTGCTCTATCGCTGCATCCCTCCGTCGGCTGGCGCCCCGGGTGTAGTCACGGCAGAAGAGCCGGGCGCGCACCTTCCCTACGTCCCACCACCGCCGTGCCGAGGGAAAGGCACGCCGCTGCCCTCGCCAGGCAAGCCAGAACTCCCGGAAGGACGCCACGAAGCCCACATCCTCCAGCAAGCTGTTGTTAAAATGCCAATAGGCCGGCCCCGGCCTCTCCGCGCAAAGGGAGGCTGTCACGGTGGCTATATGATGGTCAGAAAATGGGGCCGGCCAGATGCTGGAGGAGTGGGCTCGTGAAAGATGAAAGCGTGATAAATAAATGCGGTCCAACTGGGAGTGGCGCGACCGATGGGCCTCTACCCGGACAAAGGTGAACATGGAAGTGTCATCCGGGTGGTGGTCGCACCAGACGTCCACCAGGGAGTGGTGTTCGACTATCTCCTGGAGGATGGCGACGGCGGCCGGGCTCTGCTCAGTTCCCGAGCGATCCCGTTCCTCAAGGGTGATGTTAAAGTCCCCTCCCAGGACCAGGCACTCCTGAGGATTCAAGGTGCCGAGGAAGGCGGACGCCTGCTGATACAAATGCAGCCGCTCCGGGCTCGCTGCTGGGGCATAGATGTTGACGAGGTTGACTAGCAGCCCCTCCATGCGGACCCGGAGGTGCAGCAGGCGACCCGGCACAGCCTCGGCGACCCCCAGCACCTCGGGCCGTAGGTCGGGGGAGAACAGGGTCGCCACTCCAGCCGTATGAACTGTGAGGTGGCTAAAGTAGACCCTGTCCCCCCAATCCAGCCGCCAGCTGTCTTCGGCGGTAGGATCCGTATGGGTCTCCTGCAGGAAAACCACAGAGTACCTCCCCTCTCGAAGGAAGGACAGCACCTGGGACCTGCGGAGACCCATCCTACAGCCACGGGTGTTCAATGTTGCGATCTTAAAGGGTGCCATAAGGAGGGCTGGGGGGGATCCTCGCCGGCAGGGATGCTCGTGGCTCCCAGCGGGCCGTGCAGCAGTCCGTGACCCACCCCGTAGGTGAGTAAGGAGTCACGGAAGTGGCGGACCCGCTGGTAGGCCGCGGCGCCCTGCCTCCCGGTCCTTTTCCCCTCCCCCATGAGGGCCCTTGCGGCCCGGAGGATTTGATTAAAGTCCCCCCATCGCTGGAGGGCAAGCTGGACTTTGTTGCGGGAGCCACGGACGTCTTCTAGGAACTCCCACAACTCCTCTCGCAGCGCATGGGGGGCTGGGGTTATGGTCTGGTTGCTCCCCGATGGGGCCCTTGGTACAGCCCCCTGGCCCAGCGAGATGGGCAGACAGGGTGCGGACCCCCGACGGGGTTCTTGATGGGTTGACCTGAATGCTGGGGCAATAGGGGGCGGCGGAGGGAGAATAGCAGCCCCTGGTGGGTCGGGACGGGCAAACACAAAGGCCATTCCCTGGGAGTCATCTGTTGGAAAGGGGAAGGAGACTGTCCCAGGGGTGGCAATAATATCTCGGGAGGTGGGCGGGAGAAGGGCAGGGGCAGGGGTAGAGGTGAGATTCTGGGTCGGGAGAGGGCTCTCACTGATGCCGGGCGCAAGCTCTCTGGTGGATTTGGCAGCCACGGCATCAGGAGGTGGACTTTCTTCTGTAGGGTCCTCTCCTTGAAAGGAGGTCGAATGCTCCTCACTAGCGAGGGATGCCCCTGGTGGCTCAGGTTCCAGCCACGTGGCACTGGCCGTCGCCTCAACTGGCTCGGCGGCTCTCAGCGGGGTGCCCTCTGCATCTGGGTTGATGGAGGAGTCCAGGGGCTCCTCAGAGGTGGGAGCAGAAGCAACGGTTAGGGGGAGGGAACATGGGGAAAGGGGGGCTGGAGTGAAGTCGCCCAGGTTGAGGCCCGCTGGCATAGGATCGTCCTCCCCCTGGGTGACCGGGGTCAGACCCAGGGCCTCGATCTCCTCATATATAGAGGGGAAATTGTTTTCCGCTACCCCGGGATTCTCCCCGCCGGCACCTGACGCGACGGTTACTTCGGGGCACACTGGGGTTTCAGATGGTGCCTCGGAGGTCTTGGAGGGGAGGGACTCCCGTGGAGGGGAGATACCGCCTTCCAGTGCTGCCACATCTTCCCCAGCCGGCTCTGGTGGATGGAACACACCCGTGGGTAGAGCGGAAGGCTCGGCATCGGTGCCCCCCTTCCTGGTCTTCCGGGGGGCCTCCGCGTCAGGTGGGAGGAGCGGAGCTCGAGCCTTCCGCTTGCCCCGCTTCCCCTGGACTAGGGCCCAGCCCTCCATGGCATCATCCAGGGGCTGGCTAGCAGGGGTTGTGTCAGGGGGCAGAGGCGATGGCTCAGGGACTCGAGGGGGTAACGGTGGGGCAACACAAGGGAGGGAAGATTCCCCTTGGGGCGGGCCCTCTCCCATGCTTGGCGGTGTCCCCGCCGCACCCTCCTCCACAGGTCCCACCTGATTGCAAACAGCGGGGGCGGGGTTCTCCCGCTCGTCTGGGCATAGTGGGGGAGGTGCCCCTTGGGCCCGAGCGGGAGCAATGGTGGACTGGGAAGGAGGAGGGGCGGTTTCGGGCGCCGGGCAGCCAGGGGCGTCGGCGATGATGGGGCCAGTGCCCTGCCGGGGCTCGGGGGTCCTTGATTCCCCTCCTTGCCTGGCCAAGGGGCAGTCCCTCCGGACGTGCCCCATCGCTCGGCAGAGGTAGCACCGGGCCTCCCCCGTGGAATAATGCACCCGGTAATGGGCCCCCTGGTAGGGGACTAGGAAGGACCCCTCGAGTGCCTCTCCGTCACGTGCCGCCGGCGGCAGTTGAAGCTGCACTTGCCGGCGCAACGAGAGGATGTGACGGAGGGCGGGGTCTTTGCAGGCCAATGGGAAAGGGCTGATGACAGAGATGGGCTTTCCCAAGGTAGAAAGGGCGGGTAACAGGGCGGCATTGGGGAGAAAGGGAGGGACGGAGGTCAGGACCAGGCGGACGCCCAGGTCCTCTAGCGGCTCTAAGGGGACGAACATGCCCCCCACTGCTAGGCCCTTCTCCACCGCCTCCTGGGTGGCGGCCTCCGATGCTAAGAAGAAGACGACCTTGCCATACATTTTGGAGGCCGCCACAATGGCCGTGGGCCCCACCACCTTCGCCAATGCCCGCACATAGGTCTTCACGTGGGGTGAGGCGGGCACCAGGAGGAAACGGACGCCATGCTTCCTGGTCATGGTGGGAAAGGGGCCCCGGCCGCTATAGATGGTAGCGGAGGCGGTGGGCTGGAGAAATGATGTAGCGGCAGGTGGGGGGGCTGCCACCACCTGGGCGTATGCTCTGGGGGCCGGGGGAGGGACACCTGCAGAGCTGGTGGAGGGAACAGTGGGGAGGTGCGCCCCAGCTGGAGATGGGGCCGGGGCATTGTGAGCAGCCCTTGCCATGGAGGGCCTGGTCTTTTTAGCGGGGCCCTTCCCCTTCTTCTTCCCCTGGCCCTTCCCGCCGGCTGGGAGGACTTCCCCCAAATCTGAGGGGGTGATAGACATGGCAGCAGTGGAGGTCACCCTGGTGCCCGTCGCTGCTGGTGCCCCAGCGGGGGTGGTGGCAGATGGTTTGGCAGCGGAGGTAGAAGCTTGGGGGGGTGACAGAGTGGCAGGCGGGGGAGGGGGAGCTCGGGCTGCTCGAGGGGTCTCACCCGTCTCATCCCCTGCCATCATGAGCAAGGAGGAAAGGGGGACACCAAAAGGAGGAAGGGAGAGGGGAAGCAGGTCGACTACTCCTCCCCGCTAGGCTGCAGGCAGGGGAGGAGGGCGCCAAAAGGGGTGGGCTGGAAGGGGGGCAATCAGGGGTTAGGGGTCAGTCACCGACACAAGGTGGAAATTCCGGCTCCTCTTGGTGCACTAGGGGAGGGGGGGATACAACAACATTGGGGGTGCAGTGAAGAGGGTTGAAACTAAAATTGGGAAATTGCACAAGCACATGGGAGGGGCATGGGCACACGGAGCAAGGGGCTAAGCAGGCTGGAGATAGGGCAGGGAAACCAAGGGGCTAGCCTCAGAGGCTGGGGCAGGGCAAACAAATAGAGGCTGCAGGAGCAAATGGGCGGGGCAGGCAAACAAACTGAAGGTAGTAAGTAGGAGCTGGGGCATAAGGGGGGCAGGTTGCAAGGGCAAAGCTGAGGGGTAGGCAGTCCGGGGGGGGCACGTGTGCCCACGTGCGCTTGCACAATGTCTCTTTAGGCTGGCTGCTGCTTCTGGCCCAAAGGGTGGAAATAGGGCGTGGCAAGCCAAGCAAGCAGCTGAGTCCAGAGACAGGAGCTGAGGCAGATGGTACACAGCCAGTGGGGGTGGTGGAGGGGGCAGCAGTGGTGGGGGTTTGGGGGGGGTACACAGATGGATTGGGGGGCAACTCCACGCCACACCCCCTGTGTCCCTACAAACACAGTCAAGACCCCCACCACACGAGCACAGTTTGAAAATTACTCAGTCTTAGGGCCCCCTCCACAGTGGTCTGCAAAGTCTATAGGTGCTCCCCCACTGCTAGATGGTCCTCTTCTTCTCCTCCTCGGGCTCCAGCAGCTCCAGGCAGCAGACTCCACAGCCGCAGCAGCAGCTCCAGGAACTCCAGGTGGTGGTCCAGGCAGGCAGAAAGGACCCCTCTCAGGTGGTGGTGGTGGTGTCCACAACAGCAGTGGCTGGGGTCCCTCACTTCTCCTGTCTGGGAGTGGGCTAGCAGCCCCCACTCTGGGGCTGCAGTTGGAGCAATAGCAGCACCTGAGATTGGGGGGTCCAGCAACCAGGTAGCAGAGAATGGGGGGGGGAGGGTGTCTGGCCCAGCCAGGGGAGCAGTTGGAGCAGCAGGGACAGCTTAGGGCCTTACAGCAGGAGTAGCAGCTTCCCATCTCCCTCCAAGATAGAAGGCCATGGAAGAGTCATCTTATTGGGATCCGGGAAGTGGGCGGGCGAAGCCCATCCACTGCTAAAGGATCCCCCCCAGCCTAAAAGGGGGATCCACAGGACCTAGATACCCAAAAAATTCCGGGGGACAACTAATAAAATAACAGGGACAGGAGTGCGTTCAAAGGGTCAAAAGAAGGGAACTGGACGGGGACACCAAGCAGAGAACCCCGGACAGCACCCACTGCTCCTCAAAGGTGTCAAGGGAGTCAGAGGACGCCGCCCAGAGGAACTCTGCCCGGATACGTGAACGGACCGAGGATCGGAAATAGGCCCCACAGTCACAGGAGATTCCATCGGCCAACGTCCTCACTCTGGTTTTGTTGATGGCCATTTTAGCTAGGGCCAGGAGGAGGTTGACCAGGAGATCCCGTGACTTTGTGGGGCCACGGATAGGGAGTGCATAAATGAGAAGGTGAGGGGAGAAGTGCAACCAAAAACGTAATAAAATATTGGTGAGGAGCCGGAATAGGGGCTGCAGCCTGGCACACTCCAGGTAGACATGTGCCAGGGTATCCCTCACGCCGCAAAAGGGGCAGGTGTCTGGGATTGTGGTGAACCGTGCCAAGTACACGCCCGTGCTCACGGCTCCGTGAAGGAGCCGCCAACTGACATCCACGGCGGGCCTTGGGACTAAGGTGGAATATATGCTGGCCCACCGGGGCTCCTCACCCTCCGAAGGTGGCAGGAGGTCCCGCCATTTTGTATCGGGGCGGGACACGAGGGTGCGGGCGTGAAGGGTGTGGAGCACGAGCGTGTAGAGATGTTTTCTTGGCGCGGTTTGAAAGCAGACCGGCTGCATCTCGTGCAGCCGGCTTCTAGTGAAGGGGTGAAGGGATCGGTTGGGTGCACGGAGCAGGGGTCCAATTAAAAGGTCTGGCGGGCCTGGGGTAGTGGGTGGGCGGGGCGTGCCCTCGTGAAGGACCCGGTCGAGATAAACCCGAGCAGCGGGCGGCAAAGTGGCCTTCACCTCCTGAAGTATGCGCCGGGGAGTACAAGGTCTGGAAAGCCCCATACGCTGAGCGAAGGTTAGGGGATCCAGCCAGTCTCCCTGGTCATAGTCCAGGAGGTCTCCGACTCTTGTGACCTCTGCCAGGACCAAACTCTGGCGCACTGAGCGGGACTCCGCCACCTGCAAACGGAGCTGGGGGTTGTGTAGCAGGGGCTCCGCGAGGAGATCTGCCCCCTCGGTGGCCGCCACGGACCTGGTCGTTGTAAAGAGTTTCCAGGTCCGGAGCAGGTCCTGGTAGAAGACCGGCAGCCCGGAGAGGTCTCGCGGAAGACCTCTCGGATGGAGATAAAGGAGCTGTCGGTCGTATCGGAGCCCTCGGAAGCGGCGCAGGAAGGCGTACGCCAGTATGCTCCACGCCGGACTACCTGCACCATAAAGGAGCGTCTGCAGGGTCTGGAGGCGGAAGACATGGACCTGAGTAAGCAGACATTTGAGGCCCTGCCCTCCCTCCTCCAGGGGTAGATGGAGAACCCCTGCAGGGACCCAGTGCAGTCCTGACCAAAAGAACTCCAGAATCCATGTCCGGAGGTTGGTCAGGAAAGCCGGGGCCGGGACCAGGGTGTTGAGCCGGTACCAGAGCATGGACAGGACTAGTTGATTAAGCACTAGCGCTCTCCCTCGAAGGGAGAGGCGCCGGAGTAGTCCTGTCCATTTCCGGAGCCGCTCTATCACCCCGCCCTCTAAATTCTGCCAGTTCTCCGGTGGAGAGGGATGCGTGGCAGAAAGGTAAACGCCCAGATAGAGCAGCGGACCCGTGCTCCACCGGATGGCCTGAAGCACGGGTGGGAGGGAGCTCGCCTGCCGCCAGTCCCCTACCACCAAGCCAGAGCTCTTAACCCAGTTGACCCGCGCAGAGGAGGCTGCTGAATAGATGGCCTGGCAAGCCTCCACCAGCACCAAGTCACCCGGGTTCTGGACCACGAGGAGCACGTCATCAGCGTACGCCGACAGGACCAGCCGCAGCTCCGGCTCCCTCAGCACCAACCCTGTCAACCTTCGGAGGAGACAGAGGAAGGGCTCGATCGCCAGAGCGTACAGCTGGCCTGAGAGGGGGCACCCCTGTCGTACTCCTCGCCCGAAGCTGACCGGTTCGGTCAGGGTCCAGTTGAGCCTTACCAGACACTCTGCGGAAGCGTACAGCACCCGGAGAAAATTCACAAACTTGGGTCCGAATCCAAACGCCTGCAGAGTGCTCAGGAGATACCCGTGATCCACCCTGTCGAACACCTTCAACTGATCTAAGGACAGGAGGGAGAACGACAGACCATCCCTACACCCAAGTTCCAATAAGTCCCGGACCAGATATAGGTTGTCGAAGATGCTGCAGCCCGGGACGGTGTAGGTCTGGTCTGGGTGGACCACGTCCGCCAGCACGGACCCTAGTCTCAGGGAGATGGCTTTTGCCATGATTTTGTAGTCCGTGCTGAGGAGCGAGATGGGACGCCAATTCCGTAAATCGCAGAGGTCCCCCTTCTTCGGCAATAAGGCCAGCACGGCTCGCCTGCACGAAAGAGGGAGGACCCCGCTCTGCAAAGACTCGGCCCAGATGGTGACTAGGTCTGGTCCCAGGACGTCCCAGAACACGCGCTACAACTCCAAGGTCAGCCCGTCCATGCCCGGAGATTTATTGGTGGGCATGCGACGGAGGGCTTCTGAGAACTCGGCCAGAGTGAGGGGCAGCTCTAGCCGGTCTCGGTCGCCCACGCTGACCGTCGGGAGCTCCTCCCACAGCACTCTGCAAGCGTTAGGATCGGTCGGCTCCGGGGAG